>NC_081357.1:31362515-31969631 GCF_030684315.1 Stegostoma tigrinum
ACATAACTGACTGCCAACAATGAATTCTGCCAGATTCCCTGAGAACAAGACTCAAGATTGCTAACCTAATTCATTGCTTCATTGGGTGACATTATTTAACCTGTTTACGACTTGGGATGTTGTCTGCAAAGGACAACATGTAGAATCGTGAAAGGATAACAGGGAGTCTTTGTCATTTGGATGATATCCCAGTGAATGAAACTCCGTCCATCAGAGAGTAGTGAATCAGTGGTACATTTTTAACACAGACAGCTGCAACGGTTGGGATCATTCAAGGCTGAAATAGACAGATTTTTACTCAGTAAGAGAATCAAGGATCATGGCAAAAAAGGCAAGAACTTGGAGTTGAGGATTATCAGATTAGCCATGACCCCACCAAATGACAGAGTATATTACATAGAATGAATATATTGAGTGTAAATTGGCCTATTTCTACTTCTACATCCCATCTCTGCTCCTGCATCTTGTGGCTTACACTGTCTCAAACCTCATCCACCAAAATATTCAGGGGTCTGTCTGGAACCAAGCACCGAACAGAAAACAAGCTGTATCACACTTTCCACCAACAGCTGACCGTGTCAGCTAATGTTTTCACTCACTTGTTTCAGGCGATTTCAGCCAATCAGAGTGCTCCAAAAGAAAAGCCAAATGAGTTCTTCAAAGTGATGGCACTGACAATCTGGTCATCGTGCGACTGTAGTAGAGCGAGCAGCCCCAGTACCATCCAGACCAATGGGAAAGCTGTTTTTGTTTATTCACTGGCAAGCCGAAAAAAAACTTCTAAGATGCTTCGGTACCTCTGATCTGTTGAAAGTTCATTATATCACTGGCGCTCCAGACTCTAATGGAGCAAACATACTTCCATCACTTCGCACTTGGAATACTGCGTCCAGTTCTGGGCGCCCTATTATAGGAAAGATGTGGATGCTTTGGAGAGGGTTCAGAGGAGGTTTACCAGGATGCTGCCTGGACTGGAGGGCTTATCTTATGAAGAGAGGTTGACTGAGCTCGGTCTCTTTTCATTGGAGAAAAGGAGGAGGAGAGGGGACCTAATTGAGGTATACAAGATAATGAGAGGCATAGATAGAGTCGATAGCCAGAGACTATTTCCCAGGGCAGAAATGGCTAGCACGAGGGGTCATAGTTTTAAGCTGGTTGGTGGAAAGTATAGAGGGGATGTCAGAGGCAGGTTCTTTACGCAGAGAGTTGTGAGAGCATGGAATGCGTTGCCAGCAGCAGTTGTGGAAGCAAGGTCATTGGGGTCATTTAAGAGACTGCTGGACATGCATATGGTCACAGAAATTTGAGGGTGCATCCATGAGGATCAATGGTCGGCACAACATTGTGGGCTGAAGGGCCTGTTCTGTGCTGTACTGTTCTATGTTCTATGTTCTAATAGCTTGTTATTTTGATGCCTGAATAATAAACAGAGTGAAACAAAGCTAAGAGATTTAGAATATATTAATGTACATCCTACAAAATGATGCGCCTAATTGGATTGTACAAGACTCTTCTTGTGGACTTTAAGTAATATTTATCTGTTAAAAAAATTTGTTTGTCCTCTTGCTTTTAGTTGACTGAAAAAAAACCCAAGTTAAAACAGTGCTGCAACTTTCACTGATGAAGAGCTAAATGATACAGCCAGCATTTCATTCGCAGTTTGATCCAGTTTTATTGCCCTCTGCTGCAACTGTATGGACCCAATTTGATGAAAACAGATGGGTCCACCAAATAAGGCATGGTAGATTTTATATTTACACAAAGCTAATTAAATAACAAACAATAAATTCAGTGTAAGGAGAGCAAACTTGCGGCTAGCAAGGGTGGAGTTTTTGACTTGTTACTGACTGTTTTACAAAGGCCCGAAAGAACTTGCATTTATATATTGCCTCGCACAATGAAACCTGAATGTCTGAAAGCACTTCATAGACTATGAAATATTTTAAAAGTGTAATTTTTTTTAATGTAGAAAGACGAACTGTCTCAAATGAAGTGAGAAACAGAGATCTCATTTCCAAGAAATAAGGCTAGAGAACTCTGGAGTGTCATAAAAATTAACCTCTCACTTTTTTTTCTCATTTCACTGTCTCCGGTTGAGATTGATTCCATCTGAGTGTGAGATTTCCTCCTACATCCCCAGCCAAAAACCAATCTTCATTGTAAACCAACTCTTCATGCCTCTGTTGTGGACACCAAGGCTTTGCAGAATCTCATGACATCATTAAAAGCATCCAATCGGTTTCCTTTCCCTCCATTTCCATATCAATTTTTGAAGATTTCATCAGCACAAAATTTGTAAGAATTGAGGAATGGAGAAACAGAGGAATGGAAGAGTAGAAAAAGAGAAAATATCTCGGATTGTGACTATAACTTTAGGTGGTGAGCGTGTGGCTTTTCCCAATATTAGCTTACAATGAGTTGGCAATAGGACAGCTGACTGGGAAGGCACAAACAAATGAATGATTAGCATGAGTATACAATAAACCCCAGATATAATGAATATAAAAAGACATGCAGTAACAGAAAGGCATCTTGGACTTAGCCCTTTCTGCAGGAGGTCTATTCTAGATTCAGTATAACACCTCTGGGTATCTCGAAAGGGGATTACAGGATGAGACATTATTACTGTGAGCTACAGAGGTCAAAGCCACACCATACCTGTTCCTGCTTCAAATTCAAAGTTAGCAAACCTGTCATGTCTACTTATACTAATTATTTTAACTAATTCTTTGACCCTTCAAAATTCTTTGACGTCTTCAAAAATTTGCTTTGAATCAACTGTAACTTTCCGATACTTTCCAGCAACATCTGATCCAAAGTTGAGAGCCTTCAGTTATAACATAATAAGATGAATGGTGTTTCCTCAAAAACTCAAGTCTAGCAGTTTTCTGTCAGCATCACCAGGCATTTGAACCAGCTTGTAACCGATGTCCATTTCAAGCCCACCGACTGCCACATCCACCTAGAATACACCTCCTCCCACCCACCCTTCTGCAAAAATTCCATCCCCTATTCCCAATTCCTCCGCCTCCGCTGCATCTGCTCCCACGATGAGGCATTCCACTCCCGCGCATCCCAGACGTCCAAGTTCTTCAAGGACTGCAACTTTCCCCCCACAGTGGTCGAGAACGCCCTTGACCGCGTCTCCCGCATTTCCCGCAACACATCCCTCACACCCCGCCCCCACCACAACCACCCAAAGAGGATCCCCCTCGTTCTCACACACCACCCCACCCGGATACAACGCATCATCCTCCGACACTTCCGCCATCTACAATCCAACCCCACCACCCAAGACATTTTTCCATCCCCACCCCTGTCTGTTTCCCGGAGAGACCACTCTCTCTGTGACTCCCTTGTTCGCTCCACACTGCCCTCCAACCCCACCACACCCGGCACCTTCCCCTGCAACCGCAGGAAATGCTACACTTGCCCCCACACCTCCTCCCTCACCCCTATCCCAGGCCCCAAGATGACTTTCCACATTAAGCAGAGGTTCACCTGCACATCTGTCAATGTGGTATACTATATCCACTGTACCCGGTGTGGCTTCCTCTACATTGGGGAAACCAAACGGAGGCTTGGGGACCACTTTACAGAACACCTCCGCTCGCTTCGCAATAAACAACTGCACCTCCCAGTCGCAAACCATTTCCACTCTCCCTCCCATTCTTTAGATGACATGTCCATCGTGGGCCTCCTGCAGTGCCACAATGATGCCACCCGAAGGTTGCAGGAACAGCAACTCATATTCCGCTTGGGAACCCTGTAGCCCAATGGTATCAATGTGGACTTCACCAGCTTCAAAATCTCCCCTTCCCCCACCACATCCCAAAACCAGCCCAGTTCGTCCCCTCCCCCCACTCCACCAAACAACCAGCCCAGCTCTTCCCCTCCACCCACTACATCCCAAAACCAGTCCAACCTGTCTCTGCCTCCCTAACCTGTTCTTCCTCTCACCCATCCCTTCCTCCCACCCCAAGCCGCACCTCCATCTCCTACCTACTAACGTCATCCCACCTCCTTGACCTGTCCGTCTTCCCTGGACTGACCTATCCCCTCCCTACCTCCCCACCTATACTCTCCTCTCCACCTATCTTCTTTTCTCTCCCTCTTCGGTCCGCCTCCCCCTCTCTCCCTATTTATTCCAGAACCCTCACCCTATTCCCCTCTCTGATGAAGGGTCTAGGCCTGAAACGTCAGCTTTTGTGCTCCTGAGATGCTGCTGGGCCTGCTGTGTTCATCCAGCCTCACATTTCATTATCTTGGATTCTCCAGCATCTGCAATTCCCATTATCACTGATTTGAATAGGAGTGTTTGTGTTTGTCAGCAATGTGTAAAAGTCCATTTCTTAATTAAACAAATGTTCACTGAAAAAATTAGTCTTATTAACAGAATAATAAATGTCATTTCTAATGACGTGCTGATTAAACCATTCAAATTTCATAACACAATTTTTATTCATTGAAATAACTCTGTGAGTTCAAGCAGTGTTAACAGATTTTCTCTGCAAATCAGGCTGCAAATAGTCGAACAGCTGAGACAAAAAGAAACTGTAATTTCTGAATTTTTGAAATACAGCACTGAAACAGTGGACATCATCTTTCAGGATCTCAAAAGAGTGATTAACATTTACATTAACTTTAACAGTTTTCTTATGTAAATAGGTATCCTGAAGTTTCCGGCAATTTTTCTTAAGACTTAAAGGAGCTTGAGAAAAAGGAACAGTGTATTTAATGTCTATCAAATTTGATGCGAGAGGTCTGTATTTCTTGAAAACTCAAAGTAGCTGCAGTACCTGTTACTGCTGTGTGTACGTATTTATGGCAGGTATCATAACGTTGCCGCCGTCATAATGTGTGATGAACAGTGAGAGTGCATCACTCCATGATTTTATGATTTTACTATCAGGTTCCTATCAATTGTTTTTATGCTCCCTGATTTAATTTTTAATGTCATTCTTCTCTCCTGATAACTAACATCAGACATCATATTCCCTTCTTCCTCATACTCATTCTCCTCTTTCCAACTGTATTTTAATCGGGCATCTTTTTTAATTGCCCTGCGCACAGAATACATATTTTGCCCCTGCCCACACCACCCCCCTCCCCCCACCCCCACCCAACCTCTGCACCCTGTTCTGGGGGAGCATTAACATTCTGCCACAGTGTGGAAAAAGACCTCAGCTAAAGGGGCCAAGATTACCCACATTTCCAGTCTTCTCTGTTGTGTGCAGCCTATCAGGGAAGAGTCATGGCAGTGGCAGCACAAGATAAAACACAGGGCATTTTTTAAAATCATTTTTTCTTCTTCAATCTTACTTGACTCACACTGCGTGACAATCCATAGCTGCTCTTGCCAGTGACTCACCTTCTGTTTTGCTCACTTGACATCCAAAGCTAATCCCTGGTCTCCTGTGTGACTTCAGCTTCTGACCAATACAGATTTTTAAAAACAGGAAGAGAAATATCAAAACAGCTGAGTGTGGATTTTCAATGAAGAGAAGCAGGGTGGGTCAGGAAGGGACAGAGACTTTAAAAATAAACTATCTTCGTGACTGAGGTAATCTCAAAGAAAAAAATATTTAAGGCGAGTGATAATGGGAACTGCAGATGCTGGAGAATCCAAGATAATAAAACATGAGGCTGGATGAACACAGCAGGCCCAGCAGCATCTCAGGAGCACAAAAGCTCCTGAGATGCTGCTGGGTCTGCTGTGTTCATCCAGCCTCACATTTTAAATATTTAAGGCGCTTTGGCTGAAAGTAAAGCATTCAAATGACTAATTTATTGCACAGATGGAAATTAATGGGTTTGCTCTAAAGGCTTTTACAGAGTTGCCATGGCAGGTATTAAATATTCTAGGATGCTTGAGCTTTGGAACAGATGGGTAAATGGAATAGGATAGGATAAAATTGAGAAGATGAACAGATCTTACCTTAGAAAATCAAGATATAGGATCAGTTTGGGTCAGGCTAAGTAGATTAAGGTGCAGCAAGCCCTGCTGGAAATACTTGACAGTACTTTACTGATACATCAGACTGGAAATAAATCAAGAAATCAGAGGTACATGCAACAGGAATGATTGCAAACTTTAAAATTCACATAAAATGGATAGAACAGATTTGAAGTAGGCTTGCGGATAAATTCATGGAATGCGTACAAGAATGTTTTCTAGATCAATGTGCTGCTGAATGAGTTAGAGAGCAGGGTACTTCAGTACTGAGCGCTGGGGGAGAATCAGTGAATAACTTATAATAATTAAGCACCTTGTGAAGAGTGATCATAATATGATGGAATTTCATATTGATTTTAAGAGTGATTTAATTAAATGAGATACAAAGATCTTAAATATGGGCAAAGAAAAATATGTATGAGAGGTAAATTAGCTAGGATAGATTCAGAAACTTTATAAAAATATGCTGGTACATTAGCTCTGGAAAATATTTCAAGGAAAAGCGTGTTGATGCTTTGGAGAGGATACAGAAAATGTTTACCGGGATGTTGTCTGGCATGAGAGATTTTAGCTATGAAGAAAGGTTAGATAGACTGGGTTTGTTTTCACTGGGATGCAGACGTTGACGGGGCGACCCAATAGAAGTTTATAAGGTTGTGAATGGCACGTATAGAGTGGAAAGTATGAGGCTGTTACACAGAATGAAGCGGTCAATTACTAGGAGACACAAATTCAAGGTGCGAAGGGGCAAGTTTAAAAGAGATGAGTGAGGCATGTTTTTTTACACAAAGATTGGTGAGTGTCTGGAATGCTTTGCCAGAGGAGGTAGTGGACGCAGGCACAACAGCAACATCTAAGAGCTAGTAAGAGCTGCTGATGCTGGAGTCAGACATAACATGGTATGGAACTGGAAGAGCACAGCGGGCCAGGCAGCATCAGAGGAGCAGGAAAGTTGATATTTTGGGTCAGGACCCTTCTTCAGAAAACCTTCTGCATGGCATGGTCTGCTGTGCTCCTCCAGCTCCACATTGTGCTATGAGCAACATTTAAGAAGCCCCTGGACAAATACATGAATAGGAAGGGAATATTGGGATATGGATCCCTTAAGTGAAGACAGTTTTAATATGGAAGGGCAAAATGTATCGGTGCCGGCTTGGAGGGCTAAAAGACATGTTCCAGTTCTGTATTGTTCTTTGTAGCTAATTCCATGTTTGCAAATATATATTCCAATTAGAATGAAAAGAACAAAATCACAGGGAAGAGTCGTGCATTTGTGGTAAGCAAGAGAGGTAAAAGCTAACATTCGATGGAAGGGAGCAAGAAAGAGTAAGAAGCGTAAGAATTGAAAAGACTTTAGATGCCAACAAATTGTAGCTTTCCTTCATTCTGCAGTGAGGATGGTGCTGATAGAGATCCAGTGAGAGATAGTGCTGTGAATAGTCTGATAAGCAGACATCACTGCTCCTAGGATTATTGGAAATATCAGTTTCCAAGATTTCTACATGCAATGGAATGGTGGACCACAATTTGTTTTCTGAAACTGGTTTGCAACCGGTCGGATCTAGCTGTCCAAATTGATACAACTTTCAGTTCCTTGATCAATGATTCCATTGGAAGATTGTGATTGTCTAGTAAGTGACTATGTGGATGTGCTCAGATTGAACACACTTCACCATGCATAGAGAGTCATGGACTTCTTATTTGTACTCATTTTCTAACTTCACTCGGGCTAAAAAGAAATTGTGCTTTATCGAGCTGCAGGAAAATCACTCTTACTGTTTGCATAGTACACTGTGTATCAATACTGAACAAAATATATTGCTCTGAAGATAACTTTCATTGCAAAATCTTTGTGAAATATCAAGGACCTGAATTTACATTTTGCTGTTTTGTCCTATGTGGTGAGACAGACGTTCCAATTTTTACGTCAGATGGACAGACTCAGAGAATGTTCACTATCCATCTCGCAAAACCAAGTAGTGGGTTTTCACCTGACATGTAGATTCACATAATATTTGCAGCACTGTAGCAAACCATTCTGTCCAACTGGTCTGTAAAAGACAAACAAATGCAGGAAAAAATATTTTGCCTAGGCCCTAATTTTCATTCTTATGTAAAACCATACCAAATTGCACTAACCATTTAAATAATGTATCTACAAGATCAGATCTGAGGCTACGAAGTCTGCAGCAAATAGCTCATCTACCGTTTCTCCAGTGTTGATCAAATCTGCAAGGCATTTGTCAGGTGTGTGATGGTCTTGTAGAGACATTATTTAAATGGTTAATGCAGTTTAGTATGGCTTGACCTAAGAATGAAAATTAGGCCCTGAGCAAAATAATTTTTCCTGCATTTGTTTATCTTTAACAAGCTTTGTTGTTGAATTACTTTTCACCAGTTAACAACCTTCGTTCGGTCTGTATCACGGAAGATGAAAAAAGGCTGTCAATTTTATAGTAAATGTTTTTATTGGTCACTGTTGCTGGATCATATCCTGGATCTTCCCTTCACTGCGGGTAACCTACAGCACAAATACTGCAGCTGTTTAAGAAGGCAGGTCATCATGCACCCATTGCCTGGGACAGTTAATGATGGACAATAAATGACGGCCTAGCCATGCATACCTCCGTCCTATGAATGGTTATTTTAAAATGTGCTTACACAATCTCTACGCATATGCATACCTACTTTTCATATTCCTAAAGGGTATATCCACACCAATGGACACCCTTACCCATTAAAGATACTTTGCCTCAACTGATGGCATCCCGAAATCAGCTCCGAAGAGGCATCTTAACTTATAAAAATTGAAAGATCTGTGGGTGTTAAAAATCAAAAACAAAGCCAGAAATTGCTGGAAAACTTCAGCAGGTCTGGCAGCATCTGTGCTGAGAAATCAGAGTTAACGTGTTGGGTCAAGTGACCTTCCTTCAACCCCCCTCAGAACATCTTCAGAATGGTTCTGATTAAATGTAAACGGACATTTAATGATTGGACTAATCAATGATATTGCCCCGGTTTTAGAAACACTTCAATTCATTTTCTAACCTATGAAAGAGTGATGTTCAAAGAATTAAAATATGTAACTCTAAAATTTTCCCTTCAATAAAATGAATGCTGGAAGAAAGAAAAAGCATTGAACATACAGGTTTACAAATACACCGCATTTTATGGTTCTTCACACCTATCTAATTTTGTAGTAGTGCCTTCACGCATAGTGTTGTTTTATTTAACATCTCTACAGTGGAGAAAGGGACCATTTGGCCCATCCAGTCTGTACAGACCATCTGAAGAACATCCCACCCAGACCCAGACTGTCACCACATATATACTCAAAGATTACCTAGCCTGCACATCCCTGGGTACTACAGAGCAATTTAACTTGGCTAATTCAACTAAAACTTCATATCTTTGGACAGTGGGTGGAAGCCAGAGCACCTGGAGGAAACTCACAAAGATACAGGGAGAACGTACGAACTCTATACCGGCAGTCATTCAAGGCTAGAATGGAACCTGGGTTCATGGCACTGTGAGGCAACAATGTTAACTAATGTGCCACCATGCCACCTCAAAGTTTCAAAGAAACGATTAAATTATATTTTCAAATTCCATTCTCACTCTACTTTCAGTTTAGAAGAAAATGGGGGGATTCTATGGAATTGAGATTTTCACAGTGTAACTTTTTTTTCTGTTTTATTGCATTATGTTGGTGAATAACTCTATTTAAAGTGATGTTATATCTCCCACCACCATCCATAATATATTGAACTTTCTGTTGATTGAAGTTTTGCTGTTACAGATTTAGCTTTGTGTCAGTGTGATTGGTGAGCCATGTGGTTGATCATAGCAGTATTTGCTTTCTTTCTGGACAGCTGTCAGGCCTCAGAATATTTGAAAATAATCATGGGACATTTTCTTTCAATATTTCCTAAAGTCATGGAAGCATAATTTTTCCTGGAAAACACAAAGCGCAATCAATTCCATTCCCTTCAGTGAAGTGTTAGCTGTCATTTTGTTTTCCTTAGCGGTATACAGCATAAACACTCTCGTAATTTATTTCAATGGTTTTCAGTGTTGAATGCCATTCTTTGAAGCATGCTAAATGTCAACTTCTGAAAATAATTAATGATATTTAATTAAAGAAGGAGCATTTCTGGATGCTTATCCACCTGGCTTACTAGTCACTCCAGATTGATGCGATCAAGGTCATAGGTTAATCTTTGGGTATAACAGGGCAAAATCAGAATGGCTTCATCCAGGGGAGGGTCATGCTTGACAAATCTGCTGGAATTCTTTGAGGAAGTAATGTGCAGGTTAGACCAAGGAGAGCCAACGAATGTTACCTACCTGGACTTCAAGACGGCCTTTGACGTGGTGCCGCACAGTAGACTGCTGAGTAAGATAAGAGCCCATGGTGTTAGAGGCAAGATGCTAGCATGGATAGAAGACTGGCTGTCTGGTAGAAAGCAGAGACTGGTGGTAAAAGGATCTTTCCCAGGATGGCAGCCAGTGACACGTGGTGTTCCACAAAGGTCAGTGTTGGGACCACAAATTTTCACTTTATACATTATTGATCTAGATGAAGGAACTGAGGGCATTCTGGCTAAGTTTGCAGATGATGCAAAGATAGGTGGAGGGGCAAGTAGCATTGAGGATGCTGGGAGGCTGCAGAGGATTTGGACAAGTTAGGAGAGTGGGCAAAGAAGCGGCAGATGGAGTACAACGTGGGAAAGTGTGAGGTCATGCACTTTAGTAAGAAGAATAAAAGCTTGGACTATTTTCTAAATGGGGGAGAAAATTCAGAAAGAGACTTAGGAGTTCTTGTCCTGGATTCTCTAAAGGTAAACTTGCAGATTGAGTCAGTAGTTAGGAATGCAAATACAACTTCGACATTTATTTTGTGAGGGCTTGAATATAGAAACAGGGATTTACTATTGAGACTCTATAAAGCTCTGGTCAGGCCACATTTGGAGTATTGTGTGCAGTTTTGGACCCCATATCTCAGGAAGGATATGTTGGCTGCTGAATGGGCTCAGAGGAGGCTCACAACAATGGTCAGCGGAATAAAATGTTGAACATTTGAGGACTCTGAGTCTATACTTGATGGAGTTTAGATGGATAACGGGGGATCTAACTAAAACCTACGGAATACTGAATGGCATGGGAGGAGTGGATGTTGGGAAGAGGTTTCTGTTGACTGGAGAGACTAGGATCCGAGGGCATAGCCTTAAAGTAAAGGGAAGACCTTTTAGAACGGACACAAGGAGAAACTTCTTCAGCAAGAGAGTGGTGAATCTATGGAATTCATTGCCACAGAAGGCTGTGGAGGCCAGGTCATTGAGTACATTTAAGACGGAGATAGATATGTTCTTGATTATCAAGGGGATCAAAGGTTACAGGGTGAAAGTGGGAGAATGGGATTGAGAAACTTATCAGCTGTGATTCAATGGTGGAGCAGGCTTGATGGACTGAATGGCCTAATTTCTGCTCCTATGTATTATGGTCTTGTGGGTAGCCCTTTGACCTGCCTGACTAAGTGTCTCCAAAGTTCTTTTATTTATGAAAGGAACATTAGGTTTCTCTGGAGGCTCCAGCATAAAAGAAGTTGATGCTGTGAATAACAGCAGGCTGCAAAATTACACTCATTCATCACTATCATGTATTGCAAAATGTCCTGCACAATCAAAATTCCTTCTGATGGTACGTATGGCTTCTCAAAGCAGACAGGATGCATTGACAAGACATGCCATTGTATGATGCACCACAGAAAGAGGGCTTTTGTCCTACTGTATTTGCTTTGCCATCCTATTCCCTTGTATCCATTCATATCCCAATAGCATTAATCTAAGCATTATTCACCAGCATATCCAAAGCTGCCCATTTCTACTAGATTTCAGTGTAATCTTAAAGGCTTGCAACCCCTTTTCCATGTCATCTCACTTCAATTTAGATCTTTAAGTATGATTAAGCCATGTGATAGTCAATAATTACATTGATGATCCAGTCTAAAATGGCACAAATATATTGATATAGATGTTATTAAAAAAACAAAAACATTGGCATTTGTACTATATTCCAAACCTATTGTTCAGGAATGCCTCAAAGTGCATGGGTAATTATTTATACTTCAGTGATGGCTGTTTCATAAGCAAATGTGGTAGATGTCAAAGCAGTCATAAGAATAATTATAGATGTAAACTTTCCAATGTTAGCTCAGGTACAAAGTTGACCAGCCTAATAGAAAAAATAGTGGATCAGAGCCAATATTGGAAACCTGGAATATAGACAGGAACTACTCAAAACACTCAGCAGATCTGGAGTCCTGATTGGTCATTGTACTGAAATGCCAATTCTGTTACTCTCTTCATAGACAGGACTCTTCAGATCAAAATTAAATCAATTTCAAATGTCTGTCCATGCAACAGGCACATGTCCTTTTGGCAGACATCCTAAACTTCTCTTCAATAACACTCCTGCATTGAACACATTGCTGTGTTAGCCACACAAAATATGTTGTCAAAAGAGGAATGGTGCTGAGTATCCAGAGCTGAAATAAACATGAATTTCACAGTGAAAATACTGCTTAAAAGAAAAGGCTTGCGTCATTTCCCCTGCAAGTCATCTTCAAATGTTTCGAGATGTGAGAAAAATCTGTGAATTCTTCCATAAACTGTAGCAAGAGAGTCATTGAGCAACCAAAACAAATTTGACTTTTATCACTATCTGGAAAGATATGTTTTCAGAAGATATTCCATCTTAAATCTCTCTGAAGATCTGAAAAGAAAAACACAGTGAAATTTTTAAAAGCTTTGAAGGAACACATTGAGACCAAAGCCAACGTTATTTATGAACAAAACAAGTTCAATTGAGGAAACATAGCGAGAAAGCATTCATTGATCAATAAGTAGTATCATTATTTCAAATTGTAGAAACTTGTGAATTTGCAAAAAACGGAGCTAATCTTAGAAAGAATTGTATGAGGAATTAGGGGTCCAAAAGTGAAAGCATGCTAAGTGAGAAAAGACAAATGTATAAATCAGGTGAGCAATTAACCTGTGTGAAACTGCTGATATCATAAATTAACAACTCTGGCATACACATGCCAGAACAGACCAGGTCTGGCTTTATGCCAACAGATACTCCAAGCACACAGACCAGAAAAATCACATTTACAGCTCAGGATGTAAATACTGCAGAAGTGTACAAAGCCATCCTCAAACTGAGGGCATGCCAAGTAATCCGGTAATGCCATTTCATACGCACACTCCTGATCTATCTATATATAAATGATTTGAATCTTAATGTGCAGGGGATAGTTTCAAAAGTTTTCCGTGGCATGAAACTTGGAAGAATTATAAACTGATAGGAGGACAGTGTGGAACCCCAAAAGGTCATTGACAAGATGGTGGAGCGGTAGGATAGGAGGCAGTTGAGTTTCAATGCAGAGGAACATGAGATGATGTACTTTAGCGGAAGGAATATTGAAAGGCTACGGAAAATAAGCAGTATAATTCTAAAAGAAACACAGGAGCAGGGAGATCAGACACCAATCATTAAAAGTGGCAGGGCAGGTGCAGAGACCAGTTAATAAAGTACACAGTGTCCTTAACTTTATTGATTAATACAAATATACATGAGCAAAAAGGGCGTGCTGAACTTTTATAAATCATTCGTTAGACCTTAGCTTGATTAGTGTCCACTGTTGTGGGTGCCACATCATAATGATAACAATTGTATGATTCTATGAAACTACTGTTGCAAGATAAAACAAGCACTACTGAAACAGAAGCACTAACAGGTATGAGTAAAGAAAAAAATCAAGATAAAATGGGAGAAAACCCAATTTTATTTCAACAAGATTGTTAAATCTTTGCCAGTGTTGATTATTAGACAGCCAGTCAGAGGGAAAACATTCAACACTTTCAACAAAAACAGTGGCAGTAGTAACTTAGGACCTATATGATGCAGTTATCACCTTCAATGTATGTGATGGAAATGAACAACCAAACTTGCTGTTGTAACTGCAGGAACAAATATTCTGTTGCAGAAATTTCTCAACTATAGGTGACTGATTATGAAGAGGTGAATGCACTATCTACACAAGTTACACATCAATCAACAAATCCACATGCCCACAACAGCTGAACAACAGAAATAAAACAATAGCTACAACAACAACAACCCAAGACATGCATATAACATTTTCTTGTAAAGCATCAACCTCCAGATGAACAATGAAGGATATATTCCATGCATATCATGAAGATACCAGAACAATTTTTATTCTATTTGTGCAATGTATATGCAGAGACAGATGAAACTAACCAGCTGCTAATGTATAAAATTAGCAACGTTTATAGTTAGAAATGATTTTTTTTATCAAAAGGGGGAATTTTATGGAGTCAAATTTAAATATATACTAGCGTCTGTTCTACTCTACTGTAATCATGTGGACCTCTTGTGTTTCCATATCATTTACTGTTTTAATTCCAAATGGATTTCCTATCCTGTTTTGAATCTTGTTGACAGGATTGTAGCATCTTTCTGAGCCATTGAATCAAGTAGCTATCCATTCTGTTACATTATTATTCAAAGAACTGTCACTGTGGATGATCCACTGAAATCTTGGAGTGTGATTTAGACACACAACAGCCAGAATGCTATCACTTGAGTCAAACTGACATATGTAGAGAAGCACTCAAGGAAACACAAATAAATATTTGACTTAGCCAAGTCTCAAACATCTGAGCACAGAATGCTTCTGAATAAAGAAAACATTTCTGTCACTCATAAAAATGCCATGACTTACCTTTAAACAAAGAATAAACTGTAACCCAGTGCTCAAAGGTACAATTTGTTTGTGCCTGCATCTCCCTCTCAAACCCCAGCAAGAGGTGAGTGTACAAGCCAGGTGAAGTAGGGACTTGTGTGGGGTACAAATACAGCTGTTGTCCCCTCTACCTCCAATAAATTCCCATATGGAAGTTAATTGAGATGTTTAAAGGCATTGAACTACGTGTCGATGTTATAGCCTTCAGATTTGTACTTCGTCGTGGATGTTTTTTCTGAAGAGTCCTTGAGATAGAGATTCTGAACAATCTGCTCAAAGCCAACAAATTTAACAGCTTGTGAGGTCTTGGAATTTTTTAAAAAAGTTGGATCAATACAAGCAGTCTGAAAGGGTGCGGTCAAGTTTCCACAGAACCAACGTTTTCGTTTTAGCTTTTTGCAGTTGATAGAGTCTTGAAGCTGCATGTGGAAGCTGTTATTCCTTCCTCTGTTACAGCTAAAAGCAGGTTCTCCTCCCGCTGTGAGAATTATATGTTAGATAATTTATTTTACCGACTTTGCCTTTGCCAAGGTTGCGCCTATGAAATATTACTATAATGTAATAGTTACAATTTAGCAATTAAATTTTTTATCATTACATTAATTTTTCAGTAGTTATTCCAATCTTTTCTTTTGTTGTATTTTAACCATGATATGTGAATAAAGTGTGTTTTGTTTCAATTCTGATGTTCAAACATTCGAATTACATCCTGAATGCAATGCCTGGCACTAGCCTTTAATCTCAGAAAAAAGTTTGAGTCGAGGCTAGTTCTCTGACATGTTTTGAGGGGGTTTGTGCTAGACCATGACACACTTGTGCCTCATCAGGAACATGAGAGTGCTGTAACATGGGCAACTGTTCCCTCAGGATTTTCTAGGTTGTAGTGTTCCTGTGTCAGCAGGAATGGACCGTCAAATCAACTCCCCTTCATTCTCCTTCTTTCTTGGACTCTCCCTGTCTGATCCTGGTAAACTCATTCCACTCACTCGTTTCCTGAGGATCCAGCATGAATGCCTGATGTAGACCCTCTACTCCCAATGGCTGGAGAATACTGAAGAGTTTCTCACTGGCACCTCCTGGAGGCAGGATGTGTGTTGCACAGCAGGATTTCAAATGGGATATGCTGCTTCAACGAGCCAAGAGGGTTAGAAGTTAATTAGCACTTAATTGTGACTAAATCTTGCCATAGAAATGGAATCTTGGCATTTATTCCAAAAGGAAAGAAGTACAACAGTAATGATGTGTTATAACAATTGTATAAGGTGTTGGCGAGACCACACCTACAATACGGTGTCCAGTTTTGGTCTCCTTCCTTGAGGAAGGATGTGGTGACACTGGAGGAAGTTCAGAGGATGTTCACCAGATTGATTTCAGCAATGAAAGGTCTGTCCCATGAGGAGTGAATGAATAGCTTCAACTTGTACTTGGAGTTCAGAAGAATGAGGGGGTATCTGATTGAGGTGTACAAGGTGCTCAAGAGGATTGATTGATAAGGTGAATGTTCAAAAAGATGTTCCCCCTTGTGGAACAGTCTCAAACAAGAGGTCACAGATATACAGTGAGAGGAGGTAAGTTCAAAACTGACATGAGGAGAAACTACTTCTCTCTGAAGGTTGTGAATCTGTGGAACTCACTGCCCCACAATGCAGTGGAGGCAGAATCAATCAACTGATTGAAGAAAGAAATAGAAAAGTTTCTGATGAAAAGCAGGATAAAGGGATAGGGGGACCAGGCAGGAAAGTGGAGTTGAGACCAGGATAAAATCAGCCATCACCATTCTAAATGGCAGAGTTTGAAGGGCCGAATTACCTACTCCAGCTCTTAATTACTATGCTCCAATACCTCCCAAATATTACTGCTGCAGCAAGTGAGTTGCTATCAATTTTCCAACTGAAGGACAGCCACCATCAGTCCCACACTGACTCTTGCTCCATAGATTTGATTCCAACCCTCATTTACTGCAGCAACAAAATGTAAGCTCATGCCTGAGTGGAGTACAAAGAATTAGGTGGGCAAAAGTAGCATAGAAGATGAGATCAGGAGTATTTTAGAGACAGCTTCTTAGAGGAATGCTGCAAATCTGAAACAAAAAGAGAAATTGGTGGAGAAGCTCATCAAGCCTGGCAACATTTGTGGGGAGAAAATAGAGTCAACATTTCCAGTCCAGCGAGCCTTCTTCATAACAGTTCTCTTGTGGCATTTGGAATATAACACCATAACCATAAGGCCATAAGACATAGAAGCAGAAATTAGGCCATTCAGCCCATCGAGTCTTCTTTGCCATTCAATCATGGCTGATAAGTTCCTCAACCCCATTCTCCAACTTCCTCTCCGTAACCCTTGATCTCCTTCATAATCAAGAGCTTGTCTATCTCAGTCTTAAAGATACTCAATGACCTGGCCTCCACAGCCTTTTGTGGCAATGAATCCCATAGGTTCACCACTCTCTGGCTGAAGAAGCTTCTCCTTATCTCCATTCCAAATGGTCATCCAACTCCTTCATACCAAAAAGGAAACAGAATACAGCAAACTATAGGCTTGTTAGCCCAATATTTGCCATGGAGGAAATATACTGGATCGATTGTTAAGGAAGATTATAACAGTGTACTTAAACAATTCAATGCAATCAGATAGAGTCAGCATGGTTTTGTGAAAATGAAATCATGTTTGACTAAATTGTTTGAGTTGTTTAAGGGAAGAGGGAGCAATTTAAACAGAAGTTAATCCATTGATGTAATGTGCTTGCATTTCCTTAAGGCATTTGATAAGTTGTCCCACAAGGGTTACTGCTCAAAATAAGAGATTAGGGTGTAACGTATTAAGGTGAATGTAGGATCAGTAAGATCACAGATCACAAAGACTGTATACATTGGAACATATTAATAAAAAGCCACTTAGCCCATACAGTCTACTTCAACATTCAATACAACGATGGTTGATCTGCTTAATTTACTTAAGATAAAAAATGCTGGAAATCACAGGGGTCAAGCAGCATCCATGAGAGAGAGCAAGCTAATGTTTCAAGTCTAGATGCCTTGCATTTTTGTTTTCAGTCCTGATGCCACATCTGCAGTAATTTGCTCCTTCGTCCTGATTAATTTATTTTCCCAGCTATCCACAATTGACTACTGTGCCTTGTTTATCAACAGTTTGTCTATCTATGCCTTAAATGTGTTCAAAAAGTCTGCTATTATGCCTTGTCAGGTGGACAGTTCAAAATGCTCATCACCTTCACGAAAAGAGTGTGCTACTTTTCCTTGCTTTAAGTAAGGCACTTTATCTGTCCCTAATTCGGGATTGTCTCAGAGGCGGATATATCTTTTCTACATTACACCTTGAGAAAACCCTCAGGATTGCAAGACTCTATATGTTACAAAGATCTTAGTATCTATAAATCAGTTAATTTTGGTTTGGAAAGATGTAATGAATGGAGTGCCATAACGGTCAGTATCAAAGCTTCTATTCTATCAATGACTTGGATGAAGGGACCAAATGAATGATTGCTACATTTACTGATGACTCAAAGCAAGGATGAAGGCTAAGTTGGGAAGAGGGTGCAAAGAGTTTTAAGAAGATTAAGTGAGTGGACAAAAATCTGGCAGGTGGAATATTTTATAGAAAAATGTGAACTTGTCCATATTGGCTGGAAGAATAGGAAATCAGTTAATTATTTCAATTGAGAAACATTGCAAAATTCTTCACTATCTGCTTATTCTGATTCATGAATTACAGAAGTTACTATGCTGATACAGCAAGTGATTAGGAACACGACTGTTAATTGCAAGTGGAATGGAACATGAAAGTGGGAAAGTTTAGCTACAGTTTAGGCAGAAGCAATGGCATATTGATAAAGTTACTGGACTAGCAATCCAGAGACCCCAGGCTGCAGACACAGATTTAAATTTCACCATGGCAACTGGAAGCATTTAAATTCAATTAATATATCTGCAATATAAATCTAACCTGAGTACTACCTTCAAAAAACTATCATCATCATAAAATTCTCAAATCTGCTTTACAGAATGAAATCTATCCTACCTAGTCTGGCCTATGCTTAAATGCCCTCTGAAATAGCCTAGAGCAAGGACAGTTCAAGGGCAATTAAGGACCTATGATAAACGACACCCCAGTTAGCGACACCTGAATCCCAAACTTGAATAAAAATAAATGTAAGTTTTTCCTCCTTCTTAATCATTCTGGCTTACCATCGTAAACATGATAATTCGTTGCACCTAAAAGAAAATACCTGTGAAAAAAGTTGCAGAAAATTGCATGTGAATCAAAGAACTAATAAACTGTTGGCGCAGTTCTTGAACAAAAATGATCTTTAATTTACTTCCTTTCATACTGTGATGGAAGAAAGAAAATGCTGAAAATGCACAGCAAGCCCATGAACATCTGGCCAGAGAAAAGAAGAGCTTAACATTTCATGTACGTACCTCAGTGAGAACTGCTGTGTTAAATGCACTGCTTCTTGATGTTTATAGGATATTTCAGTTACCCATTACTGTTTTGTTGAACAACACTCGAAGGAAACACAGTGGGTGGCAAGGGCACAGAATGTACTCTGAGTGGGGGACTTCAATGTTCACCATCAAGCGTGGCTCAGCCGCAGCACTGCTGATTGGTCAGGGCCTAAAGTTCATCACAGCTACACTGAATCTGCAGCAGGTGGTGAGGAGACCAACACGATGTATCTACTATTGACAGTATCAATCTAAGTAGCCACCACACAATTTTTATAGAGACAGAGTACCACTTTGACACTGAGAATATCCTCCAATGTGTTGTGTGGCACTGTCACCATGTGAAATGGGACAGACTTTGAATAGATCCAACAACTGGGCATCCATGAAATGCTGTGGCTATCAACAGAAATAGAATAACACTCCAACACAATCTGCAACTTCTTATCCCAGCAGATCTTCCACACAGCCATTACCACTGAGCAGGGGGTCAATCCTGATTCATTGGATAGTTCAAGACAACATGCTAAGCATACCTAAGAATGAGATATGAAACTGGTGAAGCTACCAAACAGGATGATTTACATGCCAACCAATATGAGCAGGAAGTGATAGACAGAGCTAAACAAACGCATAACCAACAGATCAGATCTAAACTCTGTAGTCCTGCCAAAATCAGTTGTTAATGGTGGTGGACAATTAAACAACTGGAAAAGGAATAAAATTGAATGGAAAAGGATTGAAGTGATCCTTGGGTGAAAGTGCTAAGCTGGGGGAAGGCTAATTACGACAGAATTAGGCAGGAACTGGAAAAGTTGAAGTGAGCACAGTTGTGAGAAGTGAATCCATATCTAACATGTGAGCCTCTTTGAAAATACAGTTGACCAGAGTTCAGGATCAGCATTTTGCTGTGAAGGTGAATGATAAGGATGAACGACAAGGATGTCAAAACTTGGATTCCTGGGATAATGGGTGATGTTGTATATTTTGCTAAAAGGAGAAAGGAAGTATATGAAATGTTAAGAAACAGAAATCAAACAAGGTCCTTGTGGAGAATGAAGAAAATAACTTAAAAAATTAGCAGTGGTAGAGGAGCTGTGAAAGGGCTTGGCAGGTAGCATCAAGGAAAATCCGTAGGCATTTTATATACATATTAGGAGCAAGAAGTTAACTAGGGAAAAGTTAGGTCCACTCAAATACAAAGGAGAACATTTATGTGTGCCAACAGAGGAAGTGGGTGAGTACTTTGCATTGACATTCACCAAGAAGAAATGTATAGATGATAGTGAGGTCAGAGAGGTGTTCGTTGATGGTCTAAGAAATGTTGGTATTAAGGAGGAGGTGATGTGTGTCTTGAAAAAAGAAACATTCAGACAGATAAATTCCTGGTGCCTGATGGGATCTATCCTAGATTACTGAAGAAGGCAAGGGAACAGTTAGCTGGGATCTTGGCAGAGATCTTTTTATCTTCTTTAGCCACAGGTGAAGAAGACTGGAGAGTCCTGACCCAGAAGGTCAACTTTCCTGCTCCTCTGATGCTGCCTGGCCTGTTGTGTTCCTCAAGCTCCACACTATGCTATCTCTGGAGAATGCCAATGTTGTCTCTTTGTTTGAAAAGGGCAACAGAGATAATCCAAGAAATTTTAGGCCAGTGAACCATGCATCGGAGTATGAACAGGACTTATATATATTTGGAGAGGATTGGGCTTACTAGGGATATTCCACACGGCTTTATGTAAGTGAGTTCTTACAAACCTGATTGAGTTTTTTGAGGAAGCACCGAAGATGATTCATGAGTGAATGTTGTCTACACGAACTTGATGAAAGCTTTTGATAAGGTCCCTCCCTCATTGTAGCCTGGTCCAGAGGGTCAAATTGCATGGAACCCATGGTAGGGTGGCAAGTTGAATATAAAATTGCCTTGTCTATAGCGGCAGAGGATAACTGTGGAAAGGCAGTTTCTTTTTAACTGGAGGTCTGTGAGCAGTGGTGGTACACAAGGATCAGTGTTGAGATCTTTGTTGTTTACAATATAAATAATGATTTGGACAAAATGTCGATGCTTCGATTATTAAATTTGGAGATGACACCAAAATTGCTGGAGTTATGAATAGTGAGGAAAGCAATGTTGAAGAAGCTTTTAGACAGAGGCATGAACAGGAAGGGAGTAGAGAAAGACTGACATGTGCAGGCAAATGGGATCGGTTTAGAATGGCAGCATAGTCAACACGGGCATGGTGGGAACTGGAATTTAACCGGATTGCCGTGCTTGAATGTTTTGTTTTATGTTGTTGTCATATGACAGTCAGTTTAACATATTAGTTTTCAAAAAATGATTTGGAAAATTCATCAGGTAGAAGTTGATGCAAATTGAGCGTTTAATAATGCATTAGTGACTACATTTCAGAAGTACTAATTAGCAGTAATCACTGTGGGATACCAAGATATGAGTATCGAAGGGTCTGTTCTTGTGCTGCACTGTTCTACATTCTTTTAGAAAAGGTGTACTAGTTAAAAACAAATCTAGACTAGTTTAACCTTCAAACGTAAAGACTAGAGTTTCCTTCATAATACACACACATTATTCTGAACTGACTCAATTAGGATCCTACAGCGCATTGGCAGAGTCCCGAAAAGTGGGAACAGAAATATAAAAAGGATGTGAAGAGAAATTACGGTAAAAATTATTTATGTTATATTGATGTTAAAGCCAGAAACTCTCAAAATGCTACGAACACACGGATGAAAGACAGACATTGGAGTTGAAATGAACTGGAATTTAAACTGACTGAACATTATGATGTGGTGCTTGCATGTTTTGTTTTGTGTTATTATTACGTGACAGTCAATTTAATGTTTTATTTAAAAGAAAATGATTCAGTAAATTATTGATATAAAAGTCAATACAAACTGCAACACACATAAAATTACCGAGTGTTTAATAATGCATTAGTGACTACAATTCAAAAGTATCTAATTGGCAGTAATTACTTAGGGATATCATGAGGTTACAACAAAATGTTGCATAAATACAAATCTTCTTGTGCCTTTATTCAATGTGTTATTGTTTTGTCCGTAACTAAATGAGAGAATATAGAAATCGTTTGCAAATAATAAATGTTTTAGTTTAAGCCCCCAGATTTCTGAGTTCTCTTCTATAAAAAATTCATAGACAAAAACAGGTGAAGATATTTACTAAATAAAAACCAAAAGAACTGTGGATGCTGTAAATCAGGAACAAAAACAAAGTTGCTGGAAAAGCTCAGCAGGTCTGGCTGCATTTGTGGAGGAGAAAACAAAGTTAACATTTCGGGGCGGCGACCCTTCCTCAGTTCTGAGAAACAGTCACTGGACCCGAAACGTTAACTGAGTTTTCTCCTCCACAGATGCTGTCAGACCTGCTGAGCTTTTCCAGCAACTTTGTTTTTGTTGGAGACAATTACTTGTTGCTTACATTTTATTATTTGGAGATTTTTAATATGTCTTACCACCTACATCAAGGCTGCAGCACTGAATGCTACTCATTGAAGCACGAGATGCACAAATTTCCCTTTTCAGCACTACTGGTGCATTGAAAATTATTTTCAGCTCTGTGCAGGAAAATTGCCCATGCTTAGTACAGAACTACACAAAACTAAAAGTGTCCTAATGCCACCTCAAGCCTCAAGAGAATAACATAAACATCAGGACCAAAAAGTTTGCTTCTATAGTTGTTGCTGCTCCAAAAACTTCTGTTTTCAAATAAATCTGTTGGACTATAACCTAGTGCCATGTGATTTCTGACACTGTACAAATTGGCAGCCCTAAAAATGTGCCAAAGTACTTCCCAGCCACTTCTGATGAAGCTCATTACTAATTGAAAGCACACGAGTACAGGCATGACATTTACAGACTGGAAGTTTTGACAGTGCACAAATAATGATGTCAAGCAGTCTCTCAGGCTAATGCTGTGCATCTCTGTTGCTCAGGCCAAGCTCATTTCATTGTCCTAATCCTCACAGTTGAAGATGCATTTAACTGCATGACATAATCTCCCACGAGTGTTATTTTAACAGCCAGCCATCCAATGTGGTAATGAAAAAACAAGGTGTGGAGCTGGAGGAACACAGCAGGCCAGGCAGCATCAGAAGAGCAGAATCAGAGGAGCAGGATTTTTTTCTCTTCTGAAGAAGGGTCCCGAACTGAAATGTCAGCTTTCCTGCTCCTCGGATGCCGCCTGGCCTGCTGTGTTTCTCCAGCTCCACACTGTGTTATCTCAGACTCTAGCATCAGCAGTTCCTACTACCTCAACGTGATAATGAGATGCCTTTGACTTAATTTTACTCCTGCAAAGTTTGCTAAATACTCTGGATTAGTTTCGGAGGTGTTTTGGTGACTTATTGGCTTTTGCTGCATCCTGAAACGGATGCTTGCAGGTCTTTTCCACCCTCTGCACAGAAAGGCTGCTACAGGTAAGGAACCCACGCCACAAGCAGATGGTTGAAGAACGTCATAAGCACATAATATCTAACTACAATTCAAGTGTGGTTGAATGTGTCTGTTGCACCACGAATTGCACAGATACTTTACAGTCATCAAGGCAAAACCTGTCCTGTACATAACTGTCCAATTCACATTTCAGAACTACTGGAATATGGTCGTTATTACAAAGGCATTGAAAGGTGCAAAAAAGCCAAGATGGAAGAATCAAAATTCCTGCATATGATAGTTTTATTTTTGAATCTTGCTGTCCCTCATAGTCTACACCATGATTTGGAGATGGTATACAGGCAATAGAGAGGGAATGCTCAATTGAAAGTCCTGCGAATCTGAGGTTTTGGGGAGTACTACTCCCACCCCTACTTCAGCCAGAAGCATTACCTGAGGGACCTGTGATTCACAAAGACTTGGTCGCAGAACAGTGCCACCTCCTACCATCGGAGCTGCTACCTTACAGCAGGGTGAGGTTAACATTTCCAGTGGCTATCAAGGTGACCACAACTCTCCACACTTAAGCCAACTTTCTCAGACCAGGCAGGGAAATAAGAGCCTTTGGGATCAAGAGGAAATGACAAGTAGAATTAAAATTCACTTAGAGGTATGAAAAAAATATGAAATTGTCAATGCTGTTGTTTTCTTAAGTGGAAGGTTGTTTCCAATTGAATTCTTTGTAAATCACTACTTGCATTTCCGGATGTTGATCATGTCAACAACTTAGACTTAAATGTGGAGGCTTTCATAAATAGTTCATTGACAATGGAATAATTGGTTGTGTAATTAATTTGATTTGATTTATTATTGTTACTTGTGCCAAGATACAGTGAAAAATATTGTTTTTGCATGCTTTTGCAGGTAAATCATTCTTTACACAAGTGCAACAAGGTAACAGAACTGAATACATAATATTGTGTTCCAGCTACAGAAAAGAAGCAGAGAAAGATCAACTCTAATATATGAAAGTTCCATTCATAAGTTGATAACAGTGGGGAAGAAGCTGTTCTTGAATCTGTTGGTATATGTTTTCAAACATTTGTACCTTCTGCCCAATGGAAGAGGATGGAATTCATGCTGAGGAAGGAATCTCTATATTGCTCAAAGATATTAATGGACAGGTCAAGTGGGCTGATAAATGACAATTGGAATGGTACACGATCAGACATACGATGATTAAAAATGCATGCATATTTACAGATGTGAGAGCAATGCTACATTGAAGTACTATCTGTGCCATCTATATACTTTAAGAGTATTTTGTTTTCTTTCCTTGTCCTCCCACTCGGACTAACTGCAGTGCTGGGGTCCACAGCTGGGCTGAAGGAATCTGTTTCACAGTGGAGGGTAACTGTTCCTCTGATACTGCTTGGTGTGCTGTGTTCATCAGCTTTACACTTTGTCATCTCGGATTCTCCAGCATCTGCAGTTCCCATTATGCCTCTACACCTTGTTATTCCTGTTTCACATTGGAGCCTATTTGCCTGGAAATCTAGGCAGGGGCCCCAGGGCACCTTGGTACTAGAGGTCTCAAACATTCTGAGCATATCCTGCCCAGAGGCCAGAGCACTCTTCCTAGCTGCAACTTCCACAGGCTTAGTTGTTATTGACTAGTGGAGAGGCCTGGTACTTCTGAATGTTTGATAAATGATTTCTGCTGGATCAGGATCTCTGTGGTGACAACCACCATACCCACTGAGCCAGCCAGATGCACACAAGCAAGAGCCAACTTGAATCCAGTTTAATGAGTTTCTCCAGTAAGTTTGGTTGCTCCTGCTGTGATTGTCTGTGCACTTCCACCAAGTTAACCATAGGATTACCTCCTGCATGGGACTGGGCAGGTTCATGGTCTCAGGCAGTACATGAATGCCAGAGACTGGGGCGTTTCTTCATGTGACCCGCTGCAGAGACACAAAAGAAGCCTCAGAAACCAAACTTCCTAAATGCCATTTGACATTATAATTGACTGAATGACTGCAAATCTTATAGCCTTTGCATTCAGTTGTCAGCAGTAACTTTTATTGAACAATAGGAAAGGTGAAGAAAGACTAAACAAAGAAAGCTGCAATTGCTTTTGCCACTAAACAGATATGGCTTGCCTTGGCAACAATGAGAAAAAAATCTACATTCAATGAACAATGACCATCTAACTCTCATCTCTTAGAAACATATATCAACTAAATTCCAAAATAGTAGGAACTGCCGATGCTGGAGAATCAAAGATAGCAAGGTGTAGAGCTGGATGAACACAGAAGGCCAAGCAGCCTCATGGGAGCAGGAAAGCTTTGGGCCTCGGCCCTTCTTCAGAAATGGGGGAGGGGAAGGGGGTTCTGAAATAAATAGGGAGAGAGGGGGAGGTGGATAGAAGATGGATAGAGGACAAGATAGGTGGAGAGGAGACAGACAAGTCAAAGAGTTCAAGCCAGTAAAGGTGAGTGTTGGTGGGGAGGTAGGGAGGGAATAGGTCAGCCCAGAGAGGACGGACAGGTCAAGGAGGCGGGATGAGGCTAGTTGGTAGGGAATGGGGGTGGGGCTTGAGGTGGGGGGAAGGGATAGGTGAGAGTAACAACAGGTTCAGGAGGTGGGGATGAGCTGGGCTGGTTTTCGGATGCGGTGGGGGAGGGGCAATTTTCAAGCTTGTGAAGTCCACATTGATATCATTGGTCTGGAGGGCTCCCAAGCGGAATATGAGTTGCTGTTCCTGCAACCTTCGGGTGGCATCATTGTGGCACTGCAGGAAGCCCAGGATGGACATGTCATCTGAGGAAAGGGACGAGGAGTTGAAATGATTCGCGACTGTGAGGTGCACCGAGCGCGGGTGTTCTGCAAAGCGATCCCCAAGCCTCCATTCGGTTTCCCCAATGTAGAGGTGTCCACAACAGGAACAGCAGATGCAGGATACCACATTAGCAGATGTGCAGGTGAACATCTGCTTGATGTGGAAAGTCTTCTTGGGGCCTGGGTGGGGGGTGAGAGGGAGGGGAAAGGGCAGGTGTAGCACTTACTGTGGTTGCAGGCAAAATTGCCAGGTGTGGTGGGGTTAGAGGGGAGTGTGGAGTGGACAAGGTAGTCACGGAACGAGTGGTTCCTCCAGAAAGCAGGTCAGGGTGGGGAGAGAAATTGTCTTTGACGGTGGGGTTGGAATGCAGATGGCGGAAGTGCCCAAGAATGATGCATTGGATCTAAAGGTTGGTGGGGTGGTCCGTAAGGGTTCTGTTTTGGTTGTAATTGCGGGGAGGGGTTGTGAGGGATGAGTTGTGGTCTGAAGAAGGGTCTAGGCCCGAAACATCAACCTGCCAGTTCCACTGATGCTGCTTGGCCTGCTGTGTTCATCCAGCTCTGCATGTTGTTATCTCAATTAAATTCTACCTTGTTTGTTGTGCCTGAACATTGATGTTTACCACCCAGACCACCAGGACTGATTGCCAACAACAACACCCCACTCCTCCTGCACTCCCTCACACCACAATACCACTCCCCACCCCCCCCCCCCCCCCACAACCCTTTACCAGACTGCTTAGTGATATCAATCTCAACAGAGCATGGCCCATTGATGACTGATGTTAGCCCTACAGCTCATGTTAGGACATGAGATGTTGGACTAGCTGTTGCCTAAACATTGGACTTAAAATATACATGTCCCCAGTACTTGACTGCACCAAGTGCCTTACTGACTATGGCCAAAACCCTACACTGACATCTGAGGTTGCCCTCAGCTAAATATGGTGGCACCCCACTAACAGTCACAGCACTTCTTCATTTGATGAAGGATGACACTCCTTAGGTTTTCAGACTTTGCCATTTGGCTGAAGGTCACGCCATATGTTTCCATTGATCCCTGTGGTGCCCATCTAGGCACTGTCAACCCTTCAGCAAATAACCTGTTAATTCTTAGGAAGATATCAAGGCGTAGAGCTGGATGAACACAGCAGGCCAGGCAGCATCAGAGGAGCAGGAAAGCTGACGTTTTGGGCCTGGACTCTTCTTCAGAAATGGGGGAGGGAAAAGGAACTCTGGAATAAATAGACGGGGAGTGGGGGGGGAGAAGATGACAGAAGGTTGATAAAGGAGCAGATAGGTGGAGAGAAGATGGATAAGTCAAGGAGGCAGGGATTGAGCCAGTAAAGGTGAGTGTAGGTGGGGAGTTATGATGGGGGTTGGCCAATCGAGGGAAGATAGACAGTTCATCAGGCGAGGATGAGGCTTGTAGGTAGGAGGTGGGGGTTGGGGTTGGTTAGTGAGGTGGGAGGAGAGGATAGGTGGGAGAAAAGACGGACAGGTCCAGGAGGTGAAGACGAGCTGGTCTGGTTTAGGGATGAGGTTTGGGATGGGGAGATTTTGAAGCTTGTGAAGTCCACACTGTGACCATTGGGCTGCAGGGTTCCCAAGCAAAATATGAGATGCTGTTCCTGCAGCCTTCGGGTGGCATCGTTGTGGCACTGGAGGAGGCTCAGGGTGGGCATATCAGCCAAGGAGTGGGAGGGGGCATTGAAGTGGGTCGCAACTAGGAGGTGCAGTCTTTTGTCACGAACTGAGCATAAGTACTCCACAAAGCGATCTCCAATCTTCTGCTTGGTTTCCCTAATGTAGAAGAGACCACATCAGGAACAACGGATACAATAGACCATATTAACAGATATGCAGGTGGATACAATAAACCTCATTCCTCCCACCTCACTGACCAATCCCCACCCCCATCCTCGACCTCATCCCAAAACCAGCCCAGCTTGTCCCTGCCTCCTTGAACTGTCTGTCTTTTCTCCTACCTATTTGTTCCTCCCACCTCACTGACCAACCCCCACCCCAACTTCCTACCTACCAACCTCATCCCCACTTCCTTGACATGTCTGTCTTCTCTCCACTCATCTGCTCCTTAATCCACCATCCATCATCACCTACCCCCCTCTATATATTCCAGAGTCCCCTCACTCTCCCCCATTTCTGAAGAAGTGTCCAGATTCAAAACATCAGCTTTCCCGCTCCTCTGATGCTGCTCGGCCTGCTGTGCTCATCCAGCTGCACACCTTGTTATCTCAGATTCTCCAGTATCGGCAGTTCCTAATGTCTCTGCTCATTCTTACTGTTTGTTTCTTGTCTATATGTACATCGTGGAGATACTTTTAAAATGTAAGCGAACTGGGAGAGACACAGAGATAGTAGGAACTGCAGATGCTGGAGACTGCGATAACAAGGATGGTGGCCCTACCCTGAAGAATTTACCCTCCTCCCTCTGGAAAAACCTCAGTGCATATCTCAGAGACCCCTACCCCTCCCTCATTTCTGGAAAAGGGCCTAGGCCCAAAATGTCAGCTTTCCTCCTCCTGTGATGCCACTTTGTCTGCTGTGTTCATCCAGTTCTACACCTTATTATCTCAGAGAGAGCCACGGGGGGCTGGGGGGGGGGGGGTTATGTTAAACTTTAAAATCATCACTGGAAGATAGTGAAATTTTAAACACTTTTTGAAAGAAGAGTCCCTCAAGTCTTCCTTACGAGCCAACAATTCAGACATCTCAATGGAGTATACCATGATACATTACAAATTTTATTATTGGATTAACCGAGGAGGTCAACGTATCTTCTGAAACTGTTGATGGATTAAGTATAAATTTGTCATTGAACATGTTCAAACCAAAAGATAATTAACTTTTGGCTTGACACACAGGGATATTTCTAATCTATTGCTGTTGATATATGAAAAATCACCTGGGGTTAAATGCTGTCATTAATGCACATATAATCATGCAAGGAGAGAGCTAAATGTTAGAAATTAATCTTTAAGTTTGAAGGTGGAATGCAGCTGTGTTTTCCTTTTCTCATTTCATCAATATATTGAACTGACATTTAATGTTGATGTGCAAACATTCTCATGTTTTCCTTTTCCATACTAGTTTACAAATGGATTCACACAGATATTTTAAACATCTATCTGTGATCATAGAATTGGAATCTCTACTCTTGATCGCTCTTTCTCATTCTCGTCTCATTGTCCCATATTGAGAAACACCTCAGTTCCTGAGTTGTATGACTAAATATATCACTGGTACTGACTCTTCAGATGCTGAGAGGGATGCTGGGAGGAAAGTCTTGCAATCTTTGCCGACAGGTCTGGATAGAGTGGATGTGGAGAAGATTTTTCCAGGAGAAGATTTTTTTAATGGAAGGATTGATAGGATCCAAGGGCCACAGCTTCACAGTGAAGATATGACCCCTTAGAATTGAGATGAGGAGGGATTTCTTCAGCCAGAGGGCAGTGGAGACCAAATTATTGACTGCATTTAAGACAAAGATAGATGAATTCTTGATTAGTGAAGAAATCAAAGATTATGGGGAGAAGTGAAGAGAAGATGGTTGAGAAATATACCAGCTAAGATTGAATGGTTGAGCAGACTCAAAGAGCTGAATGGCCTAATTCTGCTCTTATATCTTACAAACGTAATTTCCTTCTTCTGTATTGTAGGTCTGGGTTCTGTGAACTGAATCTTACATTTTTTTAGACTCTCTCATGTCCTTGCCTCCTACCTGACACACCAGGCCTTGTTATCACGATTCACATACACCTCGGCATCTTTCCCTGCAATAGCAGGAAGTGCTTATCCTGCCCCCACACATCCCCCCTCACCTCCATCCAAGGTGAAAAACAAACCTTTTATATCAGATAGGGGCTCACCTGCACATCCGTCAACTTGGTGTACTGCATCCGCTGCTCCCCACGTGGCCTCTTCTACATTGGTGAGACCAAGCGGAGGCTCAGAGATGAATTTGTAGAACAACTGCACTCTTTACACGATAAATGACCACACCTTGAAGTCGTGAATCATTTACAACTCCCCCTCCCACTCCGAGTGACATGTCCATCTAGGCTTCCTCCAGTGTCACAACAAAGCCACCCATAAACTGGAGGAGCAATACCTCATATTCTGCCTTGGGAGCCTCCAACCCAATGGCCTAAACATAGAATTCACCAATTTTAAAACCTCCCCATCCCTGGCCTCATTCCATGTCCAAGACTCCCTCGCATCCCCACCTCCTTGACCTGACACAACCTATCCATCTTCTCCCCCACCTATCCACCCCATGTATCCTGCTCACCAGTCCGCATCACTCCCTACCTGTACCCCCCCCATGACCACCCCAACCTACCTTGCTCAACACCAACTCCTCCTCTATCTATTTATGGGCAACACGGTGGCTCAGTGGTTCGCACCCCAGCCTCACAGCTCCAGGGACCTGGGTTCGATTCCAGTCTTGGGCTACTGTCTGTGCAGAATTTGCATGTTCCTTCCATTCCTGTGTGTGTTTCCTCCCACAGTCCAAAAGATGTGCAGGTGAGGTGGATTGGCAATGCTAAATTGCCCATAGTGTTCAGGGGTGTGTGGGTTATAGGGGAATGGGTCTGAGTTGGATGCAGCAAAGCTCAGTGTGGACTTGTTGGGCCGAAAGGCCTGTTTTCACACTGTAGGGATTCTATGCTAATTTCCCAGCTCCCTTCTCACTCCCTATTTCTGAAGAAGGAAACGTCAACTTTCATGCTCCTCTGATCCTGCCTGGCCTGCTGTGTTCCTCCAGCTCCACACTGCATTGTCTCTGACTCTAGCATCTGCAATTCTTGCTACCTCGTTGTTATCACATAGTCTGTCATTACACACTGCCTAGTATTAGCCATTAACAAGCTCCATTAATGGTTATTCACCATCCCAGCCAGATTGTTATGTACTCCTTTGTCTGTCCAACTGTTCTTCTTTATCTTTGGGCTCTTTCCCCACATGTCGTTTACTCCTTATCCCCCTCCCCCAACCCTATCTTCTGAATTATAAACCAAAATTTTCTGAGCTACCCTCAGTCCTAAGGAAGAGTCAATGGCCCCAAAATGTTAATTCTGATTTCTGTTCACAGATGCTGCCAGACCTGCTGAGTTTTTCCAGCAACTTCTGTTTTTGTTCCTGACTTACAGCATCCACAGTTCTTTGTTTTTTTTTTCAGTATTTAACTCACTGCCACATCTCTTCCAGGCATACTCACATTGAAGAAGTTCTGCTTCTCTCTCCAGTGGGATTTCCATTCCAATCTTTTTTCTTGCTCACCTTTACCAATTTCAATGTCGCTCCTGGTGTTTGAAAAGATGTTTGCCAAAACTCATTTCCAGAGCCACATCACATTCCTCAGTGACTGCCTCTGGCTCAGACTCACCCCAAGTGGATTCCAACTGAAGTTTCATCTCTCGCATGTTGAATCTTCCCGGGATCACAGGCACCATGGTGACATTCAATGTTCCACAGACAGTTGCTCTCGCTGCACCCTGAGACCCATACTCAATACCATGTAGCATCACATGAACACTCTTGACCTGTCTTTCCAACAACATCGCAACACACTGGCTCTTGGTTTGTAGACAGGAACTGGAAGTCCTTACAGGCAGGGTGGTGCAGAAGTCGGGTACGCAATGAGGGCCACTAAAGAGCCTCCAGCTGTGGACAGAAATTGGTCCCCAGGTCAGTGCTGCCTTAGTGATCTGGCTGAATGCATGGCATTGTAGGAAGGAAGTCACTGATCTTCAGTTCATCAGTGTAAGTGCCACACCTTCTTTCTGATATCTCACCTTCACTCCATCTGTGTAACCGAATCCTCCTCCCACAAAAACTCATTCTCCAACACTCTCACTATTACCTAACATGTCTTCCCTCATTCACCTTTACTCACTCCAATCCCAGGCACTAAACCACATAAAGTAATACCCGAGCTGGAGTGAAAATGAAAATTTTCGGATTGAGAGCCAGTTAGATCTGACCAAGTGAACCAAACTTGATGTGATATACAAATCGTTCTTAATTTCTAATTATACATTGTAAACATATTGTGAAAGGATTCACATTCTCCTGTTCTGCTGGAGTGTTATGGCTTGAGTTGCATACTGTAATAACACAGAAGTTGAGACACCTCCCCACCCTAATAACTAAAACCGAAACACCCAAAGAGGAGCACCTCGGCCTACAATATGTTGAGACAGCCCCCTATCTGTTATAAAGGAGTGGTTAAATAAAACAAACCCCTGACACCCACTTCATAATCAATAAGTTCCTAACTCTAGCAGTGAACAAATTAATTAAACTAGTAACAAACTGAATAAATATCTTCTAAGTACTGAAATATACCAATAAAACAAAATTATAATAGTATGCTGTTCCACCAAACATGCGTCACTTATAGAAAATAAGGCAATTAGGACCTAGTCTCTTTAAATTACAGCCAGAATATATGTCTTCTGAAATGTTCTGTGCCTTCTCCAATGAATTCTTCAGTCAGGAACATCTCCTTGGTCGAATTCTTTTGTCAGGAACATTAACTAGTTGTGTCATAAGTACCTTTAGTTTAGATTAAATTTATTCTAAGGGTTAGAGAATTCTGCGAGAGGTCGTGATCGTCTCTTTTAGGGCTGAGAGCCCGATCTTGGCAGATGGGCAGTAGGCTCTCGCATGATTTTCCAAATGCCCTCATCTTATACCCCGATGACATATCAATTTCTTACAATAGGATTGGTCCCATGCTGTCAAAACAATCAGATATAAATTTAAAACTGAAAGAACTGCAGGTGCTGTAAATCAGGAACAAAAACAGAAGTTGCTGGAAATACTTAGCAGATTTGGCACATTATCTCTGACTTTTTTCTTCACAGATGCTGCCAGACCTGCTGAGCATTTCCAGGAAAATTTCTGTTTTTGTTCCAGCTATAAATGTAATTGTTTTTTTTAGTATCTAAGTGCCTGGTTTAAATAGTAAATCAAAACTTGTTGCCTTGGTAACAAAATAAAAAATGCGGCTTGGCCTCCTAGCCATCCAGCCATTTGAAAGAAATGTTGCAGTTCAGGTGTTCTGTGCATCTGCAAACCCACAAGCTGCCATACATTGCTCCTTATCAATTGATACACATCAGTACTTTACAAACACCAACGTCTTGTCTTCTAATCCACAAGTCCTCTATCCAACTTTGTTGGATATGTTGGAATAAAATCTTTCTGTTAAAGATAAATGTAGATACACTTCATGACTCTCTTTAACAGATTTATCCCATTGTCAGGAGGAGAACCTGAAGTATTAGTTTGTGGGTGATACAATGTTGACTGCTCACATTCAAATGTATATTTTATTAACAATGAAGTATCTATCATACCACGTAAGTGCCCTGAGTAGTGATTTTGTTTCTGGTTCCCCTCCTGCAACTTGCACAGTGAAGGGTAAATCCTGGCTGGCAGCACTTGTCTGGGTGCATACCTGGGCTTTAAAAATAACGCTAGTGCCAAGAATCGAGGAGGTCCTAGCAGTGGTGCCTCCGAGGATGGGGCAAGTGGTGAGAGTAGGGTACCAGAGAGGCCTGATGTATTGCTAATGAGACAGGTTGCAGAGAATAGCATGACAAAATTCATTCAAGGTCACACAGAGAAGCCTTCCACGAAACTCACCAGAATTGAGATGTTAATAAAGTGTGAAGCTGGATGGTGAACCCACCGATGACTAAACATTCAGCTTCACACTTTATTATCTTGGATTCTTCAGCATCTGCAGTTCCCATTATCTCTGATAGAATTGAGATGTTGCCATTTTATGGTAAAATTCAGCCGCTCATCACATTTTCAGTTGGGGGCTATTTCTAGAAGTCATGACGGACATCTTGACAAGTGGGCTGGTCACGGAGCCAGTCCTGGGGTGATGAGCTGCCTCAAGGCTCTAGCAACGTGGCTAAATTTTCAAAAGGAAAGAAGTAAACTTATAAGAAATAATGGGAACAGCAGATGCTGGAGAATCCAAGATAACAAAGTGTGAAGCTGGATGAACACCACAGGCCAAGCAGCATGTGCTCCTAAGATGTTGCTTGGCCTGCTGTGTGCATCCAGCTTCACACTTTGTTATCTAAATAAATTTATAACATTCTTCCAGTCCTTCCCTTTACAGACCCACCTACCTCCCCTACCCATACTCACCATACACTCACCATGCCCCATCCATGTGATTTCATGCCAATCTATGGATGTATACCTACCCCTCATAACACTGTAACTACCCCCGTGGAAACTCTTAACGTCAATGCCAATGTTTGCCACACACTGTACCACTGCACTTTATAGTCCTTATGCCAACTCTGTCCAAATTCCTGTCAACATATGCTCCTCATGCATCACTCTTGCTCCTTGTACCTACCAAATCACCATTATCCACCACGGACAGACTTAAGGTTCTTGCAGGGATAAAATAAAATTAATTTTGATGTTCTTGTAGTCAATTTACTATATTGAAAGGAATACTCTCATTCACAAAACTCATGTATTATACTTACATTGCTTCAACTACTTAATGCCTGATAACAACAAACATTTCATTCAAATGAACGATGCCTTATTATAAGTTGCATTAAAATTAATCTATAGACTCTTGTATCATCAAATTGTGGAATGCAGGCAGTCTTCTGTGATAATGGATCACTGTGAAATTCAGCATGCAGCACTAATCCTGCACTAATCCATTGATGGAAACCTTACGTCAACAATGAGAATGTAATTGGAGGCAATAATAATTTTCAAAACTCTAGACACTTGTTTGCAAAGATTTAAAGGTAGAAATTTTAAATATGCTTTGCCAGTCTTTGATTGTTGTCTGTGAAGGTCCGTTCAACACATTTTTGGCACTGAAGGTATCCTTTTGTCACTCTGATCAGTCCTAATGATTGTTGTAGTTGACGGCTGATTTAATTTAATTCCAATGACCCTGGCACTTAATGAGTTAGTGCACTTTTTAATGTACGTTTATGCCCACTTTCAAAAATTCCCAGTAATTATTGCATCCCCAAAACTGGTATTCAAGTTTATATCCGAAGGCATACGCTGGCTGTCTGAGGAAAAGCACAAACTTCATCTTTCTAGGTCTAATCAACGCATCAGAGGTTTCAGGCTCATAGGTTAGTCTCAAATGGAGGAGCCTGCTGAGTTAAATGACCAGCTACCTCAGTGACATGCACTGCTTCAGATGCAAAACTCTCAATTCCCAACTTTTAATGCTATGCTGTCTTTGGGGACAAGTCTTCCATTTTCTAGGCTTCTGTGCCATTTTCACAGTGACAAAGAGGCTCTCATTATGGTGAAAATCCTGGCCTTTTCTTGTAAGGGGAAATAAACTGAAATATTTGCTGGGTTAATGGAGGCCAAAGGGTCAACAGTCATGAAGTTTTTATGGAAATATTAACGGATTGCCAAGCCAAAAACAGGAGCCACATGAAGTTTCTTAAATTTGCTGAAAACCTGAAGAAAAAAAATCGTTGAGGATGTACTGTACCTTGAACAGGTTGATAATTGCCTAACATTTTCTGGAGCAAGCCATAACGAAAACAGGAACCTCAGTCGAGAATTTCAGATTAAATTATATATCGTTGTGTTGTAATATGCTTTTTGGTACAAATATTCCCACAAGATAGTGCATATTAATAATGATTTGTTTATTCATTTCTTGTTTTTGACCATGGAACTTTGTGGTGTAATTTTTTTCAATGAATTGCAGAATGAGAAAAGTGATACAGTACAGACCATGTCTGCATCGGCTCACTATATGAATATTCCGAATTAGTGCAATTCTCCTACTTTTTCCAACACCATTGCACATTGTTCTAATTTAAATCATCATCCAAAACCTTCTTATATGTTTCAACTGAACTTGCCTCCAACCCACTGGGCACCGGGCACTTGAATTTATTCTGGGCCAAAAGCTATGGCTTCACATCCCATCTGTCCTGGAGCTGTGCCATGACATAACCAAAAAGATTGATTACCCATCATTTCATAAGGCCTTGTGGTACAGCAGTACTGTCTCCCCTTCTGGAGCATAAGATATGTTTACAAGTCCCACCTGCTAACTCCCACAGTTTGTCACAACCCTGGGTCCAAACAGATTGATTAAAAACTATTTTAAACATGAATGGTGTGTATGGGGCACATAATAGAGTCCATAAGATTACTTGCTGAACTAATGTGCCACCAAGAAATTACTTACATTGAAAGGACAGGTATTAAATTTAACTGGATATATCTAATAGATGAGTTCCAGAGATTGGTGATCTTCATGTGTTTGAATAACAAATCTCTCCGTTGATTGAACAGTGAACACTGATGGCTCAGTGTAGTATAGGGACAAAATGTGGGCCCACTCTATTGCATCTAATACAGATTTTGGAAAATTGCATTTATTTGCATAATTTACATGCTTTTCAACAGCATCTTTAATAAACAAGTTACATTTGGGATGTTTAAAATTCATTAATTTCAAACCAAATTCTTTCAGTCTGATTGCTAATTAATTATCATTTTCTTTGAGGGCCCTTGGTACGTGCATTTGAATATTGTCAGATGATTTTCAAAGGCATGCTAAAGCAATAATTGAAGATACAATTAAACAGAAAAAGTTACACCATCAGGGTACTTCTACATGTTGATTGTATTCTGGACTGTGATTTTTATGTCATTTCAAAGCTTTTGTTAGTTATAATTAAACTACAAGAAGATGCAGATGAAAGTACATTCAAACCACTGATTAGTGATTTCTAAAGCAAATTCTAAGTAATTTCTTTGTATTTTAGGTGAAGCAATCAATAGAATTTTCTTTCACATTTAGCACTCTCATGAGATTAATCATATTTGAGTTAAGTTTAGTATTTTGGGTGGCCCAAGGTACCACCTCAGCAGGATTCAATCACCACCTAAACATAATTCATCAAAGAACTAAACAAATGTTGACAACTGATAGCTAATCAAAGGAAGAATTTCTGAGCGACACTGATTGCAATGTGAAACTTATTGCTGTGTGAAGTGCTGTAAGAAAATAAGAATGGTTAAATTAAAGGGAGGCTTGACCCCTACATGATGGGGAAAGAAAAGATTTGTGAGAGGACAACATTGGCAGAGGAAGTCAGAGCAATAGGAGGCATTTGTTGAGTATAAATGGCAGCAATGACAGGTAGGCTCAAACTGCTTGTTTCTGGGCTGTGCAGTAAACGTAACATATCATTGAGATTGACACCAAAGCTATATAGAGGGATTATGCACTGCCAGTTCACAAACAGCAGCAGATGAATTGATCAAGCAAATATTAATCTTTAAATAATGCCATCAAAACTGATTGAATGGTAAATAATTTCATTGCTGTTTGCTGGAACTCATATGCTGAATTTATTTTCTAGGTTCTTGTATGCAATAGTGACCAAAATTTTAGAATAGCTGATTAATTGTGAGATTTATGTTGATGTCTGGAGATTTTCGAAGGTCCTGAAAACATTTTCATTTTATTAATCTGCTTAAATGCACCCCTTTGTTCCATGCCAATCAATTCAAGACAATTTGGCCCTTCAACCCTGCGCCGATTGTAAACCTTATTTAGACCTGCTACTTATTACCCATGCATGGTTTCTATCCATTTGTTCCCCTCCCATTCATGTATCTATAAGATATGCATTAACCACCGCTAACATGCTTGCTTCCACCACCTCCACAGGCTGTGTGTCCCAGGAACTCACCACCCTCTGCTTGAAAAACTTTCCCACATTTTTCCGCTAAACCTTTACCCTCTCACCTTGAATCTGCGATTATGGTGGTTGAGGTTGACCTTGTGCAACAGTCTAATAGTGAATCAGCCTATTATTTATTCCCATTGAAGCCAACAGGTGATATGTAAAATGAGCTGCCAAATAGCCATTGCCCATGTTATATCAGCATGTAAAGTGATGGTTTTTAATCTTTCATTCGTTCATGGGATGTCAGCTTCCCTAGCTAGTCCAGCTTCATTTCCATCCCTAATGGGAATGAGAGGTACTGGAGAGCTGCATTTTTGAACTGTTGCAGCCTAATTGGTGTAGGCACATCCACTGTGCTATTCCAGGAATTTGGCTCAGCTACAGTGAAGGAATAGTAGTAGATTTCCAATCAGGATAGCGAGTGGCTTAAAGAGGAACTTGCAGGCGGTGGTTTTCCCAACGTGTCTGCTGCCTTTGTCCTCCGAGGCAGTAGTGGAATGAGATTTTGAAATATATATAAAGTTAGAAAGTAAAACCTAACCACAGAAAGAATGAATAAGGATTTAAAACATTAAGTTTAATAGTTTTTTTCTCGAAACTGAAACAACCAATGTCATCACTGATTAATGTAACAGGCATGAAAACAACATTAATGTATTTTTATCAGCAGCCAAATAATTTGCATATTGAAATTATCAATGCCATCACCAACTGTTTAAATTATAAATGTTGCAGCTAACATGATGACATAATTAAAGGATTATTGAAACTCAGAAATATAATTATTCACAAGCTAAAGTCAAATTTTAGTTTTTTCTTTTCTGATAGGTTTAGCTTATTACTCACCAGGTAATAATTAAGAAATCAGACTAGTTTTACATGCTTCTAACTGAACTGGAAATATATAATTCTAAACCAAAAACAGAAACTGTTGACAAAACTCAGCTGGTCTTCTGATGAAGAGTAAGCAGAATGTTAACTTTGCTTTCTCCCCACTGATTCTGCTCCAGATCTGCTGAGTTTCACCAGCGATTTCTTCTTCTGTTTCTGATTTCCAGCATCTGCAATTCTTTGTTTTATTACAATGTATCATTCTAACATGGTTATTTAATTGAATTTGGAACATTCTTTCCCCAAAACTATTTGGAACATACTTTCCCCAAAACTGGCGGCTCAGTGGTTAGCACTGTTTTTTCACACCACCAAGGACCTGAGTTCAATTCCGCCATCAGGTGACTGTCTGTGTGGAGTTTGCACCTGCTCCCTGTATCTGCATGGGTTTCTTCCAGGTGCTCAGGTTTCCTCCCGCAGTCCAAGGATGTGCAGGCTAGGTGAATTGGCTGTGCTAAATTGTCTATTGTGTGCAGGGATGTATACATTAGGTGGGTCTGGGTGGGATGCTTTGTGGTCCAGTGTGGACTTGTTGGGCCAAAATGCTTGCTTCCTCACTGTAGGGATTCTATGATCTAAAAGCTGTTTGCAAACTGAAAATTTCAGAATTGCAATCAGTAGATACTTTTTGTAAGGCAACGATATCAAAAGGGATGAAATCAACATAAGCGAATGTATTTATGGCACAGGAATCCAAAAGGAAAATCTTGTGGATGCTGGAAATCTGATATAATAACTCAAAATTCAACAAATACTCAGCAGGTATGGTAGCCTTTGTGCTGAGAGAAATAGAAGTGACATTTTTGCTCATCAGATTGTATCAAACCTGGGTCTGAGGGAAGGTCACCACCAGTTCCATTGATGGTGCCAAAGCAGCTGAGTTACACGGATGACATGATAAATGGAATAGACTGTGCAGCTCACATCTGTCCCAGTGCTCCTACTGCTTTTTTAATAGATTAGAATCCCTACAGTGTGAAAACAGGTCCTTCAGCCCAACAAACCCACACCAACCCTCAGAACATCCCACCCAGACACATCCACTTATAACCCACCTAACCTACACATCCCTGAGCATTATGGGCAATTTAGCATGGCCAATCCACCTAACCTGCGCAACTTTGGACTGTGGGGGGAAACCCGCGCAGAGGGAGGATGCGCAAACTCCAAAAAGACAGTCGCCCAAGGATGGGATCGAACTTGGGTCCCTGGAACCATAAGGCAGCAGTGTTCACCACTGAGCTTTGAAATAATCCTTTCAGAAAGCACTGTGCAGGCTTTGGAAAAAAGCAAATTCACTCCTGGTTCCAGGGATGTGGGTCTTCACTGATATGGTTCAGATTGAGGAGATGGTGTGTTGTCAATTCAACAGAGGAGGTGAAGAAGCGGTTTATTACTGAATTTTAAAATGATGATGGGCCGAAATGCAGTCATCAAATCAAAATTGTTTTCAATGGATGAAGAGTGGATAATTTTTGAGGCACAGATCTTCAGTATTTGGCAGAATCAACGTAATGTACATGAGGAAAGCCTTTATTTTTATAAAACAAAAGCTCTGCCTGTCTGGGAAGTCCCCATGTGAAAAAAAATTGATATGTTTATAATGCATGATGTTATTGATACTCAGATTATTGACAAAGTTCAAAGGATGAAGGGAAGAGATGCATTGTGAGTTGAGAACTTACCGGTTGTTACATTATTAATCACTTACCATGCATAAATCGCCTCTTACCTTTAGCCTATATTGTTTCTAAGAATTTGCTGGATTTTCATATTAATGGCCTATTAATCTCTCCACACAGTTCACAGTTAGCAGCATTTACACTGTTGTAACAATATGATCTTTGTTAATTCAATGGCAGCCAATCTCTTTGACCCAGAAAGAAAACACATGTTGAGAATGTCATTGCATTTTTGCTTGTAGCATTCAAATTTAATTTTTATTTTAATTTACTTCCTCATTTTATTTACTAAGTCAAACATTCATTCCCTATCTTTATGTCTCTTTTTGTTCCTAAATTGACTTTAATTTCTCTTCATTTTCCTCAGGCTAACCATGGCTGAAAGTAGCACAAAATGGCTGAAGATAATAAAATGTGAGGCTGGATGAACACAGCAGGCCAAGCAGCATCTCAGGAGCACAAAAGCTGACGTTTCGGGCCCAGACCCTTCATCAGAGAGGGGGATGGGGAGAGGGAACTGGAATAAATAGGGAGAGAGGGGGAGGCGGACCGAAGATGGAGAGTAAAGAAGATAGGTGGAGAGAGTGTAGGTGGGGAGGTAGGGAGGGGATAGGTCAGTCCAGGGAAGACGGACAGGTCAAGGAGATGGGATGAGGTTAGTAGGTAGCTGGGGGTGCGGCTTGCGGTGGGAGGAAGGGATGGGTGAGAGGAAGAACCGGTTAGGGAGGCAGAGACAGGTTGGACTGGTTTTGGGATGCAGTGGGTGGGGGGGAAGAGCTGGGCTGATTGTGTGGTGCAGTGGGGGGAGGGGACGAACTGGGCTGGTTTAGGGAAGCAGTTGGGGAAGGGGAGATTTTGAAACTGGTGAAGTCCACATTGATACCATATGGCTGCAGGGTTCCCAAGCGGAATATGAGTTGCTGTTCCTGCAACCTTCGGGTGGCATCATTGTGGCAGTGCAGGAGGCCCATGATGGACGTGTCATCTGGAGAATGGGAGGGGGAGTGGAAATGGTTTGCGACTGGGAGGTGCAGTTGTGTGTTGCGAACTGAGCGGAGGTGTTCTGCAAAGCGGTCCCCAAGCCTCCGCTTGGTTTCCCCAATGTAGAGGAAGCCGCACCGAGGTACAGTGGATGCAGTATACCACATTGGCAGATGTGCAGGTGAACCTCTGCTTAATGTGGAATGTCATCTTGGGGCCTGGGATGGGGGTGAGGGAGGAGGTGTGGGGGCAAGTGTAGCATTTCCTGCGGTTGCAGGGGAAGGTGCTGGGTGTGGTGGGGTTGGAGGGCAGTGTGGAGTGAACAAGGGAGTTATGGAGAGAGTGGTCTCTCCGGAAAGCAGCCAGGGGAGGGGATGGAAAAATGTCTTGGGTGGTGGGGTCGGATTGTAAATGGCGGAAGTGTCGGAGGATAATGGCTGAAGGTGGTTTTCAGTCATCTCAGGAAAGCATGTTTGGTGTAGTTTGTATCGAAGTAAATCATAATTTAGAAGAATAGCAGCTCTGTAAATAGAATATAAGTGACAGCCTTAATGCGGTATTGTTGGACCATTAATCGAGATAAAGAGGTAATGTTCTGTGGATTTGGGTTCAAATCCTGCCCTGGCAGTTAATGGAATTTGAATTCAATGATAAAAGTCTAAAATTAAGAGTTTAATGATGGCAGTAAATCTCCACTTGGTTTACTGATGCTCTTTAAGGAAAGAAGCTTCCATATTTACCCAGTATGGTTTGATTGGGAAAGGGACAGAGGGCTGATAGAAATTGTTGGGGCAAAATGACAAAGTAAATTACTTGACACCCATTTTCACCACAAAGAATTTTTATTTTGAGGTTACACCTGTTGGATCTGAGTGGTATGCTCTTTGGAAGATTGATGAGGACTCAATGAGCTGAATGGCCTCTTTCTGTATGTAGAAATTCCATGATCCCAGATGCACACTCTTGCCTGAACTATAAGGAATCCCTGCTGGGCTGGAACTGTCAAGCTAGAGTTATTTACTGTTGATAACTATAGTCTGTCTCCTTTTATTTTGTCAATCAATAATTCATTTTCTAGCTTTGCATTGAATTGTGCAAACTGTCGAAAAGCTTTCAAGAAGAGAGTGAGGGTGAGAAGTTAGCTCCAGTTTGTATCAATCATCAGCTTGAAAAGAAAAGTTCAGATACACAGGCCTTAATAGCCTTGCACAGGTGTGTTTGGAGTTTGCTACGACACGGCACAGCCTCCTACCATCACTATTGGGATTCTTATTGGCCTCTCTGTTTTGCCGCCAATACTATCAGTCTCTCAATGACCTTGGTAGGTTTACAGACAGCATAGCTGGGCAGCTCACCTGTACTTTACAGAGCAGGCAATTGACAATTATTTTCTATTCCCATGAGTTTCAAGAGAACTGGGAACTGCAGACTGTGATCAATTTTAAGTTCTGCTTCGATTATCCGAACATAATGTATAACAATTGCACTCGAGGCATTTCATATATGTACATTCTAACAAGCCATTAAGTAAAATAATTTCAAATAATGTATTCCGAGCATGTCCTTCAGATTTTCTGATTCTGTTTTGAGAGGTTGACTGAGCTCGGACTTTTTTCATTGGAGAAAAGGAGGAGGAGAGGGGACCTAATTGAGGTGTACAAGATAATGAGAGGCATAGATAGAGTTGATAGCCAGAGACTATTTCCCAGGGCAGAAATGGCTAACATGAGGGGTCATAGTTTTAAGCTGGTTGGAGGAAAGTACAGAGGGGATGTCAGAGGCGGGTTCTTTACACAGAGAGTTGTGAGAGCATGGAATGCGTTGCCAGCAGCAGTTGTGGAAGCAAGGTCATTGGGGTCATTTAAGAGACTGCTGGACATGCATATGGTCACAGAAATTTGAGGGTGCATACATGAGGATCAATGGTCGGCACAACATCGTGAGCTGAAGGGCCTGTTCTGTGCTGTACTGTTCTATGTTCTATGTTCTATGTTTTGAAAAAGTCAATCGTGTTTCCCCAAATCTGCCTACCTTCCAGCAATGATTCAGGTTCTAGGAATAGCCTATCAAGCACTCAATGTAATTTGTCAGGCAATTGTGGTGTCATGGTAGTGTCTCTATCCCTGAGCTAGGAGGCCTGGGTTCAAGTCCAATCTGATCTTAAAATATGGAATAACTTCTGTGGGCTAGTTGATTGAGAAATATCTCAAATGTTTTTAAAATTGGATTTGGGCATTGTCTGCGTAGGTCAGTATTTATTGTCCATCCTTAAAATCTGCACGAGAATCCACAGCGAGATTCTGGGAATAATCCATCAGGTTCTAGAAAATAATCCATCAGTTGTGGAGAAAACGTGGTATGTGTGTTGCGTATAAGCCAACAGGTTCTGTTCATCTTCAATTCCTAAACCAAATGTACTTGGAAGGTAAGTTTTGAATGTGCTTTGATACTAGAATGTCCCATTCATATTGTGCACACTCGACATCTACATTTCCCAGCAGGGAATCAATAGTGAGTAGTGGATACCCTGGATATATTTTTCTTTCTGAGCCCAGGCTTTTGAGGTTAGAGATGTAGCCTAGACATCATACCAGCTGCTACTCATGTCGAGATGTTAATGTTTAATATTTAGTTCTAGTTCAGATGCAAACGAGCAATCAAAGTATATTAATCAACTAACCTAATAATGTGTTATTCTACTTGATTAAAATCAATGTAGGGCATGATCAACACATGACTGCCCCTGTCTATAGTTGCTAAGTGAGGTCTGATGCTGTACTTTACAAGGCTTCATTACTGAATGACTAGACCTGTAAAAGTGCAGTGAATGAGCTCTACCGACACTACATCCCTAGTCCATTAAAAAAAATCAAATGTTTGAAACATCTATTTGGAGAGAAGTTAGGAACTTAGCATTGTTTGGAAGAACAGTCATGTTTTATATTAGTTTAATATTAATTTGTAGCGTTTTGAAAGTAAATAATACATTTAGTATTGCTATGATCCGAGCTGATGTTACTGCTGGAAAAGTCAGATCTAAGAGTGAAATGTGGCTTTATTGATAATATTTAGTTTTATTTTTATTTTGTAAGGTTGTCTTTCAATGAAACAGAAACATTGTTGCAGATTTGGTTTTAACAATAAAACAGAAGTGACAAAACGAATGAGAATAAAGTGGAATAAATCAAATTATTTGCATATAATATGATTTGAAAAATTTCAAATCATATTATAAATTTGGTCTGATCTATGTCTTAATCTTCACTTTAAAGTATTTGAACTCATGTCAGGATGTTCAGAGAAAATTAATTCCCATCTCTATTAGAAATATACATTTGACTTAATTGTTCTTTTCAATTCCTGGTCTTCAGCATTTGGAAGTATGTTCTTTGATGAGTCATTTAACTGATGCTAGATTTTCTCAGCTTCAAATAACCCCAGATAAAGGTGTAGAGTTGGATGAACACAGCAGCCTGTTCCTGTGATGCTGCTTGGCCTGCTGTATTCATCCAGCTATACACTTTGTTATCTCTGATTCTCCAGCATCTGCAGTTCCCATTATCTCTGATTCAAATAATCCCATTCAGTAATCTAATTAAACAATTCTAGTCAGGAACTTTTAAGCTAAAATCCTTATACTGAAGTAATCTATTCATAACAATTCTAAACTAAATCCTTCTCTTGGGAGAAACTGTTTCATACCAAAACAACCAGAATTTCTGTAAACTGACAAACGCAAGCTTTCCAAGCTTTTTGCTTGCTCTCCTTGGAAAAACAAAATAATTCTTGATCCTTCTAAACAGAAAGTTAATTCTCCTTGATGTTTATTCTGTCCACTCGTTAAGCTTTCTCAGGCATTTTTGGTGGTGATAAGCTAGCTCAGTACTGATGGACTTTCTTTAAGCTGTATGTTTTTTCCCTTATTCTTAAATTATTCAAAATGGCACTGAATTGTGGCAAAAATGAAAGCTTTTAACTGTATTTTATTTTATTCTTACTGTAAAATACACATAACAGTAAAAATCATTCATCATTCATCATTTATTACAAACAAATCTCCATGATCACCTCAGTGGTTCTCTTTTTCATATTGATTTAAAAGATGTCACAGCACCAGAAAAATATACAAGTTAATCATTAAACCTTTCTCACAGACAAGAAACAAAATCCACATGCTGTTTTTTCAAAATGCAAATTCTGAAATAAAATATGTTAAAATATATGCAAACCACACAACTAATAGTGTCTTTTATTTTATAATTAAGATCTGTGATGTTTGTGATCAGTTTTCATAGATTGTTTTGATTTTTATGATTTAAGACTATATATCAATCGAACCATACCTTTTGATTTAGTTCACTAAATGCTTCGTTCTGTTGACCATATTTGAAAGTCCAAACGCTTTTCCTTCATAAGTGGAAGGACTGTTTTTTTTTGTTTTAATAACTGTGGAGTGAAATGAGAAAACTCTTTTAATAACTAGTGTTTGGTAGAAAGGCTGCAGTACCTGATACACACATCGTGCATTGTAAAGAGCTGTTTGACTAAGCAGCATTTGAATTCGAGGTTGTAGATGATCTGAATCTCAGTGTTTGAACCGACACAGCTCTTGTTCACATCAAGAAGTTGATTGGTCTATGGACTAGTGACAGTTATCAATGGCAGAGAACTTGTGCTTATCAATAACTGTGTTGATTGGTTCTTGAATGGCTGAGCAGCTTGGAAATGGAAACAAGTTACAAAGAAATAGAGAGTGAGAGTGGAGAAAGAAGTATTACTGTCTTCTCCCAGTGAAACACTTGTCAAAAACTCAGTTTAAACTTGATGAAAGCTAATTACTTTACTTTGCTTTGCTTTACTTTAGCAGTTGTTGTGAGCTCAGGCTTGTGAATCCATAAATCTAAGATATTTTCCAATTGAATTAGCTGCTTTGTATGTTTTACAAGTTAGTGGAAGTATTCAGACAAAGACATCTGACCAATAAGCCTCTGGCCGGGGGAAGAAAAATCATCTCAAATAGTAAGTAAAGACTCCTGAACTGACTTTCCAGTTTTTCAAACTCCACGAACGTGTGTGTGTGTGTGTTTTATCGTATGCCAATGGTCTATACCTGTTTACCTGTAGCTATATAAAAACTGAAAGAGCTGTGAATGCTATAAATCAGAAACAAATACAGAAATATGTGGAAAAGCTCAGCAGGTCTGGCAGCACGTGGGGAGAAATCTGAGTTAACGTTTCAGGTCTGGTGACAACTGAGCCAGAAACTTTAACTCTGATTTTTCTCCATAAATACTGCCTGACCTGCTGAGCTTTTCCAGCAATTTCTGCTTTTGTACGTGTAGCTACAGCCTGATTATCTGTAATGAATTCTAACACTTGTTTAGTACAGAATCCTAACCGATGTTTTCTATCAGATTTGGTTTGAGAGTCAGGTAAATTGGGGTACTGTGTTTACAGTAAGAATCAGAATAAGGATAAAAATTACAATGTCAGAGTTTTGTTGTTACAGGTTCATCACTGCTTCTGAAAGGAAAGATTGGAAATTTAAGGTCCAGGTATGAAAGTGCTCATATACCTTGTGATGCAGGAGCATTGTGACAAGTAGCTTGCTCGTGAGCTGAAGCTTTTTATGTTTGTTTGTGTCCTTACAAGAGTCAGCATTTTAATTCAAACTAATTTTGTTTATATATGTTTGGAGAAATGGAGATGTTTAATTGAACGCCCTATTATCGTAGTAGGTTGAGGCTGATCTGATTTCTTGTATTCATTTTTTTAAAGCAAAAACATTCAAGTAGAATTGATAATGAAAACTTGTCCAGCCTTCAGTATGAAAATTTTATGAACACTGAACATGGCCACAAAAGTGAGCTTAAACGCCTGTTGAAATGTACCTTTATCCTACAGGGTGAGCGAGTGACTCATTATGCTCATTTTGGGTGTCACTGCAAGTATGTTGAGATCTCCAAAATGGTAGCTGTGGTTTGACCTGAATGTTGAGTGATGTGGCTGGCACAGGTTAATAGCTGGCGGTGCATGCAAGCTGGGAGCTGGGAATGTGAAGTTGTATCATTCTGAAGAAGATATCAAGCCTATGAATGTTGCGTTTCTATCTTGACAGATATTAGTTTGTACGAGGTGAATATCAACAGCATTGGAAATTTAGGAGTGGGTGGGGGGCTACTAATGCCAATGGTAGGATATGACAATTGAAGAAGCATTCATTAAACTTGTCTACACCCAGAGGAGATAATTACACCTCATGCAAGGTAGTAGCCAGATTCTCCAGGTTTGGTTGCTGGCAGTGACCTTTTGGGCTATTCGCTCCTACTGCCTTTCGAGCATGCCTCTGTAAGGTCCTCTAGCCCTCGGCTCCTTTGCAATATCTCCACCAAGGTGGGTGGCATGGTGGCTCAATGGCTAGCACTGCAGCCTCACAACGCCAGGCACCCAGGTTCAATTCCAGGCTTGGGCAAATGTCTGTGTGGAGTTTGCACATTCTCCCCGTGTTTGCGAGGGTTTCCTCTGGGTGCTCCAGTTTCCTACCACAGTCCAAAGATGCACGGGCTAAATGGATTGGCCATGCTAAATTGCCTGTCGTGTTCAAGGGTATGGGGGTTATAGAGGGATGGGTCTGGGTGGGATACTCCAAAGGGAGGTGTAGACTTGTTGGGCCGAAGGGCCTGTTCCCACACTGTAGGGAATCTAATCACTAGGAAGACATCCAATACCTTATGATGTCCCAGTCTTCCTGATCTTACAGGCCAGATTCTTTTTTGAAACTGTTAGCATCTGTATCTTCCCTTTAGGAAATGCAAGACAAAAGTGACAGATGGTAGCTTTAACTGATGTTAGTAATTGTGTTGGATGGGCCGAAGGGCTAAAAGTGAATGATGATATTTTACAGCTGCATGAGAAAATAGATTGTTTAGGATGGGCTGAATGGCTAAAATTGTTGATGACACTCGACAAACTGCATGACCTTGAATGAGCCTTGTGAACATTCCTTTATGAGCAGTAGAAGACAACCTGCAGCTTACTTTCCCATTCTGTGTCTTCTGTACCAGCCAGCACTTTTGTCTTTCTGTATCTGCTTTCATGGTACTGTCTGTTTGTTACACTGTATAAGAGAGAGAGAGTTTCATTCCAAGTCACTGAACTTCACCTCAGCTTAGAATTGCAAATGGTGCCAGAAATGAACTTCAGCCTCCTGACAAACCATCTATCGAGGGGCCCCCAATGGGCAGAAGGGCGTGAGACTTGTCGTTGTTTCTGGAAAGGCATGAGATTTATTTATTAGTGATAATGGGAACTGCAGATGCTGGAGAATCCAAGATAATGAAATGTGAGGCTAGATGAACACAGCAGGCCCAGCAGCATCGTTTTTCTTTTGTCTTCCATTTATTATTATCGATATAATAATTTATTATTGCTTAGTAATTTCCATATTTAAGTAAATTGCTGTTGTCGAGAATTCTCCTAACTACATTTAACCAAATGCGAAAAGAGCCGTTTGGAACCATTGTGATCCAAGACAGTAAGTTACAGCATTGATAACACTAGCTCCAACCCCTGTGCCATGCAATCACTGTCAGTTAGTAAACAACATAATTAGCAACACTGCATTCATCAATCATTCGAAAGAACAGGCATCACCAAGTTAGTATTACATTTCATTAAATATGGGTTAATTGAGTTTGGTAATTCCTGCATTCAGTTCAGTGGCTAACTACTTCAGTCCTTTTAATATTTCCGAATGGGAATGCTGGAGAAGTCTGCTAAAGCCTTATATTATCAGATTTAGATTTACAAGCCAATTGAGATCAGTCTGCAAAAAAACTATGATCTTTTTTGAACTATTGTACTTACTGATTTTCATCCAAATAAGTTGTCTCTTGTGATGTAGCTTATGCCTTTCTGAAATAAGTGGCAATATCTTGACCTTCAAATCAATAATTTCATCACAACCCGAATAGAGATTCTATTATCAGATGAAATCAAAGAGAAGGCACTCTTAATGCCAGCATTTGATCAAATAAGGTTAGCATCTCTTTTCTGAATTCTGACACAATGGGCTATGATTACGAAGTCATGGAACTTGCAACAACTATTCTATTGATTAGATAGTATAATACAGACAGCTTTTATTAAGTTATATCCAAAAAAACTATCAACAATAGTTTGCCCATAGGCAGATAAATGTTTACAATTTTGCCTTTGTTATTATTTTGCTGGTCAAACACACAAATTCTGATTTAATTCAATGAATTCTGAGCTATTAGTTTGAAAGCTTATACGGCAGATAATATTAACAAAGGAAAATAGTTTTTTGACTTTTCGTCTTCAAATACTTTGTTGCACTGACGTATTAGTTTTTCAGAAACTCCAGCAGATATCAACATTGAGGGACACAACTGAGCAGGGCTTCTGGAGCAGTTGAATGGGCCCTCTCATAGAATATGAGAGGTCTGCAACACAAAAAAAGGCCCTTCAGCACATTGAGTCTGCACTGCCAACTAACTATTCTGGGTCTCCAGCTTTATGTGTCTTGCCTCTCTTTCAGCTCTACCTTTCTATCTCGTTTCATTATTCTTAAAATATTCAAAATGGCACCAGATCATGGCAGCATTGGAAAAGCTTTTCACAGTATTTTACTGTTTTATTTCTCACTGTAAAATATATGTGATATTCAATCATTCAATTGAAGCACACAGCTAAGTACCTCTTCAATATTGTGAGGGTCGACCAGACTCACGAGCGAGTTCCAGATTCCTACTGCCCTCTGAGTGAAAAAAAAACTTTTCCTCACATCGTCTCTAAATCCCTGACCTTAATTCTATGCTCTTGATCATTGATCCCTCCAGAAGGGGGAAATGCTCCTTTCTGTTCAACATAATATGGAGCTGGAGGAGCACAGCCGGCCAGACAGCATCAGAGGAGCAGGAAAGCTGATGTTTTGGGTCGGGACCAAAAGCCTGAAACACCAAAGCAGAGGTTTTCTGAGTATAGGCAAGTTGAATGGGAGGATCTGATCTCTGTATCTCTAGAGCTAGTGAGGTTTTTCAATTTTGTCATCCTCCTGGAACCCACCTTCAAAAAGGCCAGAGACAGGCAGTTGAAGGACTGCCTAATGGTAGCAATGAGGAATGGGGACTTCTGAATGGAGTTGACAAGTCCTAATACTGACAAGCCTTAATTATCTTTACCTGATGTGTGGGTTCCCATCATCTGGGTCATAGGGAAGTTTGAACTCCTAAGACAAAGAACGTTCCTATTGGGGAGGTGACTGGTAATATAGATAGAGAAATAGACCTCAGGTTGAAGATATAGCCAGAATAGATTGTTAAACAGCAATCACAAATCCAATCCTTGCTCTTCTGTTTCCACAGTAAGTCTTGCAGCGAGCTTTGAAGTGTGCTATTTCCCCTATGTTGAGTTCTGTTCAGTCCTGAGTTTGAAGTGTTCATAGAGAACAATTCACTCAGTTACTTTCAACATTTTAGGTAACAGAAACCCTACGGGTCACTGAACTTGTGCAGTTTTGATTCTTAATTAGGACAGGTCAACAAAATCAATGAAAAGACTGATGCCTTTAGTTAGAATACTGACCACAATAGGAACCCATACCCACCATGCTGCAAAGGAGCTGCAGCTGACGACATGCCCAATATCCAGGTCAAAGGCAGAATTCTGACCATGATTCCTAATGATAGTTGTACTAAGTGGCGGTGGATAGAGTTGTCAAGAAGGCGTATGGAGTGTTAGCTTTCATTAATCGAGGGATTGAGTTCACAAGCTGTGAAGTTATGCTCCAGCTATGCAAAAGCCTGTTTCGACCACATCTGGAGTATTGATTCCAGTTCTGGTCGCCTCATTACAGGAAAGATGTGGAAGCGTTAGAAAAGGTGCAGAGGAGATTTAACAGGATGTTGGTTGAAATGGAGGGAAGGTCTTACGAGGAAAGGTTGAGAGAGGTAGGGCTTTTCTCTTTAGAATGACGAAGGATGAGAGATGACTTGATAGAGGTGTACAAAATGATCAGACATATAGATAGAGTAGAGACCCCATGGCTGTTTCCCAGGGTGGAGGCAGCTTTTATGAGGGGACATAGTATTCAAGTGAAAGGAGGTAGATATCAGGGAGATGTCAGAGGTAGGTTCTTTACTCAGAGAGTGGTAGGGGTATGGAATGCATTGCTGGAGACGGTAATGGAGTCGGCCACATTAGGAGCATTAAAGCGACTATTAGATAGGCATATGGATGATAGTTTAAGGTAGCGGTGGAGATTAGATAGGCCTTAGATTTAGGATAAAAGTTCAGCACAACACTGTGGGCCACAGGGCCTGCACTGTGCTGTACTGTTCTATCATCTATGTTCTAAGATTCAGTGGAATGTCACTAGTACTCCTGAGTAAGATCCAAATCAACTGTTGATAGCAATTCATAATCAAGTTGAACACTGACTTATGAAAAAGACTGATGGCCCTGACCAGAGGGTGATATTTACTGGTTCAGAATGGCTAATGATATTGATGAATAACATCAAAATTGAGAGAGCTGTGCTCTCACCACTGCAGATAAGTGATTTTTTTTCTTAGATCCCTGGTGGCCAAAAGATCTCTAGCTGTCCTTGAGCCAGTCAACTGAGATAATGTCCAAGAGGGTTGAGTGAATATTGAGAAGAAAAGCATTGAGAGACTGCAAAGCTGGCAGACCTACCCTTCCCATTGGCACAAGGCAAAAGCAGAATATTAGGGGCAAAATAAAAGGCAGGATATCTGGGACCTGGGCCTCACAGAGTCATGAAGTGACTGGGCACAGATGGACATGTTGCAGAACTGGACGGCACCCTCAGAAAGTGGCTTAATTCTATGTTAATACTCTATCCTTAATGTTTAACCCCAATTTCTCTTCATGCTTGTGATTAACTGACACCAGTAGAATAAATAATCACTGCTTCATGATCTTTGGGCCATCCTCATACAGCTACATCATGTAACACTAAATATTTGGAAATTTGTGCAATATGTTTAAAAGGAATATCATTTACAAACTGTGAAAGAAATGTATTATTGCAATATTAAAGGAGAAATGCTTACCTGCAAATGAAAATTTTTCCAGTTAAAAATACATTTTCTAGCTCTCTTTATATTCCTTATTGCTACATCCATCAATATCCATCTAAAGAGTTTAAGGGTGTAACACTAGAGCCAGTATTAGCCACTGGGCTAACAGATTCACAAAAGGTGGGGAATTATTCAACTTCCCTCCCTCTTGGGAAGTCCTCACCTTCTGCTGTTTTCTGGCTGAGATTGGAGAGTTCTCACCTGCAGAATTATGACTCATAAATCTAGCAAGTTGTTATGTCAATCTGCAACGTGATTTGAACTCATCTGCCCTATTCTGCTATGCCAATGTTTCATCTTCTTAATGACCACATGGAGGGAGAATTGCTTTGGAATTCTGTGTGAATAAGCAGATCCAGCATCCTCTAAAGGGGACATATGCAAATGCTTCCAATGTTCCAGGTAAAGCTTTTCTGCAGCCTCTCAAATTAATTGAACAGGAGCAGGTAAAGCACAAGCTGCAGCCATTTTCTGCTAAGTTGTGTTTGTGCTGCGATCCTCGTGTTTTTCTTTCTCAGTACAGCTGGCAGTTTGGCAGCTACGTTTTTTAAATTTCATCTCTGTGCATGCATCACTATTGATAATGAGTTTTCAGTGCACAGCACAGAAATGTGTTCAACATAAGGATGGTATTGAAGTGAAGCTTAAGATGTCTGCCCACAGGCTGTGTGCCTCATGGTAGAGGTAGGCTATCATCGGTATTTGAATGTTGCATTTCAATCCAAGCAGTTTTTGCCCAAACATAAATTGTACAAATTGCACTGGAACTGGTTTATTCTGAAAATTAAAGATCTGAAAGTGTACCCCCAAGCATCTTAATGTGTTGCTGTGGCTGGAGGGTTTAAGCTGCAGGCACAGGCTGAATAAGCTGGGGCTATTTTCTCTGGAGTGTTGGAGGCTGAGGAGTGAGTTTATAGAATTTTATGAAATCATGAGGGTCATGGATTGGGTGAATAGTCAAGGCCTCATCCCCAGGATAGAGAAGCCCAAAACTAGAGGGTACAGGTTAAGATGAGAGGGAGAAGATTTAAAAGGGATCCAAGGGGTAATTTTTTCATGCTGAGGGTGGTGCATGTAAGAAATGAGCTGCCACAGGAAGTGGTGGAGGCTGATACAATTAACATTTAAAAGGCATCTGGATGGGTACATGAATAGGAAAGGTTTAGAGGGATTTGGGCAAAGTGCTTGCGAACATGATTAGATTAATTTAGGATATCTGATCAGCATGGATGAGTTAGACTGAAGTGTTTGTTTCTATGCTGTAAAGTCTGTGACTCTAATGCCAAAATGGTGTTTTGTTTTAAATATTGTGCAAAGGTTAAAATCTTAAGTTTGGATATTTCTGAACTTTTTTATATTTTCTATATTTCTCATTCCAGGTCCATCATAAATTCAACCAAAATATTGTATTGTCACAGGTTGCACATTTGAACACACACCACCACAGTTTTGGTCACTGAAAAGGATGTGATGCCATTGTGAAAGATGAGATCTATATAAGCAACTTTAAAAATAGAACTTGGGTAAGGCTGTCCAATGATATTCTCATGAAAATCAAGTTTGTTAATCAGAGACTAAGAAAATGCTTTTTATGGTCAAAGGATCACAGCATACTTAACAGCAAAATGAGTGAGAACAAACTGTTATGAGTCAGACATTGTGTCTGCAAAACAATGTGTAATTTCAACTCCCAGTGGCAAACTTCAACTTCTGCAATCGATTATGAAGAAGTCCAGTTTTTACATCATTAATTTTTTTTCCAGGCATGTTTTAAATGTCTGCACTGACACTCTGTTCCATCCTAACAAATTTCCTGTTCTCTGCCTTCACATTTTTTTTACCAAGATGTTGAAGATTCACCAACTTTAAGTACATTTAAGTCGTCATTGGATAAGCATATGGACGTACATGGAATAGTGTAGGTTAGATGGGCTTGAGATTGGTATGACAGGTCGGCACAACATTGAGGGCCGAAGGGCCTGTACTGTGCTGTAATGTTCTATGTTCTATGTTCTGTGTATAAGTGTACAGAAAATCGAAGGTTTTCTCTGTTATTGTCCCATAACCACAATCTCACATTTACATATTCCAAACAGACAAGAGCAATAAGGTAGACACAGCCAAGGTGAGATGTAAATAAGACTGTTCACATTGCACTTATGGAAGACCTCAACTTGGATAATGCAAGTTGTTCATCCGTTAAAAAGCAACGTATTGCATTTTTGCTACTTTAAAAAGAACAACTCAGAATTGATGGCAATTTAGAGACAGTGGTCCATTACACTGCAAGTTATTTCCACTGTTCACAAGAAGCACATCATTCAAGTCTGTTCACATTTATTGTTTTATTGAAATCACAAATGGTTCATGGTGTTAGAAGTGAGTTAAAAACAGTTTGACGTTATGAGTGCTAAACAAATCTATGTGGGTGAAGATAAATAGATTGTGATCAGTGTATTAGCAGCAGTCATTACTTCAAATTGAACATCCAGAGGCATTTGAATCACCCTAAGTTAGCAAAACAGGTAAAATGAATCCCAAGATTCCCTTCTGGAAAACATGAGAACAGGTGCCCCAATTGCTGGTCAACACCATAAAGTTACTCGCAAGAACTATGTTAGGAATGAACCATGGAAAATCATTTCACAACTATCTGACAAATGAAGCAAAAGTTAACATTATTAAAACAAAGTTAAATTAATACTTTGACATTACTGGGAAATGTATTTTATCAAACAACACAAAAATACTCTGAATGTCAGAAATTTGAAATAAAAATTGAAAATGCTGGAGAAAATCAGCAGGCCAGGCCACATCTGTAAAGAAAGAACAAGAGAGAGGGAGAGAGAGAGAGCTATACTAGCTAGAAACAATAGTAACTCAATCAGTCCAAGCACCAGCGTGAGTATTACCAACCCAAGTGCATCTGCTAACCCACTGCAATGAGGGTTTCTCTGAAGCTCATTCAAGCATGTAGCAACCTCTGGATTTTGAGAATACGTGAGGACCTTAGATGTTCTGGGGCTCTCAATAGTAGCAAATCTTTCAACATTTGCTGCTAATGGGACTGCAAGTTCCTGATTATCATATCATAGGAAGAACAACTTTTTAAAAGTCTAATAAAAACTTATAACATTTTCTTCATTTTTTTTTGCAAAAGGTAAGCCGTTGTTGTTGAAATTCTTCGAAAAACATTCTGTTATATTATAGCAAAGGTTTTGTGAACAGAGAATAAGACTCTATTTTGACAAAAGTTGGAACCCATTAATGAGTTAATTAAGAGTTTAATGCTTGATGGAAGAGTTATTTAAAAAATCAGCCAAAATGTGTTCCAAGATTTGGGACATAGTCATAAGAAACATAGTCTGCTCTGCCATTCAATACTTTTCATTCCTGTCTGCTCCTCATATCTTTTGAGTTCAGGCATCTAGGAGGTCAAAAACCAGAGAAAAGTATTCTTTTCTCTTTGATATGTATGGCATGAATTGACTATGGAACCGTAATCATAAAGAATATACTTAAGGCTTTCCTCCAAATGTAGCACAGGAGAAGATATCCCTTTGGAATGTGACTTCACACTGAACATGAAACTTTGCTTACATTACCTTCTTTAGTCAGGGTACAATTAGGAGAATTCTGTTTACAGTATTTTGTTAGTGTGATGAGCTTGCACAACACATGTACATGGCTTGTTACCAAACTGTGAACCTGGAGCATCTTCGATATTTATCAACCCATTCAGACATGCTAGGACAGACTTCTCGAGCTGGTAGCTCTTGAACCTGTGTCTTCTGGATCAGAGGTAGAATCATCAGTCTGCTGAGACTACTCCATCATGTGTGCACACGGTCAGGGTGACCTGAGCCTGTGGGAACAGTTAGTCACACCAGGACACAGTAAGGCTCCAATTTGTGGTAAGGTTGCAGTTTGCAGCCACACTGGGAAGAATTTGTGGTTCATCATAAGACTAGTTCAAGCATCTGGAAATCCTCAAAAGTGCTTATGATAGACATGGATGTAGAAGTTTATGTTATCAAGCAGGGCAATCATGAGTTGTACTAAGCCAAAGAACAAGAAAACAGCACATGAAAGATTAGAGAAACAGGCCCGAAGATATAATTCCAGTCCTCACAGTAAACATGAAGTTTGGAGATTCACAACACATTATTTCTCAGCGATGCACCTCTAGCAGTATCTGGGCTCTCTGAATTTCTAAGTCACACTTCCTCACAAGAAACTGCTCTAAAACTGATTTGTTTTTTTCTGAAAGCTCCATTTCAGTGCTAAATCAAGTTAGAGTTTTGGTAGATAAAAACCAAAAGAACTGTGGATGCCGTAAATCAGGAACAAAACCAGAAGTTGCTGGAAAAGCTCAGCAGATCTAGCAGCATCTCTGAAGAAAATATCAGAGTTAGCCCTTTGGGTCTGGTGATCCTTTCTCACTGAGAAATAAGTTTAAGGATAGGCAGTTCATCTGGGCCTAGTTATTTATAAGTCAGTCAGATCATGTCTGGCATTTAATGACATGCTAATAAAATTTTCTCTGATCGAGGAGAACAAAAGTTTGACATCACAATGTTGAAGTCAAACTGAAGGACAAGTTACATTTTGCCAAAATTTTGTCAAATATGCCAATGTTTCATACACAATTGCAGAATCACAGAATTGTGATGGGGTAGAGGGAGGCCATTTTGTTTAATTATGCTCTCTAGTAAGTTAAAAAAAAGCTAAATTTATTAGAAATACCAGGGGCAATTAAGAACATGAAGAGCTATTAATGGACAGCACCCATAGTGATCATTCAAAAGGTGAACAGATCCCTTTGGATTTGTTGAGAATACAAAAAAAGCAGTTAATAAGCAGATTACCAATGGAAAAGTATTCAAAATGTTATAAACATTTTCAATTATAATTAACTGATGAGCATGGACTGCTTGTCATTTATAGCGCACAAAGGATCTTACTGGTATGAAAAATGGCAATGGGGGTGTTCACAATGCTGCAGTGTCCAAAATTAAGTCACCATCATCCTGTCAGATCGTAGGGTTGCTCTCTCATTACAAAGGGAGAGCTGGTGGTGGTTTAAACTGAGAGTCACCACATCACAGGGTAGAGATCAGATTGAGAAGGACAGTCACTTCAAGTGTGGCATCAAAGGCAGAAAGCCCAAATTGAATCAAGATAGAGCACAGGTAGCACAGTAGCTAGCACTGCTGTCTCACAGCACCACCGACCTGGGTTCAATTCCAGCCTCAGGCAACTGTGTGGAGTTTGTACATTCTCTCCCTGTGCCTCCGTGGGTTTCCCCTGGGTGCTCTGGTTTCCTCTCACAATCCAAAGATGTGCAGAGTAGATGGATTAGCCATGCTAAGTTGCCCATAGTGTCTAGGGATGCGTGGGTTAGACATGGGAAATGCAGAGGTAGGGGAATGGGTCTGAGTGGGATGCTCTTCTGAGGTGCAGCGAGGCCTTGTTGGGTTGAATGGTGTGTTTCCACACTGTAGGGGTTCTGTGAAATTTTCATGGCACCAAATGCCTAGTGAAGGTACCTGCCCAGAAAGGATTTGGTTGATGAAATTTTGAATGAAAGAAAATAGTACTTTTTTTAAAAAAAATAGTTATGAACCATAGGTGTCACTGGCTGGCCAGCATTTATTGCCCTTGAGAAGGTAGTAATGAGCTGCCTTCTTGAATCACTAAAGTCCACATTCAGTTGGTTGACCCACAATACCGTGAGCAAGAGAATTCCAGGGTTTTGATTGAGTGACAGTGAAGAAATGGCAATATATCTCTGAGTCAGAACGGGTGAGTGACTTGGAGGGGAACCTGCAGATGGTGGGATTCCCATGTATCTGCTGCTCATGTCCTTCGTAATGGAAGTGAATGTGGGTTTGGAAGGTGTTATCAAAGGATCTTTGGTGCATTTTTGCACTGCATCTTGTAGATAGTACACACTGCTGTGACTGACCATTTGTGGTGAAGAGAGTAGAAGGCTGTGAATTTGCTGCCTATCAAGCAGGCTGCTTTATCCTGGATGGTGTCAAGCTTCTTGAGTGTTGTTGGGGCTGCACTCATCCAGGCAAGTGGGGAGTATTCCATCACACTCCTGAATTGTGCCTTGTAGATGGATGACATGTTTTGACGAATCAGGAAGTGAGTTACTTCCTGTAGTATTCCTAGTCTCTGATCCTGCTTTTGTAGCCATTGTGTTTACGTGGCAAATCCTGTTGAGTTTCTGGCCGATGGTAACACCAACAAAGTTGATAGTGAGGCTCAGTGATGGTAACACCACTGAATGTCAAGAGGCAGTTGTTAGATTGTCTTTTATTACTGATGATCACTGCCTGGCATTTGTATGGTGCCAAAGTTACTTGCCACTTGACAGGCCAAGCCTGGATGTTGCCCAAATGTTGTTGAATTTGAGCACGGGCTGCTTCAGTATCTGAGGAGTCACTAACGTTGCTGAACATTGTGCAATCATCATCAAACATCCCTACTTCTGACCTTGAATTGCAAGGAAGAGGCTGAAGATGGTTGAGCCTTGGATACTACACTGAGGAATTCCTGCAAAGATCTCCTGGAGCTGAGATGATTGAACTCCAACAACTGCAATTATCTCCCAATTTTGCCAGGTATGACTCTAGCCAGTAGACAGTTTGCCCCTGAAACCCATTTATTCTGCATTTTATTCTGGGGGTCCTTGATGCCACATTTGGTTGAATACAGCATTGATCTCAAGGGCTGTTACTCTCACCTCACTTCTGAAATTGAGCTCTTTGGCCATGTTTGAACCAAGGCTGTAATGAGTTCAGGAGCTGAGTGGCCCTTGTGGAACCCAAACTGGGCATCACTGAGCAGGTTATTGCTGACAAGGTGCTATTGTTGACACCTTCCAACGCTCTACTGATGATCGAGAGTAGACTGATGTGGCAGAAATTAATGGATTGGATTTGACCTATTTTTTGTCTACAGAACATACTTGGAAATTTTTCACATTGTCGAGTAGATGCCAGTGTTGTAACTGTACTAGAAGATCTTGGCTCAGTGAACGTACAACCTTTCAGAACTGTTGCTGGAATGTTGTCAGGGCCCATAGCCTTTGCAGTATGTAGCGCCTCCAACCATTTCTTGACATTGTGTGGAGTGAAGCAAACTGGCTGAAGACTGGTATCTATAATGTTGTGGACCACTGGAGGAGTCTGAGGTAGATCACCCATCCATTTATAAAGATGAAGTGAAGTATGTTTGCCCTTTTTGTTAGTTCCCTCACTACCTGTTGCAGCCCCAGTCTGGCAGCTATATTCTTTAGGAGCACACCCAGCTCAATCAGCCGTGTTGCTGCCAAACCACTCTTGGTGGTGGCATTCAATTCCCAGCCCAAAGTATATTTTGTACCCTTGCATTGTTCAACATGGAGTAATACTGATTCATCAGACCAGGAAGGATGATATATGGTAGTCAAAAGGAAGTTTCCTTGTCCATGTTTAACATGAAGCCTTGAGACTTTTTGAGGTACAGAATCAATGTTGAAGGCTCTCAGGGCAACTCTGTCTCAACTGTATGCCACAATGCCACCACTTCTGCCGCGTTCGTCCTAGCAGTGGGACAGCACATATCCAGCGATGGTGACAGTGGACAGCTCTGACTGTTCTGAGGAAAGATCACTGGACCCGAAACGTCAACTCTGTTTTCTCCCCCACAGATGCTGCCAGCCCTGCTGAGCTTTTCTAGCAACTTTGTTTTTGTTCCTGATTTACAGCATCCACAGTTCGTTTAGTTTTTATGGTGATAGTGGTGTCTGGGACATTGTCTGCAAGGTATAATTTGATGGGTATGAGTATGTCAGGCAATTTTGATACTAGCGCCCATATATTAAGAAGGAGGTCTTTGCAGGGTCAAGGGTCAAGAGGGTGGTTTCTGCCTGTTTTTCAGTGCCTTGACCAATGCCAGGTACTTTGTTTGTTTTTGTTTCTTTGTTGAGACTTTGTAACAATTGATCAACTATGGGCTTGCTAGTCAATTTCAGAGGACATAGATCATTCAAAATGTTTGCTGTGTAGTATGAAGTTAATGTGTCGCTTTACTCCACTGTCGTAGTATAATTAATGAATAAACTCACAAGGAGCGATACTTAGTAAACCACTACATTATTTCCTTATTTGTTGGCCGAAAGAGTGCTATGATGGGTATTTACAAGAATACTTCACACATATAAACAATTTACTTTGTATAAATACTTATTTGGTGACAAGCTCAGCAGTAATTTCCATGTCGGTCCTTGATACATTCTAGACAAATTTCTCCATCTGTAACAGAAATAAATCTATTCTCAATAGTATTTTGCTCAGATTAGAAATTGGTGTTTGAACACATGATGAGGATGACATTTAAGTTGCTTAAGCCAACTGTCAATGGCAAAATTAAAAAAAAGCAAGATAATTTTTATTAATGATTTGGATGAGGGGATTGAAGGATGGGTCAGCAAGTTTGCAGACGACACGAAGGTTGGAAGTGTCATTGACAGTATAGAGGACTGTTGTAGGCTGCAGCGGGACATTGACACGATGCAGAGATGGGCTGAGAGGTGGCAGATGGAGTTCAACCTGGATAAATGCGAGGTGATGCATTTTGGAAGGTCGAATTTGAAAGCTGAATACAGGATTAAGGATAGGATTCTTGGCAGTATGGAGGAACAGAGGGATCTTGGTGTGCAGATACATAGATCCCTTAAAATGGCCACCCAAGTGGACAGGGTTGTTAAGAAAGCATATGGTGTTTTGGCTTTCATTAACAGGGGGATTGAGTTTAAGAGTCGTGAGATCTTGTTGCAGCTCTATAAAACTTTGGTTAGACCGCACTTGGAATACTGCATCCAGTTCTGGTTGCCCTATTATAGGAAAGATGTGGATGCTTTGGAGAGGGTTCAGAGGAGGTTTACCAGGATGCTGACTGGACTGGAGGGCTTATCTTATGAAAAGAGGTTGACTGAGCTCGGACTTTTTTCATTGGAGAAAAGGAGGAGGAGAGGGGACCTAATTGAGGTATACAGGATAATGAGAGGCAAAGATGGAGTTGATAGCCAGAGACTATTTCCCAGGGCAGAAAAGGCTAACACGAGGGGTCATAGTTTTAAGCTGGTTGGAGGAAAGTATAGAGGGGATGTCAGAGGCGGGTTCTTTACACAGAGAGTTGTGAGAGCATGGAATGCGTTGCCAGCAGCAGTTGTGGAAGCAAGGTCATTGGGGACATTTAAGAGACTGCTGGACATGCATATGGTCACAGAAATTTGAGGGTGCATACATGAGGATCAATGGTCGGCACAACATTGTGGGCTGAAGGGCCTGTTCTGTGCTGTACTGTTCTATGTTCTATGTTCTATGTAAGATGATGATGCACAAGGATGGACCAGGCATAAGATTTAGAGATCTCAGAACTCAATACAAGTGCATGATGAAAGTCATCAAGATGACTGGACCGGTAATCCAGAACCCCAAGCTGACATTTTGGGGACCTGTGTTCAAATCACTCCATGGCACATGACAAAATTTGAATTCAATAAAATAAAATTGAAATAAGAAAAACTGGTTTAATAGGTGCCAGGTAACCATTGTTCCTTGTTATAAAAACCTATCTAGTTTAACAAATGCCCCTTAGGGAAGGACATATGCTATCATTATATGCCTACATTTTTCTCTAGACCTATAGCAATGTGGTTGACATTTAACTTCACTCTGGGTAATTGGTGAGGGGCCAATAAATGCTGACCTATTCAGCAAAGCCTACACACCCTGTCAACAACTTTAAAAAATACATATATATAAAGGGTTAAAATTGTATCAGTGATAATGGAAACTGCAGATGCTGGACAATTCCAAGATAATAAAATGTGAGGCTGGATGAACACAGCAGGCCCAGCAGCATCTCAGGAGCACAAAAGCTGACGTTTCGGGCCTAGACTCTTCTCTGATGAAGGGTCTAGGCCCGAAACGTCAGCTTTTGTGCTCCTGAGATGCTCCTGGGCCTGCTGTGTTCATCCAGCCTCACATTTCATTATATATAAAGGGTTTATTTCTTTGAAAAGAGACAAGGTTAAGTGCATTGGCATATCTTATGAAGTTTAGAGAGAGACTCTGTCAGTGTCTTGATCATTTTCTTGAAAGATATAATCTTACAGAAATTCCACCTGTAGAGTCAGAGAGAAAACTAGAGAACATAAAGTTTGTGGGCATTGCAGAATCCACTGGTAAAGCTAAGTGAATTAGGGTCTTTGATTTAAGTTGAGTCGATCAATGTCACGGGTCCAGCTCTTAAATGCAGTGGTTGCTGCAGTCAAAGTTCAGGTGGGACATGGTTAGAATTGTGGAAGGAGCAAAGTTCAATGAATGAGAATGCAGGAGATACCCAGACAAAACAAGAAAGAAGCTAGATAGGTTAATTGGGAGCATGTAGGCAGAAAGAAAATTAAATTACATTCTCACATCTTTACATTATTTCTTCTGAGTTAAAGATGATTTGTTAAATCATACTGGGGCATTAAGGAAAAGCATTTTTGTTTGTTTATTTGCAAATTGGTTGTTATGTTTGATACCTATATCTACCATTAACTATATAAATATTGTATAGGAGTTTTGGTGCTAGTAGTTTGTGATCAAAAGATACGTTCGTGTAGCATTTTACATTTTGATGTATAATTTCTTATTTAGGTGGGGAGAAAAGGGTAGAACAATGTAGGATAAGGCCCTTTACTTATATTGCCCTCCCTGCAAACAAATGCAAATTACTTTGGTCCAATAATAGCTCCCTGCAGATGGATGAGTGTAAGTCTTATTCAGTGCACTGTGTAAAAGTTAGACTATCCCCAGAAATAGAGACAGAGGAACCCAGGAAGGGCCATGGGTAATCAAATATTGAGCAATTGAAGATAAAGCGAGGGCAAACATTGAACTTTCCAGTCACTATTGTGGAGTAACTGAATTGCTGTGTGCAGTTAAATTCATTTATGTGTCAAACTTCCCGAAGAATGAGGAGTCAAAAGAATGCTCCTTCTGGAGTGAGTAGATGCAGAAAATGTATGATGGAAAAATTAGTTAGTGTAGTGCTTTCTAAATCTGCTCACAGCAGGTTTGATCACGAGCAATAGTTTGTCAACTTGCACATTTTCAACTCTGATATTTTTAAGCTGCTGTCTATGGCTTTTATAACCTATAACTAAACTCAAGCACAAGCCATCTTTTATGTTTCAAATTTGTTCACCCGCATTAGGTTGGGCTGACTTCAATTATTCTCACTAGAATTTATGTGATTTTTTTGCCGATGTGTGGTTTAAATTATTTAGCAGCTGTTGCTTTGATTTTCTTCTGTTGTCTCAATCCCATGCCTATTCATCTTAGACCTATCTAATCTCAATAACACACACTGGCTTATCAAAGTTTTTTTCACAAGTTATAACTGCTGTAAGGCCTGTTTTATATTGTATAACAACGGTCCCTCATGGATTGGAAATCACTATCAGGATAAGGTTTTGCTTCTTTGCAAAGTTTTTAACCAGTTTTAATGGAAAGTTGAAAACATAAATTGTTCATAAGGAAAATAACACTGTATGTTTCATTTCACTATGATCAGAAAGTTTTAACAGGACAAAGTGATTGAAATTCGAAACTTAATTTTCTGCTCATGTGAAGACTTTAAGCTGACTTTACTGTGCATGAAATGAACATTACCTTGCTTTATTTAGTTTGATCATTAACATGTATTGACTTTTTCTCTAATGCAGTTTATGAAATTAAAGGGAAACTGGTTGGAATCTGGTAGAACAAGTTGAAGTTCAGGCCGATTTGAACTGCCAGATCTTAAGTTGATTACCAATGACCGATTGCTTTCCTGGAAATATTAACTGCATTAAGGAGAAAATAAACTTTGGTCCCGTAGGGAATGATATTAGGAAGCAACATTAGGAAACAAGGAAATGGCAGACACCTTATCTTGGATCTGTTCTTGAACAAGCTAGTGGTTCTGAAAGGGTTAACGTTGGTGATTGCAATCTCCACTACATCCAACGTTGTCATGAGAATTTGGATAGGGTAAAGGCTGAACATTTTTGGATGGCAAAGAGGAAAGACCTGTTATCGCTGGTTTCCATGTAGTCTTTGTAACAATTTCTAACTTCTGAGTATCTGATTGCTTTCATGCACAGAATTCTATCCTAAAAGAAGATTGATCTAGTTAAGACCCACTAATGGTTTTCCTCTATCATTGTAAACCAAATTGGCCTCTAGACCCAGCCAAGAAAGGGGGGTGTTGGCAACACATTATCCCAACCATGAGCTGGCAGCGGTTGGTATCACAGCACAAGCTTCATGTATCTTCATAGCAATAAATATTAAGAGGAAGAGAAAAAAAAACAAATTATAATCCTTTCCTGGATAATGATTTTAATGTGAGGCATGATTGTAAGATGTTTCTATGAAATATGTACCTGCTGGGAGGCCCTATTTTAAAGGTTACGGTGTTGCAGCAGTGAGGCCTGCCTACTACATTGTAACATCAGGTTTGCCACACTTCTAGGATTGACTTTATGACTCTAAGAATTCAGCATCAAACTCAAATAGTATACAATCTTGGAGAAAAATCGTGTTGACAGTATAAATATTTTTTTCCCATCATTTTCTCAGTTTTTTTTCTTGATCAAGTATTAAAATATTGAAAATGGGAACTCAATTCTGCTTGGCTGATAGTCAAGCATAATGCACTTGGGTATTGAGTCATTTTGCATTTCAGTTGATTAGGAAAGCAATGCTTGAGAGTATGGAAAAAATCATGAGATGTGATGTCCAAAATATAATTAGTCATAGTTGGAAAAAAACTTGGTGGCACCAAAATCGTCAAATATAGTATGTCCTAGTCAATCAACTCCATGGATTGATTACTGAAAACGACCAGGACCATTTCCTGATACCAAACAAGTTCCTTTAGTGGCAGCTTCCATTTTCTCTCTGTCTCTCTGACCACATTTAGAAAAATGTCATTGGCTGCGTGAACTTATTAACAGTTTCTTTGTGGCCAGGTTCCTTCATAGCTTTCATCCAGTATTTTCAGACTGACTTCTGTAGTTTTTAAGGTCTTAGTGAAAATTTGAAGCTTGGATTGTGGATGCAGTTGTTCATTTGCTCACTGAGCTGGTTGTTCCGTGGTGTGCAGACGTTTCATTACCATTCTAGGCAACATCGTCAGTGCGAACTCTCGTCGGAGCATTAGTGTTCTGCTCTGTTCCGAATTTATATGATCCTCTGATGTGGTGGGTCTTGTCAGTTCTGATTCTGTTTTTATATGGGGTCTGTTTCTATGTATTTGTTAATGGAGTCCCATGTTGAGAACCAGGCTTCCAAGAGTTCCCTTTGCATGTCTGTTGTTCTCTTATCCCAGTATAGTCATTTTGTCCCAGTCAAACTGAAGGTCCTCATTTTCTCTATGTATCAAGACAAGTGAATATTGGCTGTGTCTTTTCATTGCCAGTTGGTGTTCATGTAGCCCGGTCATCTGTTTCCTCCCTGTTTGTCCAGTGTAATGTTTATTGTACTCGCTGTATAGGATTCAGTTTATCATGTTGGCACTGTTCACTGTTGGTATGGGGTCTTTCGTCTTTAATAATATTTGGTGCAGTGTTGATGTAGCTTTGTGTGCAATCATGATCCACTCGGCCGAAGGAATCCGATTATCATTTCTGATATATTTTTGATGTTGGCTAGAGTTACTAGTGTTTTCTGTTGTTCCCTCACCTCATCTCCCTTTGTTTCAAAATTGATAACTGCACATCAGCTTTTAGATTCTCTATATCTTGTAGCCATCCTCCCAGTTTCCCAACAAACATCCTTCTCTTTGATCACAAATTACTTTCTTCTTGCTGGCCTTTCCAAATTTAACATTTTTTTCTAATGGTTAATGCCTACTATGTTTTTCAATCCCCCCAATGTCCCATTTTGTTGTAAATCATTGAGGTATCTGGAGATTGTTGCTGTCATTAAAATAATTAGTTAATGATGGAACTGGGCCTCTAACTTCATACATGCATGAAGAGACACAATATCATCTTCAAACAATAATGCATTACTACTAATTCATTTCTTTCTAATCTCTCCAATCATTTTCAATCCACTGACTTTTTAGTTGAAACTTTCACTGTATGCTGCTGTACATTTGGAGGTGTCACGGAGGTTTTTTTTTTCTTTGTATTTTATCCACAATTTTTTCCCAAATGTGTCTTTGCCTGTGTTTGAGCAAAGTGTAGTTCCCTTTCAAGTAAAAATTGTCTTCCGTTAGATTTCTGAAGTATGACTTGTTTATAGACTTTCATTATAGGGGAACAGTAAAGTCAGTAGAGTAGGTTCACATAATGTTATGTAATCTATTGATTGTAGAACAGATTATCTTTAAACATTATTCTCCATGCTGAAAAAATATGCTTAATTGATTGTAGCGCACACTATAATAATTTAGACTAAATTCTATTACTGGGAAAATGTGGATTTGAATTTTCAAATGTAGTCAGAGATATTTGAATGAATGTGTTCTTAATATTTTTAAACCAAGTTGCTTTCAGAGAATTGTCTTTTCAATTCTATTTCACCTCTAAATGTATCATCAAATGCTTAAAGGGTCCCTAAACCACAGCGCAAACTAAGATTTTACTATGAGGAAAGGGGGAGATAGGAATGCCAAAGCCCACCTCAGCCAGAAGAGTCCTGTTATTATAAATTTCATGTTGCTGTTTGGTCAACTTAGTGGACTGGCTCCTTTTTCTTCAGTTATACAACCAACTCTTACAAAATAAACATGAGCAATCAAATGAATTGTTCATTTTTCAGAATACACAATGAAAGCATATTGCCAATATAAACTGATCGCTTATTCTCTTTAAATTAACTGGAGGATCATAGGGAGTTGTAAAACACCTGAGCCAATGTTTTCTTTTCTCAGTTTTTGGCTGAGGTGTCCTTTACTCTCTGGTGGGCAGGCCAGAGAAATATCGGAGAATGGTGAAGCAGGATTTTCGTGGTTAGTGGTGGGAAAGAAATGTCACGGAAGATTTCTGCCTTTGCCATATAAGTTTTATTTGAGCAAAATGGATCACTCACTTTCACAGAATCCATTGGGCTTCCATTCTATTGGTTTCAGATGGCAATCCAATGGGCTCTACAAAGGGCAAGTGATGCATCTTGTCAGATTATCATCCAAGTGATGTAAACAAAACAGTACCCTTGTGCTGACAAGATTTGAATGGACAGGTGTTTGAAAGAAAATGAGAAATTGACAAGAAAGACAAATTTCATTTTTGATGTAGACACGGAGGGCAGTTTTTCTCACCCAGGCCAAGTGTCACAGTGGGCCCAAAAACTTGGAGGGGCTTTATCCCTTGAGGCTAATAAGGCAAATGTCTCACAACTGGTTCTCACTTCTGCATGAACATTTGAGGATATGCAAAGTTATTAGATATCAGCCTCATCTTACCACTGAAATAGTGGGAACTGCAGATACTGGAGAATCTGAAATAACAAGGTATAGAGCTGGACGAACACAGCAGGCCAAGCAGCATCAGAGAAGCAGGAGAGCTGATGTTTCGGGCCTGGATCCTTCTTCTGAAGAAGGAATAGGCCTGAAACATCAGCTTTCCTGCTCCTCTGATGCTGTTTGGCCTGCTGTGTTCATCTAGCTCTATACCTTGTTATCTCATCTTACTACTGCCTGGTTTCCTCAATACCAAAGTCGTCTACATTATTATCTGCAACAACTCCATTCCTTTCCTATTTGAGACAGATGGCTGTTCTATTTTCCCTTGTTTCAAGTTCTTACCCCTTTATTGAGCTAGCTTATGTGGTGTGCAGCAATTAATGATTATTCTGGAGAGCCTGTCTAGTTTATTCTGAAATGCTCCTCTTGAGCAGTCCAGGCAGTATAATTATATCTTTGACTGCAATTTTCTGTTCAATGACAGCCCTAGTATGCATGTGAGAAGCATTATAGCACTGCTTGACATCTGCTGTGACCTTGCCTGTCAGCATCCATGGTGAACTGAAATATCTGTATTGTTTCCCTGTTCACCAGTGAAATCGGAAGTGCACTGTTGATGGGGTGATGTACACAAATGCCCATTTAAACTTTGGGAGGTGCAAGAGGTAAACAAGTTCAATGTTGTAGCAGACTCAGAGTCCTCAGGCAACTAAGCCAAGCAACTGCTGATCCGCCTGCTGGAGATGGCAGATGTATGTAAGCTTCCCTAGATATGTAAAAAACATCACCTGTTCTGTCCTTCACTCATCTGGAGGTGACGTTAGCACTGCTTGACATTGATGAAGACCTTGCTTCCATTCTTCATGTATTCCTTGCTTAACTACTTTATTAATCTGTCCTGTTGCCTTCAGGGATCTATGGGCATACACACAAGATTCCTCTGTTCCTCTGATCTTCCTAGTGTCCTACCATTCAGTGAATACTCCCTAGTCTTGTTGCTTCCTTCAAAATGCATCACCTCACATTTAGCAGGGTTGAATTCCACGTGTCACTGATCTCCCCATCTGAATCATTTGCCTACCCATCTGTAACCTAAGATCTTCCTCTTCATGGTCAACTATCCAACCCATCTTCATGGCATCTTATCATCCCCCCACATTTTCTTCTGTGCTGTTTATATGTGATCACAAACAATAAGGGACCTTACACTAATCCCTGTGGTATTCCACTGAAAACCAATCTCCAGAGTCACAAAGCCTTCCACCACCACCCTCTGTCTCCTACCCCTAAGCCACTTTTGGATCCAATTACGAAATTACCTGGATCTCTTGGCATTTGCCTCTTTCTCAGTCTCCCTTGTGGAATCTTTTTGAAGGCTTTGCTGATATGCATATGAACCACATGAACTGTATTCCCTCATCTACACATCCAGTCACCTCCTCAAAAAATTCAATCAAATTTGTCAGGCATAGCCACCCTCCGACAACGCTACTACTGATGAAACCTTACCTCTCCAAGTAGAGATTTAATCACTCAAACAGTTACCGTATTCTCATGAATGGTTACCATATCACTAACCTGTGACTCATCGGTCTGGAATTCACTGATTTATCTCCATCAACTTTCTTGAAAGATGAATCACATTATCTATGCTGCAATCATTTGGCATCTCCCCTGCGGCTACAGAGGAACTAAAATTTTGGTTCTGAGCCCCTGTAATTTCCTCTCCTATCTTCCACATCAGCCTAGGACACAAATCACCTGGACTTGAGTGTTTGTCCACTTTTAAGCATGCCAAAACCTCCGATATCTTCTCACTCCCTATGTCAAAATGATCAAAAAACTCTCACCCCATCCTCCTTAAGTCTGTATCTATCCTCCTTCTTCCATGAGAAGACAGGTATGAAGTATTTGTTTAACACTTTCCCAATATCCTCTGGCTCCATGCAAAGATTGTCTGTAATAGGCCCTACTCTTTCCTGATTACCCTCTTCCCTTCGATATTCTTATAGAATGCCTTGGAAGTCTTCCTAATCTTACATGCTGCTTGTGATACCACCCCACTCTTTTGTCCTCATAACTACTTTCTTAAGATTCACTCACCCCACCACTTTCAGGACCTCCTTTGATTTGGCTTCTTTGTATCTGCTAATACTTTTCCCTCTTATCCAGTTATGAATATTCGTAGATATCCAGGGTCCTCTGAAATTGTTGTTCCTGCATTTTAGCCCATAGGGAAAATGATGGGCTTACACTTGTGCCAATTCAATTTTGGGCACAAATATACACACTCGCTCCACCAGACCCGAAGCATTAACTCTGAATTTTTTCTCACAGAGTCCACCAGCCCTGCTGAACTTTTCCAGCTGTTTTTATCCCTCATTCCACTCCCCTGTTCTGCTGCAGGTTTAGCCAGATGTAACTGATCATAGTCCACTTGGCCGGATCTTGCCTAATCTTAACAAAATCTGCCTTTGCCCAATCCAAAACCATTACTTTGCAGGCCATCTTTTTTATCCATAAAGAAAGACAGTTGTAGTGATGTCATAGTCAATATCAGTAAAATCCTCTGCCCTGGCACCTCAAATACTAGTCTTGCATCCTTCGCCAGAATTATGCCCACCATGACTTACTGAACCTTTCACATCTTAATATTACAAGATCTCCTGAATATATTAAGAAATCTGTTCCTTCTAACCCTTTATGCTCTGACTAGAAATAGAAGTAAGCTTTTCAGCGCATTGAATCTCTTCCACCATTCAATGAGGTCATGGGTTTTTTTTTTAAAATTGGGATGAGCATGCCACTGGCTAGATAGTATTTATTGCCCATTCCTAGTTGCCCAGAGGGTAGTTCGGAGTCAACTACATTGCTGTGGGTCTGGGTTCCATGTAGGCAGACCATTTAAGGATGGCATTTTTTTTCCCTAAAGGAGAGTAGCATACCAGGTGGGTTTTTCCCAAAAATCAACAATGGATTCAATGGTCATCTTTGGTTTCCAGACGTTTTTTTTTTAAATCAAAGTCCACCATCTACGATAGTGGGATTCAAACCTGGGCCCCAGAATGTTACCTGGGTCTCTGGATTAACAGTACAGTGATGGGGAGATCATGCATGATCCATGGTCTAACTCCATATATCTATCTTTGTTCAATATTCCTTAATACCTCAGACTAATGTTTATTATGCAATCTCATTAACAGCACATCCGGCTCCTCTGTGGTTTGTGGAAGAGAGTGCCAAGCCTGTGAGTCGAAATTTTTCCTAACATTTGTCCTGAATGGTCTGACCCTAAATCTCAGACTATGTCCCGAGTTCTAGAATCCTCGAACAGTTGAAATAGTTTATCTTTACCTACCCTGCCCTTTCTTCTTAATATCTTGAAAGCTTTGATTAGATCCCACCCCTTTACCTTCTTACCAATGCTGGGGAAATTGAAATCCCCTTGAAATAATTACATTTTTATTGTTTGTAAACTTCTCAGTGAATTATCAACATATCTGCTGCCCCACTGATTAACACACTCCCAGCGATGTGTTTGCCTTTTTTTATTTCTATGATCTGCCCAGAAAGCTTCAGTGCAAGACCCTTCTAAAAATTCATTTCTCATTATTGCAGTAACTGACTCTTGGATTAATAATGAGACATCCACCTCCTCTTGTACCCCCTCCCCTGTCTCCCCAGAAGATATTATAGTCTGGAATGTTAAGTTGTCAGTCCTGCCGCTTCCAGAATCGTCTCTGAAGAATTTTACAATTCACATGTCAATCCACACCTTTAACTCATCTATCTTACCTATGATGCTCCTGCAATTAAAGAAAAAGCCATCCAACCTCATTTTACTCTCTTGAAATTCATCCCACTTGTATAGGTCCCACATTCTCCAAAAATGGTCCTACTGAACCAGGAAACCTAAACCCTTTCTCCTACACCAACTCTTGTGCTATGCATTCATCTGCCCTATTTTCCCACTTTTGTACTCACAAGCATATGGTAGCAAAAGTAATCCAGGGATTACAACATTTGAAGTCCTTCTGCTGAGTCTACTGCATAACTCCCTAAATTCTTGATGCAAGATTTCGTCCTTCTATTGACTTGTATCATTTGTACTAATGCATGCCCCAAAATCTGTCTTATGATTCTTCCCCTTCAGGATGCTCTGTACCTGCTCAGTGACACCCCTGGCCTTGGCTCCCAGGAGGCAACACACCATCCTGAAGCCACATCTGCAGCCATGGATATATTTCCCTAACTAATGAATTCCTTATCACTATCACTCTTGCTTTCTTTTGCCCCCCATCCTGTACAGTCAGGTTGCTTATTATGTCAAAATCATTGTTCTGACTGCAATCCCTCAAGGGACTAACAATTTCACCAGCCCCTGAAATGGAAAACCAATTTGTGATCAGGACCCAACGTATGTGTGTACCACCTGTCTGTTTCTCTTGGGTTACCTGGTGGTCATCCATTCACTTCCTTCCACCAGTGTTTTAGACTGTGGTGTGACTACTTCGCTAAACATGCCGTCCACAGAAATCTCAGGCTCGTGGATCAGCCACATAATCGCTAGGCATCATTTGAACTCCAAAACATAGAGTTCAAGTTTCTGCTGTTGGAAGCACTTCCTGCACACATGGTCTTCCAGGACACCAATAGGATCCATGATTTCTCACACATAACAGGCTGCATATTCTGAGATAACAATGCATAGAGCTGGATGAACACAGCAGGCCAAGCAGCATCAGAGGAGCAGGAAGGCTGACGTTTCTGGCCTAGACCCTTCTTCAGAAAATTTTCTGAAGAAGGGTCTAGGCACAAAGTGTCAGCCTTCCTGCTCCTTTGATGCTGCATGGCCTGCTGTGTTCATCCAGCTCTACACCTTGTTATCTCAGATTCTCCATCATCTGCAGTTCCTACTATCTCAGGCCACATTATTCTGCTTGGCTGGCTTTGCCATGACTTAACTTGAACTTACTTGCTAACTTTTCTCATTGTATACTCCGAAAGATATTCTCTTTACCCAACTTTAATCTTCTCTTATTCTCAGACTTAAATAGTACCTGGTACTTTTTAGGTAACCCCTTGATTATCTTCCAGCTCCGACCTCTACATATATGTGAAAGTAGTTTGAAAAACAAGACAGCATAAAAGAAAATCTCTGGCTCTTTCACTTAACTCTCACACTCACTAAACTGCCAAACTTCCTTTATGTTCAGAGATAATGGGAACTGCAGATGCTGGAGAATCTGAGATAACAAAGTGTGGAGCTGGATGAACACAGCAGGCCAAGGAGCATCTTAGGAGCACAAAAGCTGACGTTTCGGGCCTAGACCCTTCACTGAAATGTCAGCTTTTGTGCTCCTAAGATGCTCCTTGGCCTGCTGTGTTCATCCAGCTCCACACTTTTGTAATATCAAACTTCTTTAATTACTGGTTGCATTCTGATAATCAGTGAATAGAAATCTGCAGCCTTATTGGACTGCTCCTGCCTAGGGTGAAAACATCTTTTGCCTATCACCTGTACCTCAAGATGTGCAACTTCCATAACCCATGGCTAGTCCTTCACTCTCCTGATGCTGAATTGGGCATTGGTCCTGTTTGACTTCACATTACTTGGCATTCATAAGCTAAATCACATAATCTGAACCCAGTTGTCCCAAATTACACCCTATGATGCAGCCCTACACAATGGAAAGTTCAGCCTGCATAACGGCATAACAAATCGAGAATCTGTTAAGTTTCACTTACGTGGACTTGCTGGAATGATTGTGAACTAATTCTTCTACTGACCCCAAACTTTCACCGTTGTACTGCTGGTGCACCTTAGCTGCCCTTCTTGTAAGAGGTTAGGGCATGAATGGAAATGGGTGGGAGGTATTCCTTTGATAATGGGAACTGCAGATGCTGGAGAATCCAAGATAATAAAGTGTGAAGCTGGATGAACACAGCAGGCCAAGCAGCATCTCAGGACCAGTCCTGAGATGCTGCTTGGCCTGCTGTGTTCATCCAGCTTCACACTTTATTATCTGGGAGGTATTCCTTTGATGTTTTAGACTTGAGAGGCCCGGAAACTGCTATTGTTTGACTCAAATGCAATGGCCTTCAGGCATTGCTCATGCAATTGCCTTAAGTTCTTTCAATTTCAATCTCTTGTTTTGAGTCTGCACCACTTCTGCCTAGACATATGCAAACAGAACTGGATCCTTTCCCTAGGTAATGCGTGTTCTCCAAAACTCACAGTTGGAAAATGGTTTGATGTGAAATTGTGGTGTTAAGTGTTACTTTCATCTCACTGTCTCCCTTCCAACATTTGAGAGTAATTTTAATCCATGACATTTTATTTCCTTCCTCTTGCAACTCCCATCCCCAGTATTTGTCTTCAATCGCCCTCTTTAATTATCAGCCCATTTAACATCTCTTTGGACATTCATGCTCTTCTCCCATTCCCATGCCCATTGAGATCCCATGCCCACCCTTCACCCTCACACCCTCTGCCATTCAGTCAATTGTTCTTTCTCCCTCTGGCACATCAAATTATTGCAGAGTGCTCCGTAATCTTAACCTCCTGCTTTCACTCCTCATTGTCTCCTTTGCCTCATTAACATTATTCTGTTATTATCTGCTCTGCAACCCAGTTTGCTCATTTCATTGACCAGGATGCAATGACCACATCCATCCCCTAACTTTCCTTCTAACCTAGCTTATCTCTCCCTGTCCTCTGTTTTTGCCAATGCTCATTTTCTTCAATCGCTTAATTAAATTGGCTCCTCTTCAGAATTAAGCCCTCCTTAGTTGCCGTGGTCAGATTAGCTGAAATCAGTAAACATGCTTGCCTGACAAGGGGCTCCATTGAGACTTCACCCTGAAACTCCAAGTGTTTGAGAACAAAATAGCAGTTTGCATGTGAACGTGCCATATCTTAAATTGATGCACATGGAAACGCTTCATTCTGAAACTGAAGCATTAGTACAAAGAAAAGACCTTGACCTCAGGGAGGTAAGATCATTTTTGCACAAACGTGTTTCCTATATTTGACTAATAAAGTTACACAGGGAGCATAATTCCATTGGATTGTGATGTTAGTAAATATTTGTAGCATATTATTGATGCAGAAAGGAGATCCTCACCAATTGCGGTCAGGCAACCTAAACTCCCTGAAAATTTCTGAGAACTTAATAGCAACTTGTTAACCTGCTGACAGGAAACTGACCTTTGACTTTCCCAACTCACTGAGTTCCCTCACTCACCCTTCAGTAATAGACAATAGACAATAGGTGCTGGAGTAGGCCATTCTGCCCTTCGAGCCAGCACCACCATTCATTATGATCATGGCTGTTCATCCACAATCAATATCCTGTTCCTGCCTTATCCCCATAACCCTTGATTCCACTATCTTTAAGAGCTCTGTCTATCTCTTTCTTGAAAGCATCCAGAGAGTTGGCCTCCACTGCCTTCTGAGGCAGAGCATTCCATATATCCACCACTCTCTGGGTGAAGAAGTATTTCCTCAACTCTGTTCTAAATGGCCTACCCCCTATTTTTAAACTGTGTCCTCTGGTCCTAGACTCACCCATCAGCGGAAACATGCTTCCTGCCTCCACAGTGTCCAATCCCTTAATAATCTTATATGTCTCAATCAGATCCCCTCTCATCCTTCTAAACTCAAGCGTATACAAGCCCAGTCGCTCCAATCTTTCAACATATGATAGTTCCGCCTTTCCGGGAATTGATCTTCTGAACCTCCGCTGCACTCCCTCAATAGCAAGAATGTCCTTCCTCAAATTGGGAGACCAATACTGTACACAATACTCCAGGTGCGGTCTCACCAGGGCCCTGTACAGCTGCAGAAAGACCTCTTTGCTCCTATACTCAATTCCTCTTGTTATGAAGGCCAGCATGCTATTAGCTTTCTTCACTACCTGCTGTACCTGCATGCTTGCTTTCATTGACTGCATTGGGAAGGCCAGAAAGATTCCAGCCGTGGAGTAATCATGATATTTTTCAATGCTAATTTCAACCTATGTTCACAACTCCAGTGTCAGTTTGATTCTACTTATAACAAGCTTCCCCAAGAGCTGGAAGAATGTGTGAGTGCATGCAGCACAATTGGTTTTAAGCTCATTGACCAACCTCACATTTCAGTGCAACAATGGAAAGGTGCTCCAGTGAGTGGCTATCTTTCCACTGAGAGGGTCCATGGCATTGTTTTGCAGAATAATAGGGTCAACATATATTCCTACACAACAGCAGAAAATATTAGCCACTTACTGAGCAATACCTAACAAAGATTATACTTCCCAATAATTCTTTGAAGAATTTGATCATTTGCTGAGGGAAATGCACAAAATAAATACCAAATCCATCTGACAGCTGTGATTTTTTATTCTATCCTAATATGTTTTTGTTCTGTCTACTTCTGTTGAAACATGTAGTCTGGCAGAAATAAAACAGTGTGGAGCTGGAGGAACACAGCAGGTCAGGCAACATCATAGGAGCAGCAAAGTTGACGTTTTGGATTGGGACCCTTTTTCTGAAGAAGGGTTCCGACCCAAAATGTCAACTTTCCTGCTCCTCTGATGCTGCCTGGCCTGCTGCACTCCTCCAGCTCCATATTGTGTTATCCCTGACTCCAGCATCGGCAGTTCTTACAATATCTGGTGTGACGGAAAGCCCCCTTCTATTGCCACTTGCATTGTGAAAGAACCAAAATGTTCAAGCTGTGTGAATAACAGTTTCTTTACTATGGAGCTAATATCCTGGAAAAATATGAAGATCTGGCCCAAGATTTCCCAACATGATTGCTGAAAGGTAAGATTCTGTGTCTAGAGTGCGCAGCACAATGTCTGCCTAAAATATTCAGATATTTCTCTGATAACCAAAATCTTATAGGTCACATGAAATGGGCAACTAACTGTGAAGTTTTTAGGTTCCAGTGTTGTTAATCATCTCCTTTGAAGTTTTGTGGAAAATGTAAATAATTAAAGATGAAACCCAATATATATATTGTACTAAAGATCAATACCTTCGGAGAGATCTGTGGTTATACAATTTATGTATGCTTTTTATTGTGTGAATTATATTTTCAACAAGAATGAGCAGAGATTGTGAACCTTGAATTAATGTACGTAGCAACTTTCTCAGTAATTCTTAGCATGTAATAACTGTTTATTAATATACATCGATCCTTTCAAAAACTAATTAAAATAGTTTCATATTTCAATCTTTTTGTGAGTAACTATCAAAATCACTTGAAAATGTTATGAAAACAAAATTGAATACAACCAGCAAATCAAGTGTGCAGATTAAAGGGTTTGGTTCTTCATGGTGCATTACTTTGCAAGTGAAAGTCTGAATAAATTGTTTCAAATCTGTATTTCCTAAAGGTTCATCTTTACCCCACAGCTCTACCTTATATTGTAGTTGTGTATTTTATTTGCATAAACATATGTTAATATGAGTCAATTTGTGTGTGGTATATATTGTTGATGATAATGCTATAAGCTTCGAGATTAGATTTTTTGTTCACTTTTGCTATGAGCTCAGGGAAGATAAACAGGCATGTGCATCCCTTTTGTCGAGAGGTGTCAAGGGGCTCAGGGAGAAATGGATTTAACTTTACATCTAGAGTTACAGTCTATTGTGTCACAATTTTAAGACGCAAGATTTTGAGACAAGGAGTGGATTAATATTTGAGTGAGTAAGATCACAGAGAGTGGTATAAATTGAACGCAAAAATAAATCATAACCAGAAGATTATTTCCAAAATATTAAAGCTATAATGTGGTCAAACCTACTCATGGCTTTGTTCAGTGACTGTAATGGAATAACGAGGTATGGAGAGAAGGAATAGGGAAAGAGGAATGGAGAGAGGGTAAAGATTTTCTGGTTTTAATGAATAAAAAAATAACTTTCAAGAATTGATCTAATTATATCAATAAGATAAACAACATGGGTTTAAAACATAACTTAATAAGACAATAAGACATAGTTACAGAAGTAGGCTATTCGGTCCATCAAGTCTGCTCTGCCATTCAATGAGATCATGAGTGATCTGACAATTTTCCAAATGACTTTCTTCTTTATCCCCCATAACCCTTGTGTCCCTTACTGACTAAAGCTTTGAATGTATGTGTTGGCATGGCCTCAATTCACCCTCTGAGGTAAAGATGCATTAACCTCTGAGAGAAGAAATTTCTGCATATCTTCAATCTGTGATGCCTTATTATGACATTATGGCCTCTGATCCTTCACATTTCCACAAGGAGGAACAACCTTTTGCCATCATCCTTGTCATGCCCCTGTAAGGGGGTTAGGAGAGAACAAATGGAAAAAGAGGGATGGAGAGAAGGAATAGGGAAAGAGGAATGGAGAGAGAGTAAAGGAAAAGGGGGTTGGAGAGAGAGGATGGGGAAAAAGGGATGGAGAGAGAGGATGCGAGGGATGAGAGGGATCAGGGAAAAGGGGACATGGGAAGAAGTACAGAGAGAAAGGGGAGAGAGAGAAGGAAAAGGGAAGGGGAGCAAAAGAAGGGGGAAGAGGTGAAGGAAGGAGGAGAGGGTCAGAGAGAAGCAAGTCCCAGGAGGGGAGAGGAGAGGAGTGCCCTCACAGATGTTCTTTGTTTGGCTATCTGTCAGCTTTGGCCCAATCACGCCAGAACTGTATCTGATTCACAAAGCTTGTTCTAATTCCACTCAATGGCTTCAGACTAAATTTAATCTGATGTTTTAATCTAACATTTAGGGAATGCTGAACTTTCAGATATGCCTTTCAAAAATGATCTAAAATCAACCTTTCAGCTGGTATTCAAACATCCCAGGTGTTATTGAAGAGCTGAGGTTTTCACCCTGATGTTCTGCCCAGAGTTTATTTATGAACTAACATCATTAAAACAAATTATGTTCTCATTGTTTTTGTGGAATCTTGTTCTGGACAAATTGGCTGCTGTGTTTTCATAGATTGCAATAGTGATTGCAATTTATCACCAGTAAAGGACCTTGAAATGTTCTAATGTCGTAAAAGGAAGCATATCCAAGTAAACACTTTCTTCTTCTTCTATGATCCTTACTCTACACTTTGCTCTCAACAGTATAATAATTTGCATAGATATTTCTATTGTCTATTCAATATAAGACAGGTTTTGTGCTGCTGAGCAGATTGGCTTTGTTTGTGATGAATCATTCGACTGTTGTCAGTTTCTACTTTTTTCTCTCAGGAATTCAAAGGAGAAAAACAATGCCTTAGGAATATCAGAAAGCACTATCAATTAATAACAGGATGTATACATTTACTTACTCATCCCGTGGAACCTCTGCTCAAACAATTCTCATAATGGTCTAATTTAAATCTAAAGAATTTGAATCCAAGTTGTGGCTGGGGGTAATTCCATCTTTCATGTATTCCATAGGGGTTCTAGTTTGCGATCAGTAATTTGCTGATTTTTAGGTGGTTCAAATCACACCCAGATCCCTGGTTCTGACACTGGACGTATTTAGGGAATGTGAAATGAAGCAGGCAGTACTACATGTTACGGGGCAAAGGAATCCCTGCATTGATTAAATACAAAAGGTGAATATATTATAAGAAATAAAGGCAATAAGAGTGAAACTGACACTATCAATTATACGGAAGACCGTACTTAAGTACACCACAAAATTAAATGTAGGTTAAACACTATTAGAAGCTAAACATAGTTTTAATCACAGAAACTTTGAACAGGCTTTCTATCCTTGGGGTTCCCTGCTCTGTCACCACCGACTTTCCCCTTCCTAATAGCCAGGTTGGATGTTTTGGGGCCTTGAGAATATAAGCTCACTAATGGAGATAAATGCAAGTTTGAAATATAGCTGGCCATTCTCTTCTCACTTGCCATAGCCAGCGCTTCGATGAAGACTTCAGAGGGCGTAGGCCTTCAGTCTGCATTGAGTCCGCTTGAATGGGTAGGACGTGTTTTGGATTTATCGGGTGAGCATTTAGTTTTCCATCCTTTGTGATGGTTTTGTAAACCAGTTTTCACCTCAGAAGGTGCCTGAGGCCTTGTCAGTCGGGTCGATGAGTTTCGAGGGTTGCCAATTGTCAAAATCTGCTGGTCTTGGTCAGTTACTGTTGGTTCCCCTAGTATGGAACAGGCCAGCGTCGGTAGGTTTCAGGGTTGCTGTAGGGATTTTCCGGAGATAGCCATGCAAATAATTCTCGGGCTGTAGCTCCTCCAGGTGAGGCCAGGGCCTGCAATTATACTAATTGTGGGTCTCTTATCTTCATGCTAAATCTGCACTTGCCATTGTGTTACTGCTGTTCCCTTTGGAGGCAATTAGCTTTCTAATAGTTAAGAGTAGGTTAAAACATAATTGATTAAGTGAAATGCCCGGTAGCTCTGCGTTTGAATATTGATTGAAGCTGGACGTCTGGTATCTGCAGAGGCTCCATTCTGTCCGGGAAAGATGGGGTTTAGGCCTGGTTGATTGTTATTTTAGAGTGGAGGTATGAATTGGATTTTTGTGCTGGATAATGGTTCCAAGCAGCAATTTCTGCATCTGTGGAATTTTCCCAGAGCATAGGTGGGCTGCCTTTTATTTAAAATTATGAAAGCTATTTGAAAAGTCCAGCATTTTTGTCTAATATTACACAATATGGGGATTTTTGCTCAATTCCACAATTCATTTCACTTTCAACCTATCTTTGAAGAGAACAATACTTAATAGTTTCAATGTATAATATGGCTCAAATTGTGCTTGCTAAAAAATTTCACATGCTCTTGAACAGTGAATATCGATAATAATCAGTAATTCATGATGGCTTCTTACCTAGATGGAAATTCATGCAAAACCATACTCCTCACATTTCAAAAGAATAGGATACTTAATTTTCCAATTGAGAATGCACATGAATTGACCTCAACCATATTTTTTTTTAAAAAATGGAGCACAATTTCAAGGTACAACAGAGAGCGTTGAACATTTTGTTTATGAATCCTATTCCAATTGAGTGAGGGAGAGTTAATTTTGAATTTCCGACTTGTCTGTATTGCTTTTTACATATCCATATTGTTTTTTTTTCCTGCTTTCATACAGCCTTATCATGCCAACATAGCCCCTATGTCCTTCTCAATTTCTGAAATCTCTCCAATTCCATTAATGCAACTGTTTGATAAATGTTTCACTGCATTTTAGGATTTTTATGTCAAGCGAGGGTTTTTTTCAATGCTTGCTTTGCCTTTTTCTTAGCCTCAGTTGTAGGGCAGGAAGCAGACCACTGTAGATTACTAAGTGGAGACCTGGCTGATGTCCTTTGAGATAGGTCTTGATTTGATCATCCTGAAACCGTTGAGTCGGATGTGAATATTTTGAGATTATGAGTTCTGTGCCTCTTCCACAAACAAAATGCCAGTTTATTCTTTTATTTTCAGTGATGGAGCATTTTCCAAATTTGTAATCCAGTCACCATTCATGTGTAGAATCATTGGGTTTGCATAATCTCTGTGATTGCTTTGAAGAGACGCTTAGCTGCATTCCGAAGTAGGTTTGACTTCTGGACCTTTACTTGATCAGTTGTGCTCTGGTAACCCCAGTGGCTTCAGTTTGAAGCTTTCAAACACATATTCACCTGAATTTACAGATGAGGTTTAATGAGGGAGCACAGGCAAAACATTTCTTTTGGTGTTTAGTTCTTGCTGATTAGGCTGCCCTTCTGTCTGGATGAAGAAGGGGAAAGGAGCAAAATCTGCTCTCCAAAGGAGGGGAAGATCACAGGAGGTTTATCCCACGAGATTGTCCAGACCAAAATAAAACTACATTGTGTACTTTCGTGAGCAGTGTGTGATGAACTTTATTTTGTTCCTCACATCAACAGTTTTCATGAAGAAGAGTGGATTCCCACCCATGTTGTGGATGTAAATTGAAAGTCATCCCCTCAACATCCATAAATTGATTGACAATGGTTGTTCAGAGTCAAAACAGATTTGAGCTGCATCATTTTTTAATGATCGCAATCAAAATATTTCATTACTTCTGCATGAATTCAATCGTCCACATTTCTAGAACATATGAACATTGTGTTTTCGCTCATAGGTGAAATTGAAATTCAATAGTGGAATGCTAAAAGTTATGAAGTGGATATTAGGTAACGGCATGGGCTGGAGGCCAGGTTATGAGTTGATTTAGATTTGGCTAACAGAGTATTTTTAATAATGCAACAAATTCAATATTTATTGGACATGATTAAGTCCACATCATAATAACAGATCCAATTTTTAATGGCACGCTAATGTCATAAACAGTGGCAGAAAATACTTGCATCAAATTGATCTCTCCAGTGATATGCACACTTTATTATAATTATACTGTTATATTAAAATTTTACCTTTACCCAATAGATATCAGAGAAATAGGATAGTCGCTGTAGCAGAAATTATTCTAACATACCGCCTCCAATTGTATGTAATTACTGTCCCAAATGTCACCAAACTACTAATTAGCATGTTTCGATTAGATGCCTCTGCCCTATATTTAACAGTAGAGTGCAATGATTTATTTAAATAGCTTCTGTAAAAACTGTGGTGAAAAATGATTTAATATGAACTCTTTAGCATTCACATGTTGGTATTGGTAATAACATTCTATTATATTTTGATAAGTGGTCATTGATGTGAAATGGTAAAGCTATTTCTGTCTTCACTCCAAGCCTCCAGACCACTCCATACCAGCACTCAACCACTCCAAGGTGCGTTTCCAGGCCTATGTCTCTGACGCTGGCCACCGCCTGGGGCTCACTCCCTGTTCTGCTCTGGGTTACGCTGCCCACATGCTTGCTGCTCTTCAGTATTCAGCTCTTTGACTAATGGGAGAGAAAAAGACAGAAAAATATAAAATGATAAAAAAGAACAGGCAGAACAGCGGAGCTCTGGAAGAAGTATTGTATGCTGCCACCGTGGGCGTTCCTCATCTTTGGACTACCTGTGAGCTAATGCTTCCTCAATGTTGTATGGGAAGCATCACATATCAATGTCAGATCTCACTTGGGATTGTAGTGTGCCAATACCTTCGAGGATAGTAGCTGTTTCTTTCACTTCCCTGAAAGCAATGGCTTGGCTGTGTGACCATTTCCAAGGCTGACCCTTTTTAACGGGTTGATACCAAGATGCCAGGGTGGAGGCCAGATTATGTATGAACTTGCAGCCATATTTCACCAACCCAAGGAAGGACCGAAGATCTGGTACAGATGCAGGAGCTAGTGCTCATTTGATCGGCTCCACTTAATCTTCCAAGGCGTGTAACACAGTTTTGTCAACTATGCAGCACTAGCAGGTCACTCAGGGTGCCTGGAACCAAGATTTTTCCTTTCTTTGACATACATATGCCTGGAAGAAACATTTAAGGACTATGTCCCAGTTCTCTAAGAGCTCCTTATTTGTCTTCCCTGTAATTAACACGTTATCTAGACAATGGAGACCTGGTGTAGACCTTGTAAAATGTTCTCCATCAACCGCTGAAAAATAGCACAGGCTGAAGATGCACCAAAAGGCAGTCTCATATATTGGTCAAAACCTTTATAGGTATAAATTGCAGCATATTTCTGGGAATCCTCACCTAAATGTCATTGCAAGTGTGCATGGCTCATGTCCAGCTTTGTGAAGGACAGCCCATCAAGGCCAATTTGTAAATAAATCCTCTATGTGTAGGATTGGGTATTTATTTAGCTGCAAAAAACAATTTCCCATTTGCTTACAATCCCCACAAAAGCAAACTAACCCATTGGGCTTCACAATTGGTACAACTGATGCTGCCCATTCCGTGAAACTGGACTACTTTGATGATTCCTTCGCTTCCCAGACTTCTGAATTCTGCCTCCACCTTTGCCCATTAAGCAAATGGCACTGGGTATGCATTGCAGAATCATGGGATTCTGGTCAACATGTAAGGTGGCCTTGGCTCTTTGATAGTCCCTAGTCCTTCCTAAAAAACTTCAGGGTATTTTATTAGGGCTTCACTAAGGCAACCATTTTCTTATCGAAAAATGTTGAGCCAATCTAGCGAAATTTTCTCAACAAATTCTACTCTGTCATACTTGGCTCATACTTGGCCCTAACTCAAAGAGGACTGTTGAAATGAGTTTCTTCAGGAATATACTTTCCTCTCATTGCCACTGAAATAACTCTACAGAGGCTGGTATCCTGTTACCAAGTGACCCTTTATTTACATGTGAAAATTTTCTTCAGGATCAGGGCCAGTAAAACCATTACAGCTGCTGCTGTAATACAGACTCAAACAGCATTTGGTCCAGCTCCTTCAGATCCAGTTATCAAGATGTCTGACACTCCTGTCTTTATCTGTCAGCCGGGGCTCCCTGATTGGGCCTGATTTAACAGCCCCAATCATGGAACTCATTATCTATGAGAACCACCTGTTTGACTTTGTTACAATCACTGCAGGTACATGTGTGGAACTCAGCCTAACCCCAGCCTCAGCACCAGCAAAATAGGAAATGCTGTATTTGGAGGTAGAACATAGGATTTCTAATCCTTTTTGCAGTTTTTGTCACATTTGTAAGCCTTTCAGATGGTGTGAAAACCTAACTGTTGCTGTGTTCCTGGTCATGTTGTACAAATGTGTCAGATAGTTGTGGATTAATAGTGCCAAACCAATGGTGGCACTATAAAGTGATGTGTTCCAGTTCTAGTCCAAAAACTCATGCAAATAGCACAGCACATTTATGGACATGTGCTGCAGTATGAAGATGCTATCTTCTGGATGACAAATTAAGCCAAGACCTTGTTTTTCTCCTCAGGTGTATGTAAGAGATTCCAGGCCACTATTCCAAGAAAAGAAACGATTTCTGGGTGTCCTGGTCAATTTTTATACATAGCCGACATTGCTAAAAAGCAGATATTTTAGTTATTGACACATTCATATATGCATGTATTGCTCATGCCTTGCTGTGAACAGGTTATTTCTCCATGTAGTTTTTAATCACAGCAGTGATTACTGAGCAAATATCTGGTTGGTATCAAACACTGATTTCTTGCAAGGTGTTGTATAATTTCAAGTCCTCCCCACCTTTTTAAAGCAAGTGGTAAAAGGCTTGAAACGATTCTCATGTTAGCCTATAGTACCCATTGTTAAGATTAAACATTGTGTTGAAATCTTCAAAACTTGTTCATTATTTGCCCATATTTAATGTACACTGAAGTTTGATAGGTTTGATGTATTCATTTTCAGATCAAAATCATTTACTCAACAAAATAAGGTTGCTATTTCAATTTTATGCTCTCTACCTGCTAAAAACAGTGTCAGGAAATTGCAAACATGCTTCCCATGAATCATCAGTTGCTAGCAGGGACTGTGTTTAAAACAGGCTTCTGGAAGTGCAAACCAGTGACCAACTTCAACATTTGCTGCAGTTTAGAACTATATCAGAAAGACAAAATCCAAATTGAGAAACGATCCCTTGTAATGGCTAAACATAAATTGCTCTGGCCTTGCATTATACAATTATGGATTAACTGGGGTTAACAATTCTACTCAAATACCAGAACTAAAAATATCAAATAAACATGCTAAGCCTTCTCTGCTGCTGTCTTAGAATGGAAACTCAACTCATTTATATAAATGATGTGGATGAGAATATGGAAGACATGGTTAGTAAGTTTGCAGATGACACCAAAATTGGTGGCATGGTTGACAGTGAAGAAGGTTTTCTAAGATTATAAAGAGATCTTGTTCAAATGGGTCAATGGGCTGAAAAATGGCAGATTGAGTTCAACCTGGATAAATGCTAGCTATTGTGTTTTGGTACAACAAACAAGGGTAGGGATTATACAATTAATGGTAGGGCCTTAGGTAGTGCTGTAGAACAGAGGGACTTAGGCATGCAAGCACATAATTCTTTGAAGTTTGTTTCACATATCAACATGATGGGTAAAAACGTGTTTAGCACGCTAGCTTTCACTGCTCAGTTCTTTGAGTATAGGAGTTGAGAAGTCATTTTGGGGTTGTACAGTACATTGGGGAGGCTTCTTCTGTGTTCAGTTCTTATTGCCTAGCTATAGAAAGGATATTAAGCTGGAGAGGTTTCAGCAAGAGATTTACCAGGATGTTGCTGGATATGGAGCATATGAGGCTTAGAGGCGACCTGTTAGAAATGTATAAAATAATGAGAGGTACAGATAGAGTTAATGTTACTTGTCTGTTCCCTACATCTGAGGATTTTAGGACCGGGGGACACATTTTTAAAGTGAGAAGAGAGAGATTTTAAAAAGAGGAGAGGCAAACATTTTGCACAGAAGGTCGTTCGCACGTGAAATGAACTTCCTGTGGCAGTGGTGGGCATGGGTACAATTACAACATATGAAAGGCATTTGGTTAATTGCATGAATAGGAAAGGTTTGGAAGGATATGCGCAGAAGCAGGCAAGTGGGACTAGCTTAGTTGGGGATAATGTTTGGCATGAACTGTTTGGACCGAAAGGTCTGTTTCTGTATGATTCTTTAACTCTATGACTCTACGACTCGAGATTCAATCCTGTTTCCTTCCTCCCATTCCCCATTTCCTGCCAGGATATATTGTCATGCTCAGAGCCCGGACAAGAACCCTCAATCTGTTATTGTTAAAAGAATGTTGCTGCTGTTGGAGCGTTTGAGCTATGGAGAGAGGCTGAATGGGCTGGGTCTATTTTCCCTGGAGAGCCAGAGGCTGAGTGGTGACCTTACAGAGGCTAATAAAATCATGAGAGGCATGAATATAGTGAATAGTCAAGGTCTTTTTTCATCATGGCAGAGTCTAAAACTAGAGGGCAGAGGTTTAAGGTAAGAGGGGAAAGATTTGAAAGGGGCCTAAGAGATAACATTTTCATGCAGAGGGTGGTGCATGTACAGAATGAGCTGCCAGAAGAAGTGGTACAACCTGGTACAATTATAAGATTTGAAAGGCATCTGGTTGGGTATATGAATAGGAAGTGTTGAGGGATTTGGAACCAAATGAACTTATGTTTTGAAAGGAGTCAATTTAACAAAGCTATCTTGAATTAACAAAGAGTCGGCTTAGTAATTGCTTAAATACAAGTAGAATTATTAACATAGCGTGTGCGACACACACACACACACACACACACACACACACACACACACACATACACACACACACACACACACACACACACACACACACACACACACACACACACACACACACACAGATTAGAAATAAGATGTGAGTCCAAAAAGGTAAGATTTCTATTAATCAAAACAGATGTGTCACAGTCAGTCTATTACGACCACCCACAGAAGTTAAGGTTGGGGGGTGGGGGTGTAATTGTTAATTAATCCTCGACAGGTTACTTTTCAGAATTAGGGGTTACAGGCTGTGAACAGGGATGTAGTACTGTCAGAAACACCCTCTCTTTAGATCTGGAACAGCATATGACATCTCTAGGCAATACAGGGTCTGGCTGGGAAAGATGGGAAGGTGTAGACACATGGAGATGGGTTGCAAGTGGACTTAGGAAAGTCTGAAGCCTGTATGGTTAGAGCCAAGGGCTATTCAGAAGGGAACGTGAATGTGCCACTGACACATTCAGGGTGAGGTTGGAAGACAATGTCAGAGGAGGGCTCACGGTCACTTTCCATCTTGCAAAGGGAAAAGAAATGGCTTTGACCACACAGTGAGTGTGTTGGATAAGTGAGGGAGAGCATTGCAGAAAAAAAATCATAGAGCTTTTAAAGAGAAAGAATATTGGTCACAGGCTCATTCAATGCGGAGCACAAAGGCACAAAAACAGCCATCTCCCTCGACAATAAAATGTGAGGCTGGATGAACACAGCAGGCCAAGCAGCATCTCAGGAGCACAAAAGCTGATGTTTCGGGCCCAGACCCTTCATCAGAGAGGGGGATGGGGAGAGGGAACTAGAATAAATAGGGAGAGAGGGGGAGGCGGACCGAAGATGGAGAGTAAAGAAGATAGGTGGAGAGAGTATAGGTGGGGAGGTAGGGAGGGGATAGGTCAGTCCAGGGAAGACGGACAGGTCAAGGAGGTGGGATGAGGTTAGTAGGTAGATGGGGGTGTGGCTTGAGGTGGAAGGAAGGGATGGGTGAGAGGAAGAACCGGTTAGGGAGGCAGAGACAGGTTGGACTGGTTTTGGGATGCAGTGGGTGGGGGGGAAGAGCTGGGCTGGTTGTGTGTTGCAGTGGGGGGAGGGGACGAACTGGGCTGGTTTAGGGAAGCAGTTGGGGAAGGGGAGATTTTGAAACTGGTGAAGTCCACATTGATACCATTAGGCTGCAGGGTTCCCAGGCGGAATATGAGTTGCTGTTCCTGCAACCTTCGGGTGGCATCATTGTGGCAGTGCAGGAGGCCCATGATTGACATGTCATCTAAAGAATGGGAGGGGGAGTGGAAATGGTTTGCGACTGGGAGGTGCAGTTGTTTGTTGTGAACAGAGCGGAGGTGTTCTGCAAAGCGGTCTCCAAGCCTCCGCTTGGTTTCCCCAATGTAGAGGAGGCCACACCGGGTACAGTGGATGCAGTATACCACATTGGCAGATGTGCAGGTGAACCTCTGCTTAATGTGGAATGTTATCTTGGGGCCTGGGATAGGGGTGAGGGAGGAGGTGTGGGGGCAAGTGTAGCATTTCCTGCGGTTGCAGGGGAAGGTGCTGGGTGTGGTGGGGTTGGAGGGCAGTGTGGAGCGAACAAGGGAGTCACGGAGAGAGTGGTCTCTCCGGAAAGCAGACAGGGGTGGGGATGAAAAAATGTCTTGGGCGGTGGGGTCGGATTGTAAATGGCGGAAGTGTCGGAGGATGATGCGTTGTATCCGGAGGTTGGTAGGGTGGTGTGTGAGAACGAGGGGGATCCTCTTTGGGTGGTTGTGGCGGGGGCGGGGTGTGAGGGATGTGTTGCGGGAAATACGGGAGATGCGGTCAAGGGCGTTCTCGATCACTGTGGGGGGAAAGTTGCGGTCCTTGAAGAACTTGGACATCTGGGATGTGCGGGAGTGGAATGTCTTATCGTGGGAGCAGATGCGGCGGAGGCAGAGGAATTGGGAATAGGGGATGGAATTTTTGCAGGAGGGTGGGTGGGAGGAGGTGTATTCTAGGTAGCTGTGGGAGTTGGTGGGCTTGAAATGGACATCAGTTACAAGCTGGTTGCCTGAGATGGAGACTGAGAGGTACAAGCTGGTTGCCCGCCCTCCCACTCCCTGGACATCTGCCCTTGTCACCATGCCTTCAGCCCTGGCATTAGGGTTAGGGCAGTTTGTTCCTGGGGACAAGGGCTAGGGCATTTGAATGCAGGTGTGGGAGCATCTTCGGCAAATGCTGAAGATCTTGGACCTGAATCGCCATGGCAGCTGCCAAATCACTCTTGGAGGCAGCCAGCTAATCGTGGGATTTGCTGCACTGTTGCAGCTTCTGGGTTATTAGGGAAAATGCACCCCAGATCCCTACTGCTCCTGTGCATGTGGTTGAAGTGGGAGAAATGGGCAACACAGTGGCTCAGTGGTTAGCGCTGCTGCCTCACAGTGCCAGGGACCCAGGCTCAGTTCCACCCTCAGGCAGCTATCTGTATGGAGTTTGCATACTCTCCCTTCTCCAGCATCTGCAGTTCCCATTATCTCCCATGTCTTTGTGGGTTTTGCCATGCTCAATTGCCCATAGTGTCCAGGGATGTGTAAGTTAGATGGCTTAGACATGGGAACTGCTAGGTTACAAGGAAAGGGTAATGAAATGGGTCTGGGGGGGATGCTCTTCAGAGGGGCGGTGTGGACATGTTGGACCAAATGGTCTGTTTCCACACTGTAGGGATTCTGTGATTCCATGAAATACCAAGCCATCTTCCCCTCTTCTGCTATTTCCTGACTCTGTGTGTCAATTAAAGAATGGCTGTGTAAATCTGTGTACACAGTGGCCTTTTAAAGATAGCCTTGATGCAAGGGCTGCCAGTCTCAGATACCCACTAAGTTGTTCTGAGAACAGGGCATGGTAAGATGGATGGAAACCAGACTTGAAGGTACCACGGGACAGGGCGAGTGCACCAAGTTTGATAAGGTAGGGCAAGAAAACCCACTAGACCTCTCTGCAAAAAAATCCTCCCAAAAAACTTAATACAACTTGGACTTAACCAAACAGAGAGTAAGATTCACCTATTATCCTTTTGCTCCACAGCGTCATTCAATCAAATGGGAGCACTTCATGCTGTGAAATCAGTTATAGACAGTTTGTGCCACTCTGTTTTAACCACTACACATCTGTTTCTTTGTCATATTCAGGAAAAAATATCAAATTCAGTTCACTAGGAATATGCCTGATGCTGTGCTCATTCAGATTGTCGTCACTGACCTTCCAACTTTTATTGTTCCAACTTCTTATCAAGTTCATGGTCTTTAGATTTGTCTGTCTCATTTTGCATTGTAATCAATCCTTTTGTTTTGCCTTCACTCATAAGTTGACTGCAGTCTTAGTTACTTTATCTGATATTCTGTATGAACCTGTGTGTCTTTGTATTTCTGGAGCTTCAGAAAAACAAATTGCTCCGATATAACTAAGGAGGAATTATTTTCTCCTCTTCGCTATCGACTTATTGATGAAACATTCTCTCACTAAAAAAGCACTTACATGTATATCACCCTTTTTAGGTTTTCAGAATGTTGCAAAGCTCTTAATTTAAATAGTCATAAATTAAGATTGCAGTGCAGTGTTTTTTTTCTCTGTTCATTTAGTGGGATGTGGGCGTCACTGGCTGGCCAGCGTTTATTGCCCACCCCTAGCTGCCTTGAAAAAGTGCTGGCACTGCCCTCTTGAGTTGCTGCAGTCCTCCTGATGTGGGTTGGCCCACAAGGCCATTAAGGAGAGAATTCCAGGATTTTGACTCAGTGACAGTGAAGGAATGGCGATATATTTCCAAGCCAGAATGAGGAATGATTTGGAAGGGAACTTGGAGATTGTGGTGTTCCCATATGTCTGCTGCTCTCGTCCTTCAAGATGGAGGCGGCCATGGGTTTGGAAGGTGCTCTCTGAGGATTTTTGGTGAATTTCTGCAGGGCAGCTTGTAGATAGTACACACTGCTACTAATGAGCATAGGTCAGAGAGGGATTGGATGCTTGCGGATATAGTGCCAATCAATCGGGCTGCTTTGTCCTGGATGGTGTCAACCTTCTCTAGTGTTGTTGGGGCTGCATTCATCCAGGTGAGTGGGGAGCATTCCATCACACTCCTGACTCGTGCCTTATAAATGGGGGACAGGCTTTGAGGAGTCAGAAGGTGAGTTACTCATCGCAGCATTCCCAGATCTGTGTTAATGTGGTGGGTCCAGTTGCGTTGGGTCAATGATAACCCCCAGGATATTGATAGTGAGGGAGTCAGTGATGGTAACACCATTGGATGTCAAAGTGTGGCAGTTAGATTGTCTCTTACTGGTGATGGTCATAGTCTGGTTTTTGTGTGGTATGAGTGTCACTTGGCCCTTGTCAGCCCAAGCCTGGATATTGTCCAGATCTTGTTGAATTTGAACACAGACTGTTTCATGGTGCTGAACATAGAACATAGAACAATACAGTGCAGAACAGGCCCTTCGGCCCTCGATGTTGTGCCGACCTGTGAACTAATCTAAGCCCCTCCCCCTACATATTATCCATATGCTTATCCAAGGACTGTTTAAATGCCCCTAATGTGGCTGAGTTAACTACGTTGTGCAATCATTGGTGAAAATCCCCGCTTCTGACCCTATGATGGAGAGGAGGTCATTGATGAAGCAGCTGAAGATGGTTGGGCTTCGGACACTACCCTGAGGAACTCCTGCAGAGATGTCCTACAGTTGAGATGATTGATCTCAAACAACCATGACTATCTATATATCAGGTATGACTCTAACCACTGGAGAGTTTACCCCCTTACACCCATTGATTCGGATTTTGCTAGGGCTCCTTGATGCCACACTCAGTCGAAAACAGCCTTGATATCAAGGGCTGTTACTCTCACCTCACCTCTGGAATTCAGCTCTCTTGTTCATGTTTGTACAATGGTTGTAATGAGGTCTGGAGCTGAGTGGCCCTGGTGAAACCCAAACTGGGCGTCACTGAGCAAGTTATTTCTGAACAGGTGCTGTTTGGTAGCACAGTTAACAACACCTTTCATCACTTTATTGAAGATTAAGAGTAGACTGATGGGATGGTAATTGGCCGGGTTGGATTTGTTCTGCGTTTTGTGTGCAGGACATGTTTGGGCAATTTTCCAAATTGCCGGGTAGATACCAGAGTTGGGACTGTAGTGAGACAACTTGGCTAGAGGAGTGGCAAGTTCTGGATCACAAGTCTTCAGTACCATTGTGGCAATGTTAACAGGGCTGGTACCCGTTGCAGTATCCAGGGTCTCCAGCCGTTTCTTGATATCACGTGGAGTGAATCAAATTGGCTAAAGACTGGTATCTGTAATGCTGGGGACCACTGGAGGAGGCCGAGTTGGATCATCCGCTCAGCACTTCTGGCTGAAGATGGCAGTGAATGCTTCAGCCTTATCTTTTTCACTGATGTGCTGGGATCTTCCATCATTGAGGATGGGGATATTTGTGGAGCCTCCTCCTCCAGCAAGTTGCTTAATTTTCCACCACCATTCACGACTGGATGTGGTTGGATTGCAGAGCTTAGATCTGACTCGATTGTTGTGGGACCGCTTAGCTCTGTCAATCACTTGCTGCTTTCGCTGTTTGGCGTGCAAGTAGCTCTGTTTGGTGGCTTCGCTGGGTTGATACCCAATCTTCGTCTGGTGCTGCTCCTAGCATGTCCTCATGCACTCACCATCACACCAGGATTGATCCCTGGGCTTGATGGTAATGATTGAGTGGGGGATATGCCGGGCCTTGAGGTTACAGATTGTGTTGGAGTACAATTCTGCTGCTGTTAATAGTCCACAGCGCCTCCTGGATGCTCAGACTTGAGTTGCTAGATCTGTGTGAAGTCTGTCCCATTTAGCACAGTGATAGTGCTACACAACACAATGGAGGTTTTTCTCAATGTGAACACAGGACGTTGTCTCCACAAGGACTGTGCGATGGTCCCTCTTACTGATACTGTCATGGGCAGATGCAACTGCAGCTGGCAGATTGGTATGGATGAGGTCAAGTACATTTTTCCCTCTTGTTGGTTCCCTCACCACCTGCCACTGACCCAGTCTAGAAGCTATGTCATTTAAAACCCAAACAGCTCAATCAGTACTGCTGCTGAGCCACTCTTAGTGGTGGCCACTGAAATCCCCCACCTAGAGTATATTTTGTGCCCTTGCCATCCTCAGCGTTTCCTCTAAGTGGTGCTCAGCATGGAGGAGTACTGATTCATCAGCCGAGGGAGGACAGTATGTGGTAATCAGCAGGAGGTTTCCTTGCCCATGTTTAACCTGAAGCCATGAGACTTCATGGGATCCGGAGTCAATGTTAAGGAGTCCCAGAGGAACTCCCTCTTGACGGTATACTACTGTGTCGCCCCATCTGCTGGGTCTGCCCTGCTGGTGATACAGGACATACCCAGCAATGGTGATAGTCGTGTCTGCGACATTGTCTGTAAGGCATTATTCTGTGAGTATGACTATGCCAGGCTGTTGCTTGACTGGTCTGTGAAACTGCTCTCCCAGTTTTGGCACCAACTCCCAGATGTTAGTGAGGAGGATTTTGAAGGGACGACAGGGCTGTTTATGCCATTGTCTTTTCCGATGCCTAGGTCGATGCCAGGTGTTCAGTCCAGTTTCATTTCTTTGAAGTTTAGAGCAAATTGTTCAACTGAGTGTCTTACTGGGCCATTTCAGAGGGCAGTTGAGAGTTAACCAAATTGCTGTGGGTCTGGAGGCACATGTAAGCCAGACCAGGTGGGGGTGGCAGATTTCCTCCCCTGAAGGACATTAGTGCCAGATGTTTTTTCCCAACAATCAGCAATGATTTCATGGTCATCATAAATCCTTAATTCCAGGCATTTTTTTTCTAATTATTGGATTCAAATCCCACCCTCTGCCATGGAGGGATTTGAACCTGGGTCCCTAGAACTGGGTAGTAACTGCTGATACATGAAGGTAGAATTTAACTGAATATGGCATATAGGATCACAAGTCAATTACAATCAACAGGAATCAGGGGAAAACTCTCCACCGGCTAGAAACATACCTAGCATATAGAAAGATAGTTGTGCCATCTCAGCTTCAGGACATCTCTGCAGCAGTTCCTCAGCATGGTGTCTGAGGTGCCATCATAGCATAAGGTCAAACATGAGCATATCCATTGTGGATTCACAAAGCACAGCACTATTCATGTTTGTTCAGGCATAGAAATAGTTTATGTCCAAACATAGCCAGAGCTGAATGATATCCTGGTTTGAATTGATGATGGATGAGTAACAGTTGTGCCATGTATGTTGCAGGCCATGACCATATCCAACAAGAGAGAAACTAACAAATAACCCTTGATGGTCAATGGCATTTTACCCTCATTGAATCCCCCACTATCAATATCCTGGTGATTGGAATTGGCCAGAAACTGAACTGGACTAGCCATATAAATACAATGACTACAAGTGTAGTTTGGAGCCCAGATATGCTACAGCAAGTAATTCACGTCTTAATTTCCCAACTTCAACCTGTCATCTACAAGGCACAAGTCAGGAGTGTGACGGAATTCTCTCCATTTGCCTCGATGGGTGTTTCTCCAATAACATTCAACAAACTTGACACCATCCAAGGCAAAGCAGCCCACTTGATTGGCATCACATCCATTGACACGCTGTAAGAGAAGTGTGTATCATCTGCAAAATGCATTGCAGAAATTCACCAAGGCTCTTTAGTCAGCACCTTCTTAAAAACACAGCCACTTCCAACTGGAAGGACACAGGCAGCAAATACAAGAACACCACCATCTGCGGGTTCCTCTCCCAGCCATTTACCATCCTGACTTGGAAATATATCATCATTTCTGCAGTATTACTAGATCATAATCTCAGAACTCCCTCTTGGACAAAGTTTGGAGTCTGCCTATATCAAATGGACTGCAGCAGTTCAAGAAGGCAGATCATCACTAACTTCTCAAAAACAAAGGAGCAGGCATGTAATAGTAGTCCAGGCAGCCAGTGCGATGGTCACATCCCTTGGGGATTTTAGGAAAGATGAATGTTAGTTAGTACAACAAGAGAAGAAACAAGAGAAAATGTGTCCCGACCCGAAACGTCAACTTTCCTGCTCCTCTGATGCTGCCTGGCCTGCTGTGTTCCTCCAGCTCCACACTGTGTTGTCTCTAAGAGAAAATTTGTCTCAACTTTAAATATTTTCATGTGGCCTGATTGACCAGACACGGCCTTGCTTTAATATTTAATCTGAAAGGTTGCATTTCTACAGTCCATTTTCCATCAGGGCTACACCAAAGTTTATGTGTTATTCACTGACAATTGTTAACAGTTATTTCTCATGCTGCAGCACTTTTCAATTATGTTGTCAAAGAATGCTATTGGAGCTTTTTAAGTCTTACAGGTAGTCAGCTAAGGGCCAATATTGTGACTTTTTTGGGAAAGTAATCAACCCTGTTTCAGAATTCAATTAGACATTTTATTCTTGTTAATCTGGCAAATCTAGAATTAAACAAGTCAAAATCCTTGTGATCAGGAGTGCTGAGGCATTAATATTCCTGGTTTAGTTGGAAAATACACAGTAATTATTTGACAGACATAGCAAGCACCTCTCTGCATTTGTCAAAACATATGCCTGAAATCTCTGGGATCCAGCCATGTTCCAGATAACAGGTTTACCAGGACTCATTCCATTAATCCTTGCCTTTGGTCATTGTTGTATGGATGTGTCAGCTCATTACACTCCATGAGCTGCCGCTCATGTTGAAGGCTGCTTTAAGCACAGGAAACTGTAGGGCCTGCTGGATCTAGTCTGGTCAAAGAAAATTACTTGATAGCCAAACAAGATGGATCTAACCTAATGAACAAGGCATATTTTATTTCACGTGAGCAACCAGTTATAGGTTATGTCAAGATGATAAACGCTGTTTCAGAGACTTTGCGGAGGGCCCAATGTTAGAACTTTATCCTTCTAGATCCTAAGATGTTCTGCCTACAAGTCCCTATAACATTATCATAATGGGTGGTGATTATGGCACATCCTACTGTTAACCCTTTCAAAGTATGCAAAGCAGCCCAATTGGTTGGCATCACATCTACTCCCTGTCCTATCAGTGCTCAGTAGCAACAGTGCATACTGTTCACAAGATGCACCATAGAAATACACTGTAGATCCTTAGACAGTGCCTTCTAAATACACAACTACTTCCATCTAGAAGGATAAGGGCAGTAGGTGCATTGGAACACCACCACTCACAAGCTCCCCTCCAAACTACTCACCATCCTGACATGAAAATATATCACTGTTCCTTCAATCTCACTGGGTCAAAATCCTTAACAGCTTTATGGGTCAATCTACAACACATGGACTGCAGCAGTTCAAGAAGGCAACTCACTACCACCTTCTCAAGGTCAACTAGGGATGGGCAATAAATGCTAGCCAGCCAGTGACACTCATGTCCCACAAGTGAATTAAAAAGAAATAGAAAGATGTACAAAGTATCAGGGGCTGAGTACAATCGGATCTTTGTTGAGTTCTGGGTGGGAGGAGGGAGTTAGGTGGTAGGTGGTAAAATTTTTGAATCTGCATTGATCATCCAGAATACAAGATAGCCACCGTACATGCCCAGATGGCACTGTGATGTCAGCAGAGAGGGAAAGGCCACTGAAGTCTCTGTGCATATCTCTGATGGTGTCAAGATCAGTGTGCCCTGGGAGTTAAATATTGTTTCATGAAAAGGGAATCGGACAGGAGTATGACAAGTTAGTACTGTAAGGCACATTTTAACAGACATGCATCTGCAAACGTGAAGGCCTGTAGCAGCCTTGGGAGCAGACAAGGGACAGTAAACAGATTTCTGCAGCCAGGAAAAGAGAAAGATCGAGGACTGAAGATTTCTGTTATTGTCCAAGAATGAAATGTAAACATTGTATGTGTACGTGATCGTGGGTGATAAATTTTGATTTTTTTTGTGTGTAGAAGACAGATCTGACAGAGTATGAGACATAATTCTGTTTATCCAGTTTAAAACAGGCTCATTCTCTCAAAAATTGTTTAAATTAACATGAAGTTAATTTGCATTTCTGAATCCTGTTTTGGTCTGTGTTGAAGCAAACAGTTATGTCATCGCACACACTCACACACACACAGACACACAGAGACACACATTGCCTGGTGGTATTTACACCAAGCCACCAAGCACTCTACCTCTTTCCTGTATTCTGTCTCATTATTGTTTAGGATCCAGCCTACAATGGTTGTTTTCATCAATGAGATTTTAGATGGAGTTAGGATAAAAGTTGCCCACATAGTCATGAGTGCACAGGGCATATAGGCAGAGGCTGCATCAGCAACATTGCAGGTGCCAGTGTTGAGAGTCATTGTTGAGAAGGCTCTCACCATATTTTGGAAACAAAAGGCCTTCTCCAGATAATATACTTCCTTTACCTGGTTCTTTGGGCTGTTGAACCACATTGTTGATTCATCAATGTCCCAAACTTTGCCGAAAAATTAAGAGTCTCTGAACTTTGCAAACTGGTCAAAATGTGTGGCAAGGTATACATAGCCTGTGAAATGCTATGGCCAGAAACTCCCAGATGACATGCAGTAATCTGTCATTCACTTTGCGATACCGGCATTTTGCATCCTTCCCTGTGGGTTTTGTGATGTTGTAAGTAGTTTGAATTAAGTTGTTCGAACATGTTGTGACACATCTCCAGCAGAGGTGGCACTTGAACCCAGACAATCGTCATGATGCAGGGGCTCAAAATAGAATAAAACCCGCTCACCCAAAGAAGCTACCGAAGTGTCTGGACTTGAAACTAACTGCAGCAGTGGGATTTAAACCCACTACTCGAAGCAGGCTCTTCTTCAGGACAGCCATATTCCACTTAAAACTTTAGCTCGGTTTCTGTCTCCATAGATGCTGCTAGACCTGCTGTGTTTTCCAGCCATTTCTCATTCTATTGCAGATTTCCAGCATCTGCTGTCTTTTGCTTTTATTTGAGTGAAAAGAAGCTGTAGTCGTGCAGAGGGAGTACCCCTTGCTCTGAGCTACAAGTTCTGGGTTTAAGTTTTACCTTCCCTGAAGGTGTATTATAACAGGCCAGAATAAGTTGATCAAGGACACTGAGTAGGGTCTTGTGGTGATGTGGTAACATCCCTATCCATGATTTGGGATCAAATCTCACTTCCTCTGGAGGAGTGTCACAACATGTCTGAAAATTAATTACTTGAAAGTGAGCACTTATTTGTAGAATCTCACGCCTTCAGATATTGAGTGATTTTCAGAAATGTTAGAAAAATCCATCTTTTAATTTTTAATTGTTTACCTTACTTTTCCTGCCTGCTTCACTTTCTGTGCTTGATATGACCTTGAATTCACCCATAAAGACAAGAAACATGGATTGCACGATTCAAAGCACTTTACAAACAAGGAAGTACATTTAAAATGTGGTTGCTGTTGGCATGTGGGTATATTGTGGCAGCAATGCACATATCCTGTGAAGTAATAAAAGAAAAGAAGGAAGCCAAATTTCACACACAAGGGTCCCACAAAGAGCAATATGAGTATGACTAATGTTAATTCACTCTCTTCCTCCCTTACAATCCTTCTCCTATTTAATCCCAATTTAAAAATTGAATTGGCTAAGGAGTTACAAAGTTTTTTCCTCTGTTCACCAAGGTCCCTGATTCCTTGTTGCTATCATTGTGCCATAATAAGCTGTATTTCTAATGACTCCACAGGAAAAAAGAAACAACAATAAAAGTACATACTAGCCTAACTAGCATTTTTTTGATTTCATTTGATCTGATTTATTATTGTCACATGTATCGAGGTACAGTGAAAAGTTTAGTTTTGCATGTAGTACAGGTAGATCATGTCGTACAAAATATGTAAGGGAAATAGAACAGACTGAGGAATACAATGTTATGACTGCAGAGAAGGTACACAAAGTGTGATGTCAATATTAGATCTGAAATTTGAGAGGCCCATTGCAGAAGTCTAAGAACAGTAGGAAAGAAGTGCCCTCAAGTCTGTGTGTACGTGTACTTTAGCTTTTGCATATTCTGCCTGATAGAAAATGTTGGAAGAGATTATAACTGGGGTGGGAGGGGTCTATGATGATGTTGGCTGCCTTCTGAGGTAGCAAGAAATATAGATGGAGTCGATGGATGGAAGTTTGGTCTGCATGTTGTACTGGGCTGTGTTCATAACTCTCTGTATTTTTTTTTTACAGTCCTGAACAGAGCAGTTGCCATACTAAGCTACGATGTATCTGGATAGAATGCTTTCTATGGTGCACCTATAAAAATTGGTAAGGGTCTTTATGGACGTACCAAATTTCCTTAGCCTCCTGAGGAAGTAGAGGTGTTGTGCTTTCTTGACTGTCTCATCAGTGTGGGTGGATCTGGATAGAACTTGACTCTCGACCATCTCTACCTCAACATGTAGATGGGGTGTGCCTTCTACCCTGCTTCCTGAAATCAATGACCAGCTCTTCCATTTTGCTAATGGTGAGAGAGGGATTGTTATCTTTACACAATGCTGCCAAGCACTCTATCTTTTTCCTGCATTCTGTCTTGTCATTGTTCAAGATCCAGCTTACAGTGGTGGTCTTCATCAGTGAACTGGCACAGTTTAACATCAATTTCAAAATTTTTAGCCTTGTTTCAAAACTTCACATTCCCAATATCAATATCTCATTTAGCTTTACAATGTTGTGCAATCTTTGCAGCTTATCAATTCTGTCATTGAGCTTCTTAACATTTTCCTTTGCTCTACCATTGATAGTTGTCCCCTATGCCCTCCCGGGGTCCCAAGCTCTGGAATTCTGTCTCTCAATCTCTCTAAGTTTGCATCTTTCTCTCCTTTGAGTAAACACTTGAAATTGACTTCTTTAGTCCATGTTTCTGGTCAACCTAATTCAGTATTTCTATCCATGTCTTGGTTTCAGACTTGAAACATTTTACTGCACTAAAGATTTACGTAAAGGCAACTTATTGATGATTAATTGTAACAGAGATAATAGGAACTGTGGATGCTGGAGAGTTCAAGATAACAAGGTGTAGAGCTGGATGAGCACAGCAGGCCTAGCAGCATCTTCTATAGCTGAAACGTCAGCTTTCCTGCTCCTTAGATGCTGCTTGGCCTGCTGTGTTTATCCAGCTCTACACCTTTTTATCTCTATTATTGATGATTAATCATGCTTTAAATGCTATATGGTGGGATATAAATGTAGCCTGCGAATTCATGAGCCATACATCTGAAATGATTGTTGAATTGAGGAAAGAAATCTGTCATTCTCTCCTCAGAAATTATTGAGGCACGTATGAAAGATATAAACCAGTGGGCACAAATAATAATTTCATCCTACACCAATTTCTTGCCAGCTCTCCTTCAAGAATGCTTGATTTCTATTCTATAAGAAATTCAAGCTGTGGGTTGAATCAGATATTTCCAGCTTCATACTGTATTCTGCAGCTCAGATTTGCTGAGATTTCAGTATTCAATCACAATTTAATTGATTTTTAACTTGAGATGACTCATTTCATTAATCTGACAATGATCTGAGCATAAATGGCAAATATAAAGTTGGCAGTATTACATCATCCAGATTTTTGCATAAGTCTGTGCAGCAGGAATGGAGCCCACAATCTTCAACCCCAGAGGTGAGAGTGCTAACTTTGAGCCACAGATTTTTAATTACCAAAGAAGAGATCATTCCTGCAGTGCTTCTTGACAGTAATGTCAAAGAAAATGTTGGTTTTTGTCACAGGAGGGTTGAAATATGCAGAGAAAGTGATGACGGAGTGATAATGTCATTGAACTACTAATTCAGAGTCCCAGTCAAGAAGTCACGGGTTGGAATCCCACAATGACAGATTTAATTGTAACCAAATAAGTGAAGTCACCATCCGCTCACCAGACTGCTGTCCCATTAGCAAGGGACAATCACGGTGTGGTTTGGCCTGAGGGTCGCCTCACCCCAGGCGCGAGGAAATGATGAGAAGGGTATTGCTTCTTGTATCTCCTCCTGCACTCTTCATTGAACAAGGAGTGATCTTGCAGTGTGATGGTCATGTTTGGATTGTTCAGCCATGAGGTTACAAATTTTGATTGATAATGTACTTGCTTTTACTAATGGTCCACAGTGTCTCAGAGATACTCAGCATGAATTGCAAGATCTGTTGGAGTCTGGCCCATTGTCATGGTGGTATACTGCCACACAATATGATAAAGGTTATTCATGATATGATGATGGCTTCCACAAAGACTGTGCAGGAATCTCTTCTGCAATTATGGTACCGGGTTGACACATCTGTGGCCTTCAGATTGATGAGGATGAGATCAAATAGACATTTCCATCTTCTTGCTTCACTCACCATTGGCGACAGGCTCAGTTTATAAACAATGTCCATTAGGATGTAAGCATTGGTGCTGCTTAGCCACTGTTGCTGATGGATATTGAAGTCTCTCCCATCAAGTGTATTCTGTACCTTATCACACAGTGTACCAAGTAGAGGTGTAATAATTTATCATCCTAGGGGAGTAATGGTAGGTGATAGCCAACAGGAAGGTTTCTTGTGATGTCATGCGAATTCTTGAGGACAGGAATCCAAATGAAAGATTCCCATATCACACCATTCACTTGATCTGTTCTACTGATGGGGCAGGTTATCATCAGGGATGGAGATGGTGACACTGTGGCATCTGTAACTTATCATTGTGTGGGGATGGCCGTGTCAGGTTTCCAGAATCCACTGTAGTTAGATTTTATCAGATTTTTGTCATGCTTTTGCTTCACTAGTCTGAGGAATAGCTCTCCCCATTGTGACAGATACCTCCAGATATTAGTCAGAAGTACTTTCTCGCATTGACAAGTTTTTTTTTGCCCTTGTTGTGTTCATTTGGTTTCATTCCTATCTTCGAAGGGCAACTATTGTCTAGATCATTGGAGTTGCTTTCATTTATATACTATTTCACACAATACTTGTCTTTGCTTTCCAGCTATCAAGTATAGCTATTTTATTTTCTCTTCTCAGAGTCTCATTAGTACATGACTGCCAATGTCAAAGTTTTGACATCTTACAAATCATGATATTATTAACATATGCATTCTCATCACATTCCAACATAGATTTCATCTCAGATCTTATTTTCATGTAAAAGCATAAATTCAAGATGTTTCTCCCTTTGATCAAGTGAGCAGAAAATCCAAGAAATGTCTTCATAATTATGGGCTTTCAGATTATGTAGGAAGCAAAAATGTTTCCACTGGTCAACGATTTGTTTATCAGATTAATTCTTAAAACAATAGAGATGTGAGAAAAGTTAATTCCATGAACATTGAATACTTTACAAGAAAAATATGTTGAAAGCAGAATCCACAAACAACTGTGAAAACAGATGTGGTTAAAGATTTAACAAAATAAAACATGGAAAAGAATGAGGGGAAAGGAGCTCAAAGGTGCACTCTTTTGGAATGCCTTCAGGCTCAAGACGGACTGAATCATCTTTTCACATGCTGTAATATTTATGATTAATTGTGAAAATCTTTAATATGTCATGTTGGATTATGTTAGTGCATACAAGAGGTTGCCAAGATGCTCAGAAGCCTTTGAAAGTGCTGGCTTCTGCACAGAATTGCAGTGAATTCATGAGCACACAAAACCCCCTGAGGGCGGGAAGGGTTTACGATGAATAAAAGGTAATAGTCAGATGACTTGGATTCTGGCTTTAACATTGTGTCCGTGGTTCCTTGTCTTCCCGAACCTCCGCAGGTTAACAAGGTAGAAGGATAATGTAGCGTAATAGGACTGAGCAATTGCTGGGTGGAAATACTCAATAATGACTGCTGCTTCTTTGACTAGATGGAAGACTTTTCCTCACAAGGAAAGTGCTTCCAAAGTTTCAGAGGTCATTTCTGCTACATGAGAGGACTGTGCTTTTGCTCTGCACTCCCCATCTGTCAACCTTCAGAGGGGCAAAATAGAACCTATTTATGAAGCTCTTGAAACTCTTAAGAGTCATAATAGCATTTAGAAACAAATTTCTAATTTTCAAATTCTGTTGTATAATTCAAAAACTTTAGACATTCATGGGCTGAAATGGTTTTAACGTGGGAATGAAATACTAACTTAAAATTGTCAGCTGACAATACACATTGGCCAAGCTTCTCCTATTTTGATTTACTTCTGTAAGCTAAGTTTAACATGTTGAAAACTAAAGATATGATGAATTTACTAAGCTTGGAAAAATTGAGTTCAGATGTATAAATGCAAAGAGGTGACCATATTTCCAGGAGTTGCTTTTGATAGAGTTAGTGAAATGGACATATGACTGTAGAACAGAGAAAGTTCTTTCTCTCTTTCCACAGTTTTCTTATTTGAAGGACGTAGTACTCAGTGATAGCACACAGTAGAAAGAAATCGAAATGGACACATTGAACTTAAAAAGATTAGCAAAATTCATGACTGTTGCTCCAAAGCACAGTTAAGAAAATATGATGTTGTGCTAAAATGTTTCACCTAAAAAGATTCCCTAATTGTATATTCTTTTATATTCCTTTTGTATTGGACACTATTCCTTCTAAGCTTTGTACCTATTTAATGTATACTTAAAAATGAACTTACTAGAAGCAAAATCAGAAATGTTTGCAAAACCTCAGCAGACCTAGCAGCATCTGTGGAAAAAAAGTCAGAGTTAACATTTTGGGCCCACTGATCCTTCCTCAGAACTCCTGATAGCTCAGACGATAGGGCAGGGGCAGAGGGTAAGGAGTAAATGACAGGTGGAGATGGAGGCCAAAGACAGAGAAAAACACTTGGACAGACCCAGGAGTGAATAACGATCTGGCTGGGAGAATGAGTAGCTGCTGATGGGAACTATTAGTGGCTGATAATGGGTAGTGTGTAATAGCAGACTGTGTGATAACACAGCCTGGAGTATGGAGATTGGGATAAAGACCATGTGAGAAGGTGCCTCAAGCCCAAAACTGCTGAACTCAATATTGAGTTCAAGCTGCCTTCCAGCTTGCATTGAGCTTCGTTGGATCCCTGCAGCAAGCTTGAGATAGAGATGTTAGCCAGGGAACAAGGGGATATGTTGGACCAAGCTGTTGGTGTAAGACTGGGAAGGGATGTCATAGAACCCTATTACAATCTAACATGAACTAGACAAGATAAACATTGGAAAGATGTTCCCAATGACTAGAGAATCCAAAAGTAGGGTCACAGTCTAAGGAGATAACAAGGTGTAGAGCTGGGTGAACACAGCAGGCCAAGCAGCATCAGAGGAGCAGGAAGGCTGATGTTTTGGCCTAGGCCCTGTTTAGGTCTGAAATGAAGAGAATTTTCTTCACCCAGAGCATAATGAGCCTGTGGCATTCTTTGCCACAAAAATTGTTAAAGCTAAAATATTAAATATTTTCAACCAGGAGTTAGATATCGCTTCTTAGCTTAGTGAAGTTAATCTTGCCCCAGTTTACAACAACCACCTTCTTTTCTATCTCTCTGTTTCCATAATTATATTAAACTCACAAAAACATGCTTCCCCAATGTCATTCCTTCTACTTGCCTGACTTCGAATTTCAAACTGGTGCCCCCTCACATTGGAGTTGCTGAAAAATTGACCAAAAAACCTTGAGCTAACTTCTAGATATCTGCTTGCTCAATTCACTTCACACTAAACCTCACCTTGATATTGGAGTGGTTAAAACCACCAACTATTACCATCCTATTGCATTGGCACTTGTCAAACATTTGCTTAACTATCTGACCTGTTACCTCCCTCTGACTCGGGGCCTCTAGTGCATCCTCAGCTGTTTGATGGGTCGGCACTTTTAATCAACCTGCTCAGCGACACCTCTGGAGCAGGCGAGACTTGAACCCAGGCCTGCTAGCTCAGACGTAGGGATACTACTACTGTGCCACAAAAGCCCCCAGCAGCTTGATTGCCACTTTGTTATTCCCTAATTCAATCCATATGGCCTCATTTGATAAGCCCTCTTCACATCTGTATTGCTTTTTGATCAAACTTGAAGACGACCCACCCTTCCCCTGCATTTTTTATCCTCTTCACCATCTTGTTAACAAAACACTGTGATGAAGAATGCTGAGCTGTCATTCCTGTCCCTTCTTAAGCCATGTCTCTGGAACAGCTATAGCAAACTGCTACCTTTCTGTCTCTGCATTCAGCTTGTCTGCTTCAGTTGCTATACCTGACCAACACTTGCAAGGCCTGTAGAAATGAAAGACAGGTATTAGAACCTGACAAAAGTTCAACAGTTCAAAGCCAACCTATCAGCATATATTTCAGTGGCTGGTCAGATTGAAGTGAACATGTTAAGCATGTTCTGCATCAAATGGCTGCAAGATATTGAATTCTCTCGCAAGCATTGTCTCTCCATCTGTAATGATCAGGCATTCCCTAGCCCAGTTTCTATCCGTGGTCCCATACTATACAGCTGTGTAGATTTTGTTTTGATGCATTCATGGACTATGGGAATTGCAAGCCAAGCCAGCATTCGTTGCCTTCCATAATTGTTCTGGAGACCAGGTGATGAACTGCTGTGGTCCTTTGGGCTGTAAGCATGCCTCCTGTTGTCAGGAAGGGATTCCAGGATTTTGCACCAACAATGCTGAAGGACGGCGATATATTCCCAAGTCACAATGGTGTCTGGCTTGGAGGGGAGCTTGCAGGTGGTGATGTTCCCATGTGTTCAGGCGGTAGAAGTTGTCAGTTTGGAACGTGCTGTTGAAGAAGACTTGATGAGTTAATGCAGTGCATCTTGTAGATAGTATACAAGTGCATATGTTGCTGTAATGTGTCAACATTAATGGGATAAATGTTGAAACCGGAGAATGTGGTGCCAATTAAACAGGCTGCTTTGTCCTGGAAAGTGTTAAGCTTCTTGTGTGTTATTTTAGCCGCATTCATGCAGGCAAGTAAACAATAATGAGCCATACTTCTGACTTGTGCCTTGTAGATGCTGGGCACACATCAGAGTGACAAGAGGAGTGTTCCTCAATATGAATTCCTAACCTTTGAATGGCTCTTATAGGCACTATATTTGAAATGAGAATTTAATTCAACTTCCGAACAACGGTATTGGAACAGTGTTGGAAGTGCCATTGAACATCAAGGACTGATGATTAGATTCTCTGTTGTTATAAATGCACATTGCGTTGTACCGTATGGTGCTGAAAATTACACTCTGGTGATCTACAAACTGTTCTGCAGTGGGAGGAAGAGGAGAATTATGAGTATGAGAAAGGAATGTGTTGAGAGGATAGAGAAGCTATTTTTGAAAGCTGACTAGTAAGGATGGGCCTGAGATGGTATTAAGATTAAAGTTTGTTTCCGAAGAGACTGCTTAGGTGGGAATATATGGAGGCATCTTGAGGGAAAGGAGTGGTGACCATGCAAGGAGTTGATCAAGCATCTCAGGGCTGAAGAATGCTGAGGAAATCAGACTATGGGGACTGGGACTTGAATATGATTTTCCATCATCATCTGTTTCTGATTGAACTTATTGCAGGAGAATGGGAAACACTGCCCTCGCACCCAGTCAGGCCACAGCCAAAAAAGCCTGCTTATTATCTGAGGCAGCTTTCTTTCTCTCATCTGCTGAGGTTAACATTTCCTCATGGGCCCTTCCCTATGAACTCTAAAGATGGCTCAAGTAATAAGGAGAAGTTTCTCTCACTGAGGCTCCAACACTTGAACTGCTGTCTCTCATTTACCAGCTGTGGACTGTTAGTATTGTTGAAAATGCTGTTGAAAATTTCAATTCTATATTCAACAGAACAGGCATAAGAATTCCCCTGCTTGTTGCTAAATCAGCTGATTGGTCAAAGTGTTATCATGGAGAATGACATGGAAATTTTGATCTTTGTGTTTTTGTTTAATTCATTAAAAAGACACAATATCTTTACATGTTGGCCTCCAGCAAGCACAAATGAGCCAGATCATGGGTCTGACTCATTATCCTATATTGACTGTGAGTGTGATTCTCAGCACATTCAAGATTATTCAGCGAGTAACGTCCTAACTACTGAAGTAAATCTCGCATTAGACATTTTGAGTTTTGCAAGCCGCAGGCTGTTCAACTATTATTAAAGCTTTGCCTAACCACACAAAATAAAGGGATGTGTTGTTTGGTATAATTCATAAGTTATTGCATCATAAGACCATAAGGTAACTGGCATTGTGCATCACCACTGAAATCTATAAACTGTATTATTCACTCACATTATTGATGGAATGTTGTTTAGCTTTGACTGCTCATAGGCATGCCATTTGTGTTGTTACTTCAAAGTAACAACATAAATTGGTTAACTTCACTTGTGGCTCAATTCTTTAAATATTTTATGTCTCCCAGGTAATTTGAGTCAGGCTGGGCAATTTTCAGGCTCAAAATTGGCAGCCTACAGCTCATCCCTGAATGTACATGATACACAGTAAGGAATGATCTGATTGGGGGAGCCATTATCACCACAGTTCCATGCATCATAAGATTAGCCTCATCGGCAATCTCTTGAATAGAGCCTGAGCCATTTACTTGATGCGAAATCTGAAATAGGGCACACTAAAGCTATGCAGTGGAATAATGAAGGCCCCTAAGTGTGTGCATAGAGATAAAACAGTGTCTGAATGGTAAAATGAGAGAGTAACTTTACGATGCTGGGTTCTGGAGCCTTATTTTCATCTAGCCTTCAATGGCTGCCATTTTGTTTGGTGAATTTGATTACATCAACTGCAGCAATCCATCTTTTTCATTTGAAATAACTGGGCACGAGACAAGCCCTGGACTCATATTGCCTGATGCCCAAATATTATATGAAAACAAAGGTTTGAAGAGTCTCAAAAAAACTACTTGAAATTTACATCACTAATTAATGAGTTTGTCAACTTAAACATAAAAACAGAAGTAGCAATGTACTGAAAGACAGAAGGAAAAGCAATTGCAAACAAACAGAAGAGTTTTTTAAAAAATGACAAATGCTTTGAGAGCTTATTTCTTATTGTGCTTGCCCCCTTGTCTGGAATGAATTATTGGTGGATGCTCCAGTAGAACTGTACAAACCCCAACTTTAATTGCCTTATCGATGATGGTAAAGATAGATGATCAAACATAATTAAAAAGCTTTTAAAAATGTATCACCCTGAAGGGTTGCTCTGGGAAAAAGGGAAGTACTGTAAAGAATAAAACAAATTGACAGATTGCAGACTGCTGCAGTTTGCAACACTCAAATCCAATAAACTGTGGAAGTTGTCACATTAAATTATCTGATATTGCTTTCTTGACCTGATCTGATACATTCCTCTAGAGATTTAATACAATTCTATCACACAGACAATTCAATCGGAGTGTATTTAGATGTGCCTGTCTCCCTTTCTATTTTCCTATAAGCTCACATCCCTTATGGATATTTCCTTAGGTTTAAAGGAGATGTGATAAAGATATGAAAGCAGCTGTCTCGATGCAATATCACTTAAGATGTCATCTTTCCAGAATTACTGTTTCACTTTACTGTAAAATCTAGTTAACCTGAGATGTTCTACTTATCAGCAAAATATTTTTTCCAAGTGCTTTCCTAAATAAAATGACTGTGCTTTGAAAATGTTTCTATTGTCGGGAAATATTTTCAGAATTCCAAAACTGATTGGCCCCAAAGAGAGACTGAATGTAACAACTAAGGTCTGCCAGGAATAGGACTGAATGGATGAGCTGCATTGGAGAATAGTAATGTAATTTACTAACATTCTGGGTTTTATTTAGTCATGGGATGCAGGCATTGCTGGCTTGGCAAGTATTCATTGACCATCCCTAGTTGCCCTGAAGAAGGTGTATATTTCTTGCATTCTTGAATTGTTGCAGTCCTTGTGGTGTAGGAATAGTCACAGTGTTATTAGAGCTGGGCTTCCCGGATTTTGGCAGTGCAGGAATGGAGACATATTTCCACGTCAGGGTAGTGAGTGACTTGGAGGGAAATTTGAAGGTGATGTTTGTCCCCATGCATCTGCTACCCTCATCCCGTAGAGGTGGAAGACGGAGGTTTGGAAGATGGAAGAGCCTTAGATGAGTTACATATTTTAGATGACACACACCACTGTCACTGTGCATAGAATGTGTGGGGATGAATGTTGGATGTGGTATCAATCAAGTGGACTGCTTTGACTTGGATGACTTCAAGCTTCTTGAATGTTGGTGGGGCTGCATGCATCCAAACAAGTGGCAACTATTCCATCACACTCCTGACTTGTGCTTTGTAGGTGATGGGCAGGCTTTCAGGAGCTGCAAGATGAGTTACACATTGCAGAATTCCCAGCTACTGGTCTGTTCTTGTCGTATTTTGGTAAGGAAAACAGGGCAGGAATTACATAATTAATGGTAGGGCCCTAGGGATGCTGTCATGCAGAGAGACCAAGGGGTGCAGGCACACAATTGCTTGAAAGTGGCATCACAAGTAGACAGGGTGGTGAAGAAGGCATTTGGCACGCTTACCTACATGGATCAGAGAACTGAATGTAAGAATTAAGATGCCATGTTACAGATGTACAAGACTTTGTTGAGGCTACTTTTGGAGTACTGCATGCGATTCTGGTTACCCTGCTACAGGACGTTATTGAACAGGACATGGTGCCAAACAGATTTACAAGGATGTTACCAAGACTGGAAGGTTTTTGTCACAAGCAGAGGTTGGGTAGGCAGGGAATTTTTTTACTTTATGGCATAAGAGACTGAGGGTTGACCTTTATGGAAGTTTATAAAATATGAGGCGCATAGATGCGGTGAATATCCAAGGTATTTTCCCCAGGGCCGGGGAGTCAGAAGCTGGAGACCATGGGTTGAATGTGAGAGGGGAAGGATTTAAATAGGGACCTTTGAGGAGACTTTTTCATACATCGAGTGGTTCATATATGGATCAAGCTGCCAGAGGAAGTGGTAGAGGTAAGTATAATTACAATATTTAAAACACATTTGGACATGTATATGGATAGATATAGACGAGTGCAGGCAAATGTTCTAGTTCGGTTTAGGCAGCCTGGCTAGCATGGATGAAATGGGCTGATGGGCCAGTTTCCATGCTATATACCTCCAATATTCTCGCTGAAGTATTCACAAGGCTGGACAATTCACTTTCTGGTTGACAGTAACCCCTTGGATATTGATGGAATCATTAACAGACAATATAACTGTGAATTTTCAGAAAGTGACTTGACGCTGTGAAGAATATTTCTCTGCTTCATATCCATCCCGAGCACCACCTCAGAAAATTAGTGCATTTTGAGACAACACTATAACTAGCCCTGTTTTCCAGATCATCCAAAAAAAAAACAAAGGAAGACTGGCACAGTGTAATACTTTTCATGAGCATCAGCTGTCTTAATGTGCTAGACAGGTTATTTGACGTGTAGTGACAGCCATAATATCTGAAATGTAGCAGCCAACATGCACTCAGTAAGTTCCTACACAAACAGAAAAATGATAATGAGCAGGCGCTATATTCTTGTGGTGCTGATTGCGAGATAAATATTTCCGTCTCCACTGGATGTAACTCCACTGCCAAACTTTAAGAATCTACCTCCATCGTCGGCACAACATTGTGGGCTGAAGGGCCTGTTCTGTGCTGTACTGTTCTACGTTCTATGTTCTATGTTCTAAGTTGGCAGATAGGCTCTCAACTCTGGAAATCTCATTCAAGAGATGGCGCATTTAACAAACAGTGCATCCCCCCCACCTCCCCAGTACTGCACTGAAGTGTCATGAATAGGTAGGCAATAAAGAGATACGGACCATATACAGGCAGATGGGATTAGTCCAGACTGGCATCATGGTTGGCACAGGCATGGTGGGCCGAAGGGCTTGTTCTCATGCAATACTGTTCTATGCTCAATGTTCTATGCCCTTGGCACCAAATGGAAATTGCAGATGGACATCTTCCCAAGTGTCAAGCAATGAGTGCATCAGAAATAAATATGGAAAATGCTGGCAATACTCAACGGATCTGGCAACGCCTGTAAGCAACGTAACAGAATCTAGGGACAGAATCCATTCGGGCCTCTGCAGGTTGTTTTTCTTGAGGAGGGAAAAGAGGGAAAATCCGTGTCAGGCCAGGGTCCCAAACCATTCTTTCCCTTTGGCTGAACATACCTGACCTGGATTCATCTCAGAAAAGGCTCTTTTCATCAGCTGGACCAGGTAACACTAAGTTGCTATTAGAAGCTAGCTGAGAGGACTCCATCAAGATCTCCCTGATAACTGGGAGCGAGTGACCAAATCCCTTGCATGTCAGGGGACCAGTAGATTCAGCCCCTGTCACTTTTCATGTTGAGGTGCCTCAAGCTCTCCTTGGCCCCTGAGTGGTCCCTACCTAATGCGGAGGCAATAGCCTCGTGGCAATATTGCGAGACTATTTATCGAGAAAGTCAACTAATGCCCGATAGAGCTGGGTTCAAATCCCACTATGGCAGATTGCGGAATTTGAATTCACTAAAGAATCTGGGTTTAAGGGTCTCATGATGGCCATGACAGCCATTGTTGACTGTCGCAAAAAAGGAACATCTGGTTCACTAAGATATCAAGGTGTAGGGCTGGATGAACACAGCAGGCCAGGCAGCATCAGAGGAGCAGGAAAGCTGATGTTTCGGTTCTGGGCCCTTCTTCAGAAAACCGAAGCACCAAAACCCAAAATGCCAGCTTTCCTGCTCCTCTGATGCTGCTTGGCCTGCTGTGTTCATCCAGCTCTACACCTTGCTATCTCAGATTCTCCAGCATTGGCAGCTCCAGCATTGGTTCGCTAATATCCTTCAGGGAAGGAAACTGGCATCCTTACCAGGTCTGGCCTACATGTGATTCCAGCCCCAGTGTAATGTGGTTGACTCTTAATTGCCCTCTGGGCAATAAATCTTGACCTCACTATTGATGCCCATATCCCATGAATGAATGAAAAAAACACCTTTCCCGATGTGATGCTGCCCTACCATAGCTGTAGGCGCTGTGAATGGACTGTCAGCATCAGGAGCCCACCAGACATATTGAATTGGACAGGGATCCTGGAGACAGCCTCTTGATTGGTGGTTTCCAGGAAGCTCATGCAGGTGTAAGTGGGCCTTACAAACAGTTGGCTCGAGACCCACATTCACCCCAACAAAAAAGACCATGAGGTTTTGTTTTGATGACCATTCTATAGAATTGTTCTTCTCACTGCTGATGCTTCCAGACATGCTGAGCATTTCCAGCATTTTCTGTTCTTATTTTAAATTTACAATACTGAATGCATCTGCAAGCTGACATTTGCTCAACAACAGAAATCAGACAGATTCAATATAAGCAATATAAAGAGTAATTGTCCAACCTGCTCTGAGAATATTCCAACCCGTCAATCGTTCCCTTACAGCTGTCAACATCAGCTGCCAGTAAAGAACTGCATCGTACATAATATGCTGCGGTTTGTTTCCAATACATCAAACAGTTATATTCTTTTGTCATTAAGATTCAACACATGAACTAATAAAAGCTGGCATTTGCCAGAGCTCTGGTTTTTTGAGGCTGCTTAATGTCTGAGAATCTAATCCTGTGTCTGGATACTGCAAATGAGACAAATATTGTGTTTTCCATCGGGCTGATTTTACCCGTGTGTGTGTGTCTGCATGTGTTGGTGATCGAGGTGCTTGTAGTCATTTATCATGCATTTTTGATAAATCCAGCAACTGTATAGGCAGCAAACATTTAACAGGAAGCAGTGCCTGCCTACTATACCGATCACTGTGATAACAATGCTAGAATCAATTTTCAGGCAGTGAAACGGCAGTCAAAACCTTAAAACTACTAATAAAAAGAGATATCACCCTGAGGGCTGGGGTTAGATTTCACGCCGGCTCTGTGTGAAATGAAGGAACAAAGCAAATTTATAAGTTAGTTTGAGATTTTATTCTGCAAAACACATCATTGAGCAATTGCTCCGGTGTGATACAGCGGTAAAAATGACTAGATTCTTGATGGAGTTTATTAATTCCCCCCTGTAGCACATGAAAAACACTCATCTTCCAGGTTTTTGGACAGGAAACAGGCGGGGGACACTCCGAATGTTGAAAACCTCTTTTTAGTTTCCTCGGATTTTTCAGACTTTCCGAAATAGGCAGTATAGGTATGTATACCTGTGACGGGTAATGCTGACAACCTGACAGGAGTTTTCTTATAACTTCACCCAGCCTGAATGACCAAGAAAATGTATACACTCCTTTCTCAGGGATTTCCCAGGGATTAAGGAAAGTACTTCCACAAAGATCTTTTCTGTTTACAGCCAAAAACTGAATTGTTGACTCCACTTCACAGAGCCTGATAAAGATTTATCTGAAGCTGGTAACAAGTTTTCCTTTAAGCGTCAACATGACATGCCAAAACCTTTTGGGAGGTGTAGGAGGTATTTCTTATAAATTAATTGCTTAGCAACTACTATTTCACGGAACTTTAAAGGTTATATGTTGTGACTGAACATTGTGGGAGCTTCTGGATGTCATTGTGATCCAGGGCAAACATGTCATCAATGAATGTTTTCAGCTGCAGGAATTCCAGCTCGGAGTTGTTGAACTGAAGCTGAGCTGCAGATACTACAGCATGTCAAGGAGGGGGTAAATTTCCTGGAAGATTTATTCCAGATTGCAGTCATACCCCTGAGGGATAGGATCATCTGATTGGGTTAGTGTTCAGAGGCTGGAGAGTGCGACTGCAAGTGATGCAAGGTGTGTCACTAGACTGCTAGTTCTGCTTTCTCTCCACAGAGACTGCCAGACTTGCTGTGTTCCTCCTGCGATTTCTGTTTTTGATTCAGAACTTCAGCATTGGTTGTTCTATGTTCCATTTATTATCGAGGATTTCTCAGCTTGTTTTGGCAAGAGTGAGGCCTGCAGCCTGAATGAGCTAAATGATCATGGCATTGAGGTAGAGGGAGGTATTCATGATGGGGAAGTAAGAAGGAATGTAGTGGTAGTACATATCTTTCCATATCCCTGCTATCCATGTCAAACATGGTTAAACTGTACATTTATACATTTAGGAAGCTTAGTAAAAGGCCAGGCCCCATAAGTGCACAACATCAGTAAGATTGATGCAGGTTGTTGAAAACACAAGCTAAGTCAATAAATAGTGATTAGGTGATGTAAGGCTTCCATGTCAAAAATTGGATGCAATGGCTGAGGGAGACTTTTCTTGTCGGAAAATACTGAAGTAAAAGCTTTTAAAATGCATGATGTATGAATTTTCCCGTAACACACCATGACTTAGTGCACCAAGCAAATAATATTTCCAGTGATGAAATGCACTATGGTAATGAAGGGCAGAAAACTTAGTCACTCCATCAGAATATCAAATTATGCATCTGCTTCTCTGAGGGCATCCTTGATGTTTTCCTGACTAAAAAATCACTATGTACCGAAATGGCCTTGTCCACATTTTAAAATGAAAATGTGAAGACGACACATCAGTGGGTTTCACTGAAGTATTATTGAGATTATAACTGGAGCTGAAATCTTTACAGAGAATCTTTATGGGATACAGCAGCAACATGAATTCACTTGATAATGTGAAGCAAGTCAAACAGCTTGATAAGTTATTTTAATGCTGCAGGGGGCACCAGCGTGCTGTTTATTTAATTCCTATTAACCTTGACGTTTAATTGTTGTAAAATCCAAGAACACTTGGGAGTATTCCCCTCAGTTAAAGCCTAACACTTTGCTTGCATTCGCCTCCTCACAATGCCCTTCTCTAGAGAGCAAATCTCTTTCGTAGATCTTTCAATAAATTGAGCAGAGCAAACAAATGGTGATCAATGTTCTTTTTTTTTGTGAACATTTCTGTGAAACAAGGCTTGTTTGAGCCTAACTGTGTGAGGAAGCTGAATTAACATGCACAACCGAAAAGACAGGATTGTTGCACCAGCCCTAGGTTAATGACTGCATCAACTAACATTGATTTGGCTATCTCGCACACTTTGGCTCAATAACTTCAACAAGGCACTAGCCTCAATCATAGCACCAGCACCTAATGCTAAAAGAAAATGACTGCTCAGAAGAAAATCAAACACAAAGACTAAAGACTTAAAGGAATTAAATGCTCTGGAATTGTTGGGACAATTATTAAATCTGTCATCAAACACGTCACTTTCACATTGTTGGAAATAGAAGAGAAAGGCAGCACATCCACCATAACTGTAATTTTTTTATAAAAGCCATTTTCTGTTACTGTCAAATAAGTAATATTTTAACTGCATTGGAATAAAATCTGTCAACTGGGTCATATGAATTGAGAACAAATTCTTACACAGTTGTATCTTGGTGAAAATGCTCAATATCCCTCAGCTGGTAATTTTAAAACAAAGGAGAAACAAGTTTTGAAGCTAATGGGAAGATGAATAGAATGTATTTGTTGTAAGGACATAAGAAACAGGAGCAAGGCAGGGCATCTTTATGCCATACTCTAAGTTCATAGCTGATCTCTCTGTTCCCATCATAATCACTGATGCATTTAGAGTGAATCCTTCAATCTCAGCATTGAATATACTCAATAACTGAGCATCTGTTGATTTTATAGGTTAGGTGGATTTAAAGATTCACAGCCTTTGACTCATCTGGCTTTTGAATAATCAACCTGGTTAGAATGTCCAGGAAACAATCTCTTAGCATCTACCCTGTCAACCCCCAGAACACACAAATACCTTAAATGCTTCAGTAAGATGACCTTTATTCTTTTAAAACTCCATAGGATCTGGTCCTATTGTACTCAATAACCGACACATCTAAGACCTATTGATAATGCTGAAGTTTTGCACCTAAGGTGGTCATTTAACAATTGAAAGAGTAAGTACAGAACAGTCACAGTAATAGAATTATCTGGTGTCCAAAAACATTTATACTCAAGAGATTATTACTCAAGAACATAACTTTCTATTTTTCATGTCTGTCTTGCATTGAGTGACTGATCCACTTGCACTGAATGAATATGAAATTCAGTTTAAGAGTCAAAAAATTGTTTCTCGGAAAAGTTCCTGGTCATTACAGGGCTTTTTTCCTTCTTTATTTCACTGTCACAGCTTTTCATTTGATTGGGAAGATGCTATTTTGGTTCATTATGGCATATTGGGATTCCACTTGTGAATCCCATTGTACCTTTTTTTTCTGGAGAAGGCAGAAACGAAGGGGGCATGCAGGGCAAGTTAGCTTCCATAAGTTATTCTCAGCATTCAATTGTCCAAAATATCCTCACTATTTATGGGAGAAATATTACTTGAGGGTGCTTTGTTTTGCATGAGACATAATGGAAAAAACTTTACAGCATGCTTCAAAGAAGCCAACAGCAAAGGTGTTACCAATAGCTGTCAAGGTAACAATACCCTTGACTTCAATTGTTACAGTTAGTGTTTACTAGGGACTGAAGACTTCAGCAATACAATCAACTTTCCAAATCCAAGTGAGCAGATAACCAATGGTTTAAATACTGAATGAAGTAATGTCAGTGGATTAAGAGTACACTATTTATAATTTATCAAAGTTGGATGTGAACTGATTTTCTCGGGATTTGAAATAACTGCACAAAGGTCCGTATCCTGTCACCAAGTCATCATTGATTTACATGTGTACAGTATATGGGCTCTGGCCATCCATTTCAGAGCGTATCTCCAGAATGAGGAGACTTTCTGAGTCTCCTGTTTATATCTGTCAGCCAGTTCTCCCTGACTGGCCCAGGCAAACAACCCCAATCAAGGATCTCACAGTCAAGGAGATCCACCTGACCCTCATTCCAGTTATTATCAGACTGTTAGTCAACTATTCTGAACCACTACAATGCTTGCTGTCAACATTGTAATAGGACTGCCTCCAAGAATATGTGAAGGCTAGGTGAATCTAATTGCAAGATAACAAAGTGTGGAACTGGATGAACACAGCAGGCCAAGCAGCATCTCAGGAGCACAAAAGCTGACATTTCGGGCTTAGACCCTTCATCAGAGAGGAGGATGGGGAGAGGGAACTGGAATAAATAGGGAGAGAGGGGGAGGCAGACCGAAGATGGAGAGAAAAGAAGATAGGTGAAGAGGAGAGTATAGGTGGGGAGGTAGGGAGGGGATAGGTCAGTCCAGGGAAGACGGACAGGTCAAGGAGGTGGGATGAGGTTAGTAGGTAGGAGATGGAGGTGCGGCTTGGGGTGGGAGGAAGGGATGGGTGAGAGGAAGAACAGGTTAGGGAGGCAGAGACAGGTTGGGCTGGTTTTGGGATGCAGTGGGGGGAAGGGATGAGCTGGGCTGGTTGTGTGATGCCGTGGGGGGAGGTGACGAACTGGGCTGGTTGTGGGATGCGGTGGGGGAAGGGTAGATTTTGAAGCTGGTGAAGTCCACATTGATACCATTGGGCTGCAGGGTTCCCAAGAGGAATATGAGTTGCTGTTCTTGCAACCTTCGGGTGGCATCCTTGTGGCACTGCAGGAGGCCCATGATGGACATGTCATCTGAAGAATGGGAGGTGGAGTTGAAATGGTTCGCGACTGGGAGGTGCAGTTGTTTATTGCGAAGCAAGCGGAGGTGTTCTGCAAAGCGGTCCCCAAGGCTCCGATTGGTTTCCCCCATGTAGACGAAGCCACACCGGGTACAATGGATACAGTATACCTCATTGGCAGATGTGCAGGTGAGCCTCTGCTTAATGTGGAAAGTCATCTTGGGGCCTGGGATAGGGGTGAGGGAGGAGGTGTGGGGGCAAGTGTAGCACTTCCTGCGGTTGCAGGGGAAGGTGCCAGATGTGGTGGGGTTGGAGGGCAGTGTGGAGCAAACAAGGGAGTCATGGAGAAAGTGGTCTCTCCGGAAGGCAGACAAGGGTGTGGATGGAAAAATGTCTTAGGTGGTGGGGTCGGATTGTAGGTGGCGGAAGTGTCGGAGGATGATGCGTTGTATCCGGAGGTTGGTGGGGTGGTGTGTGAGAACGAGGGGGATCCTCTTTGGGTGTTTGTGGCGGGGGCGGGGTGTGAGGGATGTGTTGCGGGAAATGCGGGAGACACAGTCAAGGGCATTCTCGATCACTGCGAGGGGAAGGTTGCGGTCCTTGAAGAACTTTGACATCTGGGATGTGTGGGAGTGGAATGCCTCATCGTGGGAGCAGATGCGGCGGAGGCGGAAGATTTGGGAATAGGGGATGGAATTTTTGCAGGAGGGTGGGTGGGAGGAGGTGTATTGTAGGTAGCTGTGGGAGTCGGTAGGCTTGAAATGGACATCAGTTACAAGCTGGTTGCCTGAGATGGAGACTGAGAGGTCCAGGAAGGTGAGGGATGTGTTGGAGTTGTCCCAGGTGAACTTGAGGTTGGGGTGGAAGGTATTGGTGAAGTGGATGATCTGTTCAAGGTCCTCTGGGGAGCAAGAGGCGGCACCGATACAGCCATCAATGTAACGGAGGAAGAGGTGGGGTTTTGGGCCTGTGTAAGTGCGGAAGAGGGACTGTTCCAAGTAACCTACAAAGAGGCAGGCATAGCTGGGGCCCATACTGGCCCATGGCCACCCCCTTTGTCTGTAGGAAGTGGGCCACGTAACCTACAAAGAGGCAGGCATAGCTGGGGCCCATGCGTTTGCCCATGGCCACCCCCTTTGTCTGTAGGAAGTGGGTCCTAGGTCCTCGGGCCAAAACGTCAGCTTTTGTGCTCCTGAGGTGCTGCTTGGCCTACTGTGTTCATCCAGCTACACACTTTGTTATCTTGGATTCTCCAGCATCTGCAGCTCCCATTACCTCGAATCTAATTGCAATATACTGTGCTTTAGGAAGGTGATAGTGGATTCTCCTATCTCAGGAAACATGGCAAACTTTATTCAGTGCATGTTTTAATGTACCTTAGACAGAAGGAAGCATGCACATTGGAGAGAATCCGTTTCCATTCTATAATGGCGCCTGAGCTAAACAATTCTGTGGAATACCAACATTGATGAACAGATGAACTAGGAACAAGAGTAGGCAATTCAGCCTTTTCACAACCATTCAATAAGATCGTGGCACACTTGATTTTAACCTCAACCCTAAGCCCTGCATAGGCCAATAACATTTCATGCCCTTGGTAATCAAGAATCTATCTGCTTCTGCATTAAAACATATTTAAAAATTCTGCAGGCACTGCATTTTGAGGAAAGGAAGCGCAAAGACTCACAACCCTCCAAGAGTGAAAAAAAAGTTTCCTCATCTTTTTTAATGGGCTTCGTCGTTTTTTTTAGATTATAACCCCATGTTCTACATTCTCCCACAAGAGAAAATAATCTTTAAACATTCATCTGGTCAAGTCCCCTCATGATCTTACGTGTTTTCATTAAATCATTTAATACCTGGAATGTGCAAACTGCCTTATGAGGACAGGCTCAAGAGGCTAAGCCTTTATCCTCTGGAGTTTAGAAAAATCAGCGATCAATGCTCTTTGAATTACTTTTTAAAACTTTATTCACACATGCGAAGTGAGCGTGACTGGCAGGCCAGTTTTTACTGTCCAGCGCTAACTGCCTTTGAGAATGTAGTGGTGAGCTGCCTTCTTGAACTGCTGCAGCCCGTGTGCTGCAGGTTGGCCAACAATGCCCGTAGGGAGGGAATTCCAGGATTTTGACTCAGTGACTGTGAAGGAACTGTGATATGTTTCCAAGTCATGGTGGTGAGTGACTTGGAGCAGAACTTGCAGGTGGTGGTGTTCCCATGTTTCTGCTGCCCTTGTCCTTCTAGATGGAAGTGGTCATGGGTTTGGAAGGAGTATCTATGAAATTGGAAAATTTCTGCAATGCACCTTGTAGATAATGCATGTTGCTGCTACTGAGCGTTGGTGGTGAAGAGAGTGGATGCTTGTGGACTTGATGCCAATCAAACAGGCTGCTTTATCTTGGATGGTATCAGGCATCTTGAGTGTTATTGGGACTGCACCCATCCAAGCAAGTGGGGAGTATTCCATCACACTCCTGATTGTGACTTGTAAACGGTGGATAGGCTTTGGGGAGCTAGGAGATGAGTTACATACAGCACTATTCCTAGTCTCTGACCTGCTCTGTGGTGCATCCACTTGCACTTCTGGTCAATGATAATCACCAGGATGTGGATAGTGGGGGATTCAGTGATGCCGAAACCATTAAATATCAAGGGAAAGTGGCTAGATTTCCTCTTATTTGAGAAGGTCATTGCCTGGCATTTGTGTGGCATGTATGTTACTTGCTAATAGTCAGTCCAAGCTTGGATATTGTCCAGATCTTGTGCATTTGAACATGGACTGTTCCAGTACCACCAGTTGCGAATGGTGATGAACATTATGTAAGCATCAGCAAACATCTCCACTTCAACGACACCTCCTAACAGGCTATCATTCTTCCACACTTAAATGATAAGTTGCCTTCCTTCACGATTATTATCCTCTCTGAGAGCCAACATGCTGCCTCTATACCCGACAACTGACTTCTCTAATTTGTCTGCACCAGCAGAGGCCCCTGATGACACCCCTTGAATTTCAGTGAACCAGCCCTGTCCAACTGACTTGGAACAACAGCTCTTACTGATGAGTGACGACACCCCTGGCTGATATCTGCATAAATATTTAACTGCATTTGGATTACTCTTTTGAATAGAGTGATATGTACCTCTACCCGAAATGCCCCAAGCATCAGACTGACCTTGGCCAAGCCCTGGGCTGGAATCAGACAATGGCATTGACTGACAACAGAGGTGTGAGATTGAATGAGACCTACTCGCCTTTCAGAAAAGGAAATTAGGTGGTTGCACTTTCTTGACTGATTATTCCTGGAATTACCTGATCTGGCCTACTTTTTATTATTCATTCACCTGTATGTCTGACATAGTTAAACTGCATGCCTGGGGCTGAGGAGGCAAAGTAGGAGATGAGCAGTTAAATTAAGCAGGTGCGGGTGGGGTCAGACGGAATGTGGCTTTAAGATTAAAACTGATAAAGTGTAAATCAGAAGGGAACATAAAGGTACCATAGCTCAATTAGATTGAGTTAGTGAGCCTGCAGCTTGCTCCATTGACTGTTACTTGTGTTGACTCCCACTTGTGGATGCTTATAGCACAGCAGGAGGCCATTCAACATACTGTATCCATTATTGGTTAACAAAGATTACCCGAAATCAAGATAATAAAATGTGAGGCTGGACGAACACAGCAGGCCAAGCAGCATCTCAGGAGCACAAAAGCTGACGTTTCGGGCCTAGACCCTTCATCAGAGAGGGGGATGGGGTGAGGGTTCTGGAATAAATAGGGAGAGTGGGGGAGGCAGACCGAAGATGGAGAGAAAAGAAGATAGGTGGAGAGGAGAGTATAGGTGGGGAGATAGGGAGGGGATAGGTCAGTCCAGGGAAGATGGACAGGTCAAGTAGGTGGGATGAGGTTAGTAGATAGGAAATGGAGGTGTGGCTTGAGGTGGGAGGAAAGGATGGGTGAGAGGAAGAACAGGTTAGGGAGGCAGAGACAGGCTGGACTGGTTTTGGGATGCAGTGGGTGGGGGGAAAGAGCTGGGCTGGTTGTGTGGTGCAGTGGGGGGAGCGGACGAACTGGGCTGGTTTTGGGATGCGGTGGGGGAAGGGGAGATTTTGAAGCTGGTGAAGTCCACATTGATACCATTGGGCTGCAGGGTTCCCAAGCGGAATATGAGTTGCTGTTCCTGCAACCTTCGGGTGGCATCATTGTGGCACTGCAGGAGGCCCATGATGGATATGTCATCTAACGAATGGGAGGGGGAGTTAAAATGGTTTGCGACTGGGAGGTGCAGTTGTTTATTGCGAACCGAGTGGAGGTGTTCTGCAAAGTGGTCCCCAAGCCTCCGCTTGGTTTCCCCAATGTAGAGGAAGCCACACCGGGTACAATGGATACAGTATACCACATTGGCGGATGTGCAGGTGAACCTCTGCTTAATATGGAAAGTCATTTTGGGGCCTGGGATCGGGGTGAGGGAGGAGGTGTGGGGGCAAGTGTAGCATTTCCTGAAATCAATCACATTTACCAGTTTTTGGCCTGCCGCACTGGGAGCCATTGACATATGAGTGAAGACCTAAATGCTGTTTAAATGTTACAAGAGTTTCTGACTCAATCACCCGAACAAGCAGTAAGTTCCAGTCTCCCACCATCCTTTGAGTGAAAAAGAATTTCTTCTCCTCAAATTTTTTTTTCTTAGCTTTCTATCTCTTACCTTCATTCGAGAAGAATTCTTCTGGAACTAAGAACCTAACAATGACTGTGAATCCAATGAAAATTGTTGGAGAAGCCCATCTGGTTTACTAATGTCCTTTAGGGAAGGAAACTGCCATCTTTACCTGGTCTAGCCTACATGGGACTTCAGACCCACAGCAATGTTGTTGACTCTTAACTGCCCTCTGGGCAATTAGGGATGGATGATAAATGCTGCCTAGCCAGACACACCCTCATCCTATTAATGAATAAAGGTAAAATCATGCTCCTAAGCAATAATTCAGTTTTAATGATTCGAGTAATTGACCATTACAAATTAATCTTAGTAATGACTGTGAGACGGAAGTAACACTAAGTGAGCTGTAACATTTTAGCCAAATTTCCCAATTCACAAACATATTCCAATGTTTTAGAGCTTGCACAATGGTCCAGGAGCTGTTCACTTTCCACCTTAGACTTTAAAATGTGCGCATTGTTATCCTGTATTCAATTAACCTTTCTTTAGTAATATGGGGACTGTGGAGGGGGGAGATGGGGGAAGAAGTTTATATTTTTCCTACCACACTTACAATCTCTGAGCATATGTGTCCCGCATGGATTGTGCAGCATGCATCTGTCAGGTGTCACAACTGACTGAAGTAGTGCATTTGAAAGGAAACCACTCAATTGCTGGAGACATATGCATTGGAAATTTTGATTGAACAACCAAATTATTCAATTCTACCAGATATAATTTAGGTTCAAAGAATATGGATGCAAATGTTTTATTTTTCCATTCCCAGATAAATAGTCATTTACTATGGAGTGTGCAGAGAGGCGGCAGATGAAACTCAATTCAATGATGTATGAAGTGATGGAATTTGGTAGGAGAGAATGTAGCCAGACAAACTAAGAGGGTGCAGGAACATAGTGATCTAAGGGCATAATTGCAGAAAACGTTGACGTTGGCAGGGCAGGTGGAAAGAGCCGTGAATAAAGCACACAGTATTATAAGGCTTGATTAATAGGAACATAGAATACAAGAGTAAGGAAGTGAATTTATAGAAGACACTTATTAGACCTCAGCTGGATTATTCTGCGTAGTCCTGGCACCACATTATAGGAAGGATGCTCATATATTGGAGAGAGTGCAGAACAGGTTTGGAAGAATGGTTCCAGGGATGAGAAACATCAGTAATGAGACTAAATTAGAGAGCTTGGGACTGTTCTTAGAGACAAGAAGGTTAAGAGCCATCTGATAGAAGTTTCCAAAATTATGAGAGATCTAGATAGAGTAGATAGGGAGAAGCTGTTCTGGCTCATACAAGGAAAAGAACAGGAAGGGAAAGATTTAAAGTGATTTGCAAAAGGAGCAAACGTAAAGAAAGAATTCACAAAGGGGTGGTTCAGATCTGAAATGCACCACCATGAAATAGGTTCAATTAAAATATCCAGTAGGGTACTGGTTAATGATTTAACTCAGAACAATGTACATTGGGTATTGGGAAAAGGCAGGAGATAGCACTGAGTCATGTTTCTCGCTTGGTGAGATTGTGAAGTCATGGTGGCTCATAGGGCCTCCTTCTAAACCATAACACTTCTGTGATTCTGTAATCAAACTGTGTTTAACCTAAAGTAAGAAGGAAACATAATTTTTAACTTATAACTTAAACTCTACTCTATTTAAAAAGAAAACCCATCCATATACAAATAGACGCGCAGAGAGACTGAACAAGACATAGATATCACACATAGTCAACCAAACAAAACCAGAAAATCACAGTGTGACAGCACCAATTTGGATTACACCCATCAATGAGTTGGTTTCTTTTGGTTCCTTTTGATTGTTTTCTATTCCCTCCCACACTTTTCTGAGGAAATTGTTTGTCCTTTTGGACTGTGGACACCCCACAAATCAAGGTGGCAGCTTTAAACAAGGGCTAGCCTCGTTTGCTCTTCCACAGGAAGGACAAAGCATCTGCTTCATCGGCACGCCATCTACTAACATAACTGAAGAGAGGCAGTAACGTAGTGGTAACCTCACTGGGCTAGTAGTCCAGCATCCCAGGCTAATGTTCTGAGGCCCTGGGCTTGAATCATGGCAGATGGTAAATGTTGAATTTAATAAAAATTGGAAATACAAACAAGTGCTATCTTAATCAAAGAATTGCTACAGTGTGGAAGCAGGCCATTTGGCCCATTAAGCCCACAGCCAACCTCAGAAAAACATCCCACCCAGACCCATCCCCCTATGCAATTCCTGTAACATTGCATTTCCTGTGGCGAATCCATGTAGCCTGCATATCTTTGAAACATGGGAGGAAACCCACACAGACATGGGGAGAATGTGCAAACTCCACACAGACAGTTGCCTGAGGGTGGAACCAGGTGCTTGATGCTGTAGGCAGCAGTGCTACCAGTGAGGCACCTTGTGCAGCAACTATGTAATCACTGTAAATTGTCATAAAAACCCATCTGGTTCACTAATCCTCACTTGTCATGTTGTACGTGTGACTCCAGACCCATTGAAATACGCTTATCTCTTAAATGCCCCCCTGGGCAATTCGAGATAAGCAGTATAAGCTAGCCTAGTGATATCAATGTCAGATGAATGAATAAAAATAATCAGTCCCTTCACCACTAGTACACAGTGGCAGTAATACATACCTTTGTATAAGATACGCAGCAGCAACTTCCATGCTTTCTTTGGCACTACCTTTCAAACCTGTGACTTCCACCTTAACAGCAGCAGTAGCGATAGCATGCGAATGGCTGGCTGAATCACCCCTTTCTCTGGCGTGGCCATTCTATGATTCTAATCAGTTGCTGTCCGTACAATTTGCTGGGATGCATCAAACGTGGTGATTAACCATTGTGCTTCTCTTCAGAATATTTCTTCGCCTGTTTCTCAAAATTGTGAGGACGATGGGAGTGATGTCATTGAAACACCACAGAATGCAATTTTACGTGCAAGTCACACATTATCCTAATTTGCGTGTAAATCATAATTCACTTGTTGCTTTAAATTCCCTAGCAACGCAATCACAGGACCATCATCAGCACAAGGAAGAGGCCTAATATCACCTGATGAGGGAGCTGCTCTCTGAAAGCTTGTGGTTTCAAATAAGCCTGTTGGGCTGTAACTTGGTGTCATGTGAATTCTGACCTTCTCCACCCTTATCCAACACTGACACCTCCACATCAGTTCTCAAAGTTGGTCAATAAGGGCGGCCTTCTGGTGTTGCTCAAAGTGTAAGGGCAGCCCAAAAACATCAAGATGACAAATTTAAATGTCTTTTCAAACAATTATAAATGCATACAAAATACGGCGTAGAACAAGAGGAACACAGAAGACCAGCCAGCATTGGAAGAGCAGGAAAGCTGACATTTCGATTTGTGACCCTTCGTCAGAAGACACTTTTGCTGAAGAAGGGTCCCGACTCGAAACGTCAACTCTCCTGCTTCTCTGATGCTGCCAGCCTGCTGTGTTCCTCCAGCTCCAAACTGTATTGTCTCTGACTTCAGCTCCTGCAGTTCTTTCCACGGCTGAGTGAATTATTAATGTAGGTGTTTTTGTGAAATGGGGGACATGTATATGTAATACTTTGTGTGTGCGAGTCAACATTGAACTAGGATTTCAATTTTGCTTGAGGCTGATTGCTCAGATCTTGCTTCTGTTTGCATGCATTGATAGAATTTCTACAAGCATGTAAAGAAAGAACCACAGAGAAAGAAGTAACCAGAGAGACGTCTTTCCTTTTCTTACTTTGAAGTACTTCAAAGAAACACTAAAGGCTGAGTTTTATCAAAAATTGGCTGTGTCATTTTTCTTGAGTTTTATGGAGGGTTTTTCTCCATGAATCCTACTGAATCTTCAAACTCTATCTTTCCAATTTCACCTCATTAACTGTGCATCACACTCCCTAAGTCAATCCTTATAAATTCTTTAATTCTGTGCTTGTGTTCTTCTCCTCACTTCACCTGACCAAGGAGCAGAGCTATGAAAGCTTGTGATTTCAAATAAACCTGTTGGACTACAACCTGATGCCATGTGACTACTGAATTTATAAGTCCAGCATAGTTAAATGCACAGAGCCCTGGGAAGCCTGACCTCAAACTCCTAATAGCTGAGCTTAGAATTATTGGTTAAGGGTGAACTATTGACAGAAATAGTAAATGTTTGCCAGAACTTAGGCTAACCTTTCCAACTATGTTAATAACAAAAGTCAACGCTATGTCCAAGTGTTTTGGTAATGTCACACAGCTGTCTAAACACAAACCAATTGAGAATTGTTGTTTGCTTCTTGAATCTCATTTTGCTCTGCTCAAAACTGAATATAATGCGCAGAATATTAAATAGAATTTTCATAGCTACTCCGATGCAATGGTTGCTTGGGGGGACCCAAAAGTTGGATGGTGAGAGTGGTCTGTTGCTCCTACCATGCGAACTAGACAGGTAAAATAGGGGGATGTGTACCTGCAAGTACACTGCTGGACCCAGTTTGCATGATAGTAAACACGTATAAAACTTGCTCGCTGAATTCAGCTGTAGCTGGACAAGGAAGGAGGATAGAGATAATGGGAACTGCAGATGCTGGAGAATCCGAGATAACAAAGTGTGGAGCTGGATGAACACGGCAGGCCAACAGCACAAAAGCTGTTGTTTCGGGCCGAGGCCATTCATCAGAAAAGAGGGATGCGGAGAGTGTTCTGGAATAAATAGGGAGAGAGGGGGAGGCGGATCAAAGATGGATAGAGGAGAAGATAGCTGGAGAGGAGAGTATAGGTGGGGAGGTAGGGAGGGGATAGGTCAAGGAGGTGGGATGAGGTTAGTAGGTAGGAAATGGAGGTGCGGCTTGAGGTGGGAGGAGGGGATAGGTGAGAGGAAGAACAGGTTAGGGAGGCAGGGACGAGCTGGGCTGGTTTTGGGTTGCAGTGGGGGAAGGGGAGATTTTGAAGCTTGTGAAGTCCACATTGATACCATTGGGCTGCAGGGTTCTAAAGCGGAAAATGAGTTGCTGTTCCTGCAACTTTCGGGTGGCATCATTATGGCACTGCAGAAGGCCCAGGATGGACATGTCATCTAGAGAATGGGAGGGGGAGTTAAAATGGTTCGCGACTGGGAGGTGCAGTTGTTTATTGCGAACCGAGCGGAGGTGTTCTGCAAAGCGGTCCCCAAGCCTCCGCATGGTTTCCCCCATGTAGAGGAAGCCACAACGGGGTATAGTGGATGCAGTATACCATATTGGCAGATGTGCAGGTGAACATCTGCTTGATATGGAAAGTCATCTTGGGGCCTGGGATGGGGGTGAGGGAGGAGGTGTGGGGGCACATGTTGCACATCCTGCGGTTGCAGGGGAAGGTGCCGGGTGTGGTGGGGTTGGACGGGAATGTGGAGCGGGCAAGGGAGTCACGGAGAGAGTGGTCTCTCCAGAAGGCAGACAAGGGTGGGGATGGAAAATTGTCTTGGGTGGTGGGGTCGGATTGTAGATGGCGGAAGTGTCGGAGGATGATTTCGTTGTATCCGGAGGTTGGTGGGTTGTTATGTGAGGACTCGGGGATTCTCTTAGGGCGGTTATTGCGGGGGCCTTGTGTGAGGGATGTGCTGCGGGAAATGCGGGAGACACGGTCGAGGGTTTTCTTGACAACTGCGGGGGGGGGGGCAAGTTGCGGTCCTTGAAGAACGCGGACATCTAGGATGTACGGGAGTGGAATACCTCATCCTGGGAGCAGATGCGGCGGAGTCAAAGGAATTAGAAATAGGGGATAGAATTTTTGCAGGAGGGTGGGTGGGAGGATATATATTCTACATGGCTGTGGGAGTCGGTGGGCTTGAAATGGACATCAGTTTTTGGCTGGTTGCCAGAGATGGAGACAGAGAGGCCCAGGAAGGTGAGGGATGTGTTGGAGGTGGCCCAGGTGAACTTTAGGTTGGGGTGGAAGGTTTTGGTGAAGTGGATGAACTGTTCGAACTCCTCTTGGGAGCGAGAGGCGGCGCCGATACAGTCATCAATGTAACAGAGGAAGAGCCAGTGTCGGTGCAGAAGAGGGACTGTTCCACGTAACCTAAAAAGAGGCAGGTATAGCTTGGGCCCATGCGGGTACCCATGGCCACCCCTTTGTCTGTAGGAAGTGGGAGGAATTGAAAGAGAAGTTGTTGAGGGTGAGGACGAGTTCGGCTAGGCAGATGAGGGTGTCAGTGGAGGGGGCTAGACAGGCCTGTGGGACAGGAAGAAGCGGAGGGCCTTGAGGCCATCTGTGTGAGGAATACAGGTGTATAGGGACTGGACGCCCATGGTGAAAATGAGGCTTTGGGGACCAGGGAATTGGAAGTTCTGCAGGACATGGAGGGCATGGATGGTGTCACGGACGTAGATGGGGAGCTCCTGGACCAAGGGGGTGAAAGTGAAGTCCAGATAGGTGGAGATGAGTTCGGTGGGGCAGGAGCAGGTGTAGACAATGGGTCGACCAGGGCAGGCGGGTTTGTGGATTTTGGGAAGGCGATAGAAGTGGGCCGTGCGGGGTTGGGGAACAATAAAGTGGCAGGCTGTGGGTGGGAGGTCACCTGAGGTGATGAGGTTGTGAATGGTTTGGGAGATGATGGTTTGGTGCTCAGGGGTGGGGTTGTGATCCAGGGGGCGGTAGGAGGAGGTATTGGAGAGTTGGCGTTTGGCCTTGGCAATGTAGAGGTCAGTGCGCCATACTACAACTGCGCCTCCCTTGTCTGCGGGTTTGACGGTGAAGTTGGGGTTGGAGCGGAGGGAGTGGAGGGCTGCCCGTTCTGCAGGGTAGAGGTTGGAGTGAGTGAGAGGGGTGGAGAGGTTGAGGCGGTTAATGTCTCAACGGCAGTTGGAGACGAAGAGGTCGAGAGAGGGTAGGAGGTCTGGGGGTGGTGTTCAGGAAGGGGACTTGTGTTGGAGGCAGGAGAAGGGGTCAGTGGAGGGAGGGTTGGGCTCACAATTAGAGAAGGAGGTGTGGAGGCGGAGGTGGTGGGAAAATTGCTCTATGTCCAAACGTGACTGGTATTCGTTGATGTGTGGGTGGAGGGGGACAAAGGCGAGCCCCTTGCTTAGGACTGACCGTTCGTCCTCAGTCAGGGGGAGGTCTGGGGGGATGGTGAAGACTCAGCAGGGCTCAACCTAGTCAGCTAGCTGAAAGGGGGACAGACAGACAGACAGGCAGGCAGCGACTACCATTGCAGGATGTTAACACCTCCCACAGGAACATTTCACTGGGTCTCTAGATTGCTAGGCTCAAGAGATTAGCATTGCATAGCCACCTCTCTCTTGTTTTGTTTTGCTGTTACATGTCGGCAAAGGAATTGGAAGAAATAATATTATCAGCTGTTAACTTTAAGTACTAAATTAGGCTCAGTTAAGGTCCAGAAAGTTATTATAGAACCCCAATACATACTTTGTAATGAACCAGATGCACATTCAGTGACAAGAATTGCAAATAGCACTACAGACATCATAATGAAAAACACTGCTCTTTGTCTATATTCTTTTCATCTCCCTACACTGAGAAGACAGACTGGTGCCAATGTAAACTTAATGAAGATGAATTTGCTTTTATATTCCTAATTTCTGAAGTATTTAGTCACAACAGTGCTTGGTATTCTCTTCTCTTTGTACCTTTGACACTGTCATTCTTTTGATGGAATAAAGACAGAGAATTATCAGTCCCTCTGTGTTAATTAACAATGGAGTTATTTTAGTCATTGGAGTGCATCTGCAGCCACACACCAACACATAATTAAGTGAACAGAATAAAAGTTAAATGTTGTGCTGCCGGTTTCCCCAATCATCTCTATGCAACCAGCTATTGTTGGATCTTTCTGTAACGCATTTGTGCCCTTCTTTATATATCAATTTAATGTTTCCCCTTCTGCATTTTGCAACCTTTTGAAGGTATTGATTTTTGCCAGAGAGAATTGTTGAGCCTTTGAGTAATGTAATAAATATGAAACATCTTCAGTTTACTTGCGAAGCTTCCACATTATTGACATTTTATTGAGTGTGGCTCAGATTGTGTGATGCAATCATAGGAAATGACTTACATGTTGTTGCTCTTGGAAACCTGTATATTGTATAAATTCTTGGCTACATTTCATGATGATATTACTCAAAATTACTGAAATAACAAATTTTTCAAGATGGCAGAAATGAGTGTGATATTATCATGTGATATTATAAGGAACACCCAAAACACAGTTTGGGAGGTAGGGAGGATTTAATCCATCTGATGTTGGTGTCATTATTTTCAGATATCCAGGTCTGAATAACAGGATGTAACTTTCCTGCCCTAGCTGGCTGTAAATGTCTGATTCAAAGCTATTTTGGCCAGATTCTGCCTGATGTGTGACAGTGTTTTGTATAACTATGCCCCAGCACAGAGCTACAGAAAGTTGGTCATTCTTGCAGGTGTACTTCAGAACTTGAAATTGCTGCATTAGAACAAATAACTGCCTTTTTGATGCTGATGCTGGGAATCACAACTCTCCCGGGTTTCTGCAACTTCCTAATGTAACATTTATGGAAGATTGTGGTAACCCCAGGCAAATGGATGATGCTCACGGGAGTTTGGGAGAAACCCCATGAAAAATAGCAGGTAGTGTACTTTGAGTGGCAAGTCAATTGTCCAATGTGGAGCTTACACACCAGGTTATTTCAAGGAAGTGCTGATTTAATCTGATTAACCCTGTGAAAGTGGTATTCAGTAAATCAGTTAAAATATTTCATCAAACTTTTGGATTAAACAAAATTGACCTTTATTAGCTAACCTGAATTGCACAATAGAGGCAAGGAAGAGTGCATAATCTGCTTACTTACAAGAATTTTCTCAATAATAGTTGAATAAGGTAAAAGAGACAGTGAAATAATTCCTATTTTATCGTTCCTGGCAATTCCATAAAGTACTTCCTGCAACGTGGCCACTTTCCACCAGCTCTCTTGGGGTACAGAAGCAAGGGCTTGCCAACAGCGATTCCCTGATCAGGCATACATTCACCTAGATTGTAGGTGACAGACACATAATGCATTGGCATCTCAAATACTTCTGGGATCAATTTAGTAGTCTTTGAAACATCTGTAATTAGTAGCTCACCTCTTGGTGAATTCAGAAACAGTAAGGCTCTGTTGGGTTTAAAGTCTCACTTATATAGCTGTGCACTAGATGCTAATTATGAATGACTTGATTCAAAACCACCTGGGTTATTGTCACTGCTGTAAAGGACAATGTGAGCTATGTTTTTTGTTGACAATTTTGTGAATGTTCATAGGAATATTAGTATTTCTTAAAATGCCTTAGAACAGCTGTTTATGCATTTTGACAGCTCTATGAGCATGTGAAAGGAATAACTTTTGATCCTGAGCCAACTCAGGAATTCGTCAAACTGTCAATTTTTCTTGAACAAAAACAGAAGTTGCTGGAAGCTCAGCAAGTCTGACCGCATTTATGAAGAAAAAAGTCAGAGTTAATGTTTCAGGTCCGGTGACCCTTTCTCAGAACAGTAATGAGGAAGGGTCACCAGAGCCAAAGCATTAACTCTGTTCTTTCCCTTCACAGACGCTGCCAGACTTGCTGAGCCTTTCCAGCAACTTTGTATTTGTCCCTGATTTACAGCATCCGCAGTTCTTTTGGATTTTTTCATGTTGTAGGTGAAAATCTGGCCCTCTGTTTGAGTTAAGAAATGTGCGACAAAGTTTTACGGGAGCTATTTAAGTGTTTTAAAGTTTTATAACCTCTTAAAAGAATGAAGCTCTTTGAAGAGATGTTTGAATGGTTATTTGTTCATGGTGATAGCTTTATAAGCAGCTCAAAGTACTTCCCAATGTCATCGTAGAGCTCACAATTCTGTTCACAGTGAATACTGGGTGAGTGAGTTTGTGGGATTTTGAATGTGTGGGATGGATATGTATATAGTTGAGGGAGAATGACCATGGGCTACTGCATCCAGTTCATGAGTGCAGAGGTGGGTGATATCCCAGTGAACAGATCCAAACCTTGTAGCCTGCCCACAAGAACAGGTGACTCTATGAGTTGAACATATTGTGGGCATGGAGGATGAATTAGGAGGTAGCAATCTGATTTTTCAAAATAGCCTGACATTCCTTTCCTGTATCAAAGGGAAAATCTGTTCTTTGGTACGAGTTAACAAATGAACAGCAACATTTTGGATGAGCTTAAGTTCTTAAATGGTTGTTTATATATTCTGACTTAAGAGCACTTAAAAGCATTAACTATTTTAAAGTAGAATTTAAATGATCATTTATTTGTTTTGACAGTTATATGAACATCTCAATGTCAGTGTACAGTTTATGAATCCTATTTGTAGTGGATGTATATATGGTGAGAGAGAGTGAGGAGTGAAGGCTGGAGTATATAATGCTTGAGTATGGAAATGGGCTGATATCCCAATGATTATAGGTAAGTTTTTTTTTACCTCCCACAGTGATAAGGTAACTCTGTGGATTGAAAATATGGTGAGCATGTTGGTTGAATTAGAAGGTAGGAGTGTGATGTCAAAAAATTACCCAAAACTCAGTTCTGAGGAAGGGTGCGGACCCAAAACGTTAACTCTGTTATCTCCTTCACAGATGCTGCCAGACCTGCTGAGCTTTTCCAGCAACTTTGTTTTGGTTCCTAAAGCTCTTTTCCTACTTCAAAGGTGAAAATATGACTCTTGGCATGAGTTAGGATACAGGTATTCAAGTTTTGGATGAGCTCAAGTTTATGAAGGGTGAAAGATGGGAGGCTGGCACAGAGAGTAGGTCAGGAGGTAAGGAAGGAGTGGATGTATTTTATAACAGACCGGTGGAGGGCAGATTAAGATGATGTTTCCAAAATGGAAATAAGCTGTTTTGATTATGGGGCAAATGTGTGTTTGAAAACTCACCTCAAATGGTAACACATGTCAACAAGATTATGTACCGTCTGGTTCAACCTCATACCAATGCCAGGGATAGGGATTAACAAAGTAATAAGGAGTGGAGTTTGTGCCAGGGACCAAAATCAATTACTTCAGTCTTTTCAAAAAGTAATTGGAGGAAATATTTGCTCTGAATCTCAGGCAAACAATGCAATGAAACAAGGGACAGTGGATGAGCTGAGAGAAATGTACAAGAATAAATCTTCAGAGGATTCCAAAAGTACAGGAGCAGTAAGAAAAGCCAAGGAAATTGATTCATTAGCTACAAATGAATAGATAACAGAATCAGAAGAATGCATTCTCATCCTTCTGGAAAATAGAGGAGAGATTTTGGAGGACGACAGTATATGCTAAATGCTACATATGTTTAGAAGAATGAAGAAATTTTGTTTACCAAGGTTACAGTCATGGAGATTGTCATTTGTGTCATTTAATTCAGGGATTGAATGGATAGTTGGTGTCATTTTTTCCAGTGTAGAAATGTCAATGAATAAGGGTTACAGGTTTAAGGTGAAAGGGGGGAGTTTTAAAAGTGAAGTGAGAGGTAAGGTTTTTACATGGAGGGTGAGAAGTGTCTGGAATGTGCCATCTGAGTAGGTGGTGGAGGTGGATACAATAGCAATATTTAAGAGGCATTTGACAGGTAAATGAATAGGCAAGAAATAGGGGGATATGAATCATATAAAGGCAAAAGGTTTTTAGTTTAAAAAGGCAACATGCATCAGCCAAAGACCCTGTTCCTGTGTTGTACTGTTCTTTGTTCTTTGTATCTTTGATAAAGGCTCACTCAGCAGTGAGGCATGGACAAAAAAAATGTACACTTGGGAGTTGCAGGGAATGCCCTAACTTTAGCAGTGCACCAATGATACATTTTTAGGCAAGAGGTAAATAGTTAACTGAAGAATGTATGCAAGGTCTCAACTCAGCTGTTGCAGTTTCAGTGAGAGATTTGCATAAACATTGAAAACCTATACTCATGAAATGTCAAAATGGACTGAATTTGTGATGGGTACAAATATGTTCCTTTCTTGTATTTGAATGTTTGTACAATCAGTACCGATGAATTAATGGAACATTTTCTCAGCCCTGTGAAAGGTTAGCAAATTGGATTTGCAATATGTGAAACACACATCCTCTTGCCCAATCTGTTGAGCTACAAGAAAATTCAGATAATGATGAGTAACCTCATTAATCTCAACTGCTGAAGGATTTGAGGTCACATCAAAGAGCACTGTCTGGGATCTATGGTGGCAAGGGAACTGCTGATGCTGGAAGGCAGGGAACATTCCTAATTTGCATGTAAAATAATACTGAATGTATAACAATTCTTAAAAACTTTATTCTTTCCTCAGTGGCACGTTTCTGAACAATTTCTTAGTATCAGGAATTAAAAACAATCCTGATGTAAGATCAATAACTTGAAACTTAAATTGTGTTTCTCTTTTAGACAGATGCTGGCTGACCTGCCTAGTGTTTAACAGCAATTTTTGGCTTTAATTTCAGATTTCCAGCCTCAGCATTGTTTTGCTTTCTGAGTACCAGAAGAGTATCTGTGATGCTCAAGTTGTATATCTTTCCAACAGATTATTAGAATGGAATGTTTATTACGTCTTATAGAATGATAGAATTTCACAGCACAGAAGGAGGCCATTCAACCCATCATGTCTGTACTGGCACCTGAAAGAGCTACCCAGTTTGTCCCATTCTCCAAACCTACCTCCATAACCCTCTAAATTCATTGCTTTCAAATAGATATCCAGTTCTGTTTTGAAAACTTCAATAAGAGGGGGTTGCACGATGGCTCAATTTTTAGCATGCTGCCTCACAGCACCAGGGACCTGGATTCAATTCTACCACTGCGTGCAGTTTTCACATTTTTCCCATGTCTGCATGGGTTCTCTCCAGGTTCTCCAGTTTCCTCCCACAGTCCAAAGATGTGTAGGCTAGGTGGATTGACCGATGCTAAATTGCCTGTAATGTTCAGGGATGTGTAGATTAGATGGGTTATTAGGTGATGGGTCTCCGTGGGATGCTCAGAGGGCCAGTGTGGCCTTGTTAGCTGAAGGGCCTGTTTTCACACTGTAGGGATTCTATGATGAAGGCATTATAGCAATGTTTCCAGGAAAAGTAAGGTGGAAAACTATAACACAAATCTGGTCAGTTTTATACAGTTTTGGTCACTCCTTTATAAGAAAGACATAGTTTAAATGGAAAGTGTACAAAGGAGATTTGCGAAGACGTTACCCAGACTAGTAGGCCTGAGTTATAGGCAGAGTTTGGCCAGGATAGGACTTTATTCCTTGGAATTTAGGACGTGAAGAATAACATTATTGATGTTCATAAAATCATGAAGGACATAGATAGGATGAATGCATATTGTCCTTTTTCCCAGGGATGGGGAATTGAAAACTAGAGGGCATAGATTTAAGGTGAGAGGAGATGGATTTAAGAAGGACCTGAGGGGTAACTTCTTCATGCAGTGAGTGGTGCGATATAGAATGGGCTGCCAGAGAAAGAGGTTGAGGCAGGTACAATAGCAGCATTTAAAAAACGTTTGGATAGGTACATGGATGAGAGGGGTTCCTAGGGATATGGACCAAATGTGGGCAATTGAAACTCACTGAGTGGGCACTATAGTCAACATGGGCCAGCATGGGCTGGAGGGCCTGTTTTCATCCTGTATTACCCAACGGTTCTATGACACAAAGCAGACATAAGTGGCTGTTTGCAAGTAAAACAGTAATATTGAAGAGCTAATTTTTAAAAAAATAATATTTATGGCACTCATATCATTTCCTCTGTCCATGCCAATTTCTCCCATATTAGATTAGATTCCCTAGAGTGTGGAAACAGGCCCTCCGGCCCAACAAGTCCACACCCACCTTTGGAGCGTGCCACCCAGACCCATCACCCTATAACCCACACACCCTGAACACTACAGGCAATTTAGCATGGTCGATCCACCTACTCTGCACATCTTTGGACTGTGGGAGGAAACCAGAGCACCTGGAGGAAACCCACACAGACATGGGGAGAATGTGCAAACTCCACACAGACAGTCACCCAAGGCTGGAATCGAACCCGGGTCCCTCGTGCTGTGCGGTTGCAGCACTAACCACTGAGCCACCGTGCCACCCTCTGATGCTCTGGTCCTTTATACATATGCTTTCCCAATCGTTGGTCAGCCTTCAGGAACCTGTCTGACTGCCCATGTCCATCTGTGTGTTAGTGTATGTATATTACAATGCACAGCATTATAACTGACCCTGCACCCGATACCTGCACAACAAGGTGCACTGGTTATTAATCAAGTGCAAAAACTTTGTCAATGTAAAATTATCATTTTTTTAAAATGCCCATTTATGGTTTCATTCCTCCCTACCTCTATGATCTCTTTTTGCCTTATCAGATTTGAATCTATTGTTGACACGCTGCTAACATTATGAACATTAAATTAGGAGATTGTTGGTCAGGTCCCATTCTGGACACTTAAGCACAAAACCTAGACTTAGACTCTATTGCAGCATTGGTGGAGTACAGCAATTCCGATCATGTTGTGTTTTAGATAAGAGGTTGAACTAAGGCTCTGTCTATGCATTCAGGTAGGAGTGAAACTTGTCATGCTGTGGGATGCTCTACTTGTTTGTTATTTCACTGGTGTTTGTGGGAGCTTGCTGTGTGCAAATTTTTGCTACATTTGTACATCACAATGCTGATGTGGAGTACTTTGGGGCACTATGGGGTCATGAATGGTGCTATGTAAATGCATTCTTTTTCATAACTCTATTCATTGGTAATTCTGTAAAGATACAGTGTGATTCAAACATCTTTATTTTGTTTATGTACCACAGTCTGACAAAATTGTTAGCAATCATTAAAGATGTAACTAAGATGTTGGGGAAACACACTTTAATCAAAGGATAAGTATGTGCAATTCTCACATTAAGTATTACGGATTGGAATTCATAAGTTCTTTTAAGAAATAAATATTTCCATGTTTATAGCACCTCCCATGCCCTTAGGAACTCCCAAAGTACTTCACAGTGAAAGAAACACTTTATAATTGTATTCACAATTGCAATGTAGGATTGACAGATTTATAAGATTTGTGGACAAGGTCCCATAGACAGTAGCCTGAAGGTAATGAACAGAAAATACTTTTGGTAATTCAGTTTTAGAGACAATTGCTGCCAAGAATATTCAGATAATAATATTTTACTTTCACCAACAAGCCTTTGATTCCGTTTTGGTATCATGAAGAAGCCCTGCTGTTGGAAGCCAAATAGCACTAAACTAAAAACTTTTGATGACTTAAAGAACATTGAAGGCCAAGTCTAGGCTGGATTCATTTTGGGAGACATTCAGATTGCTACAACTCATCAAATCCAGTGCAAAAGTATATCAGTGGCTTCCCAACATGGGATTAAGGAAGCTATGCCAACCTTGCTCAGAACTTCCATCCCAAACAATGCCTTGCAAGAACTGGATTCGGGGACAAGAAATTTCCACAATTTAGGCCCAGGCTAGTTTAGACATCTTCATCTGGAGCACGCCAAATTATTCCTTACAATACAAATGTGCTAATCTTCACATAATTTAACTGAAGCTCTTTCATCTGCTATTTATCAGCACATTAACACATTTAATAATAAAACAAGTTAATTCCTCAATTAAAACAGTGACTGGGATATTCACACAAAAAGTATGAATCATTCATACTCTAATAGTGCACACTGCGATTTCAATGCGCAAGCCATTTATTTTCTGATTAGCATTAAGTCAAGCTAAAAATTACTGATGGAAACAACCCAGGAGCTTGTGCATACTTTCATTTCAGAAGAGAGCACAGCAAAGTGTACTAAATATGGTACATTATTATAAAAATGTCCTTTGTTTTAAAAAAAAGTCCAAAATACTTAAGAGCAGATTATAGAGGAGTGAGAAACATTGACAAAGTCACAAACAACAAGTTTGTAGTGCTGGAGAAGGACGCAGAGTGGGTCATTTGTTAACTCTGGAAAGCTGGTAGCAAATAAGGGATTACGACAACAGCTTAAAATTTATTGGCAGTTTTCTACATCTCTCTAAATTAGAAGCTATCAGAGGTTGTGCATACAAAAGAATGTTGATAATTGGAGTTAAAAAGATTAAAGGCAAAACTAAAGCCTATTTATTCCTTAGTCATTTGTTATGCAGCAGTTGTTTGTGTGGTCAATTAATGGTCGAGTGGATAAACAATGAATCAATATTTTATTATCCAGAAAGATATTCATTGAAGGTGACTCTGAACTTGATACTGTACTCAGAATGAAATGAAACAGTTTTATGTTAAATCATCTTGGTAAGCCTTCATTACAACAAGAAATTAAAGGCATATTAATGAGGCCATTTTGTTTTTAATTAATCTATGAATGAAGTTTTGGTCTGATTGTATGTAATTAAATGTAAACTAATAAACATTTTTTCCGAAGAAGGGTCCCGACCCGAAATATCAACTTTCCTGCTGCTCTGATGCAGCTGTATTCTTCCAGTTCCACTCTGTGTTGCCTCTGACTCTAGCATCTGCAGTTCTTGCTATCTTCAAACTTAATCTCTTCAAGGTGAAGCCATAATGGAACACAGAATGAGTTACGGATAAAGTCACCTGCAGACATTTATTGAGTCTGATGCCTTCTTTTCACATGTCAATACTTGCTTTCAAATGAATATTGGTCAAACATGTAATAATTAATTTCATCTTTCTGTCCAATCCTTGTTCAATCCCTCTTTCAGGTTTATATTGGGGTACTGTTCAGCAGGCACCAGATACCACTTGCCATTTCATCATTATCTACAATATATTATTGGCAACAAGTTAAGGCCACGATAAACCCTCAATTGGGGCATTAGTGGGGTTATTTCACATGCTTAGCTTTGAAAATAATGCCAAGCACTGGAAGAAAATGGAACAATAGTTTGTGCTTATTCTGTGCCAGGTTCTTACTTGAGTTTCCATGAGTGGGCAATAAAAGCCTGGGTGATGGAATTTAACATGAGAATAGGAGAAAATTTTCACTTTGGCAGGAATAATTTTTAAAACAACCACAGAACTACTTGAATGGAGAATGTCTGCAGAATTCCAAGTTGCAAATGCATCTAGGTGTTCTTGTACAACAATCCAAAAAGTTAGCAAGTAGCTAAGAATGCATTTGATTGCTGTAAATTATTGTGAAAGGAACTGAGCAAGGGACGTTATGCTTCATATTTCATTAATATTGTGTATAATTTTGGGACACTAATTTCAGGAAGGATGTAATTATGTTGGAGGCAGCTCAGAGGAGGCTAACTAGATTGATAACTGGATTGTGAATGCTCTCTCGTACAGATAGATTGGGATACACTGTGTCTGTTTCTACTCGAATTTACAAGTATGAGGAGTCAGTTGATTGGAATGTATAAAACTCTGAACTGTCTTGACGGCATACTAGTGGAAAGTATGTTCCCTCGTGTAGGTGAGTCCAGAATCTGACTGAAATTGAACAATTTTTTGAGGAAATGTGAATGGAATGCACATTAGGGTTTAGGTAGCTTTAAATTTGTTCACCTCAAGCACTAAGTTGATGAAAGGAACTTAAAGCATTTACTAAGAACATTTAAGTTCCATCTTAATCTTTTATATCCACCCTCGCTGCAATTACTTTGTGCCAATCATCATCCTTACTTAACCAGGTTGACACAGCAAAGGATTTCCCAAGAGTGACCCTTCATACTGTGGTACTCCAGGGAGGACTAGGTCCTCTCAAGAGCTGCTACATACATTTTATCTACTCCAACAGTTGCAGTTTGCATAAGAAACAGGGCTGTAAGCAGGCAGTGTGCAGGCTGGAGTTGCTGTTTCCGATGAGTACTGCACCAGCTGACATAGAATTACGAAGATAACAATCTTCATTATTAGTTTATACTCATCCTCCAGCTGCAGTGCTGCCTTGAAGTGGTGGAGAGGCATCCACATACGCTCAAGGATCCCAAGCAGAAGCCCATAGTAGCAAGGAGATACCCGTCATTGTAATTTGAGTCCTCACTGAAATCTGTTGATATGATCACCTTGACAATGATGGTCCCCAAGGTCTCCAAGTTAAACAATGACACATAGCTTCTACAAACTGAAGCAGTGAGAGATTGACCACAAAGGCCCATGCAAGGCAATTAAAATCTAATGTACAAAACAGTTATTGTTACCTCACTCCTGGACTGTGTATAAGAAGTGTTTAAGAAAACTTGAAAATTTTCATCATTTGTGCTTCCATCACATTCCCTGGACTTAATGGGTGGCCCATCAAGCAAATACTAATGTTCTTTTCGAAACAAGTTCAGTTCCATTCAGGCAAAACTTCTCAAATTCAACGTCAAAAGATGGGACACTATGTCCAATCATCCAATCTGTCTTCCCCCACCATGTCCTGTTTTTCCCAACTCTCAAATAGCTGATTTTCTAGATAAGGCAGGGAGGAAATGACAAACATGCTTTTCAACTCTCCTTGAAGCAAAGTAGCATTGACTTGAATGACTGAGAGGAGTTAGCTGCCAAATGTTCAAAATGGTGACAACTGCTCTGCCGAGTTACATCAAACTTTGAGTCTAAACATCCTCATTATGAGACAGGTTGTTGAAAAGGAGAGAAATCAAAACAACTTTCTACTGTTTAATGGGATATCCTGTTCCAAGTACCCAAAGATCTGCAAGTTGAGAATTCTTCTGTTCAATTACATGAAGATCACGGAAAAAAAAACATCACCCTGAGTGTCTGACAACCTTGAATCAGGGGAATGCCAATACCCTCTGCCATCAATGTCCTAGAGAATAGCTAGCCTGGTATTTTCATCTCAAAATAATAGCTTAAGAAATCCATATTTACATACTTCATCATGTAAGCAAACATGCTATGATGAATAGGAACAAGAATTCTATGTCTATCCAACATAGCATGAAGCATTCAGTTCTGAAGGAGAGATATGCTGGATTTGAAGCATTACCTCTGTTTCTTTCTCTGCAGATACTGCCAGACCTGCTGAGTTTCTACAGTATTCTGCATGTTCTAGAAAAACCAACAGGGAATGTTGATCAGAACTACCCTTTCCAGGGTTAGGATCATTGGAAGGGCTGTGTTATCCACTGTAAAGTTATGTGTAGCTATGGAAAGGGCAGCTTTCCCCTGCAGCAATGGTGACATCCTACTATCACTTGACGCTTTGGCTATACCGTCTTAGCAGATTGACCTGTGGGATGGTGCACAAATAGAAAATTCAGGAAACAATCAGCTGGCCAGGAAGAAATTGGATGAGGAAGAATTGAGTTAATGTTCCAGGTCAGTGAATTTTCACCAGCATCATAAATCTTACAAATGGAACAACAGGGGGATGGGCTTAGATTAGTTCACAGGTTGGCGCAACATCGAGGGCTGAAGGGCCTGTTCTGTGCTGTATTGTTCTATGTTCTAATTTGATAAACAATTTGAAATTCATGAGGAATGTCCTCATGACCGCAAAATACCAAACGATTTACATGTTAAATAATAGTCATGTTGAAGTTACTACAGCAAGAAGTTTTGGGCAATCAGTTTAACAACAGAGCAAACAGTACAGTGGTGGCACAATGCAGGTAGGACTCAACATCAAATATGTTGTTTGATTGTAAACACTGAAGAGAAGCAAGGTCACCTCATCTGATCTTCAGTGAGGTGTAACCTTATTATGCAGTTCTCAGATTTATTGGGACATTAAGTTTATATAGCGCAGAGTTGTAATAATTAGATGCACAATGCTATCAGTGGGGCTTTAAGTCAAATTGCAAGATGCCTTGGACACACAGTTTAAATAGACACCTTTAAAGCACTACCTCGTATATTTTAACAATGCTTTAGAATTAAATAATGTATTATGGCAAAAGAGCTTGAATTAAAGCTATTGAGCATAATACTTTTCAGTGTCTCAGTATCAACGTAGTTTAAATGGAAATGGACACATTGATGCACCGAGCAGAAAACTAACCGAAAGACCATCCTGCTGAAAACAAATTCTAATAAAGCAGACATGTTGTATTTGTACAAAACCATTTATTTATCCAAATATGTTGGTCGGATTTGTCATATCTGTCCATCGTGCTTGGGCAGCAGTAAATTAAAACCAGCACAGAAAAGAAATTGAAGGATAATTTTAAGTGATGGCAACTTCACAGAAGCACTTAGGAAAAGTCATTTGGAAATGGTTGACAGCAAATGATTGTATTGGAGTAGCATGTCTTTTACTGAGATGCTAAAGCATCAGTTCATTAAACAAGTCTGCAAGATGGCCATAAAGATAAAATAGGAGACTAGTAAATTGTTAACAGTATGCAACAATGGAGAGTGAGAAATCAAAACACAAGGCCAACACTTTCATGTTCAATTAATAATTCATGGCCTCCGCAAAAAAGTGGGTCTTGGTGATCAGGAGGCCAGAGATTTAAAAAGTTGGCATTATAAAAAGGATGATTGGATGTCTGATCAATGTGTTGGAAGCAGATTGGGAATATTGTGATGTAAATCAAAGTTTGTCATTGATTTGGCATTCTGTATGCCAGTTTAAGCCCACTGATCCTGTAGACTGGCCCTCTCTTAATTTTTTTTTATTTCACATCCAGATTTGCTCTTATAGACCACTGGATACTTTTTACTTCATCATCAAATCTACATCCAGTAAACCACCCATGTTTTCACTTGAATAATTTGTATGCCAAACCTGTTAAAGCCCATGTGAATTATCAAAGGTGAGAGAGATGTAGGTAGAGGGGAAGGGGCAGGCCCTCTCTTGATACATTTTTTAATCAACCTCTTCAGGGAAATAGCTGGAACTTGAACCTAGGCCTCCTGGATCAGAGGTAGGGCAACTACCCATTGTGCGACAAGAGCTCCCTGGACATTCTCTTTTTTTTGGAAAAAACACAACCGTTTAGAGACGTCATTATGCACCTCTGGAGCAGAAGGGCCTTGAACACAGGGCTCCTGGCTTCGAGGTGGGAAAACTACCACAACACTACATGAGCCCCAGTAAGACCCTCTCTTCACCTATTTTTTCTAATTAATACATTCAGACATGTTATCACACTTCTGTGGAATGCTGGGACTTTGACCCAGGCTTCCTGGTCCTGTAGAATGGACCGTACTGCTGCACCACTAGAGGGTCCCAAAACCCACTCTTAATGTTCTTTCTTCCTGGTTGTTAGTCTTATTTTGGTGACACCACCAACTGTATTTCTTCTAGCCTGTGTTTTTTTTTAAATTTTAACCTATTTTTCCTAATCAACTTGTTCAGAAATGTTATTACACACTTCTGGAGCAGGTGTGATTTGAACCTGGACCTCCCAGACCAGGGGTAGGGACATTGCCAGTGTGCTACATGATGGCCCTGGTGGAAATACACATGGGAGTAGAACTTCACAACTGTTCTCTAAATCTCCCATCAGAATTCCATGTACTTTTTCCAATCAACCTGTTCAGAGATGCTATTACATATCATGCCGATTCTGATGAAATGATTTTGATTTTTTTTTGCTATTGGAGCAGAAATCAAAAATTCTTTCATTGAAAGGAAATAATGCTAGACCTTTGAAAATAGATGAGTGGATTTTGAAAGATTTCTGACAGAAAGGTTACCCTGAGTTATAGGAGCTACAGTTGCAATTTCTTTTGGAAATGAAGCAGAAGCAGTAGAAAAGAAGTTACATACAAACGGGTTCAGAGAAGTGTCCTCACTGGGAAGCTATGCCCACCATAGCACTTCAGAGATTAGCACAATTAGCAGTGTCTAGATGTAGGTTTTTCTTGTTCTTTTATGAGATGGAAGAATGGCTTGCAAGACAGCATTTTCTTGGTCATCCTTAATTGCCCTTAAACTAAGTGGGGTGCTGGACCATTTCAGAGGGCAGTCAAGACTCAAGCATATTGCTGTGAGTCATTGGGATGTATGACTGGGTAGAGATGGCAGATTTCTTTGCTTGAAGAGGTTTACTGAACGTGATAAGTATTTGCAACAATCAATGATAATTGTCACGGTCACCATCACTGAGATTTGCTTTATCTCCCAGATTTAATAACGGAACTTGAACTTCACAAGCTGCCATGATGGGGATTGAAGCAACCTCTCTCAGAGCAATAGCTTTTTGAATTACCAACTCAACGACATTTTTACTGTGCCACTGTCTCCTCTAAACCCAAGACTTTTACATCGGGCGATTATGATTCACAAGGAAGCGATACAGAACTGTGCTTGTATCTGCACAAGAGAGGGAGGCTTGTGGTGGCTAACGTTAAAGAGGTTTTTAAGTTCTGGACTCCAAAATCTTTCTAGCTGGAGCCAGTGGCATTATCAATAGTCTCTAGGTCATTCAGTATTGCATATTTTGGAATAGGAACATAAGAGCTAAAGAACGAGGAGTAGGAGTAGGCAGCTGAGCCCCTTGATCCTCCTTTGCCATTTAATACGATCATGACCGTTCTCACCTCAGCTTCAATGCTATTTCCCTGGCTGCTCTCCATACCCTTTTAACCCACAAAAAATTAAAAATCCATCTTCTTCATAAATTTATTGAGTCCCAGAATCCACTGCAATCTGAGGGTAGTGAATTACAGAGATTCATGATACTTTGAGAGACGTAATTCCTTCTTATCTGTTTTAAATCTGCCACCCTTATCTGACAATGATGACCTCTCATTCTAGATCACTCCACAAAGGGAAACACCCATTACATGCCTGCATTGTCAATACCCGTTAGCAATCCACCTCCAGTTCAGTGCTGAGACATAGGATGTAAACGTAAAGATGAAGAGACAATATAAAGTTGTGTTCTGCCTGCATTGACTTGATCAAACACAATTATCATTTTTAGTGGGTGCAATGGCCCCAAACAAGTTTTATCCAGTTCTCAGCCATATGCCTGTTTACTTCTTGGCAGCTCTTGATTTGCAGCAATACATGAGGTATGTCAATGTAATCATTCCAATTTAGAGTTTAATGGTAATACAACTGTGCTGTTGTCAAGGCAAGACAATGCTGTGTTTGCTGATAAGGCCTATGCTTTACTCAGTCTTACTTTTTCACACATTGTTATGATTAATTGATGTAATTGTTTAAAAATTCATCTTCAGCTATTATTGATTGTGAGTCTTGGATCGAATATGATATTGTTTATATGAATTCCACAATCACTTGTTCTACAAAGTCAGCTGGAAATAATATTTGTATCCTAAGTATCGTAGCAAAATGCTCCCTGCTGAATATTAAAGAGTAAATGGAAAGGAAGATAACTTTATTTAATGTTTTTAAACAGATTAATTACACTGCAAGTGATTAATGAACTGCTGAAAAGCTACAGTTTTGCGAGAACGCTGTGCCACGGAAGAGGCAATTTTCATTAATATTTGATTAAGGGTTTTCCCAAAAGCTGAAATAGCATTGAAGAAATGCTTGGGTGGGTTGAGAGAAGTCTCCAGAGGGTTGTCTGTGGCCTGGAGACTGATTAATCACCATTGCTCTGGATTATAGATGAATCACAGAAGGATAGACAATTTAATACATACATAGGGCAAAAGATAACCAGATTTTCTTTGATATACGTAGTGATGTGAATACATGGAGAACGTGTGCCCGATATAGATGATAATGTCACTTATTTCTTTGGAATGGTACCAGATGTGTATGAGTCAGTGATATAAATGTCAAAAGTTGTACATATTATTTGGAAAAAAAATCAAGAAAATTTATGGGAAAAATGTGAAGGTCAAATATTTAATCATTTTCCAATTCTCAATATGATAAAATAGTGCACATGAAGTCTCGTTCAGTTGTGGCTTTATAGATATCAATGGAGTTGAATTTGTCTCAAGGATGTGCTGGAATAATGACACATTAATGAGGCATAATATTGTTAATATACAACCATTTCAAGGAATAATGATGCAAGTAAGTTTTACTACGAGTTGTACTGCTCTACACTGTGGAGGTACATTTGCCACACTCTACTTTCAGCTTTACCGGAGATAATGGCCCATGTCTTTCCTGGCCTGTGCCTTGTTAGACCTTTGCTCATGGTATTCAGCTGAAACAAAAACAGGCTCACTTATTGTTGGAACTCTGAGTTAATACTTTCATGACAAGAAAAATGAGAAATCTTGGGACCTTAGTGAATGACAGGATCAACAATCTATCTCTTTGAACAATAAGATGTAAGAATTGAAAATGAAATAGACAGTGCAGGGAAGGACAGTGGCAACTGAGTTCTCTGAGGGTGAACAGCTTACAGACATGGTTGCTATGTGTACCAACAACATTAGTTCAAACAGGAACAAAGTTCTACAAGGAGATTTCACAGAGCTCGGAAATACAGCAGCAAACTGACCTATAATCTCTTTCTGTGCCATGCCAAATGAACATTGAAATCAGAGGTTGCATGGTGAATGTATGGCTTGAGAGATGCTGGACGAAAGAGGGCTTCAGATTTCTGAGGCATTTCTTCTGAGGAAGATGGGACTTATACAGATGAGACAGATTGCTCTTAAACGTCAGAGATAGTCGGAACTGCAGATGCTGGAGAATCTGAGATAACAATGTGTGGAGCTGGATGAATGCTGCAGGCCAAGCAGCATCAGAGGAGCAGGAAGGCTGACTTTTCGGGCTTAGACCCTTTTTCAGCCTGCAGTGTTCATCCAGCTCTACACATTGTTATCTCTTGCTCGTTAACATGGCCTCAAGCCATGTCATCCGCAGTGATTTGCTCATGCCATGGGGAAGTGTTAAGCTAACTTAATGGTGCATGACAGCAGGGTTCCAGTCATACAGACCAACAAGGTGAATGGTGGCAACAGGAGAAGGAGGTGTGGGAGACGGGGTCCCAGACACACGGAACATGAAGCTAAGCAACAGCAGCACTTGCAGCATATTACAACAGGCCCTTTGATGTTATTCTGAGTCAGATTTGAATTGATTTGATTTATTATTGTAGCATGTACTGAGGTATAGTGAAATCTTCTGTTTTGCATTCAGTACAGGCAGGTCACACCATACAAATTAGGTAATAGAACAGAGCAAGGAAAACAATGTTACAGCTGCAGAGAAGGTGCACAAAGAGTGAGATTAACTTGAAATTTAAAATTTGAGTGGTCCATACAGAAGTCTAATAAAGCAGGGAAGAACTGTTTTGAATCTAATTGTTTGTCAATATAAACTTTTATCCCTTCTGCTGGATGGAGGAGGGGAGAAGGGTGTAAAACTGGGCTGAGAGGGGTCTTTGATTATGTTGATTGCTTTCCTGAGGCAGCAGTAAGTAAAGATGGACGCAATGGATGGAAGGCCAGTTTACGTGATGGACTGGGCTATGTTCACAACTCTCTGTAGTTTCTTGCAATCTTGGGAAGAACCTATGCAATCTCATGTCATAACATTTCCCATCTTACATTTGAAGTTATCCTCCTTTCTAGTCATTATTCCCACTGCATCACATCATAATGGCTCCAACGTCTGCACCTGCCTTTCCCACTTTCCACAATCCAGCACGGACTGCAACCTGATAACCCACCTTAGTTTTACTGTTCCAACTCCAGATCTGACCACGGCTGACCCGCTGGACTGAGATTGTACAATGCACTTGCTTGACTATGATGAGTCATCCAAAATGACCAAAACTCCCCCTTCACTCAACTAAGGAATGGTCACATTTAGGTAAAGAATCATTGAATAATAGATTACCAAAGAGGGCCTTCTAGTCTGCACTGATAAAAGACAACTCTAAATTTACCCTAGTCCCACAGACATAGCCATTTGGCAGTGTGTTTGTTGTGTAAACTGCTGGCATATGTACTTGCCTGACATTCATGTGAGATGGTACCTGACAGTAACATGGCAAGATGCCTGACAGTTTCTCTATACTGAAAGGCAAGACAAAGCAGATAAGTGAGAGTGAGGAATGCAGAGTGTCTCCATGCAAAGAGGATGAGCATAAAGGAAATAAATGAAGAGCATTGAAATGCATCCTGTGCATTGAATGTAAGCTATCAGCAAGATCCAAAGTGCAGTTGTCAAGTGCTGAAGAGTTTTCTGAGTTAGTCTGAGGCCAGCCATGATGATGTGATGTAACTGTTGTTTTGCTGATGCTAATTTGTGTAGATGGAAGATGGAGGCTGTCACTGCCTGTGGTGTGTGCTCTTGAGATGTTGGTGAATGAAGGTTAGCAAGGAGGAACATCCAATGAAAAGCACCCAACAGGAAACTGCTCTGGGTTTCAATCGAGGCTTTGGCACTATTTAGTTTCTCACTCGTGTCTCAGAGAACTGTAAGCTATGTAGACATGAGGGGTGATTAACTAATAATGCATGGAAATAAGATTGCCATCTCTTACTAGCAAAAATTTGAAGTAGCAATTGAAATTGTAGGAGGAAAAGCGAACATTTTCTCTTCATCAAAAAATAGCTCAGAGACTGCTGCAGATGGTCAACATGTCTGGTAACACCTGCGAGGAGAGAGAACATCTTCTCTCAATGTTGGGAATCTTATTTTCTCATCCTCACTGCATTCTGTCAAATTTCTCACCACTGCCCCCTTGCAACTCAGGAGCAGAAAAAATACGCAGAAATTTTTGTGTCTAATATAATTCTTATTTAGACCTGGGTTTCAGTCACCACCACCCCCAACACAAAGAAACATCCCTTTAACATTTTCATCATGTCTGTGTGGATTTCCTCGGGGTGTTCTGGTTTCCTCCTACATTCCAATGATGTATCGGTTATGTGGATTGGCCATGCTAAATTGCCCATAGTGCCCAGAGATATTTAGGTTGGGTGGGTTAGACATGGGAAATTGGGGGAATGGGTCTGGGTGGGATGCTCTTTGGAGGGGTAGTGTGGACTCATTGGGCTGAATGACCTGTTTCCACACTGTAAGGATTTTATGATCTAAACACATTCTATGATCTATGATCTATAATCTTTAACATCTACCCTGTTAACTCACTGCAACATCTCACAGGATTTAATAAGATCACCTCTCATTCTGCTAAACTCCAAAGGCCAACCTGTCCAAATATTTCTTGTGAGATCTCATACATCAGCTGAGTGAACAAGGAGGTCCAAATTGTACAGAGTTCTTCAGAAATAGTCTCACCATTGTTCTATATAACAAACATGTATGGAACAAAATATCCTGATTTTATTTTCCATTCCCATTGCAACAAATGACAATATTTCATTTATATCTCAAATCCTTCTACGGAGATCACTGGCACCATAGATGTCAGCCATCAGCCAAGTCTGTTCAAACCATATGATATCAAAAGGCTACTGGAGGCACTTAATACTGAAGTGTTATGGGCTCTGATAACATTCCAGCAATAGTATTGATGACCTATGCTCCTGAATTTACTATTCTTCTGACCAATCTGTTCCAGTGCAGCTACAATGTTAGCATTGACCAGACAATGTGGAGAATTGCCTGCAAACAAAAAGCTGAACAAACCTAACCCAGATAATTACTTCCCCATCAGTCTACTCTTGGTCATGAGTAAAGTGGCAGAAGAGATTATAAACTTTGCTATAAGAAGCATTTGGTTGGCAAATGCTTAGTTTGGGTCCTGACAGTACTCCTGCTGAGTTCCAGATGTGAATTGAGAGTGACTGCCCATGATAACAAAGCCTCATTTTACCCAGTGAGACATCAATGAGTTTTAGGAAAATTTGAGTCAAATGCAATTATGGGGTAATCTCTCCAGTGGTAGGAGTCATATTTGGCACAAAAAAGATATCATTGCAGTTGTTGAACGGCATCTCCAGGACATCTCTGCATGAGTTCCTCAGTGTAGTGTCCTAGGTGAAACCATCTTGAGCTGCTCATCAATGACCTTTCCATCATATGATCAGAAGTGTGATGCACTTTACCTTTTGCACAAAACACATTTTGTGTGTCTGAAACAGTTTACATCCAAATGTAACAAGGCCGAGACAATTTTCCAGCTTGGGCTGACAAGTAGCAAGCAACACTCATGCCATGCAAATAACAGACAATAGCCATCCCCTACAAAAGAGAATCTAACCATAACCTTTTAAGATTCAAGGGTAATATGCTTATTAGATTCCCTACAGTGTGGAAACAGGCCCTTCGGCCCAAAAAGTCCACACCGCCCCTTGCAGCATCCCACCCAGACCCATGCCCCCATAACCTATACACCCCTGAACACTACGGGCAATTTGGCATGGCCAATCCACCTAATCTACGCTTCTTTAGACTGTGGGAGGAAACCGGAGCATCCGGAGGAAACCCACGCAGACACGGGGAGAATGTGCAAACTCCACACAGACAGTCGCTCAAGGCGGGAATCAAACCCGGGTCCCTGGCGCTGTGAGGCTGCAGTGCTAACCACTCTGCCACCGTATTGAATCTCTCATTATCAATATCCCAGAGATTTCCATTGGCTAGAAACTGAACTGGGCCATGCCTATAAATGCTGTAGCTGCGAGAGCAGACCAGGGGCAAGGAATGCTGCAGTGAGTAATTCACTTCCTGACTCCCTCAAGCCTGTCCACTATCCAGAAGGTAGAAGTCAGGAGTGTGATGGAATACTCCCCATTTGCCTGGATGAGTGCAGCTCCAACAATTCTCAAGAAGTTTGAAACCATTCAGAACAAAGCAGTCCACCTGATTTGCACCACATCCACAAGCAGTCATCCCCTGAACCACAGATGCTTAAAAGCAGCAGTGTTTACTCTCCACAAGATGCATGGCAGAAATTTACCAAAGATCCTTAGACAGCACTTGCAAACCCACTGCCTTCCAGAAGGACAAGGGCAGCAGAAGTTTGAGAAGATCACATATGCAAGTCCACATCATCCTGATTCAGAAATACATCACCTTTTCTTCCTTGTCTGTGAGTCAAAACACTGCCTAACTGCATTTTAGGTGTACTTCCTCTAAAAGGAAGCAGATCGCTCACTATCATCTTCACAATAAATGATGGCCCAGCCATTGAAATACGTGTCGCTTGAATTAATAAAAAGTAAACACAGTTATTGTTGCATAACAATCAACTGTGATTCATATTGCAGATGCCGCCCAGAAAACTGCCCAATAAGTTTGGCAGTTTATTGACATTTAAATAATATGCTGTTTTCCCATGCAAGCTCAGGCCCCCCCCTCACCCTCATACTCTACTTGCCAACCACCTATCCCTGTTTCAGAAAAATTGTCAATGTTTTGTTCACAAACATATTGATTTAGTGTGTAACCTTCTACATGGCATCTTGTCAAGTGCCTTCTGGAAATCTCAGGACTTCCCATATCAATGTTTTTCCTTGTTTACTCAAAGGGACCATTCTGTGAAGATATGCTGAATTTGTCATCCATTCAGGTTCTTGAAAATAATGATATGGTTAAGCATGGGAGACTATGAGCTGGGTTTCACGGGAGATTTATCAGCAGCATTCCAGCCCAGGCCACAAGTCGTAATATTTCACTGGGAGCTGTGAATGTTTCAGACTGGGTCATTTGCCCCCATCTGGGACAAAATTTTATTGTAAGAGTTACCATATAATTCAATTCACCACTATGTCTTTTGTTGATTGACTCATTAATAATATTTTGTGCTGTGAACTCATCATTATTTGAATCTCAAGATTTGAGCTGAAAAAGCCCATTCTCTCTGATCAGTCCTCTCTTGTGGTCAATGTTGATCATGATGTAGGTTATGGCCAAGCTGAATATCTCAAAGGGTCTTTACTGCTATGCTGCCTCACCTGAAGCAGTCTGCAAATGGTTTTGACTCTTTTGACCACGATGCTTAAATTTTTTGGCTGTTTATTCTTGACAGCTTCATTATCTGGAGCACTGAAAGCAACATGTTTCACAACCATCAGCTTCATGTCAGGAAAGTATTAATATTGTCATAGAATCAGATAGAGGCTGTTCAGCCCATCAAGTTTGCATTGAGCTTCTATACAGCATCCCATTCAGACTCATAACCCCAGACTTTCCATGGCTAATCCACCTAATCCACACATTTTGTTTTGAACTGTGGAAGGAAACCAGGCACCCAGAGGAAATACATGCAGAAAATGTGCAAACTCCACATATAGCCACCCAAGATTAGAATTGAACCTGGAACCTTGGCACCATGAAACAGCAGTATCATTGTACTGTTGTTATCCTTAACTGTCCACTTGCCAATCCCCAAGTCCTTGTTAATCATGAGCAACCTGCAGAGGGAACAGAGGAGCTGTTGGGAAATTTGGGGGTGTGTGGGGGAAGGAGGTTTGGGACGAAGCAGTACAGGTATACTGTCTAAGGCATGATTGTCAGAGATAGTATGATCTTACTACTAGCTGCCACAAAGCAGAGAAACAATGTCATTTCAGGTACTGTCAAAGGAACTTTACATATACACTCAGCCCTTCAGCAAGGCAACAATCAGCCATTGATGTGAGATGGTCTCTGTCCCACTAGGCCTTGTCAGCAGCAATAACTGCTGGTATTATCTTTGATTTCCAGGACACCACTTCCCCGGGCTGGCTCAGAAATCTCTGTGACAGCATTAGCCAAGGAAAGGGCAGGGTTTGAATTCAGCAGATGCTGTTTTTCACAGGTCATTAACCATCAAATATATGCTTCCTGAGCAGCAACGAGAAAGGGCAGCGACTTGCAGAGGAATACTAGCCCGCTGAGGATACAGCAGGACTATCAGTGAGTTTCATGTGCTGCCACCCACTCCAGTTAGGAATCAATCACTTTTATCACCAGAAAGGGTGATCACTCACTTCTTAAAGTTGATCCAGATTGATTTCAATAGTTATAGCTTACTTACATCTCAGTGTCATGTCTCATTCGGATTTACGTTGATATATGGTTAGCCTCTGGAATGAACAGTTGAATACATCTTCCAGAAGGTCCCTGCTACATTGTTAACCTTGCTGCTTCAGAGATGCAAATGATTGACACAAAAGATGAGCTGAGAATTCACAAAGTCAACCTCCCAAATACAAACCATGGACAGTGGACAGTGCTTGAGTTTATCGCTGTTGCTTTTCCATGAGAAATTTAATTAGTAATTTCTTCCACTTCGAATTGACTGGAATTTTCCTGAGGATAAAAGTACTAACGTAGACACTGACATGTTGCAGTAAGCGGTGAGCTCCTCAATACAATGACTGTGGGATATTACTCTTACCTATTCAATTGCCATCAGTGTCCATGTGCATGGTTCCCTGAAAGTTGCCACCGAGGTTGAGAGGGTTGTTAAGAAGGCATATGGTGTGTTAGGTTTTATTGGTAGAGGGATTGAGTTTCAGAGCCATGAGGTCATGTTGCAGCTGTACAAAACTCTGGTGTGGCCACACTTGGAGTATTACGTACAGTTCTTGTCGCCACATTATAGGAAGGATGTGGAAGCATTGGAAAGGGCGCAGATGAGATTTACCAGGATGTTGCCTTGTATGGAAGGAAGGTCTTATGAGGGAAAGTTGAGGGATCTGAGGCTGTTTTCATTAGAAAGAAGAAGATTAGGGGATGACTTAATAGTGACATACAAGATTATCAGAGGATTAGATAGGGTGAACAGTGAGAGCCTTTTTCCTCGGATGGTGATGACTAGCATAAGGGAACATAGCTTTAAATTGAGGGGTGATAGATATAGGACCGATGTAAGAGGTAAATTCTTTACTCAGAGAGTAGTAAGGGCGTGGAATGCCCTGCCTGCAACAGTAGTAGGCTTGCCAACTTTAAGGGCATTTAAATGGCCATTGGATAAACATATGGATGAGAATGGAATAGTGTAGGTTAGATGGGCTTCAGATTGGTTTCACAGGTCGGCGCAACATCGAGGGCCGAAGGGCCTGTACTGCGCTGTAATGTTCTCTGTTCTATGTTCTATATATGACACCTTAAATAAAATCTCAACCATTTCACATGTGGAAGCAGATAGGAAAAGTCATTGAAAATGAAATGAAATTACATAAATAAAGATAACAATTTAAGATTTATTTTTAGCAGATAGTTTTTCTACAGAAGTAAAAATGTTAAGAGGTGGTTGCCTGTGAGCCAGTGCTGGAGGCTAGTATTCTCCTATGATGGGCCATAGGTAGAAAACACTTGAAAAGTCATGATCAGCGTGTCAAATAACGCCATAGATTAATTAAATAACGCCATAAATAACGTTGGATTAGGTCGAGATAGGATGCAGCAAGATCCTAGAGAGATTTGAAGCTGAGGATAAAGATCTTAAATTTAAGATGCTGGAGAACAAAGAGTGACATTTGCTATTGAGAACCCAGTGGGCTTGGTGAAAATGATAAGTTTAAAGTGTCAAGTGAACGCAACTGGATCTGATCTGAGAGACATAAAGGACATATGTTGGGTGGATATTATTAAATAATATGGTCTAAAACATATCCCAGGGGATGAAACTGTTCTACAGTATTTTTCATAGGTTGGATGTGAAACCAGATGCTGATTTGCCGTCACCCAGAATGTGATGCTGTCCCAGACATGTTTCACTTTTTGGAGCACTTAAACTCAGCATTTCTAAATCAATCATTGCTCCCTCCTGTAGAGATTCAATAATCATGGATTCACCAAAAGAGGACTTGCCACAGGAAGTCATTTTGGGGATACTCAGAAGACTGACTGAAGGACCTTTGGAAGAATACTGGAAGTCATGCACTCATATGGATGAGAGAAAAAAAACCTTGTTAAAAAGCCAGAAGGAATGTGACTCTTATCCTAATAAGTCAAATAGGGTGTGGCATGCAGACAAACACGTTGTAAAGTACTCCATTGTGTTTGTTAATGGGTAGGTACATTTTATTAGCAGGTCTATTAGTTGCCTATTAATTAACATTTAGTTTACTTAGAACAAAAAAAATTAAGAACTGAAATTCTGTCCTATAATTTCATTTTTTATCACACAGAAATATGTACATATTTTTATTAGTTGCTTGTCTTTATAGGGATTACAACAAGAGTCAAATCTTTTATCTCTCACCACTTCAGAAAGATGCTTGCTTTACTAGGCCATCATTTTTTTTTATTTGAATTTTCCACGGAGGTCAATCACTGAAAAATTCAGAAGAGGCTGCCAAATTACTTTTGCCAAAAGAACATTAAGAATCTGAGGTAAAACACAAAACACGAACTATATTACATTATGCAAGAACTGTATGAAGCAAACTCAATACAAATATCAGGAAGAAAGATTCAGTCCTTTAACGCCAAAAATAACCTTACAGATGGTCATACCTCTATGAAAGGTTATTACTGTTGTATTCAAGTTAATTTCTTATCCAGTGTCACAGTTATAAATAGTTTTGTTTTCTGCAAAGTTCTGTATTATACATTTTCTGGCTTGTGATCAGTAATTTGCTGATTTTTAGGTTGTTCAAATCAACCCCAGATCCCTGGTTCTGATCCTGAGCTTATTTGGGATGTGAAGTAGGCAAGCGTTTTAGGGCAAAAGAATTTCTGTGTTCATTAAATACGAAGGGTAAGTATATTACACGAAATAAAAGGCAAATACAAAGCAGTGGAATCAACACTGTCAATTATACAGAGACAGTGCTTAAATACACTATTAAATTAAACATAGGTTAAACAGAGATGGGGAGGTAAATATCTCTTTTGTTGTGGGGTCTCCACCCCTATCTGCCCTTCATAGGGACCACTCTGTCTGCGACTCCCTTGTCTGCTCCACACCCCCCACCAACCCCACCAACCCCGGCACCTTTCCCTACAACCGCAGGAAGTGCTGCACCTGCCCCTAAACCTGCCCCCCTCATCTCCATTCAAGGCAAAATAAACCTTTCACACCAGACAGGGGTTCATCTGCACATCCATCAACTTGGTCTACTCCATCCGCTGCTCCCAATGTGGCCTCCTCTACATCGGCAGGACCAAGTGAAGGCTCAGAGACATCTTTGTAGAGCACCTGCACTCTGTACATGACAAACATCAACACCTTCTGCTCGGGAACCATTTCAACTCCCCCTCCCACTCCCTGGGTGACTTGTCCATCCTGGGCCTCCTCCAGTGTCACAATGACATCATCTGCAAATTGGAGGAGCAGCACCTCATATTCTGCCACAGGAGCCTACAGCCCAATGGCCTAAATGTGGATTTCATGTTTCAAAATCTCCCCATCCCTGGCCTCATCCTATGTCCAAGTATCTCTCTCATCCCCACCTCCTTGACCTGACGATACCTGTCCATCTTCTCTCCCACCTACCTGCATCACACATCCCACCGGCCAATTCCCACCACTCCCTGCCTTCACTCGCACATCACTATCCCACCCACCATCCCTATCCCCACCCCTCCTCTCTCGATTTATTTCATCATCATAGAATCCCTACAGTGTGGAAGCAGGTCCTTCAGCTGAACAAGTCCACACTGACCCACAGAACATCCCTCCCAGACCCACCCCGCTATAATCCATCTAAACTACACACCATTGAAAACTACGGGCAATTTAGCATGGCCAATCCACTAGCCGACATATCTTTGGACTGTGGGAGGAAACCTGAGCACCCGAAGGAAAGCCACGCAGACACGGGGAGAATGTGCAAACTCCACACAGACAGCCACCTGAGGGTGGAATCGAACAAGGGTCCCTGGCGCTGTGAGGCAGCAGTGCTAACCACTGAGCTCCCTCCTCCCTTCCTAATTCTGAAGAAGGGTCTCGGCCTGAAGCATCAACTTTCCTGCTCCTCTGATGCTACCTGGCATGCTGCGGTCCCCCAGCTCCACGCTGTGTTATCCCTGACTCCAGGATCTGTAGTTCTTGCTATTTCCACAATGTTTGGGTGAAGTTTGCTTCTTAAATCTAGTTAATTGTTCTTTTAAAATTGAGGTGTGAATTGATTTTTCAGGCTGAACAATGGTTCCAAGCAGTTATCTCCGTGTAATTTTCCTAGACTAGACCCCTGCTGCCTTTTCTTCAAATTTTGCAAGTTATTTGCAAAGTCCTGGATTTTGGGCCAATATTTCAGAATAAGGGAATTTTTGCTCACCCCTACAGTGTATGCTCTTCATGCAATTCTCATCGATAAATCTCCCTGAGATCTTTAAAATAGGTACTAACTCAAATCGCTATTGCCGCCATACATGGGTTTCTTCAACTCACGTCTCAAATAGACTTGTAACGTGCCTTCCTCTCTATCAATTCCACAGCCTTCCACTTCTAGAGTTTTCTACTACACAAGTCAGCATACCTGATGGTGGCTCAGTGGTTAGCACTGCTGCTTCTCAGTACCTAGAACCTTGGCTCAATCCCGTCCTCAGGTGACTGTCAGTGTAGAGTTTGAACATTGTCCCCATGTCTTTGTGGGTTTCCTCTGGGTCCTCCTGTTTCCTCCCACAGTCTAAGGATGTGCAGATTAGGCAGATCGGCCAAACTAATTTATCCATTGTATCTGGGGCTGCACAGGCTGGGGAAATTAGCCATGGCAAGTGGAGAGTTACAGGGTAGGGATGTGGGTCTTGGTTGGAAGCTCTCTGGATATGATGGGCCAAATGGCCTGCTTCCACACTGTAGGCATTCTATTGTCCTTTCTGTTGCGATTGTTTTGAAGACTGCTGAATTAACAACAGTTCAGCTGTTCTGGGCCAAATCTGTCTGAATGAACCTCATGTCAGCAGACAGCAAACAATTATCTGTGTGGGGTTGGGGGTGCTTGCTAATCATTTACCTGAAATCATATAGTTTCTCAGAAATCAAGTGTTTCTCAACTTTTTTTTAAAATACATTTTCAGAACTGAACACGAAAATCTATTTTTCCAGGACATTACAACTGACGCCTCTAAATAAAAATATATTATGTTTTGAGGCAGAACTTATTTTTACAATGTTTTCGGTACAAGCACACTTATTAGTTGAAAGTTTGCAAATACTCAGGTAGTTTAAAAAGATTAAAACGCTAATCTCAAAGGATTCTGAAAGAATCTTTGCAAATGTTCAATGAAGTTGTTTGGTCAACATGACCTGTGAGAGCGAGAAACAACAAGAATAGATCTGTGCTCAGACCAGAACTTTAATATGTGTATTGAAATGTTAAACTTTGAATGCATTTCTAATATTGTCTGATCAAATTCCTCTGAGATTGTACTGATGGGAATATTTTATTTAAGACTGATTTTCCAAGTCATCATATTTGATGGGAAGGATAGGAGCTTCCTCAGGGAGTTTTGAGTAGCATGCATTGTCAGATTGAATTTATCTTCAATGTCACTGATTAGTCATTGGCAATTGAGTCAGGATTTTCTTAACTGCTGTAGATCCATCAAATTCCTTTTAAGTTTCCTGAAGGTCTGAGATAATTGTCTTCTTTTAAAAGCTGTAAGCAAAATGATTTGTGCACTCTAATTGAGACAGTCATACGCATTACAGCAAAGTTATCTATTAGTCTTCTACCATATTAGAACATAGAATATTACAGCTCAGTACAGGCCCTTCAGCCCTCGATGTTGTGCCGACCTGTCATATCGATCTCAAACCCATCTAACCTACACTATTCCACGTACGTCCATATGCTTATCCAATGACGACTTAAATGTACTTAAAGTTGGTGAATCTACTACCGTTGCAGGCAAAGCGTTCCATTCCCTTACTACTCTCTGAGTAAAAAAACTACCTCTGACATCTGTTCTATATCTTTCACCCCTCAATTTAAAGCTATGCCCCCTCGTGCTTGTCGTCTCCATCCTAGAAAAAATGCTCTCCCTATCCACCCTATCTAACCCTCTGATTATTTTATATGTTTCAATTAAGTCACCTCTCAACCTTCTTCTCTCTATTGAAAACAACCTCAAGTCCCTCAGCCTATCCTCGTAAAATATTCCCTCCATACCAGGCCACATCCTAGTAAATCTCCTCTGCACCCTTTCCAAAGCTTTCACATCCTTCTTATAATGCGGTGACCAGAACTGTATGCAATACTCCAAGTGCGACCACTGGATTCAGATAAATAGGTTAGCAATTCTGGTTATGATAAGGGGGTGAGAGAAGCATTGTATAAATTGCTGGCAATTGGCTTTATAAACTAATGCTTCTACAAGTCTACTTGTAGGTTATCCAGAGTTAAGAATCATAATAGTAAGGAAGCCATGGATAAATCCAATAGAAATTCAGACACTTCAGAATAGTACAAGTACAGAACAGACTACCACCAGGAGTAGTTGAAGTGAATAGCATAGATGCATTTAAGAGAGGATTATACAAGGAAGAAACAGAAGAATAAAATATTGATGAAATTTGCTAGATTAGAGTAGGAAACTAGTTTTGGGACAAGTGGCCTCTCCATTTGTTTTAAATAACTGGATGAATTTCACCAACCTTCAGAAATAGGTTGGATGCTAAGAGGACAAGAACAATCGTGGGAAACTTGGGTGAATCAGCCCCACCACATGGTGTTGCCACTGGGCATTTTACAAACAGTGGAACTAGATGAGGGTGAGCAAAGCAAAACGAAAAATATAAAAGTAAAGTTTTGCTCCTTTCTTGTACCATTCCTTCTCGGTTGACCTGTAGGAGAAGCCCTTAACTATTCGATTACAGAAGCCATCAGAGTTGCTGTATTCTGACATCATACTTTCAACCTCTCCATCTTGGAATGAAAAATCTTCAAACATGTTGCAGCTGTACAATATCAGAGACAGATCTTACATACATCCTTCCTCAGTGCCTTTAAATCATTGTATCTATGTTTTTATCTGATAACTATGTCACTTCTTACTTAACTAAAAGCAAAATACTACGGTGCTATAAATCTGAAATAAAATAAATTCAGAAATTGCTAGAGAAACTCAGCAGATCTTGCAGCATCAATGGAGAGAGAAATGGAGTTAACTTTTTTGAATCCAGCAACAATTCTTTGGAATTCCAAATGATTAGTTGCAAATGTAGGAGCTGAAAAGGTCTTAGGCCTGGGTAGATGGGCAGAGATTGGCATGAAGAACAAGAGGAGTAATGGGGTGGTATAGCATCAAATGGCTTGGATATAGCATCAGAAATGAATAGTCACATAATGGGGTTTGAATGGTGATGGGCACAGGGCTGTTTGTTCACTGAACAAAAAAAACTGAAGAACTGCAGATGCTGGAAACCCAGAACAGTTTCTGTTTACGTTAATTGTTTTGCTGTTTGTTTTGAAGTTAAGAAAAATTACAGGAGCACAAAGACTGCATTTCCCACAGCTTGCCTCTAAAGGCAGCATGTTTTATGACTGTCTTCGAACTTGAACTCTGGCAGAGGGCCTGCTGAAACAAATCTGACTGTGGAATATTTCCTCCTAAATCAGGTTTCGGGTGCCTCAATCATTTCCAATTCTGAAATCACATGGCACCAGGTTATAGTCCAACAGGTTTATTTAAAATCACAAGTTTATAGAACACTGATCTTTAGTTAGGTGAAGTGGAGAGAGGTGCACAGGTACAGAATAGAAGGTGGAGAGATAATGACAAGATAATTCCAGGTAATTAAGAGTATCAACAAATCAGTACATGCAACGTGAGTAAAGTGTCGACATCTGAATAACACGTGAAAGGATGACCTATGAATTGATTCATTGAGGCAGAGCAATAATTACAAATAATCAAAAGTAAGATGGGGCTAATGACAAAGCAGTTAGTTAGAATAACATAAGTAGGTATCAGAGTTGAATGAGGAAGGTCTAACAAAAGAAACAAATAATCAAAAACTGTACAAACTAAATAAGGCAAAAAAAAGACGCGTAATCAATGTAATGGAGTCAAAACTGAACAGTAAGGAAGATTTTGCAAACACAGCAGGATATGATGGGATTACACGAACCCAAGTACATGTTTGAGGCCATTCCCGTGAGTACAGAACTTGGCTATCAGTTTCTGCGCAGTGATTCTGCGTTGTTGCGTATCTTGAAGGCCACTTTGGAGAACGATTACCTGAAGTTTGGAGAACGAATGTCCTTCACCATTGAAGTGTTCCCCGACTAGAAGGGAAACAATTCTGTGTTCCCTATCAGGACCAAAATCTCAGGACCTAGTGTCCGGCCTAATGTCTGTATGATGTCAATTGAGGGATAGGCATCGCTGTTTATGGAGTTTAGTGTACATATTAATTGCCTTGCTTTCTATGTTAAAGTAGTGAAAAGCCCTTTAAAAGCTCTCTGTTGGCTGTGAAGTATTTGAGTCATGAGGTCATCCCGAAAAGTGCTATATGTACGAAAATCTTCCTTTTTGTTTTCTATGGATTCCCTGAGATTCAGCATTTTTTGACTACATTAATTATTTTAGTCTCGTCTGGGAGCTTTGAGGGACAGCCTTTGCAATTCTTGGAAGTTCCATGCAGATTATTTTGATTTGATGAAGGTAATGGTGCTTCTCTTAATCAATTCTATACCCTGGCAACATGAAGATACATCAGTAATGTTTGAAGGAATGAAAACAAAAAGTACTGGAAAAGCTCGGCAGGTCCGGCAGCAGATGTTTGAAGGATTGTTTTGTTAAACCCCACTGCTGATGTGCCTATTAAGAAGCATGAATCTATCAATGAGCAAAAACCTTTAGGCCATTATATTGTATTCTTCAAAGCACATAACCATTGTAAATGTAAGTTTCAATGATTTTAAATGTTAGCTTTGGAATAATAATGAGCTTTCACAGAGAATGATGTTTGCTGCTGTCCCAAGGGCAACGGCCTCTCTCCTAGTGGAATTTGCTGCAGGGGTAAACCTGGAAGGCCTAATCCATTATGATTTTGGTGGAGGCATGAGCAACATTTGATATTTATTCCACAACACTCTGAGGGTTTTTTAAAGGAGACATGAGCCAATGTGAAGAGCATATCACTTTTCTCGAAGAGGCCAATCCTTATGGCCTAAAAAACGTGGAAAGGATGCAGGACCTTGCGTATTTTCTAGCATATAAGAGTTTTGGCAGCTATTAGGTCATTTTGTGCAGATGTGCGTGATTTGGCATCAATAGTCTCATGCAAGATAAGTATTGATGAAGCAGAAGCCTGCTCTGTATGGCACGGTGACTCAGTGGTAGCACTGCTGCGTCATAGTGCTGCGAATCCAGGTTTGATTCCAACCTCGGGCAACTGTCTCTGTGGAGTGTGCGCATTCTCCCTGTGTCTGTGTGGCATTCCTCCAGTTGGCCCAGATTCCTCCCACAGTCCAAAGATGGACAGGTTAGGTGGATTGCATTTGCCAAGTTGCCCTGTAGTGTCCAGGAATGTGCAGAGTAGGTAACATGTGGGGTGATAGGGATAGGGTCGGCGCTGGGCGTGGGCGGGATGGTCTTCAGACGGTCAACATAGACTCAATGGGCTGAATGGCCGTCTTACACACCGTAAGGATTCTATGATTCTGTTGATGAATTCAGCACATTACTGATGGGGTGCTATCCAGTCAATGTGGGTGCAGTGTTAATGCTCTGCACTAGGATGATGCCAGGGAGGTGGACAATCCCGCTGGCCCGGTAGATTGTCCTTCCTCATCACGAGGAAGGGTATGAAGAGCTGTGATCAGAAGAAAATGGCATAAGTTGCATCCTAGAAGCATACAGGAATCGAGGATTGTAAGATGATACGCAGGATTCCAGGTGCTCCTTAAAATGGGCCATTGTCATAAAATGGAGAATTGTGACCTTAAAGACCAGCAGGATTTGATGGGTGCTCATTCCTTCTGAGCAAAAGTCAGAGTTTTATTTGCAAAATGTCAGAAAGTTAATCAATTTTTTTGAAGGAATGCCAGAGTCCTCACATCCTTCACAATGAGCTCTCTTGTCTCCATATGGTGTAACATGGGGTCCGTCAAGTCAGTTATTGTCATGCCAGGCTAAGGAGTTCTATGATATGTCATTTTCATGTAAATGTGTGTCGCACAGCCAAAGTTTTCATTCTAGACTGGGAAGCAGAAGCTGTCAGCCAACTACCATAATAATTTATTCACAGCCAATGAAGTGTCTCTCATCCACATCACCGACCACATATAATAAACCCTTCATATCCACAAAGTCACAAATAGTGAATCATCTGTCTGGGCCAAAAATATAAGTAACAACAAAAATCAATGTCCATTGGCAAGAATTGGCATATCTGCAATTTTTAACTTACTTTTAAATGAGCTCCACATTCGCGAGTCTCATTATTTGCCAGGTGGGGTCCCAGGAATGGAACCTTTGTGGATAAGGAAGAATGACTATACTTGCATACGTACACTTCAGTGTGCCAATGTGGCAGCTCTGAATTAGCATTTTCTGGTTCTAGCTGTAAACATGTTTTGTGAAATACAAGCTTCTGGTGCTACTTTTAATTGTATTTGTCTGATTGCACTTGCTTAACTGATATGACAAGGTAGCAATCAGTGTGCACAATGTAATGACAGCTTGAGATGATCATTCCTAATGCACATTCTTGGGCAATATATGTCATGTCGAGGCAAATTCAAGCCAGATGGGTGGCATTACTGAATTAGTGGGCCCATGAATTCAATGATTATTCCCAGCTGAGCCTTAAAGTTCAAGAAGTTAGGCTTTCTCTGAAGAAAGAAAAACACTGTAACTTATCTGTAATACAAGAGTCAATGTATGGTCTTACAATATATGTTCTAGTCTCTTTGTGCCTGCTGGGCTTGATATAATAGCACCTATTTGACATATGACTGTCCTTTTTAGACAGCTCAAGAATGAAAGTTGTAATGGACAAATAAATTACACACTTCTCTCAAGTAAATGCCTGTTTGACTGCAGGTAATATCAGAGGTCAATAATCTTTGAAAAGTTGATGACTATTAAAAGCATTACACTTTAATGTGGACAACACTGAGGTTACAGCCAATGTGCATTGATAGTAATAGGGTCTGCTCTGCATAATTCAACCATATATACATCCACCCTATGGGAGAGAGGAAACAATCAGTGATGACTGCACATTTCTCTGCAACCAATGTTGCACGCTATCTCTCAGCTGTACAAGGGAGTTTATCACCTTTCAAGACTGGGAAATGTGCAATAGGAACTTCACTTCTCCATTCTCCCCTATACCTGCTGAGAGAAGCTAAACAAAGCACTGCCTCTCTTAAGTTAAATGTTGTGTTACAGGATGCTGAAGCATTTCAGCACAATTTACCAGCATTTACAAACATTGAAACACTGAAAGCTCTACCCAGCAGTTGGATTTTAAATGCTGGCTGAAGCATTAAAAGCTAACTTCAGTGCAGTACTATGTCACTGCCCTGCCTCACTGGCTGGTATCATTTCCGGAACAAGCAATAGGGCCTAAATAGTACGGTTGACTCCAAAATCTGACCGCCAATCCTTCCTTTTCTATCTAAACGTATTTATGCTCTGCATTCATCAAAGTCCTGGATACATAAGAGTAGACTCACGCGTATTGTCGCGTGTACTCGTTTATGAATGTACAGCAAAAAGCTTTTAGAATGCCAGCCTCTTATGGCACATTCTTCAATACAAGTACCTTGTTACAAATCATGGATACAAAAGCCTGGTTTGGCCATATCTGGAGTATTGTGTCCAGTTCTGGTCGACTCATTACAGGAAAGATTTGGAAGTGTTAGAAAAGGTGCAGAGGAGATTTACCAGGGTGTTGGCTGGAATGGAGGGCAGGTCTTACGAGGAAAGGTTGAGAGAACTAGGGCTTTTCGTTTTACAATGATGAAGGATGAGCGGTGACTTCATGGAGGAGTCCAAAATGATCAGAGGTATAGATAGAGTGGACAACCTGAGTCTGTTTCCTAGGGTGGAGGTAGCTTTTACGAGGGGACATGGTTTTAGAGGGAATGGAGGTAGATATCGGGGAGACGTCAGACGTAGCCTCTTTACTCAGAGAGTGGTAGGGGCGTAGAATGCATTGCCAAATAGGGTAGTAGAGTCGGCTACATTAGGGGCATTTAAGCTGCTATTAGATAGGCATATGGATGATAGTATGAGGTAGCGGTTGCTGTTAGATAGTCCTTAGGTTTAGGATAAAAGTCCGGCACAACACTGGGGGCTAAAGGGCCTGTTCTGTGCTGTACTGTACTGTGTTCTATGAATCTTAGGTGCAATAAATAGAAGATATCATGCAAAGAATCATATGCATGACAGAACATTTACTCATCAATGGAAAAGTTCAAGGAATGTGAAAATAGACAGGTCCACTTGTGCTGCACAGTGCCCAATCTAAATCTGAGTCTTCCTGGATAAAAACCAAAAGAACTGCGGATGCTGTAAATCAGGAATAAAAACAGGAGTTGCTGGAAAACCTCAGCAGATCTGGCAGCATCTGTGAAGATAATATCAGAGCTAACATTTTGGGTCCAGTGACCCTTCCACAGAACTGATGAAGGGTCACCGGACGCAAAATGCTAACTCTGATTCTTTTCTTCACAGATGCTGTCAGACCTGCTGAGCTTTCGCAGCAACTGCTGTTTATGTTCTCCCTTCCTGGAAACAGGTCTCAAGAAAGTCTAGTCTGATCTCTCAAACTTGACAGTACAAGTTCATTCTTATCTGCAGAGGATGAGCTTGATTTCCCACTTCATTTTTATCCAGGACATTATGATCTTGTGATCTTATCACCACCTCATTGGCTCCAGTCATGAAGGGCACAACATGTAATAATGATACTGAACAGCTTTTCTGAGACATAGGTAAGGCTTGGCTGGTGCAGTCTATTGTTCTAGACCTTACGTTAACGGCCTTGTAATGGTTGTAATGAGGCCAGCCACTTGCATCAAGCAGATTGACGGACAGGTGAGAACAGGAGTGTCAGACATTCTGCTCACTCTGAGATTTGGGTCTGAGGGAGCTGGATCAGTGTCAAGATTCTACACATGCAAATAAAGGGGCACTTGGTGACCGGATACTGGCCCCTGTGGAGTTACTTCAGTCGTCATGAGAGAAGAGCACACTCTTGAAGAAATTCATTTGCAACAGTAACCTTGGAATTGGGGTAAGCACTTCTGGCATTATGCTGTTATTTGGGAAGCTTGACTCATTCCATCCTGCTGTCAAAATCCTTTGGGCCCAGTATGTGGAAAGAATGAGTTGCATTTTCTCAGCAGATGACAAGCAATGACTAATTTTCCTGAAAGCTTGTGGATGTGTAACATTTTTGGCTATTCAGAGCCTAATTTTCCCTGAGACCCCAGACAGCAAAACCTTTCAAAAGTTAACAGTTTCAGTTAAGAAATATTATGACCTGAGCCTCCACTAATTCTGAGATGTTGTTATGTCTGGTGGCCAGGATTGGATGCAGATATAGCCACATGTGCCAACAAGGACAAAAACTACTGCCAAACACCTCTCCGCATTCGTGGTAATGGCCAGGTAAATCCTGGACTTGGTTATACCTCATCTTTACAGGTCCTTTCATGGGCACGGTGCTCTGAGTTATTGTGGATGCCTACTCCATATGATTGGCTGTGCATAAATTCATTTGTCAGACATGGGGGTGACAATAGAAAATCTGTGGATGGCTTTTGCAGTACACATCACCCCCAGAATGGCTGATGACAGATCATGGGCCATCGTTTGCCAGCAGGGTGTTTGAATATTTCCTAAAATTGAATAGTGTTCAACATATAAGGACAAATCAATATCATCCATCATCCAGTGATCTGGCAAAAAAAGCAGTTGAAACTTTGAAGACAGTCTTAAAGAAACAGCCTATAGCTTTTTGAGATACAAGCTGTCTTGGTTCCTATTTAATTATCAGACCATCCCTCATGCAAATATAGGGATAGCTCCAGCAAAGATGCTAACAGGAAGAAAAATCTGCACTGGGTTAAATCTGATCCTCCCAGACCTGGGGGCCAAGGGTGAATTGGCACCAGGAATGTCAATGCCAGACACAATGTTCCACTAAGCAAGAGAAGCAGTTTATTTCAGGGGACGAAGCTTGGTGTAGGAGCCACAGGAATTGCCCTGTGTGGGTAAAAGATTGGTCGACATAAAGTCAGGTTTAGCAACATATAAATCTCAGCACATGGACCACATGAAAGCTGCAAACTTGCAAACATTACAGGACTAAAATGGACTGGAGTCCTTGACAGCTTTTCTGGCAGTTCCATAACCTGTGGGTTCTTCCTCTCTGTCAAGTGTTGGAGATTCCTTGGAGCCTAAGATGGACACAGCAAGTGTCACCACCTTGACACCTTAGCTACCTTAACAAAAGAACAGTGATAATAGGAACTGCAGATTGGAGAATCTGAGACAACAAGGTGTAGAGCCGGATGAACACATCTACTCCTCAGGTGCTGTTTGGTCTTCTGTGTTCATCCAGCTCTATACCTTCTATTAACAAAAGAACAAATGCCTTCTGAGAGGCTCCAGGCACCAGAGGCAAGCTGCTGTACATTAATAGACTGCCCGTTTCAGAGGCAGAATTGGAGAAACCTGACCAGGTGTTGAAACCCACCAGGACAGCACCAAATAAAAAAGAGAATGGATCTATGTTCCCCTCAGACTCTGAGGGGAAAAGATGTAGTGCTTGTAACGAGGTCAGCAAAATGGACTTCATAGAATATGAGATCCCTGATTGGGGCTGTTAGTCTGGCCCAAACAGGGTGCCCTGGCTGGCAGCTCAGGATGGGAGGGTTCATCACTCTTATCGGACTTTGCTTGTTACTAGTTTGCTGGCTGCAAGAGTGTTTTCCTGGTGGCGGAAATATTGAATAAAGTTTTTACATAATGGTGTTTTTTCACTGAGACAACACACGTGTGCACACTTTGTGTTGGAGAAATGGGAAAAAAGAATGAGTGTTAGAGGTTCTGGTCATTTTGAGAGCTGGCTATCAGGGAGCTGGATTAGTGTAAAGGGCTTTCCATGTATAAATAACAGGTGACTTGCTGATACGATGCTGGCCTTGGAGTTATTTCAGACCACATCTTAATCTACACCCGAATTGTGTTTACACTAGCCATAGCTGGTGATAGGGGGTCAGGTATATTGAGGGCCTGATCATTCTCCCCCAGCATCTTCAGCTGCTGTTTCTCCCTCTGGAGGCTGTATGGCAGTCATTGGAGGTCCTGTTTATTGTTGCCATTGGAAACAATGTTCTAAATGTTGTCTTCTTCAAGTATAACATCACACAATCAGCAACATCATAAGCCATTCTTCGAAGCACTAGTCCCATTTCAGTCGAGTGAGCAGATAACCATTGGGCAATGTCAAAAATCAGAAGCTTATTTTTCCATTCTCTCCATATTTTCTGACATTGCCATGTGCTCAAAGCCTGGGAAAATCTTGCTCTCAACTTTTTTCTTTATTTTCCTGCCTCTTTCACTCATGCTTGCATGACATCATGAAGGACAAAGTTGCTCCTTATGATATTAAATAGGGCATTTTACAGTGGTGGAGTTTCACAAGGTTTTATATCCTATTGTCCTGATGAAGGTTGATTTTCCTTGGCCTCTGGTCTAGTCTGACTTTCTGTGCTTTTCCAGCTTCACACCTATGCATTATAACACTTTAAGAGTTACAGATGGGGCAAGGACAATTATAATGTGATGATGCAAGCCTTAGGAGGCATAGAATGGATTAGCAAAATGCAGGGGATGGGGACAATCAAAATGTGGAGCTGGTTTAAGGAACAGGTATTGCGTGTCCTTGATAGGTATGTCCCTGTCAGGCAGGGAGGAAGTGATAAGGTAAGGGAACCGTGATTTACTAAAGAAATTGTATCTCTTGTTGAGCAGAAGAGGGAGGCTTGTGTGACGATGAGACAAAATGGCTCAGATGAGGCAAAATGAGGGTTACAGATTAGCTAGGAAGGATTTAAAGAGAGAGTTAAGAAGAGCAAGGAGGGGACATTAGCAGGTAGAATAAAGGAGAAACCTAAAGCTTTCTATAGGTATGTGAGGAATAAGAGGATGACTAGGGTAGGACTAGTTCCAGTCAAAGACAGAAGTTGGAAGTTGTGTGTGGAGCCGGTGGAGATCAGAGAGGTGCTAAATGAATATTTTTCATCTGTTTTCATTCAGGAAAAGGAGAATATTGTAGAGGAGAAGACTGAGTGACGGGCTACTAGAATTGAAAGGATTGAGGTTAGTAAGGAGGAGGTGTTATCAATTCTAGAAGGTGTGAAGGTAGAAAAATCCCCTGGGCCCGATGGGATTTTTCCGAGGATTCTCTGGGAAGCTAGGGAGGAGGTGGCAGAGCCTTTGGCCTTGATCTTTGAGTCGTCATTGTCTACTGGTTTAGTACCAGAGGACTGGAGGATTGCAAATGTTGTGCCCTTGTTCAAGAAGGGCAGTAGGGATGACCCAGGTAATTATACACCAGTGAGCCTTACATCTGTTGGAGGAAAAGTTTTGGAAAACATTATAAGAGATAGGATTTACAATCATCTAGCAAGCAACAATTTGATGGGAGATAGCCAACATGGATTTGTCAAGGGCAGGTCGTGTCTCACAAACTTCATTGAGTTTTTTGAGAAGGTGACCAAGCATGTGGATGAGGGTAGGGCAGTTGATGTGGTGTAGATGGACTTCAGTAAAGCCTTTGATAAGGTTCTACATGGCCGGCTATTGGACAAAATACGGAGGCATGGGATTGAGGGAGATTTAGCAGTCTGGATTGGAAACTGGTTTTCTGTAAGAAGGCAACGAGTGGTGGTTGATGGAAAATATTCAGCCTGGAGTCCAGTTACTAGTGGTGTGCCTCAAGGATCTGTTTTGGGACCACTGCTGTTTGTCATTTTTATAAATGACTTGGATGCAGGCATAGGTGGATGGGTTAGTAAGTTTGCAGATGACACTAAAGTCGGTGGAGTGGTGGACAGTGTGGAAGAATGTTGCAGGTTGCAGGGAGATTGGATAAACTGCAGAATTGGGCTGAAAGGTGGCAAATGGAGTTCAATGCGGATAAATGTGAGGTGATTCACTTTGGGAAAAATAATCGGAAGGCAGAATACTGGGTCAATGGAAAGATTCTTGGTAGTGTGGATGTGCAGAGGAACCCTGGTGTCCATGTACATAGATCCCTAAAAGTTGCCACCCAGGTTGATAGTGCTGTTAAGAAGGCTGACGGTGTGTTAGGTTTTATTGGTAGAGGGATTGAGTTCTGGAGCCGTGAAGTCATGCTGCAAATGTTCAAAATGCTAGTGCGGTTTCACTTGGAATATTGCATGCAGTTCTGCTCGCCCCATTACAGGAAGGATATGGAAGCATTGGAAAAGGTGCAGAGGAGATTTACCAGGATGTTGCCTGGTCTGGAGCGCAGGCCCTATGAAAACAGGCTGAGGGACTTGGGTCTGTTCTCATTGGAGAGAAGAAGGTTAAGAGGGGGTTTAATAGAGACATACAAGATGATCAGAGAATTAGATAGGGCGGACAGTGAGAGTCTTTTTCCGAGGATGATGACGTCAGCTTGTACGAGGGGGCATAGCTACAAATTGAGGGGTGGTAGATTTAAGACAGATGTCAGAGGCAGGTTCTTTACTCAGAGAGTGATAAGGGCGTGGAACACCCTGCCTGCCAATGGAGTGAACGCAGCCACATTAGGGGCATTTAAACAGTCCTTGGACAAGCATATGGATGATGATGGGATAGTGTAGGGGGATGGGCTTAGATTAGTTCACAGGTCGGTGCAACATCGAGGGCCAAAGGGCATGTTCTGCGCTGTATTGTTCTATGTTCTAACACAAGTTATAGGCATCTAAGGCATATTACTGGAAGCCAAAATTAGTCTTAATTGAAGGGAAAATGCACAAATTAAAGCTATGAAGTAAATATATACAAACCTATCACTAGGCATATTCAGAAAAGTCCTTTCCTCAGCAGTCATTAGCCAGACCAATATGACATGCTTAATTTAACATAGAAATAGTGCACCAAATACTTCACAAAAATGTGGTAAAGACAGTCGATGTTGAACTAAAGACTGTTCTGGATGGATGCAGATTTATGAGGGTTTTAGAGATGGAAAGTGTGGTCAAAGGTGAGAGTTCATGAGAGAGTTTGGGATCCAGGGTCTTGGCAATTGAATGCATGGCTGATAATAATGGACAGTAGAAACGTTTAATATCTTGCAAGAAAATTTCATTCTCTCATGTCTTCAGGGTGCTGAATTGTATAATGGGCAATTTTACAAAAAGTTCCTTGTTTATGTCATTCCCACTATATATGAAAATTTTAAGTATAGAATCCCTACAGTGTGGAAACAGGCCCTTTGACACAACAAGCCCACACTGAACTTCAGAGCATCCCACCCCCTATAATTCACACCTCTCTGAACACTATGGAAAATTTAGCACGGCCAATCCACCTAACCTGTACATCAGTGGACTGTGGGAGGAAACCGGAGCACCTGAAGAAAATCCACACAGACGTGCAGAGAGTGTGCAAACTCCACACAGACAGTCTCCCGAGGCGGGGAGTGAACCCAGGTGTCTGGTGCTGTGAGGCTGCATTGCTAACCACTGAGCCATCAGGCCACCCTGAAGTATAATAATCCTTTCACACTTTGTGATTTTTCTTGTGTGACCAAATAGAATAATGATATAAAACAATAAATCAGAAGACCACAAGATGCCGCAGATTCACCTTGTTACAATAAGGCTTAATGGTGCCAGTAACTCCTGTCAAGTGACTGTCGATTTTTACGCTATTGTTGCAAAATAACTGAACCCAAGGAATACTAAAGGGAATACATTAAGGGGTATATGGGCTCTACTTTAAATTTTAGTGCATCACAATGACAATAACAGATAGTCTAAATGGTGTTACTAATTTACTGGCATTGATCAGAATGCATTAAGGAAATAGGCATCACTGTCTGATGGTTTTATGTCCTCCATTAACCGTTTTTGTTATGAACCAGCCTTAATAAAAGAGTTTACGTGTTTTATTCTGGAGTAACTAACTGTTTTAAATAAAATTGAATTAAATAAATCAAATGATTCCTTGGTTTCTAGTTTAGCAAATGTGAAGTGCCATGGTCTAATTCCTCTATTTGTTATAATAATTATAAACATAGATATAGATAGTGATATTCAATTTCTACCATCTGATTTTAATATTTCAGACTTCATAGAATAAAGTGGCTACTTAAAAGGAAAAATGCTGACATAAAGTGCCTACTGTGATCATCTGACCAGGTTGAGCCAAACATGTGAAAATGCCAGGAAGCAAAGATTAGCCTGAGCTGAAGTTTATATTCTCATAAAAGTAAATGAAACCAGAAACCATATCCCTTAATTGATTTGCACTTCTCTGGAAGTGACATATTGGGATGAAAGTTATTTGAGGATCATCCGTTGTGATAAGAACATGAAGCCAGACACTGAAATCCACAAGCAAACTATATTTGACGTGGCAGCTTTTGAACAGTAAAGGCAGACTAAGAAGTACATTTGAACTGATTACAAAAAGAAGATGGAAACCTCTTTTTCTCCTATCTTACTCAATTTTGATGTCAGTGCCCACTGAAAAAGCTATGTCAGACAATTATCATTCAGCGAAACTCAAAGGTACTTACAGAAATTCTTCTGCTGTGGATATGAATCAATGATTCTGTGGCCTTAAGTTTAAAACTGAACACCATAAAGGCTCAAAGAATTTCTGAACCACATAGCCTTGGTTCTCACTTACCACTTCACCAACGTCCAAATATAATGCATCATCCTCCAACGTTTCTGCCACCTCCAATCAAACACACTGCCAAAAAGATATTTCCTTCCCCACCCCTGTCCACCTTCTGCAGGGACCATTCATCACCAACCACCACCCCACCAATCCCACCACCACCCTCGATACCTTTCTCTGCAACAGCAGGAGGTGCAGCACCTACCCCTAGACCTCCCTCCTCACCTCTGTCCAAGGGTCCAAGCATTCCTTCCAGACCTGCCAGAGATTCACCTGCACTTCACCTACTCTGATTTGTTGTATCTGTTGCTCTCGATGTCGTTTCCCCTGTACTGGGGAGACCAAATACAGACTTGGGGATTGGTTTGCAGAGCATCTGTGCTCTGCACACACCAACCAACTCGACCTTCTGGTTGCCATCCACTGTAACTTCCCCCTCCCACTCCCTTGGTGACATGTCCGTCCTTGGCTTCCGCCGCTGCCAGAGTGAGGCCAAACGTAAACTGGAAGAGCAACACCTGGCACTTCACAGTGAGAGTTCACAGCCCAATTGACTTCACCAGCTTGAAAATTCATCCACCCCCAATCTGCCCATCATTCCTACTCACCTATCCGCTCCACCTTTCCCATTAACCTACCACAATAATCCCCTCTCTGCATCCACCTATCTCCATCTCAACTACCCTCCACCCCCAACTGCCCCTCCATCCTCCACCCCGCCACCAGTCCCACACCCCTGCCTCTATTTATATCTGGGCTCCCATCCCCACAACTACCTGTCCGGCCCGAAATGTTGACCCTCAGATGCTGTCTGACTGGCTGTGCTTTCCCAGCTCCATATTTATTGACTCTAGCTTCTGGTATATGCAGTCCTTACTGTCTCCAACCCTTACTTCTGCCTGTCTGTGCCAGATACCCTTCATCCAAACTTATCTCAGTTCGTGAATGTGTGTGTCTGATGTACTTTTTATTATTTTTTAAATGTAGAAGGGAACATAATTCTTCTTTATGACTCTGTGGCTTGAGTGTAATAAAGTTATACAGCACAGAAACAAACCCTTTGGTCTAACCTGCCCGCATCGATCAGATATCCTCAACTGATCTAGTCCAATTTGCTAGCGTTTAGTCCATATCCCTCTAAACTCTTCTTTTCATGGACACATCTGGATACCTTTTAAATATTGTAATTGTGCCCAGTACCACCACTTCCTTTGGCAGCTCATTCCATTCCCACACCACCCTCTGCATGAAAATGTTGCCCATCAGGTCCCTTTTAAATCTTTCCCCTCCCACCTTTAACCTTTTCCTTCTAGTTTTGGACCTCTACAAATTACCCCTCAACCTCTGATGCTCCAGGGAAACCCAGCCTATTCAGCCACTTCCTACAGCTCAAACCCTCCAACCCTGGCAACATCCTTGTAAATTTTTTTCTAAACTCTTGCAAGTTTAACAACATCTTTCCCATTGCATGGAGAGCAGAACTGAATGCAATATTCTAAAAGAGGCTTCACCCATGTCTCCTCTCTTCCCCAACGAACTACATTTGAATTTGAATATTTTCAGTCTTTGTACTCATTAGGAATTCAAACAAGATCACATCTCTCCTCAAGGCCATTGCTCGCTAGGGTTATATTGCTACATTTGTGTTTTTCAGCACCACAAAGATTATACATCTCATAAATGACAGATTAATGCAGATATTATATTACTGTGAGCCAAGATTTCAGCAACTCCAAGTAAAATTCCAAAACTAAATCTTTTAACAGTGTTTATTAATATACCTATAACTTGTTTGCTATACGTTTACTTAACATATCCATGCTGCTAAGGGAAAGAAAAGAAAATCAAGTCTCTAATTTTGACTTTGATTATTTGGCATTTTCATTGTTTCAGTCACAGTTATTTTTCAAATGTTTCCACATTATCCATGCTCACAACTATTTCCTAGTAATGAATCCAACTCCTTCTGGTGTTTATTTCCTCCAGGTAACTGCAAAATCTGATCTTGTCATAACTAGAGACAAGTACTTGATTAATTCAGTCTTTGTGTTCTCCTCTTCACCAAATCAAAAATTAAATGCTGCAATTGATACCTGCACCTGGTTTCTGAAACAGGACAGCTAACGCAAAGAAACTAGAGTGGCATAGACCTCTCGGGACACCAAATGACTGACACACAAGACTGGTGGGACTTTCTGACGCATGTTTAATTGACTGACAAAAATATCATATGCATGTCTACCCACGCGCAAGGGAATTCAGATGGGTAGATGGCATTGCCACTCAACTGGGAATAAAGGATGGTACCATCATGCTTAGATCAGTGGTTTCAAAGTGACTAGGATAAATGTTAGCGCAAAAACCATCTGCCATCTGAGTTATGATGTACTTTTGATCTGCAAGATTTACATGTCTCTCTAAATATTTTGGAAATTAGTAGTACGAGAGAGGGTCAACACCCAGTTTAACCTAGCATTATCTCAACCTCAATATTATCTGAACAATTTATAACTTCAATGCTATATTTATTAGGAAAATGAGCATGTGTGCCCATTGTCGTAAAGATTTAATAATAGTGGATGAATTCATGCATCATAATTAAGTAAATGGATAGTTTTTTTTGTGGTTTATGCCTTCCATAGAAGCAACTATTCTTTCATGGATGATTTGATGAATGGAAATGTGCTAGATTGGGGTGGCATGGTGAGTCAGTGCTTAGTATTGTTTCCTCACAGCACCAGGAGTCTGGGTTTGATTCCACCTTTGAGGGACCATAGCACCACTACAATGAGAAATCAGGCCATTTGGCTCAACAGGTCCATGCCAACACTTCAAAGAACATCCCACACAGACCCATCCCATCCCTGTAACCCTGCATTTCCCATGTCTAGCCCAGCTACGCTCTTGAACACTATGGCAATTTAGCATAGTCAATCTGCCTAACTTGTACATCTTTGGAAGGTGGGAGGAAACTGGGACACCATGCAGAGAACATGCAAATTCCATAGAGACAAGTCGCCCAATGGTGGAATTGGACCCAGGCCTCTGACGCCATGAGGCAACAGTGTTAACCACTGAGCCACCATGCCCTCCAACTGTGTAGAGTTTGCATGTTCATTCTGTGTCTGCGTGGGTTCCTCCAGGCGCTCTGGTTGCCTCCCACAGTCTAAAGATGTGCAGGTTTGGTGGATTGGTCATGCTGAATTCGTTATAGTGTGCAGGGATGCACAGGCAGGGCGGATTGGCCATAGACAACGTAGGGTTACAGGGATGGGGGTGTGTCTGGGTGGGATGCTCTTCGGAGAGTCAATGTGGGCTTGATGGGCCGAATGGCTTGCTTCCACACTGTAGGTATTCGACTCTGTATGCCATGACATTAGTGAACTGAAGATCTAGACTGATATTCTTTTTAAAAAAATCAATCGTAACTTTACATAAACCACAGAGGAAAACTTTGACCTAATGTTACCAGCACAAAAAATTTTTGATTATTGTACTTTCCATGAAGAAATGCTATGGGGATTAGTTAGCCCGGTTGGCTGTTGGACTACTAGTTTATAATGCAGAGTAACCACAATTCTTCTACTGTTTGGGGTTACAATGAGGATTCTCCTTCTTAAGGTTGCCCCTTGCATGAGGTGTCATGAGCCTTAGGTTAAAGGACCATCAGTCATCTCTCTTTCTCCAATAAGAAAGCAGCCGATGGTCCAATAGGACTATGGTGACTTTATAGAAATAATAGTGCCCTTTGTTATGCAGAAAAGACTGAGGGAGGGAAAACTAAAACTAAAAAGGTTCTTTCACTAATCCTTCAAATGAGATCACAAAGTTACTTGTCTTGTTACATTTTAATGTACACCAATGACCCAGCTGACTTGATGTAATATGAATTATGACGACTCCAACTTGACTCAGCGGAAGATACTCATACCTCAAGTTTGAAAGATTTGGAGTTCAAGCCCACCGCCAGGCTTAAGCAAGCTTTGCAAAACTATGATTGCAGAAGGAAACTAACTAGAATCAGTCTGATAAGGTAGGCTTCTGTACTATAGCAATACTGAGGTCTCAGCAGATTCTCCTCTTTGTTTAGTTGTCCCTTAGTGTTTCTTTAGAATTGTTTATGGAAGAACATGAATTAATTATGTCCTGTTCAACATTCTTCCCTTAACCAACACCATTTTGACGTGTATCAGTGATAATGGGAACTGCAGATGCTGGAGAATCCAAGATAATAAAATGTTAGGCTGGATGAACACAGCAGGCCCAGCAGCATCTCAGGAGCACAAAAGCTGACGTTTCAGGCCTAGACCCTTCATCAGAGAGGGGGATGGGGTGCGGGTTCTGGAATAAATAGGGAGAGGGGGGGAGGCGGACCGAAGATGAAGAAGATAAGAAAAGAAGATAGGTGGAGAGGAGAGTATAGGTGGGGAGGTAAGGAGGGGATAGGTCAGTCCAGGGAAGATGGACAGGTCAAGGAGGTGGGATGAGGTTAGTAGGTAGGAGATGGAGGTGCGGCTTGGGGTGGGAGGAATGGATGAGTGAGAGGTTCCTGCCCCACCGAACTCATCTCCACCTATCTGGACTCCATTTTCTCCCCTTTGGTCCAGGAACTCCCTACCTACGTCCGTGACACAACCCACGCCCTCCACCTCCTCCAGGACTTCTTATTCCCTGGCCCCCAACACCTCATTTTCACCATGGACGTCCAGTCCCTATACACCTGTATTCCGCATGCAGATGGCCTTAAGGCCCTCCGCTTCTTCCTGTCCCACAGGCCCGACCAGTCCCCCTCCACCTCATCTGCCTAGCAGAGCTCGTCGTCACCCCCAACAACTTCTCTTTCGATTCCTCCCACTTCCTACAGACTAAGGGGGTTGCCGTGGGCACCTGCATGGGCCCCAGCTATGCCTGCCTCTTTGTAGGTTACGTGGAACAGTCCCTCTTCCGCACCTACACAGGCAGGCCCCAAACCCCAAATCTTCCTCCGTTACATTGATGACTGCATCGGTGCCGCCTCTTGCTCCCCAGAGGAGCTCGAACAGTTCATCCACTTCATCAACACCTTCCACCCCAACCTTCAGTTCACCTGGGCCATTTCCAACACATCCCTCACCTTCCTGGACCTCTCTGTCTCCATCTCTGGCAACCAGCTTGTTACTGATGTCCATTTCCAGCCCACTGACTCCCACAGCTACCTAGAATACACCTCCTCCCACCCACCCTCCTGCAAAAATTCCATCCCCTATTCCCAATTCCTTCGCCTCCGCCGCATCTGCTCCCACGATGAGGCATTCCACTCCCGTACATCCCAGATGTCCAAGTTCTGCAAGGACCACAACTTGCCCCCCACAGTGGTCGAGAACGCCCTTGACCGTGTCTCCCGTTATTCCCGCAACACATCCCTCACACCCCGCCCCCGCCACAACCACCCAAAGAGGATCCCCCTCGTTCTCACACACCACCCCACCAACCTCTGGATACAACGCATCATCCTCCGACACTTCCGCCATCTACAATCTGACCCCACCACCTAAGACATTTTTCCATCCCCACCCTTGTCTGCCTTCCAGAGAGACCACTCTCTCCGTGACTCCCTTGTTCGCTCCACACTGCCCTCCAACCCCACCATACCCGGCAACTTCCCCTGCAGCCACAGGAAATGCTACACTTGCCCCCATACCTCCTCCCTCACCCCTATCCCAGGCCCCAAGATGACTTTCCATATTAAGCAGAGGTTCACCTGCACATCTGCCAATGTGGTATACTGCATCCATTGTACCCGGTGTGGCTTCCTCTACATTGGGGAAACCAAGCAGAGGCTTGGGGACTGCTTTGTAGAACACCTCCGCTCGGTTCACAATAAACAACTGCACCTCCCAGTTGCAAACCATTTCCACTCCCCCTCCCATTCTTTAGATGACATGTCCATCATGGGCCTCCTGCAGTGCCACAATGATGCCACCCGAAGGTTGCAGGAACAGCAACTCATCTTCCGCTTGGGAACCCTACAGCCCAATGGTATCAATGTGGGCTTCATCAGCTTCAAAATCTCCCCTTCCCCCACCGCATCCCAAAACCAGCCCAGTTTGTCCCCTCCCCCCGCTGCACCGCACAACCAGCCCAGCTCTTCCCCTCCACCCACTGCATCCCAAAACCAGTCCAACCTGTCTCTGCCTCCCTAACCTGTTCTTCCTCTCACCCATCCCTTCCTCCCACCCCAAGCCGCATCTCCATCTCCTACCTACTAACCTCATCCCACCTCCTTGACCTGTTCGTCTTCCCTGGACTGACCTATCCCCTCCCTACCTCCCCACCAATACTCTCCTCTTCACCTATCTTCTTTTCTCTCCATCTTCGGTCCGCCTCCCCCTCTCTCCCTACTTCTTCCAGAACCCTCACCCCATCCCCCTCTCTGATGAAGGGCCTAGGCCTGAAACGTCAGCTTTTGTGCTCCTGAGATGCTGCTTGGCATGCTGTGTTCATCCAGCCTCACGTTTTACCATTTTGATTTGTGTTTGCTGTCACAGAATGACTATCATATTAACCCATCCAGAAACAACAACTGAACATCAAAACATTGTAAATATGTTTATCTGCCTTGTAAGCATAATTCTTAATATATTATTTACCAAGTCGTGAGTCCTACTGAACAAAGCAACCTTGAAGAGCAGGTTCATAGTTCCTTGAAAGTGGAATTCCAGGTAGACAGGGTAGCAAAGAAGGCATTTGGTATGTTTGCCTTTATTGGTTAGTGCATTGAGTACAGGAATTGGGAGGTCATTTTGCAGCTGTAGTGGACATTGGTTAGGCCATTTTTGGAATACTGTATTTAATTCTGATCTTCCTGCTCTGGAAAGGTGTTGTGAAACTCGAAAGGATTTAGAAAAGATTTACAAGGATGTTACTATGGTTGGAGTGTTTGAGCTATAGGAAGAGGATGAATAGGCTGGGACTATTTTCCCTGGAGCATCTGAGGCTGTGGGGTGATCTTGTAGAAGTTTATAAATTCATGGGGGACATGGATAGAGTGACTAGCCAAGGTCTTTTCCCCAGGTTGGGGGAGTCCAAAGCTAGATGGCAGAGGTGTAGATTTAAAAGAGACACAAGGGGCAACGTTTTCACACAGGGTGGTGTATGTAAGGAATGTGCTGCCAGAGGAAGTGGTGGAGACTGGCACTATTACAACATTTAAAAGGCATCTGGATATGAATAGGAAGGATTTAGAGGGATATGGGACAAATGCTCGCAAATGGTACTAGATTAATTTAAAATACCTGGTCAGCATAGATTAGTTTACCATAGGGTCTGTTTCTGTGCTGTACAACTCCACAGCTCCTTGGTCAGTTGGTTAATTAAAGTATGGATTTGTTTTTATGAGAGATTTGATTTTTGTCATTTTAGCAATAACAAAGTGAGTTTCAGTATGGCTAAAATCACATTTGCTGGAGCATTTTATTTTTAAACAGTATCTTTGTTGTTTGTAGTTTCCAAAATAAGCATCTAGGGGCAGCACATTGGCACAGTGATTAGCACTGCTGCCTCACAGCACCAGGAATACAGGTTCAATCCCAGCCTCGGGTGACTGTCTATGTAGAGTTTGCACGTTCTCCCCATGTCTGCGTGGACTTCCTCCAGCTGCTCCGGTTTGCTCCCACAGTCCAAAGGTTGGGTGGATTGGCCATGCTAAGTTGCCTGTAGTGTTCAGGGAGGTACAGATTAGGTGGGTTATAGGGAAATGCGTCTGGGTGTGATGGTCTGAGATTCAGTGTGGGCTTGTTGGGCCGAAGGGGCTATTTCCACACTGTAGGGGTCTATGAGATGAGTGAATCTTTCAGATCAAAAATACATCTTAACTCTGATGATAGATGGCTTTTATTGTAATCTGTTGTTAAAAGAAATGGCTTTACAATTGATGACTGATTTATTACTACAGTTTAATTGTTTTTGCTGCGATATAAGGTAATCACAAAATAATGGCATTCAACTCTGTTATCACTTCCAGAACCAGCAAATGAGCCACAACTTTAGCACCTTAACATCCTCTATTCTTGTACTGTCCCATTCAACCCGTATCAATCAGTAAGAAATGGTTATCATTCCAAAAGATCATGATTACTTAATATCCTTGTCATGACCAGAAAGAATGAGTACAGTAGAGAATTATTCTATAACTCCAGAATGTAGCCCTCATATGTTCACAGCCACACCATGAGATGTTGCTTCACTATATCTGTCCTGTTCTTCAATCGAAAGTATCACTTTTTCAAACTTAAATCTGCTGCATATTCTTCAAAGACCTGACATCAAAGACCAGGTACACACCATGAACTGCTGGCTGTGAGCTAACTGTGGGTGTCTCCCATTTTTCTTACCAAAGCATCCTTCAATTTAATACCAAGAAAATTTTCAAAGACCATGTGTGGAAAAACCAGCTGATTTTTTTTCCTAGTCACATTAAATTGCAATTAATAAATTGTTGAAAGAGAAGTATTCATGCGTAAAAGTGACCTATGTCAATGTTAACCAATGCTGGTGTGAGTTGCATTGTGATAAAGATCAATTCATAGGACTGTTGTTCACAGGGATATTTGCTTTAATGGAACATTTGCTAAAGCACTGAACAAGACTGTAAATTTTATTAGGCAAATCTTAAATTTATAGGACAACCATTTGAAATGCAATTTTTACTTTATAGATGCTGTTCATAATACTGCAGATAAGACATTATTTTAATTGTATATGCAAACAAAACATGAAGAAGCAGACGGCTGAAACAAGCTAATCCAGATGGATACGAAATGAAACATGGAACATTTAGGACATCTAGACCGTGGTCAGAACTCATGGTTTCGTTCAGCTCCTTTGCTACAGAAACCCTCTAATCATGATTTTGTTGCCTTGAGACATTCACATCTCAATGTGCCTGCCTCCCATATTCCACTCTCTGTGAGCTTAGTCTGGTGCCCACGTCCTTAGTTATACCAAGTCCCTTTCCCATCATCCCTGTTAACACCTCCGCTCAGTTCGCAACAAACAACTGCACCTCCCAGTCGCAAACCATTTCCACTCCCCCTCCCATTCTCTTGATGACATGTCCATCATGGGCCTCCTGCACTGCCACAATGATGCCACCCGAAGGTTGCAGGAACAGCAACTCATATTCCGCCTGGGAACCCTGCAGCCATATGGTATCAATGTGGACTTCAACAGTTTCAAAATCTCCCCTTCCCCTACTGCATCCCTAAACCAGCCCAGTTTGTCCCCTCCCCCCGCTGCACCGCACAACCAGCCCAGCTCTTCCCCCCCACCCACTGCATCCCAAAACCAGTCCAACCTGTCTCTGCCTCCCTAACCGGTTCTTCCTCTCACCCATCCCTTCCTCCCACCCCAAGCCGCACCCCCAGCTACCTACTAACCTCATCCCACCTCCTTGACCTGTCCGTCTTCCCTGGACTGACCTATCCCCTCCCTACCTCCCCACCTACACCCTCTCTACCTATCTTCTTTACTCTCCATCTTCGGTCCGCCTCCCCCTCTCTCCCTATTTATTCCAGTTCCCTCCCCCCATCCCCCTCTCTGATGAAGGGTCTAGGCCCGAAACGTCAGCTTTTGTGCTCCTGAGATGCTGCTTGGCCTGCTGTGTTCATCCAGCCTCACATTTTATTATCTTGGAATCTCCAGCATCTGCAGTTCCCATTATCGCTCATCCCTGTTAATTGATTGATTTTATCATCACATGTGTTGAAATACAGTGAAAAGCTTTGTTTGCAGGTAGGTCACAGCAAGCAAAAGATGCACAGATCAGAAAAGCTTAGAGGCATACAGGTTACATTGCAGGTGACATTATTTGAAGTTAGAGTCCATTCAACAGTCTGATATTGGCCGGAAAGAAGCACAAACCTATTCTGTTAGGAAGTTGCTGCTGAACATGTTTGTGCGTGTGTTCAGGCTTCTGTATCTTCTGGCTGACGGAAGAGATTATGGGAGATCATTATCGGGTTTGATGGGTTTCTGATGATGTTGACCACCATTCTGCCACAGCTAGAGATATAAATAGAGTACATGTATTGGTCTAGGCCCGAAACGTCAGCCTTCCAGCTCCTCTGATGCTGCTTGGCCTGCTGTGTTCGCCCAGCTCTACACCTTGTTGTCTTACATGGATTGAAGGTTGGCTTCCATGATTGTCTGGGATATATACACCCGCTTCTGTAGCTTCTTACGGTCCTGGGCAGAGCAGTTACCATATCAGGCTGTCATGCACCTGGACAGAATGCTTTCAGTGGTGCATCTGTAGAATTTGGTGAGGAAATGCCATTTGTCAAAATGCCAAGTTTCCTGAACCACCTGAGGAAGAAGAGGCGTTGTTGTGCCTTTTTGACTGTGACATTTATGTGGGAAGTCCAAGGCAGATTATCAGCTATCGTCACTCTGAGGAACTTACCCTCTCAACCTTCGTTCTGTTGATGTAGATGGGGGCGCGTTCATCTCCTTTCTTTCTGAATACGATGATCAGTTCTTTAGTTTTGCTGACATTGATAGATGGATTGTTTACATTGCATCATATCACCAAGCCTGCTGTCTCCCTTTTAGACTTTGACTTGTCATTTTTAGGGATCCATCCCACTATGACAGTGTTGTCAGTGAATTTGTAGGTTGCATTCGTTCGGAATTTGGTAACAAAGTTGTGTTGTACCGGGAATACAGTACAGTGCTGAGGATGCATCTTTGGGGGGCTCCAGTGTTGAGTGTTATTGTGGAGGAGGGGCAGTTACCTATCCTCACTGATTGCGGCCTATGGGTCAGAAAACTGAGGATCAGTTGCAGAGGTTGGAGTCGAGACCAATGTCACCCAGGTTTGAGATCAGCCTGGAGGGGCTAATGGTGTTGAAGGCAGAGCTGTAGTCAATGAGCAGGAGTCTTACATAGGTGTCTTTGTTGTCCACACGTTCCAGGGGAGAGTGCAGGACGAGGAAAATGGTGTCCACTGTGGACCTGTGATGTCAGTAGGCAAACTATCCTTACTTATGCACATTAATTACTAGTCAAGCAATATCTTCTTAATACCCATTCTTTATTTCAAATCCCCTAGTGGGCTTGCCTCACTCAATCACCATAATCTCTCAAGCGTCACTATTCACTGTGATATCTGCACTAATCTTTGTCTGCCCGTTGGGCTTCCCAATTTTAATTACTCTTCTGTAGGTAGCCATGCCTTTAGTTTCCATGGTTTTAAGGTTAGAATTTCTGCCTTCAGTTTCTCCATCTCTCTACCTGCCTTAAATCCTACTTCTTTGAGTAAAGATTTGATTACTTGCCCTGGCACCAACAATGTGAATTATTATTGACCTTTTCTTTCTAATGCACTTCTACATCATTAAATTACACTAAAGATGCTTTGTCAATATAAATTGTCATTGTCATTGACACACATATAAAATGAACACAAAGAAGACTGCATGAAAAGTTACTTGTACAATGTTGTTCCAGAGGAATTTCTGATATTTTGGCCGAGCAATGATAAAGAAGGGTCAATGTATTTTTCCAAATCAGGTATGGTTTCAGGATTTGGACGAATTAAATGTTTTGCCCTTCCCATACACCTTCTGCCCTTGTAGACAGTGGATACTGGAGGTTCTAAGTTGTCATAGCACAGCTAAAGTCTTGGTGAGTTCTACGTTACATTGTGCTACTTATAGGAGCAGAAATCTGGCAACTGAAGATTGAAACCTCATTCTCCTCTTTTGTGGCTTGTAGGTGATGGAATTGCTTTGAGAAGTCGCAAGGTAAGTCATTCTTATCAAAACCAGCCTTAAGCATGTTAAAGTAGCCATGACATTAATATGGTTGGTCCAGTTGAACTTTTGATCCAATGTTGACATCCAGAATATTGATCATGGCAGATCTGGTAATGACGATGTCATTTAATGGTGATGGAAATGTGGCTATATTTTCTCTCCAGTCTGACACTTGTGTGACACAAATGTTACTTACCGCTTACCAGTCACAAGATTGCATATTATCTGCAGGGGTCAGTTAGCTCAGTCGGCTGATTTGCAATGCAAATCAGTGTATTTAATTCCTTCACTGGCTGAGGTTGTCATGAAGAACTCTCTTTGTCACCCTCTCCCCTCGTGTGATGTAGTGGGACCTTCAGATTAAACCACCACCAGTTGTCTCCCTGCAATGAGAGAGCAGCCCAAAGGCCTGGTAAGCTTTGTGTCTTTGCCTGAAGCAGAAACATAAATTGCTGGAGAAACTCAGTAGGTCTGAAATCATCTGTGGACAGAAAGCAGAGTTAATGTTAAACAGTTTTACTTTCAATCTTGGGGTGAAGGGAATGTCATTGATGAATGATGGCTTTGCCTAGGATGCTACACTATGGATCTCCTTCTGCAATGCTGCACAGTTGAGATGGTTGACATACAATACCATACCAATCTTCATTTTTGCTTGAAATAACTCCAGCTAATACAACATCTCAAGCCAGGAGAGAGTTAGCCCCCAGCTCTCATTGGCTTCAATTTTGCAGAGGCTTCGTTATGCTGCTCTTGATAAAACACAGTCAATGTCACCTTCCCTTTCATTTAACCAATGCTGTAATCAGGTCTGGAGCTGAATGGTATTGTTGGAACTAAAACTGAGCATTAATGAGCAGATTATTGGTCAATAAATACTTCTTGATAGCTTTGTTAATCCACTTGGTTTTGACCAATGAGATATGATTAATTACTGACCGCATAGTGAAAGTGCCCTGGGTAATAGCCTCCATAATACGACAGCCGTTTACGTACAGTTCAACAGAGAAAAGTGTGAGTCCAAGACTGGCATTTTGAATCTAAACAAAGATAATTATGAGGGCATGAAAGCAAAGCTACCGAAGATGAACTGGAAATTTAGGTTCAAAAGTAGGTCAATTTAAATGCAATGGCAAACACTTAGGCTGATGTTCCAGAAAGCACAAGATATATACATTCCAACAAAAATTCTAAGGGATGGACCCCCATTCAAAGATAATATCAAACTCAAAAGAAATTAATTTAATTATGCAAGAGTTTCACAAGAAATATAGCTAAAAACATCAAAACAGATAGTAGAGATAATGGGTCAGAGATAATGAGAACTGCAGATGCTGGAGAATCCAAGATAATAAAGTGTGAAGCTGGATGAACACAGCAGGACAAGCAGCATCTCAGGAGCACAAAAGCTGACGTTTTGTGCCTGGACTCTTCATCAGAGACGGGGGTGGGGAGACGGTTCTGGAATAAATAGGGAGAGGGGGGAGGCGTACCGAAGATGGAGAGAAAAGAAGATAGGTGGAGAGGAGAGGATAGGTGGGGAGGGGATAGGTCAGTCCAGAGAAGACTGACAAGTCAAGGAGGTGGGATGAGGTTAGTAGATAGGAAATGGAGGTGCAGCTTGAGATGGGAGGAAGGGATAGGTGAGAAGATGAGCAGGTTAGGGAGGCAGGGACAAGCTGGGATGGTTTTGGGATGCAGTGGGGGGAGGGGATGAGCTGGGCTGGTTTTGGGATGCAGTGGGGGAAGGGGAGATTTTGAAGCTTGTGAAGTCCACATTGATACCATTGGGCTGCAGGGGTCCCAAGTGGAATATGAGTTGCTGTTCCTGCAACCTTCGGGTGGCATCATTGTGGCACTGCAGGAGGCCAATGATGGACATGTCATCTGAGGAATGAGAGGGGGAGTTAAAATGGTTCGCGACTGGGAGGTGCAGTTGTTTATTGTGAACCGAGCGGAGGTGTTCTGCAAAGCGGTCCCCAAGCCTCCGCTTGGTTTCCCCAATGTAGAGGAAGTCACACCGGGTATAGTGGATATAGTATTCAGGACTTAACAAGCTTCAAAATCTCCCCTTCCCCCACTGCATCCCAAAACCAACCCAGCTTGTCCCCGCCACCCTAACCTGTTATTCCTCTCACTTATCACTTCCTCCCACCTCAAGCCGCACCTCCATTTCCTACCTACTAACCTCATCCCGCCTCCTTGACCTTCCCATCTTCCCTGGACTGACCTATCCCCTCCCTACCTCCCCATCTATACTCTCCTCTCCACCTATCTTCTTTTCTTTCCATCTTCAGTCCGCCTCCCCCTCTCTCCCTATTTATTCCAGAACCCTCTCCCCATCCCCCTCTCTGATGAAGGGGCTAGGCCTGAAATGTCAGCTTTTGTGCTCCTGAGATGCTGCTTGGCCTGCTGTGTTCATCCAGCTTCACACTTTGTTATCTTAGGAGAGATAATGGGAACTACAAATGCTGGAGAATCCAAGATAACAAAGTGTGGGGCTAGATGAACGCAACATGTCAAGCAGCATCTCAGGAGCACAAAAGCTTATGTTTCAGGCCTAGACCTTTCATTACCCTCTTCTGATGAAGGGTCTAGGCCCGAAATGTCAGCTTTTGTGCCCCTAAGATGCTGCTTGGCCTGCTGCGTTCATCCAGCTCCACACTTTGTTATTTAAAACAGATAGTATATGTTGTTTCAAATATTTAAAAAAGAAAGTAGTTAACAAAGTAAGTGTTGATTTTATAAAAAATGAGTCTGGGTGAGATGTTATTGGGATAACATCCCATTGATTTCTATATTCTCTATAAATTAAAGCTTTTTATCTGCTTACACAGAGGTATGTAGACACTGCCTTATAACTTCCTGTCTGACTAGAAATAGATGTAAAACTTTATAAATCCTTATCTTCCTGCACCTAGGTAGAAAGACAGTGCCTTAAGCTTCCTGCCTGAATAGAATTAGGTGTAAAACTTTGTAAGTCTTCATCTTCCTGCACAGGGGTATGTGGAAACTGTCTCAAATATGAATAGGTGGGCAGCGTTTGTAAAGGTGTGAGACTTCTAAGATCCTGTAAAGAATGTAACTTCTGTTACTGCCAAAAGGGCCAGGGCACTGACTTTTGTTCAAGCCAGACTCTTCGGCGGCTTGAAGTTACATTCTGTCACTTCGACAACTTGAAATCGCCTCCTGCCATTAGCAGTCACTTCACAAATGATCAGTACTGTATCCTGCTCTCTTTGTGTTTTTGATGTAGTAATTGTTTGTCTATCATGTCATTGTCCGATGTAGTGATTGTTTCATGTAACATGCCATTGTGAGATATAAAATTGCTTTATGCATTATGCATTTGATAAGGTATAAAAAGCGGGGACTGTGTGCTGCTCAGAGAGAATTGCTTACGAGACTGTACACTCTGTTCCACGTTGAGTGCAGTGATCCTCCACAGCTTGTACTTGCTTTGTAGTAAAGGATTTGTGTTTTCCTAAATAGGTCAGCGTCTTGTCATTGCATCAAGTCCGAGAGGGTCTCCGAAAATGAATCTAACATGGGGAATTAGCAGTGGAGGATAAAGAGATAGCAGATGAATTGAACATATATTTTGCATCAGTCTTTACATGAGAGGATATAAGTTATATCGTGGAAACAGCTGTCAAGCTGAAGGGATGGGAGGAACTCAAGAAAATTGTAATTCCCCGGAAGTATTACTGAGTAAATTATTGGATCTGTGAGTTGAAAAGTCTGCATGTCCTGATGGATTTCAACCTCAGCTCTTAAATAACAGGTGAGATAGTTGATGTATTTGTATTAATTTTACAAGATTAGTAACATACAGCGAAGGCTCTTTTAGATTTGAAATTAGCTAATTTAACTCCTTTATTCTAAAAAGGAGGGAGACACATGCATGAAACTACAGGTAAGTCTGCTTAACATCTTTCAGAAAGAAAATGTCAGAAACTATATCAAAGATGTTATAATAGGGCACTTACACAAGTTCAATGTAATCAGACAGTCAGCACAGATTTGTCAAAAGGAAAACACGCTTAACTAATTAAATGAACCTTTTTTAAAGAATTCACCTGTGTTGTGGATAAAAGGGAGCCAGTGGGCATATTGTATTTAGATTTCCAGAAGGCATTTGATTATTTCTACATTAAAGGTTGTTGCAGAAAATAAAAACTCATTGTGTAGGGTGCAACTTATTGACATGGAAAGAAGATTAGCTGGCTGACAGGAAGCAGAGAATGGGAATAAATGAGGTTTTTTTCAGGCTAGCAGGATGTCGCAAACAATGTGCTACAGGGGCTGGCACTGGGCTGTCAACTTTTTAATGATTCAAATAAATGATTTGGATGAAGGAATTAATATAGCAGCTAAACTTTCCAATGACTGAAAGCTCAGGAGGAAAGTGAGTTATGAAGGGGGCGTAAGGAGTCCATGAAAAGGACATAGGTAGATTAAGTGAGTGGGCAAAGATCTGGCAAATGGAGTACAATGAGGCAAAGTGTGAAGTTATCTATTTTGGCAGAAAGAATAATAAAGAAGCATATCATCTAAATGGCGACAGCCTGCAGTATTTTCTGCCTGCAGAGAGATCTGGGTGTCCATAGAAGGTACAGCAGGTACTCAGATAAGCTAATAGAATGTTGTGGTGTATTACAAGGGGAATTAAATGCAAGAGTAGAGAGGTTATGCTTCAGTTGAGCAGCGCATTGGTGAGATCACTTCTGTAGTACTGTGTACAGCTGTATATTGGTCACTGTCCATATGAAAAGATGTTAATGCACTGAAAGCAGTTCAGAGAAGGTGTGCTAGAGAAGTACCTGGAATTAACAGGTTCACTGATGAGGAAAGGCTTGAGGGCTCGGCCTGTATCTTCTAGAGTTTAAAATAGCCGGAAATGACTAAATTGAAACATATAAGATCCTCAGCAGACTTGATTGTTTCGATGTTGAAAGAACATTACCTTTTATGGGAGAATATAGAGCTCATGTCATAACTTAACCACAAAGAGTGCCTGTCTAATACAGGGTTGATGAAACGTTTGTTTTCTCTCACACAATTATGAGTCTTTCGAATTCCTTTTCTTCAGAGGGCAGTGGATGCATACTCTTGAAATATAATTAAATCAGTTCTTGATTACCAAGCGGATAAAAGATTAAATGCAGGAATGTAGAGTTAAGATTAAAACCAGTTCATAGAGCATAGAACATAGAACAATACAGTGCAGAGCATGCCCTTTGGCCCTCGATGTTGTGCCAACCTGTGAACTAATCTAAGCCCATCCCCCTACACTATCCCATCATCATTCATATGCTTATCCAAGGACTGTTTAAATGCCCCTAATGTGGCTGAGTTCACTACATTGGCAGGCAGGGCGTTCCACGCCCTTACCATTCTCTGAGTAAAGAGCCTGCCTCTGACATGTGTCTTAAATCTATCACCCCTCAATTTGAGGCTATGCCCCCTCGTACAAGCTGATAGCATCATCCTTGGAAAAAGACTCCCACTGTCCACCTTATCTAATCCTCTAATCATCTTGAATGTCTCTATTAAATCCCCTCTTAGCCTTCTACTCTGCAATGAGAACAAACCCAAGTCCCTCAGCCTTTCTTCATATGGCCTTCGCTCCAGGCCAGGCAACATCCTGGTAAATCTCCTCTGCACCTTTTCCAATGCTTCCATATCCTTCCTGTAATGGGGTGAGCAGAACTGCACGCAATATTCCAAGTGAGGCTGCACTAGCGTTATGTAACATTTTGGATTGTTCAACCATGATGTTGTTGAATGGCACAGGAGCCTTGAAGACCCAGATAGTCTTGTTCCTTGTTCATATGTTAATTTTATTTACAATGCCTTTCACCACATGATGCAGAATGGACTAATCAGGGGATATTTAATCATAAAGTCATAGAGATATATATATCACAGAAACAGACCATTCAATCCAAAACATTCCAAATTAGCCTAGTTGTATCCCAAATTAATTGAGTGCCATTTGCCAACATTTGGTCTTTCTCGTGCTAAACCCTTCCTATTCATGCACCCATCCAGAAGTCTTTTAATTGTACGAACTTTCACCACTTCTTCTGGTAGCTCATTCCATACACGCACCATCTTCTGCATGAAAAGTTGCCTCTTATTGCCTTTTAAATGTTTCCCCTCTCTCCTTGAGCCTATGCCTTCTAGTTTTGGATTCCTATACACTGGGATAAAAATACCGTGTCTATTTACCCTATCGGTACCCATCAAACCTCTATAAGATCACCCCTCCAGCCTCCGACACACCAGGGAAAATAGTCCCTGTCAATTCAGCCTCTCCTTGTAGCAGGTTGGATTGTTCTAACCTTCATGAACAAGGACATACCTGGACAGATTTGCACAGCTAAATCCCCAACTTTGCAGCTTTACTTGAACGACAAGGTTGGAGGTACTGCACAGGTCTGCTGTGTAATAGCGAGAATGCTGGTCGAACGTATAATTTTTGTTGCTTCTTGTACATTCAACTGTTTCTCAGTGTTATGTGAAATTGTTCAAATTGACTACATAAAGGTGGGGTCCTTGGGAAGAAACCATTAAGTATCATCCATGTGACACTTCTGGTTGAAAATGGATGTATGAAGTAAACTCCAAATGAAAGCAGTGAGTAAGCTGACTAACACTGGAGAATAGGATTCAAGGCAACGATGGTATTAAGTATAAAATGCTCCATGAGTTATAACATTCCTGGATAACCAGTGTCATAAATATGTTACCTGGAAAAATCTAACTGCCCAGGTCTCAGAAACAGGAGTATTTTAAATTCTGCATCCTTGGCGGTTTACATCGAACTTGTCTTCCATCTTAAGTGGGCAAGTAAGAGTCCACAATAAAATAGAGTATCTGCTGAATCCATGGTTTACCTTTATAGGGGAAAGGGAATAGTGGTTGCAGTCTGCAGCATTTTGCAGTCAGTATTGAAAATCCAGCATTAAGCAGAAAGAGGCATTCACTGAGTTCACACCCCTCTGTTACTAGTTATCTCATCACAAGATAACATTCAGCAAAGATGCTTACACCCTGAAAGCTCTCCTAGCAGATATAGAGGGGATCCCAAGGCAGCACCATCAATTTGTGCGAACATGATACTTATTGCGGAACATGACAGATTTTCATATTCTACGTGATGGCTGGTAGCATTGTGTAACCTCAAGGCAAAGCCTGATATGCACATATGTAAAGCTGACAAGCTGACTGGATTAGTCACACTTAACAAGCATGAGAACATCAACAAAATGCACTTCATGCTTAATGATAATTCCAAATTTATATCAGCGTAAGACATAATATATCTATATATTGTTCCCTGCTACTACACACAACTGCAGAGCTGCACTTGAGGCTGAGTTGCATATGTGCTTTTTGAACTTGCACAAGAAGGAATAAGCTAGAACATAGCCCTTTGGCTCACAACGTTGTGCTGTACATGACACCAAATTAAGCTAACTCCTTTTTCCTACCAGTTGTCTATATCCCTCTATTCCTCGTATACTCATGTGGTTATCTAAAAGTACTTTAAATGCCTCTATTGTATCTGCCTCCATCACCACCCATGGCAGTGCATTCCAGACTCCTACTACTATCTGCATAAAAAACTTATCTCTCACGTCTCCTTTGAACGTTTCCCCTCTTCTTAAAATCATGCTCCCTGGTATTAGATCTATCTGGGGGTATGTATGATTCAGTTTTGTCGTGAAGGCTCCCTGCATCCGTATATGTTTATAGGTGCACAAAACCACTGTCTCTTTATATTTTCATTTATGAATGGCTTGGTACAACATGAATGGGCAGAATGGTTAAGTGAGTTTTTATAGGCAGTTTTGCACAATGCTGTGAAGGGTTCCTTCATCATCATGAGATATTGGGTGCAATTTCATATTCACGTGTACTTTCAACATCATTAGTTTATTTAACAACAGTATGGAATAAAACTACTTATGTTTACACAATGTCATTATATTTTTACAAACCAGACGTGCCACCATAATTTGTGTTCATCAACTCATGGGCTTATCACTTTATACAGTTGAGTTAAGTTTCACTGATACCATGTTCACTCACATAGAAGGATCCCTTCTCGGTCCATTTCTTAAACACATCTATACTGTTCACCACAAGAAACATGCCTTTAATAGGATTGCCACAAACCTCCCGCCCCTTAGATACTTCTGATATGTAAATGACATATTTATGATATTTGAATTCATAGCTGTAGGAAAGAAGTTTGTTGCACAGCTTACTAAACTCTATTCTCTTCCCAAGTGTACCATTGAAATGATAATTCAAAACTGTATAAAAGAAAATGCCACTGCCAGTGACAATGAAAATTCAAACATGTTCTGTTTCTCAATGTATTTATTGAGAAATCTTCAATGGGTTTTCTATTTCTATGAGCTGAAAGCTTACATTCACTGGACAATGCATACATTCGAAAAGGATTCTTCCAAGTTCACATTCTGCAAAATCAATCTTATTGGTAATGTCTTGGATAGAGTTGTAGCCATCTGCTGTCTGTGCCAGCTTGATGATGTGATAGGTTGAATCAAAACTATCCTGATCAAATCATCACTCAATGTATATCAGAATATCTCACAAAAGGTCCCTACCCACTGAATGATACCCTGTCTCCCTTGGGTTTTCCTGAAAGGGGAAAATGTCTCAAAATATGAAGAACAGATGAAAGGGGTGGTCCCACACTGTTTTTGCCACTAACAGAATGGTGATGTCAAGCCATAAAGGATTTTTGCCTGTTACAGAAATTGGTAATGTAATATATGAATTTCAATGCTTGTATGGTGGCAGGTACGGAGACAGTATGCCCGAATGACTGGTGGGCTTGTTGAGGATTCGCAGTGAGAAACATGGAGCTGGTGCTGAATCAGACTGTCCTCGCAAGCCTTAGATATGATTAAGCTATTGCATATAATGTATTATATAATCCAGACTGTGCTAAGCATTACATTGAAAGCTAATTTAGAATGGTCAGTCAGGCTCATTGTCTGATGCTAGTAATTGTGTGTGCTAGTAGCTGTATATAATGATACACTGGACTCTGTTTTACATAAGTGAAAGGGATTGATACATATATTGAGCAATTAGTACTGAAAAATAAATAGCATCATGGATTTGCCAATTTCGGCTGTATTCCCATGGCAAAACCAACTAACTGATTTTGTTGTGCTCTATTCGTGTAATGGTCCAAACTAAGAAACCTCTTCTCATTATAGGTAAATTACATCCCATTTGTTATGCCTGTTTCTTCCAACTTAATCCTGGTGATTGCAAAAGGAAAAGCTTCAATATTTTGCCTCTTTCTAGCAAAACTAATGACTTGGAGCAGTGGATTAGGAAATAGCAAACCTTTCAATAATTCCAAGATGCATTGCTGGCACAGTAGCAGGTATATTTCTCCTTTGCTGAATTTGCTATAAAAAATGTCACTTATCCATAGTCTATATTATCCCAACTGTTGTATAATGCAATACTGTCCACTTTTTCTTGTCTATGTGATCATCCAAAACTAAGTTTATTCTATTGATGTAGATATAAATCATTGTTACTAAAACTCTTCATACCATGTGAAACAATTTCAATATTTACGATGAAAACGCTTGATGCCAAATTAATATTTTACTCTGGAAAATGATAATTTGTCTTTACCTGCTGAAAGAGACAGTTCAACGTTAATTGGTTCTATCCATGCAGAAAGCTAATTGCATGGTACTATTGTAATTTAAAACTTGGCAGATATTTTTGCTCAGTATTATTACAATAAGTTTAAATCTCTATTGTTATTATATTCAAGGTTCATCTTGCAGTCTCTGTTTGAGAATACATCCTGGTCCCACGTACATCATAAGTGCAGGATGAGAAAGATTAAAGCAGAAAGTGTAAGAAAAGTGCAGATCTGGAGGTGTTTGTGGAGATGGAAATAGAGTCAACATTTCAAATACATTACAACTCTTCTTGATATTTTTATTTCAGATTTCCAGCCTCTGCAGTATTCTGCTTTCATTTTGGGATGAGAAGGAAGTGGAGCAGAGGCTGAGAATAAGAAGACAAGCTATTCATAAAAACAGGAGGAGGAAGAAGGATTGGGATGGGACGAGTGTTGTCAGCGATCATCCATATCAAGCTAGGTCCTCATGCAGTACTTTTAGAATCATAGAATGGTACATCGTGGAAAGACGCCCTTTGCTCGTTGTGTGTTATCAATCATCAAGCATCTATCTACTCTTGGCCCATTTCCCAGTAGTTGGCCCATAACCTTGTGCGCTATATTGTAAGCAAGTGTTCATCTAAATACTTTATGACTTTTATGATGGTTCCTGCTTCCACCACTTCTTTAGACATTGAGTTCCAGATACCCAAGGCTGTCCTCAAGCTGTTGACTAACTAATGTCTTATATCAATGTCTCTCTACCATTATATGTTTTTTGCTCTCACACTCAATGCTTCAACAAATAAATACAAGAATCGCAGGCTAGTTAGCCACCTGTTGATTTCAAAGATCTATAAACATGCACACCAAAGTCCCTCTCATTCTTTGTATTGCTTAGCATTATACCATTTTCCTGTATTCCCTTGCTTGGTTGGTCCTCCTGAGGTATATCACCTAACACTTTTCAGGATTAAATTCTATTTGCTACTTTTCTGCCCATCAGACCAGGTTTTCGGAGCTCCTTCCAAGGTAAAAGTAATGCTTTCACCGTCTCAGATTCAACAAGATGTGCATAGAATTCTGCAATCAGACCATCAACCCCAGACTGGGGCCCAAAATGCCACTGCCAGTGATAGTGAAGGTGACCACAATTATGAATGTCCACATCCTTCAGAACAAAGATACAACTGTGCCAAGCCAGCAGGTTTCACCTGGATGCACGGTGCCAATTGCAGAGCACACATAGTGTGCATATTTGAATGCTGAGCTATCCCAGAACCATGAATAATCACACAGTGTGTGGTTCATATGCAACTATGTTCAATACACTACGTAAGTGAATGTTTGCTCTCTGGGTAGCGGTCATGATACCAGACATGATTCTGTATGAGTCAACAGTTCCATCAACCTTTCAGCATTATATCAGAGCCGGGTGCAACTACTAGGTGGTGACTGTATGCTTCGCTCATGACTTCTCTCTGCAGCTCAAACACAGGAGCCCTGTGTTCATTCAGTGAAAGCCATGCTACCACGAGACCAATCATAGGCAGCATTCAAAGCCAATTGTTCTATTGTCTTGATCACTATAGCTGCCGGGGACTTACTGAATAGATGCTTGATTTGTAGGGTTTGACATCCAACTCGAGCGTCAATAAGGTAAAGGCTTGGCACCAAAAAAATTATCAGCATTCCTGGAGGAGACAGAAGAGCAAGAGCGGGTATACAAAGTCAGTGAGGAGAAAGGATACAGGAAATCAGCAAATGGAAATTCGACCTCCCATTGTTCAACACTTCCTAATTTTACTCAGTCCCCTGACACAAGCCATCACAGTGTGTTTTAATCATCCTCTAATCATAAAAAGAGAAAGCAACCATTTCCACACCACCTTAATCGAAACAAAAATACTCCATACAGACTCAAGCAATCACCACTGTATGTTTCTTCAGGGCATAAGGACTAGGAGCAGAAGTAGGGAATTCACCCTCTTGAGGCTGATCTGCCATTTACTGATCATGTTTGGCTTCATCTCAGCCTCAACTGCACTGTCCTCAACTCAACTTCTCACTTCCTATAACCCTTCAACACATCACTGATTACATGCCTGTCTATCTCACAGCATCATGATGTTTCCCACGCTCTGGGCTAATGGATTCCACAGATTCACGACCATTTGAGAAAAAATAATTCTTCTTCTGTTTTAAAACTGCCATCCCTTAACTCAAAACTATGATCTCTCATTCTAGATTCCCCCAAGACGAAACTCCACTCTGTGTTGACTTAGACAATCCCCATTAGCATCTTGTATACCTCAATTTGATCTCCTCTCATCCTTCTAAAGCAAGTATAGGCCTAAATTCCTCAATCTCTCCTCATAAGGGAAGCCTTTTATTTCTGGAATTGATCATCTCCAAACTGCCTTCAGTACAATTACGTGGGATCAAAACTGTCCATAGCACTCCTGATTCAATCTCAGCAATTTCTTGTACAATTTCCAGAACATTTCCTGACTTTTCCACTCCATTCTTTTCGCAATAAATGCAATAATTCCATTTGCCTTCATTATTACCTGCCTTTCCTGCATTCTAGCTTTCTAAAATTCATGCTTGGGAATACCCAGATCCTTCTACACTGAAGCATTCTGAAGTATCTCTCCATTTAGATAATATGTTGCCTTTCTATTCTTCAGACTGAAAGAAATAACCTCACATTTTTCCTCATTAAACCTCATCTGTCAAATTCTCACCCATTCATCTAACCTATCCAAATCCATTTTCTTCATTTCTTCATTGCAGCTTACTTTCTCTGTCATTTTTTTGTAACTTAAAGCATGTATTTACTTGTGCCAATGCTGCTACTCAGTGCTTTACCCAATGATAGCAACATGGCTGAGGAATGGCTACTGATGTAGCATTTAAGAGACTGCAAATAGTCTCATGAACATTGCTAGCAACTCTGGGCCTTCAAGGCTTGGCTTTGGACAGCTTCACCTTGTCATGGATGGCTACAGTGTGAGCCAGCTGGAAACACAGGCTACTACAAGCACTCTGGCAGCGTAGCAGTGGGATGAGCATGAATATTGCCACTATTATGATATCACCAAACAGTAAGAAGTTTGCATACTGCAAATATTACTTTGAGGAGTTGGACTTTAATTGTGCACTATGGCCCTAATACTCATTGGCAAATTTGTGCTCAGTGAGCCTGAAGTGAATGTTCCATTTTGACAATGCTGGTACAGCCAGTTAAACATGGAGATTCTTGTGTTGGTCTAACTTTGTATGCAGTTTTACAAGTTCTCTTGACATCTGAATTACATCAATTGAGGTCCTGAAAGTTGACATCCTCCATTTGATTCATGAACTGTGCTTCTTTAAGTGTTTGGATGACAATGCTTCATACAGCATTAAATTAATGAATATTCCTGTTCCTGAGAACAGTGTATGAGTCACTCCTTGTCTGTAGGTTTACATGATATGCTGTCGAAATTGCTGGGTCCTGACAGGGGCCAAAGAAAGAGGCTAGCCAAATAGTTGACGTGATGGTTTTAATTTTACAAAATTCCCTAAATTTGGGAAGGTTCCATCCTGTTGAAAATTAGTGCATGTTGCTCTATAGTCAAAGGGGAGAGAGACAGAATGTGGGAAAACCCTAGGCAAAGCATCTCAAATAAGGAAGATGTTAGAAGCTATTATTAAATATGCTATGGCAGGGCAATTAGAAAGGTTTAAAGTAATTAGGTAGAATAAACGGGATCATGTTTCATGATTTTATTGAAGGTCTTTGAAGAAACATGTGCTGTGGACAAAAGGAAACCAGTGTAAGTACGAGAATTTCCAGGAGTCATTTGATAATGTGCCACATAGATTTTTTTTGCAGAATATAAAAACTCATGGTGTAAGGCTAATATTTTAGTATGGATAATTACAAATAATAATAACAGCCTATCCAATAGGAAACAGAGAAGAGGCATAATTAACTCATTTTATGGTGGACAAAATGTAACAAATGGTGTTCAATGGGGATTAGTGCTGGAGCTCTCTGTTTACAGTTTAAGTGAATGACTTGGATGAAGAGACTGAAGGTGTGGTTGCTAAATTCACTGATGACGTGACAGTAGGTAGGAAAGTAAGTTGTGAGGAGGATGTACAGACAATGCCAAGTCATATAGATAAGTTACATGAGCAGGAAAAGATATGGCAGATGGAGTCGTAAATGGGAAAAATGTAATGTTTCTATTTTGATAGATTTCCACAATGACTTGGCTTCCTGTTCTAACACCATTATCTCTTGCAGGTCCTCAGGACTTATCTTTGATTCTTCCTACTTCTTAAGCACATGCAGCAATTTCATCGCTATGAGTTCTACATGTAAGCTAATGACACATTACTTCACTTTACCTTCATTCTCTCTGACTTACTGATTCTAGACTGGATGAGCAGAAATTCCTTCCAGACCTCAATGAAGATGTCTTCGTAGTGCCTTCTGCCAAAAATGAAGGTGAAAGAAACAAAAAGAAACAAAGTAAAAAAGAGAAAAGGGGAAGGAAAAAAAGGAAAGGAAGAAAAACAGAGTGGATGAGCCCTGGGCACACAAACTTGGATGCTGTTTACTGCACTGCAGCCATCTTGCATGCTACATGTATATTAATGCTTTATAATAATGCTTTATAATAAGTCAACAGTTTTAATGTTAATTGAAGAGACCTGGTTGGTGGATTTGTACTCTATAACAAATAAGTTAATATGTATACTTGTCCTTATCAATAATTCGAGAAAATATTTTGTTTAATATATGCTGAGACTAGTGGAGTATTGGGTCTACAGAGAGAGACAATGCATTCTTCTTGCCTGGTCCTAAAGAAGTTAATCACATTGTTTGTTGCCTTGGCATCTTAATTCAAAAGGTAATGGATGCAATGAAGTTGATAAATTCTCAATTAACAAAGGAATCAAAATTTGTTTGGCATGTTTGTATATGTAAAGTTGTGGTTGAAATTAGCTCAGCCATGACTTTACTGAATAGTGAACCATGCTCAAAGGGCTGAGTGGCCTGCTTTTGTTCCTTGTTTATGTGTTTAAGTGTATGGTTGTAATTGACCCTTAGATGAGCTCGTCATCTCCTGCCACCAAGGTCACCTCTTTACACTTCTCTAACAATATACATCTCTGTCCATTTGACAGTTCATTTGCTGCTGAAAATTCTGTTCAGAGCTTAGTTACCTAATTCTAATGTTCTAATGTTCTTTTGTCTGGACATCCTTCTCCCAAAACATTGGTTTTTGCGTTCCACTTGCCACCATTTCCATTTGCAAGTCAGCACGAGTCTCATTGACCTGTATTGAGACTTGTTCCAGTAATGCCTGAATTGTAAAAGGGCTTTCCTTGTTCATGTGGGAGTCTAGGCTAGGATATTTTGCAGCAGGAGAGTCATGCCATCAGCAGGAGATCAGTCACAGCTACAAATGGAAAGGATCCTGATCTCTGATTCGACCTTCTATTTCTTATGGAAATCTCAAATAAGTTGAAAATGAAGTCAGAATGCAAATGGACAGTGCCACCTGAAACAGCATAACTTTTTGCTGCGTGCAGCCTTAGTCCTGAGGGAAAACTTCTTTCGCTCTTGTGAAGCCTGCCGTAATGTGTACCCTCTTTGTCACCTGAAAAATGTAGGTGGCAACTGTTGTATAAGGATATAGCTCTGAAAGGGCTAATGCAGAACACTGAATCAAGCTCCATCTAAAATGATAATGTCAAAAGGACTTGGGGAAGAAAAGTAGAACATATTCAGATCTCAAAAAACAGTTTTCTCACTCAGATCTGGTCTCCCGATCATCTTAGTGACAATGTTTATCTCACTAATATAACTTGTACTTGAGCGCTGTCATGAAATAACCTACATTTTGGTTAAGATGAGAGCTGTTATTCATTAGAAAACCTAATGAGTTTTCTCCACCATTTTGGACATAGTAGGTTCTAAAGACCAAGAAAATGAGGACATAGACTGTAATTTGCATCATAGACACATACACTCTCTCACTCATACACACTCTCATTCACACACACACACACACACACACACACACACACATCATGTAGACAGTGAAATAGACACAATTAATGCTGGAGTAACTCAGCAGGTCTGGCAGCATCTGTGAAGAGAGGAACAATTTCAAATCCTGAATGACTGACCTTCAGAACTCTTGATTCAAAACATTAACACTGTTTCTCTCTCCACGAATGCTATCAGAAATGCTGAGCATTCCTAGCATTCTAAGTTTGTTTCAGAGCATCTGTAGTCTTTTGCCTTTGTTATGGCAGACAGTGGGGCATATTGGAGTTGAATCTGGCTGCACAGAACCATTTAATGTATATCAGCGAGTAATTTCCGGTCCCAGATTTAAGAGCAACCCAGTGGACAGGCAGCAGCACAAGGAGTTGAACAATCAAGCAGCCTGGAACATATAAACACGTGGCAAGATTATAAAAGGCAGAATCTTGCAAATGAATAAAACAATCACTTTAGATCTGACTAGAAAAGGGCAGTAGCGAGTATGTGTTAGAAGATTCATGGAGCTGATACTATCTTCATATTTGGCAGTTACAGGTTGCTTCAGGTGCTCATGAACTGTGAGAGATCTGCTCAGCCTTTGAGAACAAATGGATATTAAAACTTTTACAAGCAGTATGAAAATCCCTGGTAGGCATTAGGGTTGCTTTTCAAACAGCATTAGCAGTACAGTTGCCGAGTGAAAAGGTGAGAAGCGTTAACATAGTACTTACAGCTCAGGCTAAGCATTGGCACCATTGTTGGCAGACAACCTAAAGCAGAGCTACCGGGACAGTTGATGGTGGCACAGTCACTAGATAAGTAATTCAGAGACCTGGGGTCATGTATTGGAGGCCTGAATTCAACAACAGAGGGTGGAATTTAAATTCAATAAAATCTGAAATTAAATGTTAAATAATGACAATTAAGCTCTGGCCTTAAAATCCCTCCCTAATGACCATTAGGAAACAAAAACTGCTGTCTTTACCCAGACTGCCACTTCAAGTACCCAGCAATGCGGTTGAGTCAACCACCCCCTTAAATGTTTCCATTTGCTAAAGCAGCACGGTAGTATTCAATATAATCAAGTGTGAAGCTGGATGAACACAGCAGGCCAAGCAGCATCTCAGGAGCACAAAAGCTGATGTTTTGGGCCTAGACCCTTCATCAGAGAGGGGAATGGGGAGAGGGTTCTGGAATAAATAGGGAGAGAGGGGGAGGCGGACTGAAGATGGATAGAGGAGAAGATAGGTGGAGAGGAGAATAAAGGTGGGGAGGTAGGGAGGGGATAGGTCAGTCCAGGGAAGATGGACAGGTCAAGGAGATGGGATGACGTTAGTAGGTAGAAAATGGAGGTGCGGCTTGAGGTGGGAGGAAGGGATAGGTGAGAGGACGAACAGGTTAGGGAGGCAGGGACAAGCTGGGCTGGTTTTGGGATGCAGTGGGGGAAGGGGAGATTTTGAAGCTTGTGAAGTCCACATTGATACCATTGGACTGCAGGGTTCCCAAGTGGAATATGAGTTGCTGTTCCTGCAACCTTCAGGTGTTAGGCTGAAAAGGGCGAAGTAACATGTAAGCCACACAGAAATCAGGCAATGAACACCTTTCGCAAGAGCAGTGCAACATTACCAACCCTGTTCTACTCTTTCCCTAAAGCCCCACCAAAGCAAAGTATCTTTTCATTGTTCAAGACTGACTCTGACACTCTTCTCAGCCCTACTTGGAAGGACAGTTCCAGTCCCTGGTGAGTGACCAGACTCCTGACTGATAACTGTGCAGCTCCCTGATTGAGTTACCAATAATTCCCAGACTGGTTGCACTAGACCTGTAATACTGCCCAATTCCCAGACTCTAATGATGTGGAAACTGTGATCCTAATGTCCCTAGAGCCCCATTGACTATGTGTCAGCCTTTGGACTGTTATTGGGCAATGCCTTCAATTTACAGTACTGGAATGTCTGATGAATGAGAGTCCCCCTTCACTTTGATAGAAGACAACTCCTGTAACCTGCTGCCACATGTTGTGGATAGAGTATTGACATAGTGCAGTGCCATAGAGAAATTTGTTTTCCCGCTTGACTGATCAATGGTGGTAAACAAGACAGGCTGACTGGCTTTGTGCTTCCAATCAAGAGTCAAGGGACAGCAAAAAGTACAATAAAACTCAAAGTTCTGATTGGTGAGGTAATGGGCAAAAGGTAAGGGAGTGCAAGTTAGAAATACTGTGAGCATCCAAGAAGGTGCAGAGTGAGTGAATTGTAAAAGACCAAGTTAATTTTGCTGAAAGGCACTCTGCTCCATCTGTGAGAGGGGACAATGCAGCGTGGCAGAAGCATCGCAATACAAGGGGATATACACTCCAAAGTGCTGCATTGAGGAGACAACTTATATTTTAAGCGAGCTGGGGGTTGCCTTGATGAAGTGGTGATGTTGGTACATGTCCAACACCAATCTCCAAGGCCTGGGATGACCTGGTGGGAGGGTCAGATGCAGGCTGTCAATGCCCATGTGGCACAGTGGCTCAGTGGTTAGCACTGCCACCTCACAGTGCTAGGGGAGTGGGTTTGATTCCACCCTCAGGTAACTATCTTTGTGGAGTTTGCACATTCTCCCCGTGTCTGCGTGGATTTCCTCTGGGTGCTCTGGTTTCATCCCACAATCTAAAGATATGCAGGTTAGGTGGATTGGCCACTGTAAATTGCCCGTAGTGTACAGGGATGTGTAGATTAGGCGCGTTATAGGGGGAGGGTCTGGACGAGCTGCTCTAAGGGTCAGTGTGGACTTGTTAGGCCAGAAGGCCTTTTTCCACACTGTAAGGATTCTAGCATGCTCTGATATATGGGAGATTGCTGTCCAAAGTGGAAGCCAAGAGCAACAATCAGTGAGCTGGAGCACTCAAGTACTTGCTCTGACTGACATGTTGAGGACTGATCCCATCATTTTTCTCTATTGTGTGTGGGAATCGGAAATTGCCTATAACTGAGGTGAGACTGGTCCTAAGGAGATGTAAATACATGCAAACAGGCCTCTCTCCACTAGCTAGTGAGCTTCATATCTTGCTATTCAAGTCTTGGGTAGAATATTGTATCAGATTTGTCTTAAATCTCTTTCCTTCATCAAGCAGATGGTAGATGCTATATGCAGTTACAAGGGTTCCTTTCACGATCATGATACCTTTCTCTTTTTCCTGGACCACTCTGTTTCCATCTCTGGCAACCACCTGGAAATGGATATCCATTTCAAGTCCACCGACTCCCACAGCTACCTGGAATGAACCTCCTCCCACCCACCGTCCTACAAAAATGCCATCCGCTATTCCTAATTCCTTCGTCTTCACCACATCTGCTCCCAGGATGAAGCATTCCACTCCTGAACATCTCAGTTGTCCTTGTTTTTCAAGGACCGCAACTTCCTCCCCCCTCAGTGGTTGAGAACACTCTCAATTGTCTCTCCTGCTTTTCTTGCAACTCATCCCTCACACCCCCACCCCGCAATAATGACCAAAACAGAAACCCCTCATCCTCACATACCACCCCACCAACCTCCGGATCCAATGCATCATCCTCCTACACTTCTGCCATCTGCAATCCGACCCCACCACCAAAGACATTTTTCCCTCCCCAACCTTATTTGCTTTCCAGAGGGACCATTCTCTCCATGATTCCCTTGTCTGCTCCACACTCCTCTCCAGCCCCACCACACCCGGCACTTTTCCCTGCAACTGCAGGAAGTGCTACACCTGCCCACACACCTCCTCCCTCACCCCCGTCCCAGGCCTCAATAAGACTTTCCCCATCAAGCAAATGGTCACCTGCACATCTGGTAATGTGGTATACTGCATCCACTGTTCCATATGTGGCCTCTTTTACATCGGGGAAAACAAGTGGAGGTTTGGGGACCACTTTGCAGAACACCTACACTCGGTTCGCAATCAACAACTGCACCTCCCAGTAGCGAACCATTTCAATACCCCTTCCCATCCGTCAGACGACTTGTCCACCCTGGGCCTCCTGCAGTGCCACAATGACGCCTCCCGAAAGATGCAACTACAGCACCTGATATTTCACTTGGGAACCCTGCAGCCGAATGGTATCAATGTAGACTTCACAAGCTTCAAAATCCCCCGTCCCCCAACCGCATCCCAAAAGCAGCCCAGCTTGTCCCTGCCTCCCTAACCTGTCCTTCCTCCCACCTCTGCCCTCCTCCCACCTCAAGCCCCACCCCCATCTCCTACCTATAGCCTCATCCCTCCCACTTGACCTGTCCATCTTCCCTGGGCTGACTTATTGCCTCCTTACCTCCCCACCTACACTTACCTTTACTGACTCCATCCCCACCTCTTTGACCTGTCTGTCTCCTGTCCACCTACATTCTCCTCTATCCATCTTCTATTCACCTCCCCCTCTCTCCCTATTTATTTTATAATCCCCTTCCCCTCCCCCATTTTTGAAGAAGGGTCTTGCCCCAAAACTCCAGCTTTCTTGCACCTCTGATGCTGCTTGGTCTGCTCTGTTGATCTAGTTCTACATCTTGTTACCTCATTATTTAATAGTTGGTTTTAAAAATATAATCAATGCATTTCATAGCATTTATTTCCAATACACCCACAGTTCAATGAACCAATTATGTACCAATAATTAATAATGATAAATATAGGATTATTGCCACTCGAATACAACATAATGACCAGACAATCATTTACTGGCATGTACTAAACCTGTGTAAAACTGATTGTATTCTGTTTCCCTTTTCTCAATCACAGTTGTATAGCCTGGTTAAGTGATTAGTTTAAGGTATATTTATTGCCTCTATTTTCCTTCGAACATGGGAAAATTAAGTTCAGAAATGATGGAGGTGGCATAATATTGTAGCAGAATTTCATAAACATTTCGATAGTCATAACATATTTATGATTGGCTTATTCATTATTCCAAACAGAAGAGCTGTCCTTGCTTTTACACCACTCCAATCTTTCTTGGCATCATTCATGATTCTGTGCAGAACCCTTTCTGAAACAGGTAAATACTCATTATAATGCTGGAACCCTTCCCCGTACTGAACATAAGAGAAATTATATCTTTTCTAGGTCTGCAGTAACTCGCTGCCTGACATACTTACTTAAAAAATTGCACAATAGGACAACTTTGCCACCAGGCAACCAATTTTGCAGTGTTAAAATGAGTCTAAATGTGCTTGCTATAAGGAAAAATGATTAAAATATCAAAAAAGCTGAAAAACATATTATCACATCAAGTTAAGGTATAACATTTCATTTTCACAAAACTCTGGCAACCTGAGATCACCATTCATTCCTGAAGAAATTCTGCCTGGAATTTCACCTTTATTAACATTGTGGGAACAATTTAATATTAATTCTGAAGGTAAACAGTATCATACCATGCCTGATGGTGTTTTTATATGTGCCTCAAGCTAATATTGTAAAGTGTGACTGACAATCACTTTAAGTGTGAAATACAGTGAGGTATTACCAAAGTCCTCTGTACTGTGTATCAAACCAAACTCAAATTTCTCTTGCTGGAAAAGGCTACATGTGTCACAAACCTAAGAATAGTTTCCTCCCTTCTGTTACCAGACTTATGAATGGCCCTCTCATATATTAGAGTTAATCTTTCTCTGCACCTTCTCTGTAGCTGTAACACCACATTCTGCAATCTGTTCTATACCCTGAAATATTTACCTAAGGAATGATATGCCCCAACAGCACGCAAAACAATACTTTACACTGTAACTCAGTGCATGTGAAAATAATAAATCAACTCAAACTTCTTGAATGACGGGGCTCATTTCTCATTTACCTGTCTCTTTGCAGTGATATATCCTAATAAGCTTTCCTGCAAATTTGAGGTATCAAGATTAGCACACAAAGTAGTGAAAGTTACAGTGCACATCTCCAATCTTTCTACCACAGGAAAATCTGGGCAGGTAACTTTTCTTGCTCCTCCATCAAGAATGGCATACGAACTGTTACTCAGCAAGTATAATTACAGGTATAATTGTTGCAGATAAACTAGTCCAGAGGGCAGGTAAGTTGATTAATTCACAGGAAATGGACAAAAGCAAACAGTTACATACCTGGAGCACAAGGTGTTATGTTGGTCACCTCATATTTAGAAGATATTAATCGCCAAAGGGGGAGCACATTGAAGATTCACCAGACTTATTCCTGGGATGGCAGGACTGTGTTTTTAAGAAACTGTTGAAACTGGTCCGATACTCTCTAGAGTTTTGAAGAATGACAGGCAATCTCGACGAAATTTAGAAAATGCTTGAAAGAATAGGTAGGGTCTGGTTAGAGAGTCAAGAATGAGGAATTCAACTTTAGAATAAACAGGATGGCACAGGACTGAGATGAGGAGATTTTTTTTGATTCTGAATCTGATGAATCTTTGAAAATCTCTACAGGGCTGTGAAAACCCAGGCATTGGTTATGTTTCAATTGACACTGATAGTTTTCTACATACCAATGCTGTAAAGGAACATGGGAACAATATGGGTAAAAGGTATTGAAGTAGTTGATCAGCTGTGATCATATCGAATGGAGAAGGCAGATATTTGGGCTAAACAGCTTACAAAAATCATAACATGGAAACCCGGAGCAAGAGCAGTCCTTTTGGCCTTTAGACCCTGTATTGCCATTCAATATGGTCATAATTGATCACGCAACTCAGTGCCCTGTTCCCACTTTCTTCCAAACCCTTTAATCCCTTTAGCCCTAAAAACTATATCCAACTCCTTCTTGAAAACATTCAACATTTTGGACCTTATCTGCTTTCTGTAGTAAAGAATTCCAGAGGTTCACCACTGTCTGGGTGAAGAAATTTCTCCTCATCTCAGTCCTAAATGGCCTATCACATATCCTTAGAATGTGACCCCTGGTTCTGGGCTTCCTGTCATCGGGAATATCCTTCCTACATTTACCCTGTTTAGTCCTGTTAGAGTTTTACAAGTTTCAATGAGATTCACCAACTCCCCCAATTTTTCTAAACCCCAGTGAATGTCATCCTAATCGATCCAATCTGTCTTTGTATGTCAGCCCTGCCATCACAGGAATCAGCCTGATAACCCTTTGTCATACTCCTTCTATAACCAAAACATCTTTTCTCAGTTAATAAGATTCTGAGGGGAATAGATAAGACGAATTGCTAAGGTCTTTTCCCCATGGTAGGGGAGCCCAAATCTAGATGCCATAGGTTTAAGATGAGAGAAGAATGATTTAAAAGGTACCTGAAGGGCAACATTTTCACTCAGAGGATGGTGCATGTGTGGAAGGAGCAACCAGAGAAAGTGGTAGAGGCAGGCACAATTGCAACATTTAAAAGAAGCACTTGGACAGAAACAGGGATAGGAAATGTTTAGGGGGATATGGGTCAAACACAGGCAAATGGGACTAGTTCAGTTAGGATAGCTGGTCAGCATGGATCAGTTGGATCACGGGGTCTGTTTGCGTGCTGCATGACTCTATGACTCTAATGTTTTGGCTGATAGTACCACATTACCACTGCCTCCCCTTGATGATTACAAAAATGGCACTGGGAATGAAATTACATTGCAGCTCATAGTTGATACTGTAGTAACACCAGTGGTAAAATATAGAAAAAACATGGAGCATAACTTTTTTAAATTTAGGAAATATAGTGTGATATTATGAATTGCCATTAGAGCTAATTATGTAGAACTGGTCCTACATGAAACAGGCGTGACACATGAACAGCAGCATTTCAGTTCCTTGCTTTGATTTGGCAAATCCACTATCACATTTAATCTATAATTGCAGAGCTATTTCCCTTTTGGATTCTGGATTTGCTTAAACCAAAATTGTTTATTGACTTGTGTACTCCGCAAGTCATTGAATGCATTAAGCAAAGTTAATGAGCAGTTGACTGACCAGGTATTAGTTTACCCAGAAGCAATTTCCTGCAAATTCAGTGCTTCTAAATCCATCTGTATTCATCGCCCTTCAACTAATGCAACTGGGGCTGGTTGCCTTTGAAAGCAAACTTAGTGTTTACTATTTTCACGTTTTGTATGAAGCATAGTCTTTAGCTCTGTGTATTTGAGCTCTTCCCACCTCCTTGCACATTTGACAAAAGCTCTCCAGAGCCGATTACTTTACCTATTCCTTCAGATACGAAATGTCTTGTTGTGTGTCAAGGTGACTGTTAAACTACATGTCATGTCTTTTTTGGAAAATGCCTTTGAAAAGTTTATAATAATATTGCCCTTGCTTTTCCGTTAAATTGCAAAGATTCAACACTTAAATTGATTTAGTTTTATTGTCACACGTATTCAAATGAGTACAGTGAAAAGTTCACAGTCACGGCAACACAGTGCTCTCTCAGGTACAAAGGTAGCCAGGGTATAGATATTTCAGATCAAATTCTTGGGAAACATAAGGAAGAATTCAAAAAATTAAGAAATAAATGGCCCAGCATTGTAGGTTGTAGGAATAAATTAGAAAAATAAAGAAGTAAAATGTTCAGAATGTCAGTCCTTCCAACCCCATCCAAGCTGCAATCAAATTCCAAGCCAATCAAAGCCACAAGAGAGACCTCCATGACCTCACTGCCCCCTGCGCTGGACCCACCAACATTGGAGCCATCCCACTTTACACACCATCTCTTTGCTGCTGGGCCTACTTTGTTGACACTGCTGAACCCACACTTATGTCGCACCCAAGTGTCGCTGGATCCGCTGCCAGGGCAGGCTGCCACCTGGCCGTGAGCTTTGTTTTGGCTTCAGATTTTGCCTTGCCAGTACCGCCAACTTGAAGAGTCCCCTGCCACTGATGTCACCATCCCCTATTGCCAGAGGAGCTTTGCTGCTGCTGCTGCTGCCGCCAACTCCAATTCCAGGACAATGACTTGTCTACTGTTTTCCATGTGTGAGAGAAAAGCGCTCAAGATTTACTGAAAATAAACTAAAGGCAACTTCTTTTGTGATGGGTCATGACAAAACAAAGGGCAAAGAACAATACAGCGCGAGAACAGGTCTTTCCACTCTTTAAGCTTATGCTGACTCATTTTGACCTTCCAAACCAAAACTGTCTTCCCTTACAATATCCATATCCTGATATTCCCTTCAAAGTCAAGCACTCACCAGAAACTTCTTGAATGCTGCTATTGTGTCTGCTTCAACCTCCGCCTCTGGCTGCGCGTTCCAAGCATTCACCATCCCTTTAGTGTGAAAAACATGCTTCACACACCTCTTAAACTGCCCCCCTTGCACCTTGAAACTGTGTCCCTTAGTAGTTGTCTCCTCCAACCAGGGAAAAAGCCTCAGACTTTCCACACATGCCATTCACAATCTTATCAACTTCTAACAGGTCATCCCTCAACCTCTTGCATTCCAGTGAAAACAAATCTACTCTAACCAGTGATAATGGGAACAGCAGATGCTGGAGAATCCAAGATAATAAAATGTGAGGCTGGATGAACACAGCAGGCCAAGCAGCATCTCAGGAGCACAAAAGCTGACGTTTCAGGCCTAGACCCTTCATCAGAGAGGGGGTTGGGGAGAGGGAACTGGAATAAATAGGGAGAGAGGGGGAGGCGGACTGAAGATGGAGAGAAAAGAAGACAGGTAGAGAGGACAGTATAGGTGGGGAGGTATGGAGGGGATAGGTCAGTCCAGAGAAGACGGACAGGTCAAGGAGGCGGGATGAAGTTAGTAGGTAGGAAATGGAGGTGCGGCTTGAGGTGGGAGGAAGGGATGGGTGAGAGGAAGAACAGGTTAGGGAAGCAGAGACAGGCTGAGCTGGTTTTGGGATGCAGTGGGAGGAGGGGAAGAGCTGGGCTGGTTTTGTGATGCAGTGGGGGGAGGGGAAGAACTGGCTGGTTTTGGGATGCAGTGGTGGAAAGGGAGATTTTGAAGCTTGTGAAGTCCACATTGATACCATTGGACTGCAGGGTTCCCAAGCGGAATATGAGTTGCTGTTCTTGCAACCTTTGGGTGGCATCATTGTGGCACTGCAGGAGGCCTATGATGGACATGTCATCTGAGGAATTGGGGTGGGGGGAGTTAAAATGGTTCACGACTGGGAGGTGAAGTTATTTGTTGCGAACCGAGAGGAGGTGTTCTGCAAAGCAGTCCCCAGGACTCCGCTTGGTTTCCCCAATGTAGAGGGAGCCATACCGGGTACAATGGATATAATATACCATATTGGCAAATGTGCAGGTAAACATCTGCTTTACATGGAACGTCATCTTGGGGCCTGGAATGGGGGTGAGGGAGGACGTGTGGGGGCAAGTGTAACACTTCCTGTGGTTGCAGGGGAAGGTGCTGGGTGTGGTGGGGTTGGAGGGGGGTGTGGAGCGGACAAGGGAGTCGCGGAGAGAGTGGTCGCTCTGGAAGGCAGACAAGGGTGGGGATGGAAAAATGTCTTGGGTGGTGGGGTCGGATTGTAGATGGCAGAAGTGTCGGAGGATGATTCGTTGTATCCGGAGGTAGGTGGCTTTTCTTCATACAAATATACATCCTGGTAAACCTTTACCGTATCCTCTCCAAATCATCCACGTCCTGTGGTGACCAGAACTGTACGCAATATTCCAAGTGCAGCCTAACTAGAGTTATGCTGCAACATAGCTTGTCTATCCTTATACTTGATGCCCCTTCTAATAAAAACAAGCATGCCGTAGGCCTTTTTAGCTCCCTTATCTAACTGGGCTGCCACCTCAGTGACCTGCACACCCAGGTCCCTCTGCATAAAAATACTGCTAAGGGTTCTGCCCTTCACTGCATTATTTCCACCTGTACCTGATCTTCTAAAATGCATCACCTCACATTTGTTCAGATTAAACTTCATCTGCCACATTTCTAACCAGGTCTCCAACTGATCTATTATCCAGCTCTATCCTCTGACATTCCTCTTCGCTATCCACAACTCCACCAATCTTCTGTCAACTCACTAATTAGTCAAGCTATGTTTACCTCCAAATCAGTTATGCGGGCCATGAACAGCAGAGGCCCCAGCACTGACCCGTGTCAATTCCAAACGTCAATTCCCAAAAGCATCCTTCCACTGCTTCCCTCTGTCTCCTATGACTAAGCTTGTTCTGTATCCATTTTGCCAGCTCACCCCTGATACCATGTGATTATACCCTTTGTACCAGTCTGCCATGAGGGACATTACAAAGGACGTTACTGAAGTCTGTGTAGACAACCATGTTACATGTTCAGCTACATTTGCAACACCTGTCAGAGCAATTGCTCTGCAGGCTTCTTTGGAGCTGTGCATAAATGTTCCAAACCTCCAATAACTCATGGACCCTTCTACATCTTGTTATGTCAATTATCAAGAATTCAAAAAGGATAGAATAACGGTAAAGCTTATCTATTCATTGCAGCAGTAGGCGGGAAGCAAGAGTCCACAAGGATCACTGCCAGAACCGCTGTTGTTCACAAGCTGAATCATTGATCTAAATATTGAAATCAAAGGCACAATTACTGAGCGTGAATAATGCCTAGTTTGAAGGGGTGGGGGTGATTGTGAACATTGAGAGATACAAAGTAGCTGAAGTGGTGTATGTGCTTTGGCAGCCTTGAGTCTCATGAGACAATAGTTAATGTCTCATTTGTCAACCCATTGATAAAGTCCATCTGGTGTGTTTCAGGAGACACACTATGGCATGGCAGACTTGCTGCATTTTCTGCAGATGAATACAGTGGGCTGAGAAGGTAAAAAAAAACTTACTAGCCTCTTCTGGGCCATCACCAGTTGAGCTTTCCACTTCTCTTCATCTCTTCCAACATCCTCAAAACCGAACGGAGGCTGCGGCTATTGACGACGGTTTCCCAGTTGTCAGCGTCAATGTCCACCTTCTGCATAACTCACTTGCAGGTGTCCTTGTATCAAAATATGGACATCCTGCTGGTCACAACCAAATGGCACATTCACTGCAAAGAGGTCTTTGGTACATGGCTGTCATCTATGTGCTGAATGAGGATGAACCAAAGAGGACATTGTTAACAAGGAACAACTGCGTTCCATTGGAATAAGCATATGTCAGGTTCTCCGAGTTGGTGACCTTGTCCTGTCAAGAGATGTTGAGGATATACATGAAACAGTGAAAGTGCAAGCTATTAATGCTTTTCTCCTGTCTAGCAGTTATTGACAATGTCTTATCAGTTGTTGAGTATGCTGAGGGCGCAGGCTTGGTCAAGTCCCAGTTTGGTGACAGATAGTAATTGTTATTCAGTCTTTTATTCAACTTGGATAGTACAGGCATACCTTTTGCACTGACAATTACAAAAACACATCAATAAATGTTCAGAGTAAACGAGCAATAGGCAAATCATTTTGAAAATAACTAAGCATCAGATTTTTCATTTTAGGTAGAAAAATGAGAAGGTCAGATATTACTTGTAAAATGAGAAACCAAATGACGTAAAGCAACAAAAGGATTTGGGAATATAAGTGCATTGATTAATGAAAATAATATTACAGGTTAATAAAGCCATAGAAAAGTAACCTACCAACTGGATAAACTCACAAAGCACAGAAGCCATAGTAAGCAGATATAGAATCTTGTTAGACCACACTGTGAGAAAATGTGTGGAATTTTGGTTTCCCAAGTGTTACGTACCAAAAGAATTAAAGGCATTTGTGGGGGAGGATGCAAAAAAAATTGTAAAGACAATACCAGAACTATCAGGTTTTGATGGAATAGACAACACAAAGCACCAAATATTAACCCAGTGAAATAAATAGGTTTGAGACAGCTGAGAGTTAGATTTTATATGAAGCCCAAATTTAGTGGCTTTAACTGAGGCTAGAAAGGTGAATAGCCAATCTGCTCTAGAACACTGTTTGATATTTTATGTATTATAGACTTTGTAGCATTATTGTCTTTAATTGTTTCAACTTTAATCCTACTGTCAGAGGCTCCTCAAGCTGGCAGCAAAACAAGGGCACATGTGATCCAGGTGAGCACTTTTACACCTGCCTCCTGAATTCAGCGTGTTTGCCCAAATGTCACCAAACAAGCCGCCAACCCCACCTCACAATCATACTTTGTTCCCTCCAATTCCTATTCACTATACCTTGAATCTCACTCCTACTCACTCTAATATCAGAATCAGGCCTATAATCTTGTTCAGTCCTTTGAAACTCTCTCAACATCCATTGTCTTCAAAACCCTCTGACAGGCACCAACTTCTTTCCAATCCTCCAGTTCATCACCATCCACTATCAGGTCCCTGTGTGATACTCACACTCACAGACCTCCAAATCCTCCAGCCAGCCTTCTACCCGCTCCCCTCACCCATCTCCCAGCCTTTTTACAGTCCTCAGATTTCACCATATCCCTGCAGATCAACTCCCAAATACTGGGAACACAAAAGCCCTCTTCAACGCTTCTCAGGTCATTTGCTGCAGAAATGCTTGTATCGTTGTTATCTCTAGAATCTACTCTTCCAATGCTCTGCTGGCTGTTCTCCAACCTGTTACTCTCCTTAAACTTGAGATCATACAACTTCTGTTTTTCACGCTTTAACTCACTGCATGTCTTGTTTCCCAACACTCCTGTGCTCGCTGACAGATGATGGATCTAGTCAAACAATATTTTAATTTGACGATTCTCCATTTTGAGAAAAGGAAATGGCAAAGATTTTGATCAAGTATTTTGTATAAGTCTAAAGAGCAGCAAGATCAAAAGAAAAAGAGAAAAAACGGGGGAAAAGGGGAAGGAAGAACAGAAAAAAAATCACAATCACTGGAGGAAAGCCCTTAGAAGCCTCTTTGGACTAAAGGTGGCAAGTGCCAGGACCCAATGCCCTGCTTACTACTAGTGCAAGTGGTTACAGAGATCATGCATGTAAACCACTTAAGTGATTGTAAACTTCCAAAATTGCCTCAACACAGGAAAGGTCCCAAACAGATCTGAAAACTGCAAATGTGACACTTCTGTTCTTGAAATGAGCGAGAGCAAACAAGAAACTGTGGTAGCATTAGTCTATTAGAATACTTCCAGAGATGGATAATTTTCAAAAAGACCTCTGGGTTTTCAGTGCCTAACCCGAAGGAATTACACAAGGGGATTTCAACTTTCAATGCTTTAACAGAAGCAAACAAATTAAAAGCATTATTTCGTTAACAACTTATACTCGAATCTTCAGAAGCGATACCTCTTATTAATGTCTTAACATGTCCATTAAGCTCAGGCCATGAACAATTACTTCATTGTTATACTCTTCACAGAATTACAGCCACTACAATGAACAGTCTGACGTCACTTCTCCCTGACATTTCCCTGTTTTGACAAAGCGTAAAATCGAATCACAGTCAAATATCTCTCTCAGTCCTCTGAGAATTTCTGAATGAACTTTCAACAGTACGGTCTCTGAGCATTGACACGCAAAAGCTCCAGAATTTTAAATTGTTACAAGATTGTCTCCTGTGTACTAGAGAATTTTGTGTCTTTTCTTTCTGGTCTAAAACATTGTGACTGAAAGTCTGTCCACAGCCAACACAGCTGGACCTGCCTGTATATTGGGATATTTTACTAAGAAGGCTCAACCAGGGCACCCATTTGACAAACCAAACATCTTGTGGAGGCAGAACATGTGGCAGATTAGGGTGATTTTGTCAAGCCCAGGTCTGGTCGGTTCCAGGGAGTTGACAGTTGTGAGCCAGGTGCGGAAGGATAAAGAATCAGGCTGATGATAGGGTGAGAGGTTAATGAGAGCTGGATTGGATTGATTGTAGGAAGGGGCTATCAGTAGGTTTGGGTTTCAAGGAGTGAGTTTAGCTCTGGATCTGGCCTGTATGCAGTCAAGTCTGGGGAAATGGGTTATGAGGGTTTGTGTCAGTATTGGGAAGGGGTATAAGGTTGGATTTCTGATTCAATTTGGGGGTGTTGGGGACCGTGCTGAGGAGGATTTTCAGGATCCAAAGCAGATAGGTTTGACAAAGGGTGGTGGTGTGGGCATTATGGTGATCAGTATTGACACTGTGAGTTCCTGTGTGAGTGATTGGGCAGGCAGTTCCAGAGGTAATCCATGAAGAGTTAGAACTTGGTTTTGTCCTTTTATCTCTTCCTAGCTCCTTAGGAAAGTAAGTACCTTTTTTTTAAGTCTCTGACTCTAAGTCAGAGTTGCTAACTGTTTCAAGCAGTTCAAACACCAGCTAATTGCCCTTGTAGTTCCAGTTTCTAAGTAATTGCCACTCTGGCAATGCATTGGGAGCCGTGAGCGATCCCTTGCCTATCTGCCAGGTTATGCCTGGATTTTGACTGTCTGGAAACCAGAGTATCTAGTCCATTATGCCATTCCCCAAATTTATCTGTTTATTTGAATAGAGTCCAAAATATTATTTCATTATTTTGGAAAATCCATTGAAATGTATGCTAAATTATTCCATTACATCCTGTTACTATACTGTAAAGAGATCACAGTGAAGTACAAACTCAGAAAGGGACAATTAAAATCAATTGATCATGATCAGAGGGAGAGAGGGGGAGGCGGACCGAAGATGGAGAGTAAAGAAGATAGGTGGAGAGAGTATAGGTGGGGAGGTGGGGAGGTAGGGAGGGGATAGGTCAGTCCAGGGAAGACGGACAGGTCAAGGAGGTGGGATGAGGTTAGTAGGTAGCTGGGGGTGCGGCTTGGGGTGGGAGGAAGGGATGGGTGAGAGGAAGAACCGGTTAGGGAGGCAGAGACAGGTTGGACTGGTTTTGGGATGCAGTGCGTGGGGGGGAAGAGCTGGGCTGGTTGTGTGGTGCAGTGGGGGGAGGGGACGAAGTGGGCTGGTTTAGGAATGCAGTAGGGGAAGGAGAGATTTTGAAACTGGTGAAGTCCACATTGATACCATATGGCTGCAGGGTTCCCAGACGGAATATGAGTTGCTGTTCCTGCAACCTTCGGGTGGCATCATTGTGGCAGTGCAGCAGGCCCATGATGGACATGTCATCTAGAGAATGGGAGGGGGAGTGGAAATGGTTTGCGACTGGGAGGTGCAGTTGTTTGTTGCGAACTGAGCGGAGGTGTTCTGCAAAGCCGTCCCCAAGCCTCCGCTTGGTTTCCCATTGGGGAAACCAAGCGGAGGCTTGGGGACGGCTTTGCAGAACACCTCCGCTCAGTTCGCAACAAACAACTGCACCTCCCAGTCGCAAACCATTTCCACTCCCCCTCCCATTCTCTAGATGACATGTCCATCATGGGCCTGCTGCACTGCCACAATGATGCCACCCGAAGGTTGCAGGAACAGCAACTCATATTCCGTCTGGGAACCCTGCAGCCATATGGTATCAATGTGGACTTCACCAGTTTCAAAATCTCTCCTTCCCCTACTGCATTCCTAAACCAGCCCACTTCGTCCCCTCCCCCCACTGCACCACACAACCAGCCCAGCTCTTCCCCCCCACGCACTGCATCCCAAAACCAGTCCAACCTGTCTCTGCCTCCCTAACCGGTTCTTCCTCTCACCCATCCCTTCCTCCCACCCCAAGCCGCACCCCCAGCTACCTACTAACCTCATCCCACCTCCTTGACCTGTCCGTCTTCCCTGGACTGACCTATCCCCTCCCTACCTCCCCACCTATACTCTCTCCACCTATCTTCTTTACTCTCCATCTTCGGTCCGCCTCCCCCTCTCTCCCTATTTATTCCAGTTCCCTCTCCCCATCACCCTCTCTGATGAAGGGTCTAGGCCCGAAACATCAGCTTTTGTGCTCCTGAGATGCTGCTTGGCCTGCTGTGTTCATCCAGCCTCACATTTTATTATCTTGGAATTCTCCAGCATCTGCAGTTCCCATTATCTCTGATCATGATCAGAGCCTACGTACAGTGGATGTTAGAGGCCTCAGACACAGAAGTGCCCTTAAACTGCCAGTGGATATGTACGATTTTGTGGAGGCTGGGCGTGAGGTGCCTTACTATTCTGTCTATGTTGCTGATGAATTTGAACCGATAGTAACACTCCCGCCCTGTAAACCATGAGCTTGGTGTCAGGCTTCAATACATCAGACACTCTGCTTCTCAGGAAGCCAAAGGCTGCATTGGCACAATGGGGACCATGCTGACTTTCTTCATCAATGAGGTTCCCAGTTATGACAATTGATCCATATTGCACAGTGCCTTACTGCAGATTGTAATATTCAGGGGCAGTGTAGAGGTGTAAAGCCTTTGCCTATAGATGACTGTAATCATTCGGGAATTATCCTTCTGCATTACAATTTTGCTTAACCAAAGCAAATGAGTTAATGATTTTTCGGTGAAATCATACCCCGGGTGAGAAAATGAAAATGACATGAGAAAATAAAACTGCACAGAAAGCACCACATCATCTGGTATGGACTCAAACTCACTGTATTTCTGGTCAGCTTCTGTTTGATTTATGTCCTGTTATTATACTTCAAAGTATTGAAGTACAAGCTCAGAAAGAGGCAATTAAAACCAATTGGCATTTCGACATAAAAAGAAGCAGAATTAGAAAAGAGCCATCCAATTCATTATTTTGGAAGTTTTAATCAACTTTAATGCCATTACAATTAACCACAGGTCTCTCAGTAGTGGCATGAGATTTAGTTGATTTTTCCAGGGAAGACGCTATGAGTGAGGAAATAAATTGTTTTCATTTCTTAATTTTCAAAAAAAAAAGAAAGTAGTGTCAAAGTAGAAAGCTCAATCAGAAGCTGATCAAAAATAAAGTATAAAAATGCATGAGCTCTGATTGTCTCCTCCAACTCTCTCTCATTGCCACGTGATGTCACATCAATGCATTGTGAATTCACCTGCTCATATTGTTAACCCAATACTCCATATCTCTCCCAAATCTTTGTTCCTAATATTTAAATATATCTGAAAGCAGCTCTCCTCAAAGTCTCAAATATCATAGGGACATTATTTGTGATAGATTGACACCTCTCCTTGAACTTGTTTAGATTTGCCTCTAAGGTTGATGGTCTGGTAGGCTATCACCTTGCTTTGCTCAAGTTTGCATTGCTTGGCTCTGCGTAAACCTTGAAGTGGTTCCTTTGTCTTCTTCAAGACTGCAGTATAAGCCTGATTGTGTTAGTTCTCTGCTCAAAAACATTATGGATGTTTAATAATATTATATCTTGTAATTTTATCACCAATTATGGTCTTGGCTGTTCCACTGTCGTTCAATACCACAGCATTTCTTTCTCATGGATCGACACTTCTGTTGGCAACACAGACTTGATGTGCTGAAGGGCCTTTTCTGAACTACATATTTTGATGATATTTTTCTTTTTCCTTCTGGCTGAAGAACTGCCAGTTCTATTTCACAATGCTGATAATTGAAGTCCTGGTTTGTCGCTCTCTTTAAATGACTTCCCATTGTTTCACTTTAACATGGGCTTCCATGGTGATATGTGGTTTAGCTTCTTAAACAACATTAGACGTTATGTTCCCAATCTCCCCCATTAATAATGCTTCTGGTATAAACCATTCTCTGATGGTGATGACCTATAACTCAATAGACCAGATCAATATCATTATTTTTCAGGAGTTCTTTTATAGTTCAGACTCCTCATCCTGCTTCATTGTTCATTGACAGTAATGAGGTGGATTTATTGCATAAATGAATCTGTATTTTGTGTAAATTCTGTGTATTGTCCATTTGTGACTTTTAGTCTATTAGCTGATACCACTATGTCAGGAATGCTGTGAATCTAACAGATTTGTTTCAATAATTGTATTACTGTCTACATAATACTGTGTGAACAATTTATCTCAATCCATCTTGTATAGTACTCAATAATAGCGTGAAATTTTCCCCTTTAAGTTAAACAAATCTATTTCTAGTTTTCCCCAAGCTTTTGATGGAAACATTGATGACAATAATGGTGTTTTCCATTTCTAATTGCTGATTGTACAGGTTTTTAAGTTTGCTATCAGCTCTTCTTGTCAAGCAATTCCTGGTAACCAAACTGATAGGGCTCTTGCTCTGTATTTTGTTACTCCTATATGGCTTGAATTCAATCTTTAAAGAATACTACTTCTGAGTGTAAGATAACAAAGTGTTCACAAGGGCGTGTCTGCTCTACACTCCCCTCCAACCCCACCACACCCTGCACTTTCTCCTGCAACCGCAGGAAGTGCTACACTTGCCCCCACACCTCCTCCCTCACCCCCATCCCAGGTCCCAAGATGACTTTTCACATCAAGCATATGCTCACCTGCACATCTGCCAATGTGGTATCCTGCTTCTGCTGTACATGGTGTGGCTTCCTCTACGTTGGGGAAACCAAACGGAGGCTTGGGGACCGCTTTGCAGAACACCTACACTCGGTTCACAGGAAACAACTGTACCTCCCAGTCGTGAACCATTTCTACTGCCTCTCCCATTCCTTAGACGACATGTCCATCCTGGACCTCCTGCAGTGCTGTAATGATGCCACTCGAAGGTTGCAGGAACTGCAACTCATATTCCTCTCGGAAACCCTGCAGCCCAATGGTATCAATGTGGTTTTCATCAGCTTCAAAATCTCCCCTCCCTCCACTGCATCCCAAAACCAGCTCAGTTTGTCCCCGCCTGCTTAACCTGTTCTTCCTCTCACCTATCCCCTCCTCCCACCTCAAGCTGCACCTCCATTTCCTACCTACTAACCTCACCCCACCCCCTTGACCTGTCCGTCCTCCCTGGGCTGACCTATCACCTCCCTACCTCCCCACAAATACTCTCCTCTCTACCTATCTTCTCCTCTATCCATCTTCAGTCTGTCTCCCCCTCTCTCCCTATTCATTTCAGAATCCTCTCCCCATCCCCCTTTTCTGATGAAGGGTCTAGGCCCGAAACATCAGCTTTTGTGCTCCTGAGATGCTGCTTGGCCTGCTGTGTTCATCCAGCTTCACACTTTGTTATCTTGGATTCTCCAGCATCTGCAGTTCCCATTATCTCTAACTACTTCTGAGTGTGTTCTGATTGCCAATCTTTCATGAAAGCCTAGCAAATTATGAATAATCATGAAGCATTTTAATTGCTCAAAGCTCAGTTGCAATGTTGGGTTACTAGGGATGTTTACTGGTCAAGTTTGAAATGGTGAGGTGAGAGTGATTGCCCTTGGCATTAGACCATATTTGACCCTAATCTGGCATCATCGAATCCCAGTAAAACTGGAGTCAATGGGAAAAAGAGGAAAAAAAAACCCTCCTCTATTTGGAGCCATGCCTGCCACATAAGAAGATGGTTATGGTTCTTGGAGGTCAATCATCTCAGTTCCAGCACATTTCAGCTGGGGTTTATACGGGTAGTGTCCTAGACCCAATCATCTTCAGCTGCTTCATGAATGACCTTCCCACTATCATAGTGCCAGATATTGGGGTGCTCATTGATTATTGCACAATATCCAGCACAATTTGTGACTCCTACAGATACTGAAACAGTCCATGTTCAAATGCAACACCACCTGGACAATGTCCGGGCTTGGGCTGAAAAGTGGCAATCAACATTTGTACCACATAAATGCCAGGCAATGACCACTTTCAATAATTTAACCACCTCCCCTTGACATTCAATGGTGTTATCATCACTGAATCTCCTGCACTATTAATATCCTGGGATTATCATTGACTGACTCAACTGAACTATTCATGTAACTGCAATGGCTGCAAAAAATACATAGAGACTAAGAATACTGCAGTATCTCAAGTCTGACTCCCTAAAGCCTGTTCAGCATCTGCAAAGCACAAGTCAGAAGTATAATGTAATGCTTTCAACGTGCCTGGTTGGGTGCAGCTCCAACAAACACTCGAGAAGCTTGACACCATCCTAGTCAATGCAGCCTGAATGTCACACATCGAGAAATCTCTCTCCCACCAATACTCAGAGGCAGCAGTGTGTGCTATCTACAGATACAGTATGGAAGTTCATCAGCGCTTCACATGCAGCACCTTCCAAACCTGCGAGCCCATCCAGAGACAGGGTCAGCAGACACTGGAACATCACCACCTGCGGGTTACTCCCCAAGCCACTCACTGTCCTCGCTTAGGAACTTGTTTCCATTCCTTTGCTGGATCTAAATCCAGGAATTCCCTCTCTACAGCTTTGTGTGTCTATCTACAACATATGGAGTGCAGTAGTTCAAGAAGACAGCTCACCTCCACCTCCTCATAGGCAAGTAAGAATGGGCAATAAATGCTGGGCCAGCCAGACATGCTCATGTCACTTGACTGAATAAAAAAAAGTAAAAAATTCTTCACGTTTGGAAAAAAATTTTGTTGGTCAACACTCTTGCACCACTCTGATGAAGGGTCTTGGCCCGAAACGTCAGCTTTTGTGCTTCTGAGATGCTGCTTTGGCCTGCTGTGTTCATCCAGCTCCACACTTTGTTATCTTGCACCACTGCTGGCTTTGTCTCAACAGCTCATTGATGACTTGCAGCTTAGAAACAAACCTCCCTACTTGTTTGACCATACCTCAAAATCTCTGCAACAGTGTTATGTTCTTAAATTGAGGAAACTCTTTGATTTCCTTTCATTTCTGAGAATTAATTGTTTGTGCCTGTGGCTTTGACATGACCTAGAACTTGTGAATAGGCTATGCAAATTCCCACTTATCACTCACTGTCAGATGTGACTTCTGGAACATTTCAGAACATCATTAAGTCTTTGATCATATTCCTTCCTTATTAATCTGTGTATGAGGATATCATTCGTTATAGTTTCTTTTTCTTAGAGAATATCATCTGGAATATTTCGACTGCTGGCAGTTTTTCCTAATGGAATCAAATAAAACAATATCAACTGGATGCTGTTTTAAAAGTAGTTAACCATTTTGATTCTTATTCCTTGGGCACTTTCCAGAATCCCATTATTTATGTCTAATTTAGTGAACTGAGTGTTCTTCGCCAATTTTTCTTAAGTTATCATCAGTTGATGACATTGGATGAATTTCCCTTTGTACACCCTTTTTGAATTGTACCATAGACAGGGGAGATCCTGATATCCTCATTCTCTTTTAGGAATAGGAACTATGTCTTAGCACCATTTAGTGGGTGCAGTAAGTGTGGGTAATGGAAAATAGGAAATGTAAGAGAATCTAAGGAAGGGGTGTTTTAACAACTTGTCCAGGATTGATGGTTAGGCATTAGCTAGAGAGTTAAATAACCCAATTTGTGTTACAAATGGCCCAGATCTTCCCATCAGCTATACTGCTGAGACATATATTGTTGACCACAATTAAAACTGCATCTGTATCTTTAGCTCTGGAGGTTTGGAGTTTTATAATTCTGGCTGCAGTTTTTAGCCACTGATGGCAGTAGCCACAAGGTGTATAAAGAGGTGCAGAAGCCTTGAGGCCATGTCCCTTGAAGGTCATTGGCATAAGAAATTCCCCTTGGGCTAGCACAGGTTTTCTGGAGGTTCCCTAGTCGGTCAGGGGTGGATCAAAGTGAAAAGTAGAGCAGGATATGGGATCATGGATGGATGGGCAGGGTGTTCCTCCTGATAACACTCCCCATCCACACTCCCAGGCTGGAGATGCGCGGGGTGAAGATGGATTCAGGCAGTGCAAAGTTTTTTTGAGCAGTGTGCTTTATGTGGTAGTGGAGTATAAAGTAATGTCATGTGATTGGAGATGGTCAGTTTTGGTTGCGAGTTGCACTGGGTGAAGGTAGGAATTGTCAGGGTGGAGTGAGCTATGTCATAAGAGGTGGTGAGCTGCATTGGGAAAGGGGTTTGAATGAATAGTGTTGGGGGCGCGAGTGGTGCTCAGGGGCATTGATACTCCTCTTGATTTGTAGGCTTGTGTTCCCTATAGGATTTACACTTGCTCGCAAAAACATTAAAGAATTGGGATTAAAACAACGCAAAGGCCAGAAAAACACTTCAACTCCACATACTGGCAGAGAAATGTTGGGGAAGGACTCCCATGGTTCTATTTCTGGCAGACAAGAAATTTTGTGTAAGATGCCTCCTCAGAAATCCCAATTACGTTCAGACTTTCAATTGCAATGATATCTCCAAATCCATTGCTATTGGGACCAGAAGGTGCATGAAATGAGGTTTTAAAAGAGTCTGAGATAAAAAAAAGAGTTCAAAGAGTTCATTTTAGTTCAAGAATGATGCAGTTCATCTATTTCATGTTGATGTCATAAGGATTTTAGTATTGATTTACTGAAACTTCCACTTATGTGCATTTTGAATGAATTCTACAAGTGAAGTGAAGGCCCTGAAATACAGTAACAATAAAAAAAAGGTTGCAGTTGTTTATTGCGAACCGAGCGGAGGTGTTCTGCCAAGCGGTCTCCAAGCCCCCGCTTGGTTTCCCCAATGTAGAGGACGCCACAATGGATACAGTAGATACAGTATACTGCATTGGCGGGTGTGCAGGTGAACATCTACTTGATATTGAAAGTCATCTTGGGGCCTGGGATAGGGATGAGGGAGGAGTTGTGGGGGCAAGTGTAGCACTTCCTGCAGTTGCAGGAGAAGGTGCTGGGTGTGGTGGGGTTGGAGGGGAGTGTGGAGCGGACAAGGGAGTCGTGGAGAGAGTGGTCTCTCCGGAAGGCAGACAAGGGTGGGGATGGAAAAATGTCTTTGGTGGTGGGGTCGGATTGTAGATGGCGGAAGTATCGGAGGATGATGCGTTGGATCCGGAGGTTGGTGGGGTGGTATGTGAGGACTAGGAGGATTTTCTGAGGGCAGTTCTTGCGGGGGTGGGGTGTGAGGTCGAGGGTTTTCTCGAGCACTTGGCAGGGGGGGATGTTGCATTCCTTGAAGAACACCTCCCAGTCACGAACCATTTTAACTTGCCCTCCCAATCCTTAGATGACATGTCCATCATGGGCCTCCTGCAGTGCCACAATGATGCCACCTGGAGGTTGCAGGAACAGCAACTCATATTCTGCTTGGGAACCCTGCAACACAATGGTATCGACGTGGACTTCACAAGTTTCAAAATCTCCCCTTCCACCACTGCATCCCAAAACCAGCCCAGCCTGGCTCCGCTTCCCTAACCTGTTCTTCATTTCACCTATCCCCTCCTTCCACCTCAAGCCGCACGTCCATTTCCCGCCTACTAACCTCATCCCGCCTCCTTGACCTGTCCGTCCCCCCTGGACTGACCTATCCCCTCCCCACCTCCCCACCTACACTCTCCTCTCCACCTACCTTCTCCTCTATCTATCTTCGGTCTGCCTCCCCCTCTCTCCCTAATTATTTCAGAGCCCTCTCCCCATCCCCCTCTCTGACGAAGGGTCTAGGCCCAAAACATCAACTTTTGTGCTCCTAAGATGCTGCTTAGCCTGCTGTGTTCATCCAGCTTCACAATTTGTTATCTTAGGTTCTCCAGCATCTGCAGTTCCCATTATCTCTGGTCACTATTTTTCAGTTAGTGCTGCCAGATAGCAGTGCTGCTGTTATCTTTATGGGACACCCTTATTCAAATTACTCATGTGACACAGGGCTGTTCTAAAGCCTGTCATATTTTAAATGCAGAAACATTAAAAAAAAATCAGGAGCAGGAGAAGGTCATTCAGCCTGCTTTGTGCTACTCTATCACTAATGGATGATCATTGAACTCTGTGTCGTTTTCTCGGTTTCTCCCCATACTCTTTAATCCCTTTAGTCCTATGAACAATATCTAGCTCCTTTTTGAAGGCATCCAATGTTTTGGCCATGATCACTTCCTGTGACTGAGAATTCCACAGGCTCACCAGTCCCTGGGTGAACAAATGTCTGCTTATTTTCATCCTAAATGGCCTATTGTGTATTCTCGGATTGTAAACCCTCATTCTGGACTCCTCAGTCATGAGAAACATCTTTCCTGCATTTATCCTGTCTAGGCAGTTTCGAATTTAAAGTTTTTAACAGATCTGACCCCCCACTTATTCTATGTAACTCCAGTAAATATAGTCCTAACTGATCCAGTGTCTTAATATGTCAGTCCTGACATCCAAGGGAAGGGATTAAATCTCTCACTCTGACCTCTCCACCCTCAGCCTCCTACATTGTCCTAAAGCTGTTCCTACAAAAATCCATCGATTGGAAAAGTTAATTCCTTTTTTTTTCATTCTTTACAGATGTTGTCTGCTGCCCAGAATGTATCCAGCATTTTCTCTCTGTGTTTCAATGTTGTCCAATATATATTTGAAGTATATGGGGAGGTGTTAGCTTAGTGGTATTATTGCTGGACTGTTACTCTACAGACCCAGGTAATGAACTGGGGACCTGGATTTGAATCCTACCACGATAGATGATGGAATTTGAATTCTGTAAAATTCAGGAATTAAGGGTTTAATGATGACCATGAATCAACGGCAATAGTATAATTATAGCACAGTACAGGCCCTTTGGCCCTCGATGTTGTGCCAACCTGAAGCCCATCTAACCTATACTATTCCAAGTACGTCCATATGCTTGTCCAATGACAACTTAAATGTACTTAAAGTTGGCGAATCTACTACCGTTGCAGGCAAAAGCATTCCATTCCCTTACTACTCCGAGTAAATCTCCTCTGCACCCTTTCCAAAGCTTACACATCCTTCTTATAATGCGGTGACCAGAGCTGTACGCAATACTTCAAGTGCGGCCACACCAGAGTTTTGTACAGCTGCAGCATAACCTCTTGGTTCCGGAACTCGATCCCTCTATTAATAAAAGCTAAAACACTATGCCTTCGTAACAACCCTGTCAATTTGGGTAGCAACTTTCAAGGATCTGTGTACATGGACACCGAGATCTCTCTGCTCATCTACACTACCAAGAATCTTACCATTAGCCCTGTACTTTACCTTCCGGTTACTCCTACCAAAGTGCATCACTTCACACTTGTCCGCATTAAACTCCATTTGTCACCTCTCAGCCCAGCTTTGCAGCTTATCTATGTCTCTCTGCAACCTACAGCATCCTTTGTCACTATCCACAACTCCACCGACCTTAGTGTCGTCTGAAAATGTACTAACCCCATTTTTAATTGTCAGGAAAATCCCACCTGGCTCACTAATATGTTTAGGGAAGGAAACTGCCATTCTTACCTCGTCTGGCTTCCATATGACGCCAGACCAAAAGCAATGTGGTTGATTTTTAACAGCCCCTCTGGGCAATTAGGGATGGGTAATAAACGCTGGCCCAGGCAGCAACACCATCATCACGTGAACGTATTTTTAAAATTCAATCAAGTGAAGTCCAAAAAGTTGAAAATGTAGTTAAAGCCAATTTGTAAGTTTCAGCACTTGAAAGCAGTTGAAGTGGAACAGAGAGCCCAAGTGAAGTTTATGGGTTTGATTGCTTTTTTGTGTTATGTTTTCAGATGAATGGTAATTTTGAAATGATAATAATCCCTAAAGCATTTAAAGCTGCATTTTTCTCCAAATGAAAGCCAAGCTTATTGACAGTATGCATAATCAAAGAGCGTGAAGTGAAGGACTCTGCAATTTTCCCAGTAGATCTGCATGCTGTTCTGAGATGACAGAGATATCAGAAGAGGTATCAACTCGTACAATTGCTAGAGTGACGTCTTCAGGGAAAAGTCATGCACCAGGGTAGCATCTGCATATAGATTATTTTTTTTGCTGCATATAAATGAAGTTAGATTTAATATGTTGGGATAGCTTCTAATCTGTAGGCTGTTCAGTTCAGTTGTGTATCAGCATAATAGTTGTAATCAGAGATAACCCAACCACATGTAACCAGTCAGTTCAAGATGGTTTTAGAGATTTGACTGCTAATTGTCTCTTTTAAGACCATTTATATGAACAACATTGAAAATTTACTGCATGGGCAAAAATTCTAAACTAAATCCAAAATATGTTTAAAAATATGGGAAAAAAGATATTGATTTCAACTTGCCTCGAGCCAATGCTGTTTTAAAGTAAATCTCCAAATTAATCTAGGAATTCAGAAGTGCCAATCTGAAATTTTGCCAAGGGTCAGTTCTCAACTAACATTCATTGCTAATGTCCCAGGCCCAGTTCACAAGACCTGAAAAGTTAACCTTTTTTTTTCTTCGCAGATGTTGCCAGATCTGCTGAGCTTTTCAAGCAACTTCTGTTTTTGTTCCTGATTTACAGCATCCGCAGTTCTTTCATTTTTTTTCATCTAGCAATGTAGACTGTTGGTGAGGAATAGGTGGCATTGGTTATTTACTGTGAGCTAGAGCATAAGAACACAGAATGAAGGGTAAGCTATTCAGCCCATCATTTATGCTGCATCATTCAATAGGATTATGGCTGATTTTTGAAGGGGTATTATTATGATCCATCAAGAATTCTGGCATTCATAACATGTAATAAGGAACAATAATACCTTTCTTCCACGCCCTCCAGACTGTAGTAAAAGGAAAGATAACAAAGTGTGGAGCTGGATGAACACAGCAGGCCAAGCAGCATGTCAGGAGCACAAAAGCTGACGTTTCGGGCCTAGACCCTTCTTCAGAGAGGGGGGTGGGGAGAGGGAACTGGAATAAATAGGGAGCGAGGGGGAGGCGGACCGAAGATGGAGACAAAAGAAGATAGGTGGAGAGGAGAGTATAGGTAGGGAGGTAGGGAGGGGATAGGTCAGTCCAGAGAAGACGGACAGGTCAAGGAGGCGGGATGAGGTTAGTAGGTAGGAAATGGAGGTGCGGCTTGGGGTGGGAGGAAGGGATGGGTGGGAGGAAGAACAGGTTAGGGAAGCGGAGACAGGCTGGGCTGGTTTTGGGATGCAGTGGGGGGAGGGGACGAGCTGGGCTGGTTAAAACTCTTTTTAACTGAGGCTTTCTGGGTCAGGAGAGGCAGATGAGAACAGCCAGGCTTTGAATCCAGATAAAGTTGAAGTCTGCCAAAATACTTCCTCAAACTTAAAGAAATGTTTAGAGAAAGGCACCTGATCTTATAAAGAAATTATATTGGACTGCGAGTAATCTTCCTGGCATATTTATTTGTGTATTCATTTTTATCTTTAGGTGAAAATGAAGTTTGTGTTTAAACTCAAAGTAGGATTGTCATATCATAGTTATCATTGATTGGCTGTAGACTCTATGACATAAGATTAATTATTTGATGTCTTTCAGAATTGATTCTTATGATAATTTTTCATTTGCAAGTATTAGGTGGATTAATCTCATACTTAAGTTCTGAAGAACCCACAAACAGATAGCCATAAATTTCAAGATGGGGTTCTATGTGCTGATAATGGTTAAAATAGACAAGTTGCTTGTGTTGATATGTTCCATACTGACATTTTTGCTGGACTAAAATGTCCGAAATGGCAGCGCACTTCACTGCACAACCCAGATTGTAGCTATTCATTCTGATTCAGTTTCTTTAATGATCTTAGGTGTTTCTTTAAGGTTGAGGTTTTAGTTTAAATATAAATTCAACTGGATAGGTTTACCTTGCCAGGAGCAAAAGAGAAGACTATAAAAACCACAAAATGCAGGTCTAGGGTTAGGCCATTCAGCCATCAATTTTACTCCACCATCCAATGAGACCATGGTTGATATGATAATCTTCAACTCCACTCCCTTGCCTTCATTCTTTAATTGATTAAAACCCTGTATATTCAGCCTTGAATATACTTAATGGCCCAGCATTCTGTAAATAAAGAACTCCACAGATTCAATACTGTATTAGAGAAGAAATTCTTCCTCATCTGTATCTTAAATGTATAACCCCTTTTTTTCTGAGATTATGACCTCTGTACATCTACCCCGTCAAGTCCCCTAGTTATTAATACTGTTTGCCAAAAAGAATCTTTGATTTTAACAGGGCACCTGAATCTTTGAACCCGTGACATCATATAATGAAGAAATTGCTGCCTGAGGCTGATCAGCTTTTCAAGTATGACACATAAGACCATAGGACCATAAGAGATAGGAGCGGAAGTAAGGCCTTTCGGCCCATCAAGTCCACTCTGCCATTTAGTCATGGCTGATGGGCATTTCAACTCCACTCCCTGCACTCTCCCTTGATTCCTTGTGAGGTCAAGAATTTATCGATCTCTGCCTTGAAGGCATTTAACGTCCCGGCCTCCACTGCACTCCGTGGCAATGAATTCCACAGGTCCACCACTCTCTGGCTGAAGAAATGTCTCCTCATTTCCATCTTAAATTTACCCCCTCTAATTTTAAGGCAGTGCCCACGGGTCAGGGTCTCCGGCCTAACTGAAACAACTTCCCAGCGTCCACCCTTTCTAAGCCATACATTATCTTGTAAGTTTCTATTAGATCTCCCCTCAACCATCTAAACTCTAATGAGTACAATCCCAGGATCCTTAGCCGTTCATCGTACGTTAAGCCTACCATTCCAGGGATCATCCGTGTGAATCTCTGCTGGACACGTTCCAGCGCCAGTATGTCCTTCCTGAGGTGTGAGGCCCAAAATTGGACACAGTATTCGTAATGATAAAGCAATTCCAGAATTCAGCTGAACAGATTTTACATTTTTCCAGGAATTATAAATAATTACAGAAATGTCAATGACTGACAGTCTTGTTTCTGGAAAAGAAAGGGTTAATTGATATTACAGCATGTTATAACAGAGAAAACACCTAAAGGTTTCAGCACTCCACTGAATTTGAACAAATTACCATTATATTTGAAATCTCTGAAGGGGAGATTTGCATTATTTTGGTGCATCTGATTTTTGTCTCATAGTAATGAGAGAATGTTTTATCTGAACATGGCACGCTAGTTTCACTGGGCACTTAGCTTTGCAGAACGATGTCTCTACAGTTCAGCACCCACAATGACACACCAAGAGAGCGAAAGGCAGCCAGAGCCTTTTCTATTGCTAAAGTAAAAACAAAGCTCTGCAGATGCTAGAAAACTGAAATTGGAACAAAAATATCAGCAGAAGTTTTGAAGGATCAAATTTGAGTTGAACTTTTAACTGCTGCTCTCTTCACAGGCACTGCTAGTCTTGTCGATTATTTCCTGTGTGATCTGTTTTTATTTAATGCTACTTTTTATCCCCCACCTTAAAATTATGACTGTGTTCCTATTTGCAAACTTTGCTCACCAAACAACAGAAAAATTCTAATTGACTTCAGATAGTGTTTATGTCCGACACAGGGATGTTATGGCCTTAAGATTATAATGCTTACTTGAAACATTACTCCATTTGGCAGTTGAATAAGACATAAAATTGTTTTTGTCATAAAGCAGGAAACTATCCAGCTTATTGTGTGTAAAGCAACAATTGTACATCACACCAGTATTGCTCACAAGAAATGTATGCTTCGCTTTATCATAAGTGCATGTCTTCCAAATTTTTGTCCAATAATTATACTTCCATTTATATATTAATCAGTCAATAAAGCAATTTTAGAGAGTCAGTGGCAGGGTGATAATTTCATTAGACAAGTAACCAGAACCCTAGGGTAAAATGCTGGGCACATGGATTTGAAGTCAATATAAACGTAGAACATAGAACATAGAAAAGTACAGTACAGTATAGGCCCTTCGGCCCACGATATGTAAAAGATAAGAGAAAGGCAAAAATAAACACTACACCGCTGGCAAATGAGGCTGGAGAAGAGGTAATGAGGAACAAAGAAAATGGTGGAAGAAGTGAATGGGTACTTTGCATTAGTCTTCATGATTGAAGACATAATCAGCAGACCAGAACTTCAAGAGAGTCAGAGGCAGAGGTGAGTGTAGTGGCCATCACTAAGGAGAAGGTGTTGGGGAAGCTAAAAGGCCCAATGGTGGATAAATCACCTGGACTGGATAGACTACATTCAAGGTTTTTGAAGGATACACCTCAGAGGATTGCAGAGACTTTGGTGTGATTTTTCAGGAATAACTAGAGTGAGAGGACCGGAAAATAGCTACCATAACAACTCTGATAAAGAAGGGAGTCAGCAGATGGGAAGTTAAGGGCCAGTTATCCTGACCTTGGTCATTGGTAAGATTTTAGACTCCATTATTAAAGATGAGATTGCGGAGTACCTGGAAGTACGTGGTAAAATAGGTCTGAGTCAGAACAGCTTCATCAAGGGGAGGTCATGCCTGACAAATCTGTGAGAATTATTTGCGGAGTTAAACAGAAATTTAGATAAAGGAAAGCCAGTGGGAATGATCTATTTAGATTTCCAGAAGACCTTTGACAAAGTGCTACACAGGAGGTTGCTATTTAGGGTAAGAGCCCATGATTTTAGGGGCAAAGTACTGGTGTCGATAGATAATTGGCTGATTGGCAGGAGGTAGAGAGTGGGGATGAAGGGGAAATTTTCAAGATGGTAGTTGGTAACTAGTAGAGTTCAGCATGGTCTATGTTGGTATCACAACTATCCACGTTAGACATTAATGATCTGGACAAAGGAGCTGTGAGCATGATTACTAAGTGTGTAGATAACACAAAGATAAGTGGAAGAATTGGGGATGCTGTATAAAGATATACATAGACTAGGAGAATGACAAAGAAATGGAGCATGGAAAATAATGTGGATAGGTGTGAGCTTAGGCACTTCGGTAGGAAGAATAGAAGTATGAACCTTTTTCTAAATGGGAAAATATTTCGTAAATCTGAAACACAAAGGGACTTAAGAGTCCTAGCTCTAGATTCAATCAAGATGACACACAGGTTGATTTGGCAGCTAGGAAGGCAAATGTAATTTTAATATTGAAACAGTGTGGAGCTGGAGGGTCACAACAGGAGAGGCAGAATCAGAGGAAGAGGAAAGCCAATGTATTGGGTCAGGACTCTCATGCTCCACACTATGACAACTCTGACTTCCAGCATCTGCAATTTTTGTTAGCTTCAAATGTAATTTTACCTGAATTTTCTACCTTTATATCTTAGTGCTAAAATATAAAAGCAGAGATGGGATGTTGAAACTGCGTAAGGTTTTGTGCAGACTACATTTGAAGCATTTGTTACCAGTTTTAGGTCCTGTGTCTAAGGAATACTGTGCTAGAGGGGGTCCAAAGGAGGTTTACAAGAATGATCCTGGGGATGATGGGCATATCATATATGGAGCATTTAAGGAGCCTGGGTCTGTAGTGGATGGAATTTAGAAGGACAAGAGGGGGAGCTGATTGAAACTTACAGAATACTGAGAGGCCTTGGTAGGGTGGACTTGGAAAATATGTTTCTACTTGTTTGAGAGACTACGAGCTGGGGGCGCAGCCACAAAGAGAAGAGACAACCTTTCGAACTGAGATGAGGAAGAATTTCTGCAGTCAGAGGGTAGTAAATCTATGGAACACATTGCTGCAGAAGGCTGCGGATGCCACGTCATTGACTGCATTTAAGACAAAGATAGATAGGTTCTGGATGAGTAAGGGGATCAATAGTTATGGAGTTCAGAAACATATAATCCATGATCAAATGGTGGAGCAGGCTTGATGGGTTGAATGGCCTAATTCTGCTCCTTTTTCCTATGGCCTTATGGACTTAACTACTCTCTGATCAATAAGTGCTAGCCAAGCTACTGCCGGCAAATCCCATGAGCAAATTAAATGAAAACATATCACAGTGCTCTTGGCGTTAAGGAATACTTGATGATGGGTATTAGCATAGGAAAGCCACTGGTGATCTCTGATTGTTCAGAAATCCCAATGAATTATTAATCTGAGGGGTCACATCACAACCAGGTATTCACTACTTTTTGCACATCAAGTGCATGGAAACTCTGCACCAAACTTCAGATTGTTCACAAACTACAGATCCAAACTCCTTCAATGATTTGTACCACCTAAAGCTCTTGATACTGAAGGATCCCACAGACCTCAGTACCTCAAAGAGGTTTCAATCCCTGAAAACGTGCATGCTCCCAAATTCTCCTAAGGTTCTCCCAAATGCTTTTAATCCAGGCCCCAATATCCTCAAGCTATTTTCTATTCCACGAACTTCAACCACATTGAATACATTCCCAAACATAAAACACAACAGCCAGTCCAACACTCACCCAGTTGTTACTTTATTAACGTGCAATGATCATTGGTTGCAGAGTTTCATTTGGCCTAAGGAATGACTGCCAAGTCCTACAGGATGATAACATTGACCAGGCACTTTACTAGACCAGCCAAATAAAAACTGTAGCTATAGAGGTATGTCAGAGGCTAAAAATTCTGTAGTGAGTCACTCAGCTCTGACTCTGCTGAAGACTGACCACCATCTTCAAGTCAGGAGCATGATGGAATACTCCCTGCTTACCTGGTTGAGCACAGCTCCATTGTGTATTGGAGTTTGTGAGAGTGGCCCATGTTTTAAAAGGCACAAAATGGCTGACAAGGATTAAAAGAAATTAGGACAGCCCGCTCTAACACTTAAGTGAAACATAATAATACCTTTGAACAGGATTACTGCAGGGTCACCAAGGGGGCCCTACGAGCAACCATCCAAGACAATTTGATAAGAGGATGCTGAAGGATAGACACGTGACTGATTCCAGCCTCATGAAGTGAATAACGCCAGCAGTGTCCATCTCAGACCACAAACCAGTCAGACTGACTCCTTCTGCGGCTGTGAAAACAACAACTCAATTTATTTTGGATCAATTAGTTTCTTGCTTAGGTTAGCCACAATATTAAGAAGCGGGTTCTAGTTGAAGATTCTTCAGATAGTCGTAGGGGAAAGTTTCAACATTAGGATAGATACATGTATAACTAAAAGTATAATAGAAGCATTAGGGGAAAAATATTTAAACACAGATGTGAAAGCTAATTAGTCTCAGGAACTATTTATCTCTACACAAAAGATGCCTGGTAAACCCTGAATGAGATAGAGTAGTCGAAACTTATCAATTATTAAAAGCTCACAGCAGAAGAAGTTGTGTAGAAACATAGAAATATAGATGAAAGGAGCAGGAGGAGACCATCAGCCCTTTGAGGCTGTTCTGCCATTCATTACGATTATGGTTGATCGTCCAAATCAATAGTCTAATCTTGCTTTCTCCCCATAAACTTTGATCCCATTCTACCCAAGTGCAAAATCTAGCCACTTCCTGAGTTTGTTCAATGTTTTGGCATCAAATACTTCCTGTGGTAATGAATTCCACAGGCTCACTACTCCTGTGATGAACAATTGTCTGTTCATCTCCATTCTAAATGGCCTACCCTAGATCCTTATACTGTGAACCCTGGTTCTGGACACCCCTGCCATCATGAACATCTTCCCTGCATCTACCCTGTGTAGTCCTGTTAGAATTTTATAAGTCTCGATGAGAACCTCCCCCGATTCGTCTGAACTCCAACAAAAACAATCCCAATTTATTCAATCTCTCCTCCTGCGTCAGATCTGCCACCCCCAGAATCAGCTAAGTAGACCTTCCCTGAAGAGTAAGAGCATCCTTCCTCAGAAAAGGAGACCATAACTGCACACAATATTCCAGGTTTGCCCTCACCAAGGCCATGTAGAACTGACAGAACACATCCCTGCTCATATACTCGAAGCCTCTTGCAATGAAAGCCAATGTACCATTTGCCTTCCTTACCACCTCCTGCACTTGCACGCTTACCCTCAACCACTGGTTAACAAGGACACCCGGGTCTCGCTGCACACTCCCCTCTCCCAATTTACAGCCATTCAGGTAGTAATCTGCCTTCTTGTGTTTGCTTCCATAGTGAATAACCTCACATTTATCCAAATTATACTGCACCTGCATGTGGATTTGTCCACTCACCCAACCTGTCCAGATCATGCTGAATGATCTCTGTGTCCTCGTCATAGTTCACCCTCCCACCCAACATGGTATCATCTGCAACATTGTGCTCTTACATTTTGCTCCCTAACCCAAGCCATTAGTATAGATTGTGAATAGTTGGGGTCCCAGTACTGACCTCTGTGGCACCCCACTAATTACAGCATGCCAATTTGAAAACAAAACACATTAATTCCTATTGTTTGTTTCCTCTCTGTAAACTACCCATTTCAATATACTTTCCCCAAGCCTATGCACTTTAATCTTGTACAATAATCTCCTTTGCAGAACTTTGTCAAATGCTTTCTGAAACACCAAATATACCACATTGACTGGCTCTCCCTCGACAATTATACCAGTTACAACCTAATAAATTTCCCACAAATTTGTCAAACATGATTTCCCGATCGTATATCCATGCTGATACTGTCTGACCCTGCTACTGCTTTTTGAATGCACCGCAATTAAGTCCTTGATAATGGATTCGAGAAATTTCCTACTACCGATATGAGGTCGACAGGTCCGTAACAAAAATTAATATTACAAATTGTATTGCACTAAGTTAAAAGAAACTGTCCTTTGTATTTTTACACATAAAATTAGGATGTTGGAAAATATAAAAGGAATGACAGAAAGCAACAACGAGGGAGAGGCAACATTTTGGTGCATACATTTGAGTCTGGAAGCAGATAGCTGCACTGATGAGCGGATCGTCTGGTAACAGCCCCCATAATCAGCGAAGAAAAATGTCCAGCAGAGGGTGACAAAAGGGAGAGATACCATTTTGGTGTATATATTAGAATCTGGAAGCAGTCACCTCCACAGAAGAGCGGATCATTGTGCGCCTGAGATCAAGGACAACTTCAGCTCCAAAATTACATCAAAGCACAAAGAAAATTAGAACACAAGAACAGGCCCTTCCACCTTCCAAGCCTGCACCAATCTAGATTCTCTATCTAAACCTGTCACCTATTTTCCAAGGATCTGTATCCCTCTGCTCCCTGTCCATTCATGTATCTGTCTAGATACATCTTAAATAACGCTATCGTGCCTGCCTCGACCATCTCTGCTGGCAACACGTTCCAGGCACTCACCACCTTCTGCATAAAGAACTTTCCAGGCATATCTTCTTTAAACTTTTACCCTCTCTCCTAGAAATCATGACCCCTAGCAATTGAGTCTCTCACTCTGGGAAAGAGCTTCTTGTGATCTACCCTGTCTATACCTCTCATGATTTTGTAGGCTTCACTCAGGTCTCCCCTCAACCTCCATCTTTCTAATGTAAATAATCCTAATCTATTTAACCTGTCTTCATAGCTAGCACCCTCCATATCAGGCACTTTCTCCAAAGCATCCACATCCTTTTGGTAATGTGGCGACCAGAAATGTATGTGGTATTCCAAACGTGGTTGAACCAAAGTCCTATACAACTGTAACATGACCTACCAACTCTTGTACTCAGTACCCCATTCGATGAATGAAAGCATGCTATATACCTTCTTGACCACTCAATCGACCTTCATTGCAACTTTCGGGGTACAATGGACTGAGCACCCCAATTTCTCTGTGCGTCAATTTACCCCAGGGCTTTTCCATTTACCACATAGTTCATTCAATGTAGTGTTTCCCTCCCTCTCTCATCCCTCTTTTAGTTAGAGGAGGTGGGAGATGTGCTAATTTGTTGATAGCAGAGTGAGAAATAAGGCATGGCACGATAGGCTATGGTGGGCAGCAGCTCCACAAAAAGTACAGGTAAGCTCAGGTAAAGTCCTTTTAACTTTGCTCTTAATTTTAGAGCTGTTCAGATAGTAGTTCGGGCAGTGGCGTGCCTCTCCTGCAGGATGTGGGAGCTCAGGGAGACCTCCATTGTCCCTGATGACTACACCTTTGGGAAGTGCACTCAGCTAAAGCTCCTGGGAGACCATGTTACAGAGGTGGAGCCAGAACTGGATGCAGTCAGGACCGTCTGAAATGCGGAATGCATCACAGATCAGAGCTTTACTGAAGTGGTCACCCCTAAGGTGCAGGCAGAGTGGGTGACCACCAGAAAAGGCAAAGGGAGTAGGCAGAATTGCAGGAATCCCTGTGGCCATTCCCCTCAAAAACAAGTATACTGTTGTGGGGGGAATGGCCGTTCAGGTGAAAGCACGAGTAGCCAGGTTGTTGGTACTACAACTGGCTCTGGGGCACAGTCGGAAAGGGTAAAGGTAAACAGAACCTGAGCAATAGGAGGTTCGATCGTTAGGGGTACAGAGGAGATTCTGTGGCGTCCAATGGGAATCCAGGATGGTAATTTACTTCCTAGGTGCCAGGCTCTGGGATGTCTCAGAGCGGCTGCTCCAAGAGGGAGGGTACGTGGCCAGAAGTCATTATGCATGTTAGTACAAGTGACCCAGATAGAAATTGGGATGAGGTCCTATGGATTGCTTCTAGCGTGCCAGGAAAAAAGCTGAAAGTTAGGTCCTCGAAGACGGTAATCTCTGGATTACTTCCAGTATCACGTGCTAGTGAGGGTAAAAACAGAAGGATATGGCAGATGAATGTGCGGCTAAAGAATTAGTGAAAGGGGCAGATATTCAGATTCCTGATCATTGGGATCTTTTCTGGGTCAGGGGTGACCTGTTCGAGAGGGATGGGTTGCACCTGAACTGAACGAGGACCAATATCCTGGTGGGCAGGTTTGCTAGTGCTGCAAAGGAGGGTTTAATCTAGGTTGGCAGTGAGTTGGGATCCCAAACAGCAGGGAGGCAAGTGTGAGGCTGGAAGGAGACACAGTAATCAGGAATAGCAAGTTGAAGAGACAGGTCAAGATGGAATAGAACAGGAAACAAAACATGCCTGTTGGATTAAGTTGCAACTATTTCAATGCAAGAGGGCTGACAGGTAAGGCTGATGAGCTCATGGCATGGATAGGGATGTGCCGTGAGGATATTATTAGACATTACAGAAACATGGTTAGGGGAGGGGCAGGACTTAATGCTGCTTAATGTGCCAGGGTACAGGTGCTTTAGGCGGGGCGGAGGTGAAGGAAAGAGTGGAGGGGGAGTTGCATTTTTGTTTCGGGGGAATATCACAGCAGTTGTCAGAAAAGAAATAATTGAGGGATCATCCAGTGAGGCTTTGTGGGTGGAGCTAAGAAGTAAGAAGGGGACGGTGACATTATTGGGGTTTGTACTACAGCCCCGCCCCAAATGGCTACCAGGAATTAAAGGAACAAATATGCAGGGAGATTTTGGAGATTTGCAGGAGCAATAAAGTTGTCATACAGGGGGATTTTAATTTTCTGAACATAGACTGTGAATGCCATAATGTTAAGAGCTTAGATGGGGTGGAATTTGTTAAATGTGTTCAGGAAAGTATCCTGAAGCAATATGTGTAGGGTCCTACTCGGGAACGGGCAAAACTTGCCCTACTCTTGGGAAATAGGGCAGGACAGGTAACTGAGGTGACAGTGGGGGAGCACTTTGAGACCAGTGACCTAGTTCTATTCATTTTAAATTAATCATGGAAAAAGACAAAACTGGTCTATATGTTCAAGTTCTAAATTGGGACAAGGTGAGTTTTTGATGGAATTAGAGAGGGGCTTGCAGGTGTTGACTGGAGTAGTTTGTTTGTAGACAAAGGGACCTCTGGTAACTGGGAGGCCTTTGAAAGTGTGATAGCAAGTAATCAGCAATAGCAAGTTGAAGAAAGAGGTCAAGATGGAATAGAACAGGAAACAAAACATGCCTGTTGGATTAAGTTGCATCTATTTCAATGCAAGAGGGCTGACAGGTAAGGCTGATGAGCTCACAGCATGGATAGATCTTTATGATCTTTATGTTCAAGATCTTTATGTTCCTCTCAGGATGAAGGACGAGACTGGCAGGTGTAGGGAATCCTGGATGACAAGAAATATTGAGGCTTTGATCAGAAAAAAAGGAGGCATGACTTAGGAGCAGGGAGCTGGGATCAAGGGAATCCCTGGAGGTATATAGGGAATACAGGGCTTTGCGAAGAACAAAATCTGGAGGGCATAAAGGTGGCATGAGATAGTTTTGGCTGAGAAGATTAGGGTGAATTCAAAGAGATTCTTTAAGTATGTTAAAGGAAAAAGAATAATTAGAGAGAGAATAGGGCCCTTAGAAGACCAAAGTGCTCATATATGTGTGGAACCGGAAGAGATAGATGAGGTTTTCAATGAATGTTTCTCCTCTGTGATTATCATGCAGAAGGACACGAAGGCTTGCGAACTTGGGGAAGGTAGTGATGATATCTTGGGCACAGTCCATATCACAGTGGAAGAGGTGTTGGAAGTATTAGAATGTATGAAAGTAGGTAAATTTCCTGGCCCTGACCAGATATATCCAAGGCTAGGGAAGAAACTGTTGGGCTCCTTAGCTGATGTATTTCATATCATCATTAGCCATGGGTGAGATCCCAGAAGTCTGGAGGGTTGCGTATGTTGTGCCCTTATTCAAGAAAGGTTACAAAGAAAAACATGGGAATTATAGACCAGTAAGCCTAACACCTGTGGTAGGTAAGTGACTTGAGAAGATTCTGAGAGATAAGATACACATACATTTGGAAAGACAGGGTTTGGTTAGGAGTAGCCAGAATTGCTTAGTGCATGGGAGATCATGCCTCACAAATTTGTTACAGTTCATTGATGAAGTGACCGGGAAGGTTGATGAGGGCAAAGCAGTAGACATAGTCTCTCTAGATTTCAGAAAAGCTTTTGATAAGGATCCACATGGTCAGCTGCTCTGGATGATTAGATCACATGGAATTCAGGGAGAGCTGGCAAATTGGATACACAATTGCCTTAATGGTAGGAAGCAGAAGGTAATATTAGAAGCATGGTTATCTGACTGGAGGCCTGTGACTAATGGTGTGCCTCAAGAGTTGGTGATGGTCCCATTGCATTTTTTTAATCCAAATCAATTATTTTGATGAGAATGTACAAGGCAAGGGTGGTAAGTTTGTGGATGACACTAAAATATGCAGTTTTGTGGATAGTGAGTAATGTTATGAGAAAATTGCAGTGGGATCTTGATCCGCTTGGGAAGTGGGGTGAGAAATGGCAAATTGAATTTAATATAGATAAGTGAGAGGTATGCGTTTTGGAAAGTCAAATCTACCAGGAGTTTCATGGTGAATGATAGTTCCTTACAGAGTGCCGTCAAAGAGAGGGACATTGGAGTTCAGATATACAGTTGTCTGAAAGTGGAGTAGACGAGGCAGTGAAGAAGGCTTTTGGCACATTGACCTTTATCAGTCATGGCATTGAGTACAGAAGGTGGCAAGCTATGATTCAATTGTAAAGGACATTGGTAAAGCAGCGTTTGGAGTATTGTGTACAGTTTTTGGTCATCTTCGAAGGATGTTATTAAACTGGAAAGAGCGCAGAAGAAATTTACGAGGATGTTGTGTTCAAGCTTGTGTATTGTCTGCCTAATGGAAGATTTTGTAGGAGAGCATTACCGGGGATGCAGCGCGTTTTTGATCACATTGGCAGCTTTTCTGTGGTGGTGAGCCATGTAAATGGGGTCCATGGACGGAAGGTTGGCTTCCATGATGGTCTGGGATATACACACCATCTTCTGTAGTTTCTTATGGTCCTGGGCAGAGCAGTTGCGATACCAGGCCATCATGCACCTGGACAGTATGTTTTCATTGGTGCATCTGTAAAAGCCATTGAGGGACCTTATGGACATGCCAAATTTCCTGAGCCACCTGAGGAAGAAGATGCATTGCTGTGCCTTCTTGACTATTGTATCTGCACAGGATATCCAGGACATGTTGTCAGTTATCATGACTCGTAGGAATTTGATGCTCCCAACCCTCCCTATCTCAGCTCTGCTGATGTCGATGGAGTCATTTTCAACTGCAAAACTGAGCTGCTACCCATGACATACAAAGGTTAGCCCCAGCCTGGGACAGACGTTCTGCAGAAGAATCTCTGGGTCTGTTATTGTTTTATTTTGAAGCAATATTATTGAAGAAATATTATACGTTTCTGGAGCAGATGGGAGCTGAACGCAGCCCTTCTGGTTCAGAGGTACGGGCACTACCACTGCCTCCGAAGAGTTCTCCTGAGTCTTTTTTATCCTCAAAGAGTTATTGCACACAACTCACTACCAAAATCACTGTGCCATTTTTCTTTCCATTTCTTCTTCTTTTAACTACCACCAGTAACCAGTCAAGCATTTACAAGCAAAGCCATTATGGATGCTGCAAATCATCAAAAGTGAGGGGAGGTAGGGAAGGGGTGAAACTAGAACGTAGTTGTGAGTCTGGGATAACACAGTATGGAGCTGGAGGAACACAGCAGGACAGGCAGCATCAGAGGAGCTGGAAAACTGACGTTTCAGTTTGGGGCCCTTCTTCAGAAATGGGGGAGGGGGAAGGGAGCTCTGAAATAAATAGAGAGAGGATGAATGGGGCTGGGGAAGGTAGGTGGGATGGTGATAGGTGAGTGCAGGGAGGCAGTGGTAGGGATTGGTCAGTGAGGTGGGAGGAATGGATAGGTGGGAGAAAAGTTGGGCAGGTCAAGGAGGCAGGAATGAGTGGGAGGGTTGGTCATGGGTTGCGGAGATTTTGAAACTGGTAAAGCCCACAATGAGGCCATTGTGCCATAGGCTCCCAAGGCAGAATATGAGGTGCTGCTCCTCCAGTTTCTGAGTGGCGTCATTGTGACACTGGAGGAGGTCCAGGGTGGACATCTCACCCAGGGAGTGGGAGGTGGAGTTAAAATGGTTTGCGACTGGAAGGTATTGCCCTTGCTCATGAGCAGAGCGCAGGTGCTCCACAAAGTGATCTCCAAGCCTCCGCTTGGTCGCACCAATGTAGAGAAGGCCACCTCAGGAGCAGCGGATGCAATAGACAACGTTGATGAATGTGCAGGTGAACCTCTGTCTGATGTGAAATGCTTGTTTGGTTCCTTGGATGGAGGTAAGGTGGGAAGTGTAGCACAGATGTAGTACTTCTTGCAGTTGCAGGGAAAGGTGCCGGGGGTTGTGGGGCTAAGTGTGAAGTGTGGAGCGGACAAGGGACTCGCAGAGTGCATGGTCCCTTTGGAAGGCAGATAGGGGTGGGGAGGGAAATATACCTTTGGTTGTGGGGTCAGACTGCAGGTGGCGGACGTGGCAGAAAATGATGCATTGAACCTGGAGATTAATGGAGTGATACGTGAGGACAAGGGGGATTCTGTCTTTGTTTTTTTTCTTTTAAATTTAAAACTATTTTTCTAATCAACCTGTTCAGAACCATAATTAAATGCCTCTGGAGAGGTGGGGCTTGAGCCCAAGTTGGTTGGCCCAGAGGTAGAAAATTGACCATTGCAGCATAAGACTACCTCTGGGTCTTTAGTTAATATTTAGCCTAATTTTCTAATCAACCTGGTTAGAGATGTTATCATACACCTTTGGAGCAGGTGGGACTCTAGGGACAGGAACACTACCACTGAGCCACAAGGGATCCTCTAGAAATCAGCGTTTGTCAAGGGCTCAGGTGATATGTTCCAACTGGGCAGGCCATTGCCAGTTACTGTGTGATCTCATACTGAATGAGCTCCATTGGCAGCTGCATGAATAATTCCCCATGGACCTGATCGAGGTTACCACACCAAATCAAATGTTAACGGTGCTAGAATAACCTGATAGCAAGCTGGTGATGGCTCATGTAGTTGGTGTTTGTAAAATGATCTGGAAGTACAGGATACACTTTTTAAAACATCCATTCAAAGGATGTGGGCATCACTGGATGGGTCAGCATTTATTGACCATCCTTAGTTGTCCTTGATGGTGATGTGTTGCTGGTGAGGGAGAGATTTACAGGATATTCACAGAATTATAAAATTTTACATAGAAGGAGGCCATTTGACCAATCATGTCTGCGTTGGTTCCTGAATGAGCTGCCTCCCCAATCCCATTCTGCACCCTATCTGCACGGCACTCTAAACCCATCACCATCAAGTATATAACTGGGTATGAAACCTCCTGTGGAATCTGCCTCCACCACTCTCCTGGGTAGTGCAGTCCAAATCCTAACAAATCTCTGAGTTAGGAACTTTTTCGTCGTCTCACTCTTGCTGACAATCTTGAAATTGTAACCCCTTCTTGTTGGCATACATGAGTGGGAACAGAATATCCTTCTATTCATCATAATTTTGAACATGACAGTAAAGCCACCTCTTAGATTTCTCTGCTTCAAGGAGAATAAGGCCAATTTGTCTAATCTTTCCTTGTACACAAATCCTTCATTCCTGGCATCTTACTTATAAATTTCCTTTGAAGTTTCTTCAGGCTTCAACATCCTTAAATAAGGTGTCCAGAACTGAACACAATACTCAGATATGATCTGCCCAATGATTTGTAGTAGTGTAGCATTACCACCCCACTTTTATACTGCATGCTTCTACTACTCATACAAAAATCCAATAAGCCTTCTGAACAACCGCTTCAACTTATTTGGCCACCTTCAGAGAATCATGTATGTGAATCATGCCGGAGATCTCACCGCTCTTATACTCCCCTCATAATTGTACCGATGAACTATAACGTCTCTCCATGCTCTTTTTCAAAAACACATTACCTCATATTCCAGAACCAGGTGTCACAATATGAGGACTTGGGACAGATGCTTTAGATGGAGATGAGGAGATGTTTCTTCACCCGAAGTGTGGTGAGCCTGTGGAATTCATTACTACAAGAAGTAGTTGATGCAAAAACATTGAATGTATTCAAGGGGCAACTAGATATAACACTTGGTGCAAATAGGATCAAAGGCCATGGGGAGAAAGCAGGATTAAGCTCTTGAGTTGGATGATCAGCCATGATCGTGAAGAATGGAGGAGCAGGGTCAAAGGGCTGAATGGCCTCCTCCTATCTTCTGTGTTTCTATATTTCTCTGCATAAAAATTCATTAATTAAGTACCTACCTATTTGGCCAAATTGTCAATGTCCCTCTGAAGTCACTCAGCATCATTCTTGCAATTCATTGTTCTCTCTAACTTAGTAACATCTGCAAGTTTAGAGATTTTGACCTCAACACACAAGTCCAAATCATTTATATAAGTCAGAAAAAGCAAGTATCCCGACACAGATCACTGGGGAACAGAGCTTACAACTTGTCTCCAGCCTGAGAAATTCCCATCTAAACCTAACTTGTTTCCTACCTTTTAGCCAAATTCTGGTTCACGATGTCAAAGACCTGTCAATCTCAAACGTTTTTAATTTGCTAATGAATCTATTATGTGGCACAATATCAAATGTTCTCTGAAAGTCCAAATGTGCAACTTCTGCAGCATTACCCTCATCCACGGCCTGTATCACCTCGTTAAATAACTCAGTTAAATTTGTCAGACATGACTTGCTCTTTACAAAGTCATGTTGAATTTCCAGTAGTAACTCATTTTGCTGCAAATGTAAACTTATCTTTTTCTGCATTATGGTCTCCATCAGTTTTCCCACTATTGATATCAAGCTGACATATCAGTGATTTCCCAGCTTACCATATGCCCCTTTCCTAAACAACGGTCTAATATTTGCAATCCTCTAGCCCCATCAGATGTAATCCTGTGCTCAGGTAGGCCTCCAGGCTCCACGATTTTCTCTCTTACCGCTCTCAAAAATCTAGGATGCATCCTGTCTGAGCCTAGTAACTTCACTACCTGGAGTGCTTCCAGTCTGTTTAGAGCATCTTCTTTATCTATCACTACACTGCTCAGTTGTTCAACACCCACATTTTTAACTAGGCTATTGCCACTGTTATGGTGGCTCAGTGGTTAGCACTGCTGCCTCACAGCACCAGGGACCTGGGCTCAAGTCCACCCACAAATAACTTTGTGTGGGATTTGCCTGTTTTCCCTGTGTCCCTGTTGGTTTCCTCTGGGTACTCCAGTTTCCTCCCACAGTCTAATGATGTGCAGGTTAGGTGGATTGGGCATGCTAAATTGCCCATGGCATCCCAGATTGTGTACCTCAGGTGGATTGTAAGGGTATGGGCCTGGGTGGGATGCTCCAATGGTTGATGAGGACTTGAAGGGCCTGTTTCCACACTGTAGGGATTCTATGATGGTTCTAATTTGGTAAAAATATATTTAAAAATATTTATTTTGTACCTCTGCCATATCCTTTGCTCCAATGAGCAGCTTACCCTGCTTGTTCCTTATGGGCTTCAAACTATCCTTCATTAATCTTTTATTATTACTATGTTTGACGAACATTTTAGTATTCATTTTAGCACAGCCTGTCTTCCCCTCTCATGCTTCCTCTTAGCTTTATTATTCCAGCCTTAGTATTTCCCTTGCATTTGAAACACTGCTCTTGATTTCTATTGCTATTATTATTCCAGTATGTATCATGTGTCTCCTTTTTCTTCCATATATTTTTCATCAATATCCTTCATCATCCAGGCTACTCTAGCTTTGGATGTCCAATATTAAATTTCTTGTGGATAGGTACCTAGCTTATATGCTATTCATATCTCTTTTGAAATTGTCCCATTTTTCTTCCATTGCTTTATCTGCCAAAATGCAATTCCAATCATTGTGCTTTAGTTTAATCCAGTGGTACTGAAAGAATGGCAATTTGTTTCCAAGTAATGATGGTGATTGGCTTGGAGGTGAACTTGCAAGTAATAGTATTCCCTTGTATCCGCCATCCTGGCCATTTATTTGGAAGTGATTTGTAGGTGTGGAAGGAACTGTCTAAGGTTCTTTGATGAATTTCTGCAATGCATCTTTTTGATAGTACACACTGCTGCTTCTACTAATCAGTAGTAATGCCAATTAAGCTGGCTGCTTTGCCTTGGGTGGCGTCAAGCTTTTTGAGTGTTGTTGGAGCTGCACCCACCCAGGAAAATGGGAGTATTCCATCACATTCCTAACTTGTACTCTGGGGCCTGGCTCTGGAAGGTGAGGAGGTGGCTTAATCACTACATGATTCCTAGCTTCTGACCTGCTCTTGTCGTCACAGTGTTTATATGGCTAATCCAGTTCAGTTTTTGGATAGTGATAATGCAGAAGTTGGGGTGTGTGCATTCCAGGAATTGTAAAGCCAATGAAAGTCAGTATGAGTATGCCCAGTGCATGATTATCTCATTAAAGATGGAATCTAGCCATCTTGTTGCCTCTCTTTTCCTACTTAGATTCGTAGAGTCATACAGCTTGGAAACAAATGCTTCAGTCCAATCAGCCCATCCAAACATAATCCCAAACTAAACTAGTCCCACCTGCCTGGTCCATATCCCTCAAAACCTTTCCTATTCATGCACTTATCCAAATGTCTTTTACACATTGTGATTGCACCACAGCCACCGTTTCCTCAGGAAACTCATTTCATGTGTGAACCACCCTCTGTGTAAAACAAAAAAGCCCCTTCTGTATTTCTTAAATCCTTCTCCTGTCCCCTTAAAAATATGCGCCCTAGTCTTGAAATCCCCCATCCTAAGCAAAAAGCAACTATCATCAACTTTATCTATACCTCATTATTTTACAAACTTCTATCAGGCTGCCTCTCAACCTCCTCCACTCCAGTGAAAAATGTCTCAGCCTATCCAGCCTATCTTTATAACTCAAACCTTCCATACCTGGTAACATCCGGCAAATCTTTTCTGAAGCCTGTCCAGCTTAATAATATCCTTCTTATAACTGGGTGAACAGAGCTGGACACAGTATTCCAGAGGCGGCCTCGCCAATGTTCTGTAAAACCTTGACATGATGTCCCAACTCATATACTCAAAGGTCTGAGCAATGAAGGCAAGTGTGCCAAATGCCTTTTTAACCATCCGATCGATATGTCTATATGTTTTGCAAACTTCAAAGAATTGCGTACCTGTACCCAAGATCTCAATGTTCTACAACACTACCCAAGGCCCTATCATTAATTGCATAAAACCTACCCTTGTTTGTTGTACCAAAATGCAATACCTAGCATTTTTCCAATTGAACTCCATCTGCCATTTTTCAGCCCAATAACCCATTTGATCAAGAAGTCTTTGTAATCGTAGAAAGCCATCTTCACTTTCTAATATGCCACCAATTTTGGTTTCGTCTGCAAACTTATTAGCCATGCCTTCTATATTCTCACCCAAGTCATTTATATAAATGACACACAAAAGAGGATTCAGAACCGATCCCTATGGAAACCTCTGATCCAGTCTGAAAAGCAACCCTCCACCATTACTCTCTGTCTCCTGCCATTAAACCATCAAAAAACTCAACCAAATTTATGAGAAACAATTTTCTTCACACAAAAGCACGTTGACTATTCCTAGGCAACTTTTGCCTCTCTAAATTTTCATAGGTCAATCTTTTATAATCATCTCTGGTTTCTCCTGACAACCTTTCTTAAACAAGAGTACAACTTTAAGGCACCCTCCAGTGATCAGGCCCCTCACCCGTAGTTATAAATGATGCAAATATTTCTGCAAGGGGTCTCGCAGTTTCCTTCCTTACTTCCCACAATGTGCTGGGATATATTAGATCAGATCCCGGAGATTTATTCACTTTTATATTGCCTAAGACCTCCTGAACTTCCTCTTCCGTAACGTGAACTGTTTCTAAAACATCACCATTATTTCTCTGCATTTTCTAGGCTTCATTTCTTTCTCCACGATAAAAACTGAGGCATAATATTAATTTAGTGTCTCTCCCATCCTCCTGGGGTTCAACACAAAAATGGCCTCCTTGATCGTTAAGAGACCCTACCCTCTCTCTAGTTTCCTCCATGCTCTTAATGTATTTGTAGAAGCGCTTTGGATTATCCTTAACCTTATCTGCCAATGCTATCTCATATCACCTCTTTGCCTTCCTGATTCCTCTCATAAGAATGTCCCTAAACTCATTATATTGAATAAGAGGTTCAATTGAAGCAGGTTGTCTAGATTCAAAATAAGGTTCTCTTTTATTCTTGACTAGAATCTCAACATCTTTATTCATTGATTGTTCCATAATTTTACCAGCTTTACCCTTTACTTGAACAGGAACAAATTTCCTCTGAACTTTTGTCATCACACTCTTGAAAGCCTCTCACTTGTCAGATGTCTTTTTACCTGTGAACAGTTTAGTCCAGGCAACTTTTGAAAATTATTTGGTCTCATACGATCAAAATTTGCCTTGATCCAATTAAAAATATTAAATTTCATAGAAGGTGCATTCTTTTCCATCACATTTTGAAACTAATAGAGTTACGATTGCTGGACCCAAAGCGTTCACCACTTTTACTTCAGTCACCTGCCTTGCCTTATTGCCCAAAAGAAGATCTAGTTTTGCTCTTTTTCGAGAAGGAGCATTCACATATTGATAAAGAAAATTTTCTTGAACGCATTTGACAAATTCTTCATCATCCAAACCTTTAACACAATGGTAGCCCCAGTCAATGTTTGAAAAATTAAAATGGCCCATTATTACAACCTCAAAATGCTTACACATATCAGAGATTTCCATGCATATTTTTTCTGAATTTCCCCTTAACTATTGGGGGACCTATTATACAATTCCATCAAACTGATTTTTCCTTTCTTATTTGTGATGTCTACCCCTATATTATCACTGGGCAATTTTTCAGAAATATCTTTCCTAGTTCAGGAGTAATGTATTCCTTAATCAAACATTCCACCACCCCCTCCTTTCTTAGATAGCAAAGTGTGGGGCTGGATGAACACAGCAGGCCAAGCAGCATCTTAGAAGCACAAAAACTGATGTTTCGGGCCTAGACCCCTCATCAGAAAAGGGGGATGGGGATAGGATTCTGAAATAAATAGGGAAAGAGGGGGAGGCAGTCTGAAGATGGGTAGAGGAGAAGATAGGTGGAGAGGAGAATAAGGGTGGGGAGGTAGGGAGGGAATAGGTCAGTCCAGGGAGGGCCAACAAGTCAAGGGGGCGAGATAAGGTTAGTAGGTAGGAAATGGAGGTGTGGCTTGAGGTGGGAGGAGGGGATAGGTGAGAGGAAGAACAGGTTAGGCAGGCGGGGACGAGCTGGGCTGGTTTTGGGATGCAGTGGGTGGAAGGGGGAATTTTAACTCCCTCCTTTCTTGTCTCCTTTTCTATCATTCCTATATCATCTAAAATGTAGAACTTTGAGCTCCCAGTCTTGTCCATCTCTCAGCCAAGTTCCTTTAAAAGTTATGATGTCCCAATCCCGAGTTCTTAACCATAACCTGAGTTTATTAGCCTTACCTGTAAGACCGCTTGCATTGAAATAAATGCAATTTACAGTTGCAACATACTCTGCCTCTCTTTTGTCTTTCTTTTCTAACTGATATGCTCTCTTTACATTCAGATCAATCCTTCTGTTTACAATGCTGCTTAGAATGCCTCCACTCACCCTCTCTATCAGTATAAAGTCTCCCTTAATCAAATGAATGAATCTCCCTGCTAAGATATTGATCCTTTCCAGCTTATATTAAATCCATCCTTTTTGAACAGGTCTTTTCTATCCCAAAAGACTTTCCAGTTGACCAAAAACCTGATTCCCTGAACAATACATCACCTCTTCAGCCATTGATTTATCTCCTTTGACCTTTTGTTCCTTCTCTTGTTTGAGTTTGGCATGAGGAGTAAACCAGAAATTACTATTTTCTAGATTCTATTTTTTAACCATCTATCTCACCTCTTAAATTTATTCCATGCTGCTTTAATCTTTTCCCTAAAAATGTAATTTTAACAATGTGTACAATAATTTCTGGTTTCTCAGTCTCATCTTTAACAATATGCTTGATACTTCTGGAAAAACAGCATACGAGACAGTGTACAAAAGAGAAGGAGATAGTGTGAGCAAGAGCAGTCATGATTTCGTTGAATAGCAGAGCAGACTCGGCGGACTGACTGGCTTACTTCTGATTCTTGTCTCATTATCTTATGTGTATTTTGCCTCTAGTGACTAACTTTTGCCAGCTAGTGCTAAAACAAAGAAGGAACTTTTTTCTACCAAAATTAATTTCAAAGATAGTAGGAGCTGCAGAAGCTAGAGAATCTGAGAAAACAAGGTGTAGAGAAAAAAAAAACTGTTAAGAAGGCATACAGTGTTTTAGCTTTTATTAATAGAGGGATCGAGTTCCGGAACCAAGAGGTTATGGTGAAGCTGTACAAAACTCTGGTGCGGCCGCACTTGGAGTATTGCGTACAGTTCTAGTCACTGCTTTATAAGAAGGATGTGGAAGCTTTGGAAAGGGTGCAGAGGGGATTTACTAGGATGTTGCCTGTATGGAGGGAAGGTCTTATGAGGAAAGGCTGAGGGGCTTGAAGCTGTTTTCATTAGAGAGAAGAAGGTTGAGAGGTGACTTAATTGAAATGTATAAAATAATCAGAGGGTTAGATAGGGTGGATAGGGACAGCCTTTTTCCTAGGAGGGTGATGGCGAGCACGAGGGGGCATAGCTTTAAATTGTGGGGTGAAAGACATAGGACAGATGTCAGAGGTAGTTTTTTTACTCCGAGAGTAAGGGAATGGAACGCTTTGCCGGCAACAGTAGTAGATTCGCCAACTTTAAGTACATTTAAGTCATCATTAGACAAGCATATGGACGTACATGGAATAGTGTAGGTTAGATGGGTTTGAGATCGGTATGACAGGTCGGCACAACATCGAGGGCCGAAGGGCCTGTACTGTGCTGTAATGTTCTATGTTCTATGTTCTAATCCAAGCACCAGGAAACCAACAAGCCAATCTAAATTTATGCTTGCTGCTGTCAAATCTCCTGTCTATGCCCCTGACAGTAGAGTTCCCTATAACAATAATTCCATTAAATCTTCTCAAACAATAGTGAGTTTTGAGAAGATTTGTAGCTCAGGTTGAGGTTGTGGAGGTAAGTTTGCTCGGTGAGCTGGAAGGTTAATTTTCAGACGTTTCATCACTTTTTTTTATTTGAAAAAATATACTTTATTCATAGAATGTACAAAAAATAAAACATTTATACACCTACCCAGTCAAGCAAGCCACTCCGGATTACCCAAGGGGTACGTACACCAACTAAAGGAAAAAAACAGAACAGAGAAAAAAAAAACAAAGCAAAGAAACCACCCTGGCAGTCGTCACCCCGCACAGTCCCAGTTGGCCCCCTGACCAGTTGGGGAAGGTGCCAGCTGGGCCCAGTTACCAGATAGGGTTCTTTTTCCTTTTCTGGATGAGGGGGCTCATACGGTGGTCTTTCCCCACCGCGCCTTGGCGGCGGTTGCCCCAAGCTTCAGCGGGTTCCTCAGCATGTAGTCCTGGACCTTGGAGTGCGCCAGTCTGCAACACTTGGTCGGGGTCAGTTCTTTCAGCTGGCAGACCAGCAAGTTGCGGGCAGACCAAAGAGCGTCTTTCACCGCATTGATGGTCCTCCAGGCGCAGTTGATGTTGGTCTCGGTGTGCGTCCCCGGAAACAGCCCGTAGAGCACGAAGTCCCGCGTCACAGAGCTGCTCGGGACGAACCTCGACAAATACCACTGCATCCCCTTCCAGTCCTCCTGTGCATAGGCACACTCCAGAAGGAGGTGATCGACAGTCTCGTCCCCCCCGCAGCCACCTCAAGGGCAGCGTGCGGTGGTGCAGAGATTCCGGGCATGCATAAAGGATCTCACTGGCAGAGCCCCTCTCACCGCCAGCCAAGCAATGTCCTTGTGCTTGTTTGAAAGTTCTGGCGATGAGGCATTCTACCAAACGACTTTGGCAGTCTGCGTGGGGAACCACACCACGGGATCCACCCTCTCCTTTTCCCGAAGGGTCTGGAGGATACTACGTGCTGACCACTGCCTGACGGCCTTGTGGTCAAAGGTGTTTCCTTTCAAAAATTTCTCCACGAAGGACAGGTGGTACGGAACAGTCCAACTACTCGGAGCGTTCTGCGGCAACGAGGCCAGGCCCATCCTTCGCAACACCGGGGACAGGCAGAACCTCAGTAAGTAGTGACACTCGGTGTTTGCGTACTGAGGATCTACGCCGGCTAAGCACAGAGGTCTCTTTGTGCACCTTCTGAAAGAAGAAACGTGAACACGTCTCGTCCTGCTCCACGGAGCGGACCCTGGACCGGAAGATTATCCGGGAGGCCTCCGCGGCGAAGAGCGAGGCTTGCTGGCCCCTCACCTCGCGGAGGTCCTCCGTGACATCGACCCCCATCATCTGCAGAAGGAGCAGGTTCTGCACCCTTTTCTGGAGTCGCGACAGCTTTCCCCGCCTCTCTCTTGCCTTCTGAACACCCTTGAGGACAAAGAACCTCTTGATGTTCTCCTTCACCGTCTCCCACCAGTCGCCTGGAGACTTAAAGAGGGGTTTCACAGTTCTCCAACTGGCGTACTCCCTCTTAAGCTCCTCGACGTTCTCTGGGGTCAACAGAGTCGTGTTGAGCTTCCACGTCCCCTTGCCGGCCGGCTGGTCGTCTTGTAAGTGACAGTCGGCCAGCAGGAGGCAGTGGTCAGAGAAAAACACAGGCTCGACGCCGGTGGACCTGACCGAGAACGTCCGTGACACAAACAGGAAGTCTATCCTTGAGCGGATAGACCCGTCTGGCCGTGACCAGGTGTACCTCTGCTGCGCTCCGTCTGCAGGGGTGCTGAAGACGTCGAGCAGCTTGACGTCCTTCACCGTGCCCATCAGGAATCTGGGCGTGACGTCCAGTTGACTCCCCCCACCCGCTGTCCCCACGCCGGATCTTCCATCTGCATCGATGATGCAGTTGAAGTCTCCGCCTAGGATGACCGGCCTGGACGTAGCCAGCAGGGGTGGAAGCCGCTGCAGGACGGCCAACCGCTCACTCCGTACCGCTGGGGCGTACACGTTGATCAGCCTCAGGGGAGCATTCCTATAGGTGATGTCAGCCACTAGGAGGCGGCCCCCCACCACCTCCTGAACTTGAGAGATGGTGAAGTAGCGCCCCCGCAGCAGAATAGCCAGGCCCGAGGAGCGACAGTTGTTACCACCCGACCAGATCGAAGGCCCACAGGTCCAGGCGCCGGACCATTTCCCGTACCTGCCGAGGTGCGGTATCCCGCACTCCTGCAGAAACAGGAGGTCCGCCTTGATGGTGGTCAGGTAGGCCAACATGGACACACATCTCGCGGTTGACTTGACGCTGCGCACATTAATGCTCGCAACTCGTACCCCCATTGTGGGCAGTGACCGCAGTACCCTCCCCAAGTCCAAGGTCCAGCCCCTCCATCTGTCCCTTCATGCCCATTGCCCGGGCTAACTGCTGGACGCTCTCCGGGCTCAGGAAACCGTCCGTGTTGCCTTCCGGGTGGTATCCCCCCGTCAGGGGTGCGGATGCAGGAGGGTCCGGCTCTGGGTCAGGCTGGGGACGCGCTGTTTCCTCCTTCCTGCCTGGAAGTTCCGGGGGGCCCTCCAGTGCTCCAGTGGCACTTGACTGGGTGTCGGAGGGAGCCTCAGGACGCCTCCCGTCACCTGGAAGCGGGGCGCTGCTTTCCTTCCCCCTTGAGATCTTTAACTTCTGCTTTGGGTGGGCCCTCTCCAAATCCTCCTCATCAGAGGAGCTCTTATAGCCCCCCTATAGCTGCCTCTTCCCGCCTGATGGTTGCGGTTCCTGGGCCCGTCGACGCACCTTCCTCCTCGCCTTCCGGACTGTTGTCCACTCCCCTGGGTCGCCTGTCGCCGCCTCCATTGGCTCCGGGTTGTCGGGGGGGATCGGAGCCTGCAGGGGTGCTTTGCTGGCCTCGGGCCCATCCTGCAGGGCTCGGCCCTCCTGCACGGCCTGGCCCTCGTGCACATTAGTGGGGTCCTTGCTGGGCCCTGGTGCCTTCCTCTCCTCCAGGGGGGCTGGCAGGCATGCCCTATAGAGGTTGCCCGCTTCCCTGCAAAGGTTGCAGCTTTTCTCTCGTGGGCAATCCTTTGCAAGGTGTCCCTCCTCCCTGCAGTTCCTGCAGATGGTGGCTTTGCAGTCGGCCGCCACGTGACCTGACCTACCACAGGCATGGCAGACTTTAGGTTGCCCTGCATAGGTCAGGTAGCCCCTGCTCCCGCCGATTGCGAAGCTGGACGGTGGGTGTGCGACATTCCCGTCTGCGCCCATCCTCAGCGTCACCTTGACCTGCCTCTTACTCGTCCAGATGCCAAAGGGGTCCACGATGTCAGTTAGGTCCCCTTCCACCTTCACGTACCTTCCGAGGAAGGTCAGGACATCAACTGCTGGCACATGTGGGTTGTACATGTATGCAGTCACCATACGGCTCCTCTGCGCTGGCATCACAAACAGCGGGACAGCAGTCAATACAGAGAGGGGGCCCTCACCTCCTTTCTCCTTGAAAACCTCCAGGAAGCGCTCGCAAAGCTTGGCACTCCTGAAGGTCACATCGTAAAAACCTCCTCCTGGGAAATCCTGCAGGCAGTAAATGTCCGCAGCAGCGAACCCACAACAGTCCAACAGGACCCTCTTCACGAAGAAGGTGCAGTCCACAAGTGCACCTTCATTCACCTTCTTTACAGAAACACGGATGGTGTTCCGGACCCCCCTGACCTGGGGCACGAGCACTTGCCGCAGCCATCGCTGCAGGCTGGCTGCTCCCCTGAACCAGCAGTAGGCCGAAGCCAGCATTAATATCCACTGGTTGCAAGAGTGCACAGCCAACCCGACGTCTTCCTTCCACCTCCAACACAGCACTCTCCCCCTCTCGGTCCACAAGAGAGTGGGTCTTTATTTTGTTCGAGATGTAAGCTGGTTCACTGAGCTTGAAGGTTTGTTCCCAGATGTTTTGTCACCATTCTAGGTAACATCATCAGTGAGCCTCTGACTAAGCGCTGGTGTTATGTCCCGCTTTCTATTTATCTGTTTTGGTTTCCTTGGGTTGGTGATGTCATTTCCTGTGTTAGTGATGTCATTTCCTGTTCTTTTTCTCAGGGGGTGGTAGATTGGCTCCAAATCAATGTGTTTGTTGATGGAGTTCCAGTTGGAATGCCATGCTTCTAGGAATTCTCGTGCGTGTCTCTGTTTGGCTTGTCCTAGGATGGATGTGTTGTCCCAATCAAAGTGGTGTCCTTCCTCATCTGTATGTAAGGATACTAGTGATAGTGGGTCATGTCGTTTTGTGGCCAGTTGATGTTCATGTATTGGTAGTGTGTTGGTGGGTTTGTGGGCTACCCTGATGCCAAGAGGTCCGAGTAGTCTGGCAGTCATTTCGGAAATGTCTTTGATGTAGGGGAGAGTGGTTATGGTTTCTGAGCCCGTTTTGTCTGTTTGTTTGGGTTTATTGCTGAGGAATCGGCGGACTGTGTTCATTGGGTACCCATTCTTTTTGAATACGCTGTATAGGTGATTTTCCTCTGCTCTGCGTAGTTCCTCTGTGCTGCAGTGTGTGGTGGCTCGTTGGAATAATGTTCTAATGCAGCTTCGTTTGTGGGTGTTGGGATGGTTGCTCCTGTAGTTCAGTATTTGGTCCGTATGTGTTGTTTTCCTGTAGACGCTGGTTTGAAGTTCCCCATTGGCTCTTCGCTCTACTGTGACATCTAGGAATGGCAGTTTGTTGTTGTTTTCCTCCTCTTTTGTGAATGTTATGCCAGTAAAGGGTATTATTGACGGTCTTGAAGGTTTCCTCTAATTTGTTTTGTTTAGTGATGACAAAGGTGCCATCCACAGAGCGGACCCAAAGTTAGGGTTGGATGACTGGCAGAGCTGTTTGTTCGAGTCTCTGCATTACTGCCTCTGCTAAGAACCCTGATATCGGAGATCCCATGGGTGTACCGTTGGTTTGTCTGTAGGTTTTATTATTGAAAGTGAAGTGGGTGGTGAGGCATAGGTCCACTAGCTTGATGGTGTTGTCCTTGCTGATGAGGTTGGTGGTGTCTGGTGTATGTGTCTTCGGTTCTTCTAATAGTGTAGTCAGTGTTTCTTTGGCCAGGTTGATGTTGATGGATGTGAACAGGGCTGTTACGTCAAACCAGCACACCAACACACTAAAACAGCAGCTAATGAACTTAAAAGACCCTATACAAGCAAAACAAACGTCATCTACAAAATACCTTGCAAGAACTGTGACAAACAATACATTGGACAAGCTGGCAGAAAGCTAGCCACCAGGATACATAAACATCAACTAGCCACAAAACGACATGACCCACTATTACTCGTATCCTTACATACAGATGAGGAAGGACACCACTTTGATTGGGACAACACATCCATCCTAGGACAAGCCAAACAGAGACACGCACGAGAATTCCTAGAAATATGGTATTCCAACCAGAACTCCATCAACAAACACATTGATTTGGAGCCAATCTACCACCCCCTGAGAAAAAGAACAGGAAATGACATCACCAACACAGGAAATGACATCACCAACCCAAGGAAACCAAAACAGATAAATAGAAAGCGGGAGGCTCACTGATGATGTTACCTAGAATGGTGACGAAACGTCTGAAAACTAACCTTCCAGCTCAGCGAGCAAACTTACATCCAGCTTCTCAAACAATGCCTAACGTAAGAATCATTCCAAGTATCCACTGACTGGCTCTTCCATTTTCTTCAGAGAGACTATCTATCCTTTCTACAGTTCTAAAAGCTGAATATCTAATTGATATAGGAATAGTTACTGGAGACTTTTGAACTACTTCCTTGCCTTTCCCAACAGTCACTCATCTATCTGACTGATCCTGCAGTCAGATTTTTTTCTAAATCTACGAACCATCTCACTCATATGTGCCCTTAATAATATTAAGCCTAAAACAAGTTCCAATAACACCTTATACATAAAATAATATACCTTTCATTACCCACAGAAAATACTGTTAAAAATTGAAATGGAAATAAAAGCAATTATATCTCAAACATATAAAACTATACAGGATGTGATAAAGACCAGGGTGTTTTACCTGATGCAGCAATGTTAAAGTTATCTCTCATAATATAAAGACTGGGTATGGATATTGAAGACTCCAACAGCCATTTCTTACAACTAATCAATGATTATAGACATTACATTGCTTGCCCACAGGATTAATATTAAGCTGTTAATTTGCAACAGAGCAACTGCTTCCAGTTGAGTGTCATGCCTCCAGTGATTGGATGCAAGCTGGAGAATGAAATATTTACACCCTCAGATCTCAGGCTATGATACAGCAAAGATAAAGTATTATATTTTTAAGGCCCACTGACATAATGAATGTGAGACATAACGTAACAAAGATAGAAGCACAAAGGTATTAGCAAAGGCAGTGAAAATCATAATGAACAATATAAGATTAGTCCCAGTGAGGTAACTGCTAAGAAGGCAAAGACTTCAGCTGATTTATGTAGGGCCTGAGATTCAGAATGTCTCCTCAGGGAATGGGATGCCCTGTTGTCCCATTGTCCCTCAGATTCAATTACTGACTGTAAACATGTCCCCATTCACCCATCTAGCCATTTCAGGGGAGGTACTACTACAGTGTTAACATTACACCTCAAAAAATATCTTTTTTTTTCAGCAATCAAATATGCTCCATCTTGATATTAAACTTAAAACCTGATATTGGAAACCAAATTAACATTTTAGGTGCAACAGGTTTTAAGCAAATAGAGAACGAGGCAGGGAAGGATTTGCAGCATAATAAGAAGAAAGCATGAATGAACAAGAGGAAAGACTTATGACAGGGTGGAAGACAGCAGAAAGCACATATTGACAAGGATGGTGATGATGCTGGACAAAGGAACGCTTGAGAAATGACACTTCATGGTCCATTTAGGCACTTTATATCTTTCTGGATTCAACATTGAGTTTGGCCAGTTCAGATCATAAAATTTGTCCATTTTTTGAGTATTGGTTTTTAGGTGACAGTTATTGATAATGATTCTGTTATGTCTATTTGTATACCCCCTCGACCAATTTTTTTGTTTCTTCACTTGCTGTATTGACACCTCTCCACACCTTTCACAAGCATTATTTTAGTCCTCCACTGCATTGTTCACATTCCCTTCTAATTTCTTCTGCCTCTGTGCTTGCTTAAAACTAGCTACAACTTTAACTTTTTCCAGTCCGGATATAAGGCCACCAACCTGAAGTGTTCATTCTTCCTGCGCTGACACTGCCTGGCCTGTTCAGTGTTTTTCACATTTTCTGCCAATATTATTTTTTAGAAATCACTTCACTGTTTGTCAGGTAAGGAATGCAGCACTGCTTTATTTACAGTGAAGTCCCACAAGCAGGAATGGTACAGTGGTCTATTTCTAGCTGTTTTCTGAAGGATAGTTCTTGGCCAGCATACGCAGAATTGCCTGCTGTTCTTTGAAATATGCTGCAGATTTTTTTGAAAAATCTGTATTCACCTCAAGAAGACCAGACTAGGTCACAGTTCAATTTTTTGTCTGTGCCTAGTGTGGTGATCAGTCTAGTTTTCTTAATCACTTTAAATGCTGATAGGGGAGCTTTCTTGTCATTTGAGGTGGAATAATCTGAAAAAGGACTCAAAATATTGAATCTGTCTTAAGAGTCATTTGGTGGATTGACCTAACTTTCTTTCATCAAGATGAGGAGAAATTTATTTTCTTGAAAGGTCATTAATCTTTGGAATTCTCTCTCCTCGAGAATAGTGGAGGCTGGGTCATTGAATATACTCAGGCTGAATAAGACTGATTTTTGATTGATAAGTGAGTCAAGGGATGTATGAAAGTGGAGTGAACGTCACATCAGTTCAACCATGTTCTTACTGAATTCCAAAGTAGACTCAAGGAACCATACAGCCTACTCTTGCTCCCATTACTTACACTCCTGCGGGTCGATGAATTGTCATGTTTCACTTTGAGCGTTATGTGTTTGGGTTCAAAACACCCAAACATTTTTCAATTTCATTTGCATCCTTTGTGAAGTGGCTCCATATTTGAATCAACATGCTACTGTCTTCCTAGCACCTTCAAAATTAACGCATAGCTCACTTGTCTGATTATTAGCACAGCTATTTATTCTGTTTTGCATATGAGCCAGCTTCTGTATTCACGTGGCTTGGCCTGACAGCACGCCAAATATTCTGCATGTTGCTTCCCACCAAGGATGGGAAGGGGGAGGAAACACCCACACTGTTTCTGTTCAGCAATTTCTTCCTCATCCTGTCAAAGTTCACAATAATAGTTAACACGAAGAGCAAACAACTCATTTAAAATTTTAAAGCATGCACGATTCTCCAGCTGTCAGATAAATCTTAAAAACAGATGGTTCTGGGTTTTGAATTCAACCCATGTGAGCCCATGTCTAAATCTTACAAAATTTGTGTCTAACTACAGTCCATCATGCTGATCCATGAATCTTAGAAAAGAATTAATTATTTGCAACTTTTAATTCAGCAAATGGCATGACAGAATCTAATATCATTTTAAAGTATCAGATTTGAATTAAATGGACCACACTGAGAATTCCCATTTAATTGTATTGTTAATGCAAGGATGTTATTGATAAAAGTCAAGCATTAGGCTCGTTGGTCAGCTAAGAAATGTCATATTCTTCTGAATGCAAGCATTATAATTACAAAGAATTTGGATTCAGATCAATATTTATCAAATAAGTTTGAGTTCCAATGGTAAACTTTCAATGGTATTTACCACAAAGCAAACAAATCAAAAACTTTGAAATGCTAAGAATATCGGATCAAGAGTAGATCATTTAATCCCTCAAGCCTGTCTTGCCAGTATTCAATGAAATTGTAGCTGATGTGTGACCAAACACTAAATCCTCCTTTCTCTATGTAATAATTTGGTTATCAACAATCTATAAATTTCAGGTTTAAATTTTGCAATTGATCTAGTATTAATTGCCATTTTCAGTAGTTCCACACTTGAGCTGCATTAAGAAATCTTTCCCAATTTCACTCCTGAAAGCTCTGGTTCTATGTTTTGAATGAGACTCCCAAACTAGTAGAAATTGTGTTTCCCAATTGATACCATCTGTTCCCCTTAATATCTTTAAGCTTCAATTAAATCATCTTCTAATTCCCAGGGAATGAAGCCAAAGTTCGTTTCATTGCTACTTATGGTTGGGTTCAGCTATCATTTGAATAAATCAATACTGTACTCCCTTCAGGCCAACATTTCTGAGTAGAACTCCTGTACTATTCAAAGTCCTCCAGGTAAAGTCAGTGCTTTGTATAGCTCAAACTTGACTTCTGTTCCTCTAGATGTAAAGTCAAGAATTGAAGTCATTGAGGTGGTCACCTGGCAGGTTAATTTGGAAGATGCAGAAAGGAGATTAGTGAATGCCATGTAGAGAAATGGAGGGCAAGACCCTATGGACATGACCCTTTCCGAAGATATACTTTTTGGATACTGTTGGGTGGCGTGGAGGGAGTGAGGCATGTGGGGATCGTAGTAGGGAAGGTGCTTTTCAGGAGCTAGTAGTGGAAGACAACTCAATGGCCCTGTGGCTGGCCCTGGTGCATAAGAGGTGAGGAAAAAGAAGGGCATTGCTACAGTGGCAGGAGATTCAGTGGCAAGGGGGACACCAGCCATTTCTGCAGCTGCAGAAGAGAATCCAGTGGCCAGTTGTCTCCTTGATCCAGCATCAATGATACCTGGGAACAACTACAGTACACTTTAAAGGGAGACTGCAAACAGCTAATGGTTATGATACACATTGGCACCAATGACAGAGGTTACAAAAAGGGATATGTTCCTACAAGCAGAATAGACAGAGTTAGCACATAACACATATTCTAGTCAGAGTGAAAATAACAGAATAAACCAGATGAATAAGTGACAGGAGAAATGTTCTCAGACAGAGGGATTCAGAATCCTTGGGATATTGACATCTGTTCTGGGGAAGGTTGGGCAGTTACGAACTGGACAGTCTGCATCAGGGCAGGACTGGAGCTAATTTCCTGGGAATGGGGGTGGGTGGAGAAGTGTTTGCTAGTACTGTTATTCAGGGTTTGCATCATAGATGGACAAGGTGATTAAGAAGTCATTTAACTTTCTTACCTTCAATGATCAAACCTTTGACTACAGAAATTGGGACATCTTGTTGAGGTTGACGAAACGTTGGTGAGGTCTCTCCTAGAGTAGTGTGTGCAGTTCTAGTTGCTTTGTTATAGGAAGGATTAAATTGGAAACAGTTCAGCAAAGATTTTCCAAGATGTTGCCAGGACTGGAGAACTGAGTTGTAAAAATAGACTGGATAGCCTGGGACTTTTTCACTGAAGCATAGGTGGATTTGGGGGTGACCTTGTAGAGGTTTATATAACCATGGGGGGGGGGCATAGATAAGGTGAACAGCAAAGGTCTTTTCCCGCGGCTCGGTGAATTCTCAACTAAGCTGCATATTTCTGAGGTGAGAGCAGAAAGTTTTGCAAAATATATGAGGGATATTGTTTTTACACAGAGAGTGAATTGTCTCTGGAATCACTTGCCAGAGGAAGTGGTGGATGCAGAAGCAGTTACAACATTTAAAAGACATTTGGGTAAGTGCATGAAAAGAAAGGTTTTGAGAGATACAGGACAAACACTGGCAAGTGGGACTAATTTTGTTTGGAATGTGGTCAGCATGGACTAGCTGGACAGAAGGGTCAATTTCCATACTGTATGATTCTATGTGAGCTTGTGCAAGAAGACAGCAAAAGGAAACACAAGGATAGAAATAAAAGAAACAAAAGTGGAAGGCAGAAAAAAATGTGTTAAAAATGAGCAATAGTATATAATGAAACTAAGGTGGCCAACTAGGTTTAAAAGGTACATCTAAAGGCTTTGTGTCTTAATGTGTGGAGCATTCTCAATAACAGATAAGTTAGCAGTACAAGTTGGCCCTTTTCATTTTATTACAATGGCACAGAGGCATGGATTCAGAATTACCTAGATAGGAACTGAACATCCCAGGGGTATTCATTTTTTTAGGAAAGACAGGCTAAAAGGGAAAGGAGGTGGGTAGCATTTTTTGCAAAGGAGGAATTCAATGCAACAGTGAGCAAAGATGCTGACTCAGAAAATCATGATGTAGCAATTGTTTGGGTTGAGATAAAAAGCACCAAGGGACAGAAGATCTTTCCTCCATCATAAGGTCATAAGTAGGAATGTTTGCTGATGATTACTCAATGGTAAGCACCATTCACAATTCCTTAGATACAGAAGTAGCCCATGTTCAAATGTAAAATATCTGGACGATATACAAGCTTGGACTGAAAAGTGGGAAGAAACTGAATGTCACACTAATGTCAGGCAATAGCCATCTCCAGTAAGAAACAATCTAATTATTGTCCCTTGGCATTCAATGGTGTTACCATCACTGAATCCCACACCATCAACTATCTAGGGGTTACTCGGTAGAAACCTAATTGAACTTACCAGAGTGGCTACAAGAGCAGATCGGAGGCTCAGAATATTGCAGCAAGCGACACACCTACTGAGTTTCCAAAGCTTGCCCACCATCTACAAGGCACAATTCAGGAATGTAATGGAAAATTCACACGAGTAAGATCGCACTGCATCACATACTAGTTCTCCAGGCAACTGAGCTAAACCCAGCCCCTCTTAGGGTAGAATCATACTATAAGTGAATCAGAGATGTGTCATGAGCATTCTTAGGTACGGGCACACGTCCAATACCAATGCCTGTAGATGAGGTATGTATGTGGCTGGATCACATGGAATATGACCTGATGCCCAAGTGTAAGCTGAAATGGGCAGTTTGGTGCTCTGACTTTCATTGCGAGATTGTTTTACAGCTAACTTCCACACAGTGGGCATAATGATAGAAAGCTGCATACTATTGAGGTGAAGTGTGCAATTAATTGAACCGTTAACAAGCGATAATCCTCTTTAACATGCAACTTTCTGTTGCCTAGCAAAAATTACACCTCAGCACTGTAACTTAGTTAAGAGATGCAGCAAGTTGTTTCTGACGTCTCAATAGACTTCACTGGATTTCCTAAATGATTCTGTTACATTTCTCGTTGTACACCACATCCTTCAGGCCACTGTGGATTCCTTTTGTCACGTCTGCACCGAATAAATAAACAATTCATTCATTCTAAACACCCTTCCCTCTAAGGTAGTCTAAGATCAGCCATGCTGCTCCACATTGTCAATGCCAATGCACAAATTGATTTCCAGTTTCAGAAGTTACTGCTGCGTACAAATCTGAGCGATCCATACAAAAGAAAACAAAGTTGGAGAGAACATAGATTCTAACCCCACTTGTCAGCATCGTGCCTTAACCTTGCAGATTATAGCACACAGAGAGCAGAACCAGGTTCCTTTATTTAAGTTGAGGTTAATGCCAAAATACCAAACTGGGAAGTGGATTCCAGACATCTCCCACCTCAGCATAAAAAGTTCCTTTGCTCATGCTACCTCTAATCCTTCCCCCAATCACCTTAAAAATCTGTTTCACTGTTGACATCTCTTTTTATGCTATTGGGTCTTCTCTGTCCACTCTTTCCAAGCATCTTATTATTTTGTGCATCAACAAAGTCACTTCCCAGCCTCCCCTGTTCTAAAGTAAACAACCCAAGCCTCAACCACAGGAAGTGCTACACCTGCCCCCACACAACCTCCCTCACCCCCGCCCCAGGCCCCAAGATAATTTCCCACATCAAGCAGATGTTCACCTGCACACCTGCCAATGTGGTATACTGTTTCTGCTGTACCCGGTGTGGCTTCCTCTACATTGGGGAAACCAAGCGGAGGCTTGGGGACCGCTTTGCAGAACACCAACGCTCGGTTCGCAATAAACAACTGCACCTACCAGTCGCGAACCATTTCAATTCCCCCTCCCATTCCTTATATGAGATGTTCATCATGGGCTTCGTGCAGTGCCACAATGATGCCACCTGTAGGTTGCAGGAACAGCAACTCATATTCTGTTTGGGAACCCTGCAGCCCAATGGTCACAATGTGGAGGAATGCCCAGCACTGCAGGAAGAAGGTCAATATCTATCTCTACAACAACATCCCTACTTCACAGTCAGTGACTGTTACATCAAGGCTCATGGTCTACTACTCTCACTATTGCCCGCAACATCTTCTCTTGCTTGCTCTCACCAACTCCAAGCTGTGATGCCAATTAACTAATGCATCTTCTGCATGGTGTACAAACTCACTTGGGAAACCTCCCCAACCTGGTAACAAACTAGAAAAGATGTGGACACTGACTTTCATCTCACTACCTCCTCTCATTTCAAGAGGAAACCTGATCTCGATGATACAGAAAGAGTTACTCATTATGAGCTACAGATCCTGAATCTGAGTGGCTCAGGTAGGGCCTGGACTGTATTAGAGTCTGCTCATGAACTTACTGCACTAGAATCCCCAGAGTGAAGGCTTTTCCCTTGACTGAACTAAGGCCTTTGGCAACTGTGGCTAGCTTTTTGGCTTTGAATATGCACTAAATAGTGTGGCAAAATAGCAATAATATGAAAAGAAAACAGAAAATGCTGGAGAAATTCAGCAGGTCAGATTCATCTGATGTAACGCTTCTTCAGGACTCAGAACTTCATCTGAAGAAACATCACACCGCACTTGCCTGTTCCAAGGGCCCACACATAGCGATTTGCAACACTGATGTCCAATTCCAGAAATTTCTGCCGTTCCTGGATCTTGGTGACCCATGCAGGTAGAAACAGTTGGATTGCTGCTCTCTGCCAGTGTCAGTATGATCACATGCTTGAAAGAGGCAATCTTGGCAGGGAGATCAAGAGAAACCTGTGATAATCTCATTTTCACCTACAGCCCAAAGTCAAAGTCAGAGAGGAAATGAAAGTCAAAAAGAATTGAAAATTTGCCAGTATCACAGAATCCAGCAGTAGTGCAAAGTGAGCAGAGACTTTGAGTAAGATAACTCAATCGATGCCAGTAAACAAATGGAATTGATTGTCAGTGTCAAAGTTCATGCTTTTCACAGTCAGAGATGCTGAGAGAGCAGAGTTAAATGAACAGGGAATGGAAGAAGTTTACCCAGTCAAAGCTAGAGAGAAGTCAGGCAGACTAATTGAAAGTGCGCAAAAATAAAAGTTAATCTTTACATTACTTCTACTCAAATGATGGTACTTTTGTTACCCATATAATGGTGCTAAGGAAAACCTTTATTTAAATATAACCTGCTCTGATCACATGAATATTGTATGTTGCGGTTATGATCGCAGAGACACCAATTCTGACATGTGATACAGATTATCTCAGACTTGCTCCTAATCCACTGCCATAATAGAATATTTACTATATTTTCTGAAACTTTATGGAAAGGACAGCAGCTCTGAGGAGATTCCTGCACACAATAGTGATTTTGTCCATAAGGTAAGAGTTTCTCTTCTATCATGGACAATATAAATTGTACAATCATACTTGCTCACATCTTGGAGCATACTGCCTCCATCTTTACCAATTCTTGCCAGTATCCTTTCAATTTTCTTTTGCTGCACCTTGTAAGGTGTCAATGTGTCAAGTACCATTGCTCCATAAGAATATCCATTTGTTATTCTGTGCTTTTCACCAAGTGTTGATTCCTCTAAACCTCCAAAATTACAGAGTGACATTATTATTGGTTGAGTAGTTTGCTTGCTGCTTCACTATCCGTACAGAATCACTTTCTCTACATTACAACAATGACTGCAATTCATAAGTGCTCCACTGGCTGTGAAGCACTTTTGGATGTCACATTGAGGATGTGAAAGATGTTAGTTACATTTTTCTTTCAGTGCTGTTGTGTCAGAACTGCCAGTTTTTCAGCATAACTTTGAAATGTTGTTCACAGCAAACAGATGATTCCAAAATCACTCATTCTTCCATTTATTAGAATTTGATTAATTAAGACAACAAATTGATATTTTCGGTATTTTGATTGTTATTTTTGTAAAGGAGTATATCGGACTTTCATAGAATTATTTGCTTTATTTTGTGTTCATTTTGTTTTACTCATTCAAAGGATTTGGGCTTCAATACTTGGGCCAGCATTTGTTCCTCATTCCAAGTTGTCATTGAAAAGGTGGTGGTGAGCTGACTTCTTAAACTGCCGTCATCCATATGGCGTGGGTAGGGGCATTATGTTGGTAGGGAGTGAGATCCAGGATTTTGACCTAATGACACTGTAGGAACAGCGATTTATTTCTATTCGGGATGGTGAATGACAGCATGCTGGTGGGTGCAATTACCATGCATCTGCTGCCCTTGTCCTTCTGGATGGTTGTTTGACAGGCATAGTCTAAGGAGCTGTGGTGAGTTTATGCAGTGCATCTTATAGGTGGTACACATTGCTGCTATTGTCAGTCAGAGGCAGATGGTAAAAATGTTTGTGGATGTTGGTCTAGTCAAATCGGTTGCTTTGTGCTGGGTGTTGTCAAGCTTCTTGAGTCTTTTCGGAGCTGCACTCATCCAGACAATTGTGAAGTATTCCATTATATTCATGAATTGTGCTTTGTAGATGGTGGACTGGGTTTGGGGATTTAGGAGATGAGTTAATCACTGCAGAGTTCCTCGCCTCTGGTCTTGTTTTGCAGCTACAGTATTCATATAGAAAGCGCAGCCCAGGCTTCTGATCAATAGTAACCCCCAGGAGCTTGATAGTGGGGGGGGGGGGGAGTTCAGTGATGTTAAAGGCATTGAGGTCAAAATATTGAATATAAATGTGGGACAAATGGATCAAAGAGTCTGGGAAAAAGCAGGAGCAGAGTTGGATGATCAGCGATGATTACATTACATGGCAGGGCGGGCTCAACGAGCTGAATGGCCTTTTCAGGCTCCCATCTCCTATGTTTATTTTGAATGCCAATGGTAATGGTGAAATTCTTATTGAAGACATTTAATGCCTGGCACTTGTGTGCCATGAATGTTTCTTTCCAATTGCCAAAAATCTGGATATTGTCCAAACCTCCTTGCATTTGGAAATGGACTGCTTCAGTGTCTGAGGAGTCATGAATTGGAGGAGACATTGTACAAATATGAACACACATTCCCATGTCTGACCTTATGATGAAGGGAAGTCATTGATGAAGCAGCTGAAGATTGTTGTGATCCTGAGAAAAACCCCTGCAGAGATATTCAGGATCTGAAATGACTGACCTCCAATAACTGCAATCATTTTCCCATGTGCCAGGAATGATTGCATCTAATAGAAAGACTCGGCCCCTGAATTACCTCAAAACCAGTTCTGAGATGCTCCTCAATGCCATTCTCTGATAAATGCTGTCTTGGTTTCAAGCACTGTCACTCCTACCAAGTCTCTGGAGTTTAACTCTTTTGTCCTTATTTGAACCAAGGCTGTAATGAGGTCAGGAGGGGATTGAGTATGATGGAAACTAATTGAAATCAGAATCTTATAGGGGTCTGAAAGAAGTTGGTTATATTGAGAAATGTATTGGAAATGCATGAGAAGGGAAATGAGGTCAATCTTGACATCAATAACAACTCAATACATCCTTTAGTTATGTTTCAGGTGCTGGGATTAGAGTTTTACTGGGCGGAGATGATTATCACTTATGAATTACCTTATTAACTGTAGATCTTGCCTCATTAATATGCAACTTGCTATCAGACAGCCTTGCTGTCACAAGCAACCAAGATGATGAGGTGTCTCAATACGAAAGTCAAATAGGGCACCTGATGACTTCAGCACACTGTGTGCTCCAAGGACCTCCATGTCGGACGGCAAGCATCAGCATCTCAGTTCACAGTTGGCCTCAACATAAACACCCCATGCCTAGGTATGTTGGCACCTGACACATCTCAGCCTTAAGAGCCCTCATGGTACATTTAGAGTACACCGTTGCCCTACAGTGCTGCACATCGAATACAACTGCACCCATCATTGTAAAGCTGCAGCAAAGACACTGTGTGCCAGGGACACACCCACTTCATACACCCCATGGACTCAGGTCATATTTCTGACTTCCACTTTCTCTCTTCATACCCACTCACTGTGAACAAACCTGAATGAACCTGATAGCAGGATGTAGTTCTGATTAGACAAAAAATAGTGCTCTGCTTCCAGCTGATGCCATCACTGGAAAAGTCACGACACAAACTAAAATCTCACTTGACAGATTTTTTTAAAATGCAATTGCCTTTCACTGAAACTCAAGCAAGTAATGCTGCAGGTCAGCCAGATCAGCTTTGAACCTGTTGATTGGTGGAGCAGGCTCAAAATAGAACGTAGAACATAGAACATAGAAAAGTACAGCACAGTACAGGCCCTTCAGCCCACGATGTTGTGCCGTGGAATAATCCTAATTCAAAAATAAAATAACCGAACCTACATTCCCCTCAATTCACTGCTGTCCATGAGCATGTCCAGCAGTCACCTAAATGCCACTAATGACTCTGCTTCTACGGCTACCACTGGTAAACTATTCCATGCGCTCACAACTCTCTGGGTGAATAACCTCCCTCTGAAGTCTCCTCTATACCTTCCTCCTAACACCTTAAAACTATGACCCCTTGTGGCAGTCAATCCTGCCCTGGGGAAAAGTCTCTGGCTATCGACTCTATCCATGCCTCTCATTACCTTGTACACCTCGATCAGGTCACCTCGCTTCCTCCTTCTCTCCAGAGAGAAAAGTCTGACCTCAGTCAACCTCTCCTCGTAAGACAAGCCCTCCAATCCAGGCAGCATCCTGGTAAACCTCCTTTGCACCCTCTCCAAAGCCTCCACATCTATCCCATAATAGGGCGACCAGAACTGGACATAATATTCCAAGTGTGGTCTCACCAGGGTTTTGTAGAGCTGCAGCATAACCTCACGGCTCTTAAACTCGATCCCCCTGTTAATGAAAGCCAAAACACCATATGCTTTCTTAAAAACCTTATCCACCTGGGTGGCAACTTTGAGGGAGCTATGCACTTGAACACCAAGATCCCGCTGTTCCTCCACACTGCTGAGAATCCTGCCTTTAATCCTATATTCAGCATTTAAGTTCGACCTTCCAAAGTGCATCACTTCGCATTTCTCCATGTTGAACTCCATCTACCATTTCTCAGCCCAGCTTGCATTCTGTCAATGTCTCGCTGAAGCCTGCAATAGCCCTCGATATTATCAACGGCACCTCCAACCTTTGTGTCATCAGTAAACATACTAACGCACCCCTCAACCTCCTCATCCAAGTCATTTATAAAAACTACAAAGAGCAGAGGCCCAAGAACAGAGCCCTGTGGGACACCACTCAGCACTGACCTCCAGGCAGAATACTTACCATCTACAACCACTCTCTGCCTCCTGTCAGCCAACCAATTCTGAATGCCAAATAACCTGCCCCTGTTCCTATTTCTTAAGGTCTTACCTGGTGATAACAATAAGTACTGAAATTTATTGAGCAAATAAGATAAAATTGAATAAATCAAGCTAGTTACTTTCAACAAAATATGAAAGATTTGAAATACCTGCAATCCTAATAATTCAAATACCTTCATTGTACAATACAATACCAGAGAAAAATCCCTTTATCACATCTTTACTTGACTTTACTGTTTCTTTAAATTCCAAGTCTTGAGAGTTTGTTAGTCTTTTTCATGATCATTCACATAACTGAGCACCAACTTTCTTAGCTTCAAATAACTCTTTCAGGCTTCAATGCAAGCTCATCATGTCTGAAGCATTCAACTAAGACTATTTCACTGAGGTAGCCATTTTCCTAACTGTTCTGAATTCTCCCCTTTCTTCAAGAGAAACCATTTCATAATCTGACTTCATCTAACACTTCTGCAAACTGAAACCAAAAGCTTTCTAAGGTAATGAAATGTGAGGCTGGATGAACACAGCAGGCCCTGCAGCATCTCAGGAGCACAAAAGCTGACGTTTCGGGCCTAGACCCTTCATCAGAGAGCCTCTCTGATGAAGGGTCTAGGCCCGAAACGTCAGCTTTTGTGCTCCTGAGATGCTGCTGGGCCAGCTGTGTTCATCCAGCCTCACATTTCATTATCTTGGATTCTCCAGCATCTGCAGTTCCCATTATCACTGATATAGCTTTCTAAGGTATTGTCTTTTCCCTTAAGCAAACACAAAATGACTCTTATTTCTTCTAAACAGAAAGCAAGGTAATGTTCCTCAATATTTACCTTTCCATTTGTAAAACTCCCCTAACACAAACAAATTTCCATTATCATCCAAGAACTCCTGGTTAAAAAAAATGGCTTCAGAAATACTGGCAAGTTAATCCTTAAACCATCTCATCACAAAAACAAAATCCACTTCATTCAAAAGCCAAAACCAAAAATAAATGATACTTAGCAATCAAACACCTGATAGCACAGAACATAAAGTCAATGAATGGTCACAGCATAGAAGGGATCATTTGATCTTTCCTATCTATGTTAGCTGCCTGAACGTAACCCATCTGCCTGTTGCCCATAAACCTTTATTTTGGTAATGATCGCATTCCCTTTTTGAAATGTAAGACCTTTCTGTCTAATTGATTGAGTAACAAGTGATAGAAAGTAAGGGTAATGGATATGTACTCAGTTTGGCAGAATGTAACCAGTGATGTCCCATAGAGATCTGAATTGGGCCTTCAATTGTTGACATTATTTTTCATGACTTGGATAAGGCAGAGAAAATCAAATATCCAAATTTACTGATGACACAAAGTTAGGCAGCATTGTAGACAGTGTAAATGACAGCATAAAATTACAAAGCGATATTGATAGACTAGGTAAATGGACAAAACTGTGGACAATGGAGTTCAATGTAAGCAAGTGTGAGGTTATCCATATTGGGCTGAAAAAGGATAGATTAAGGCTCTTTATAAATGGTATGAAGTAAAAGGCAATGGATGTCCAAAGACACGCGGGGGTTCAGCTGCATAGATCTTTAAAATGTCACAAAAGACAGAGAAAATGTTCAAGAAAGCTAATGGAATGCTGACCGTTTTATCTAGTGGACTAGAGTATAAAGATGAAGAGGTTGTGCTGCTGTTTAGTTGGTTTGTAGGTGCAGCAGGTAATTAAGAAGGTGAATATTGCCCTTCATTGCTGGAATTTTAAAATAGGGAGGTTATGCTGCAGCTGTGTGGGGTGCTGGCGAGGCTACACCTAGAGTATGGTGTATAGTTTTCAACTCCTTACTTCAGAAAGGATGCGCTTGCAGTGGAGGAGATGCAGAGGAATTTCACTTGGTTGATTTCTGAATTGAGAATGTTACCTTATGATGAGAGATTGAGTAGATTGGGGCTGTACTCACTGTAATTTAGAACAATGATGGGAGATATTTCAGAAACATATAAAATTATGAAGGGCATAGATAAGACAGAAGCAGGGAGGTTGGTTCCACAGGCAGACGAAACCAGGACAAGGCACATAGCCTCAAAATAGGGAGGAGCAGATTTAGGACTGAGTTGAGGAAAGACTTCTTCATCCAGAAGGTTGTGAATCAGTGGAATTCCCTGAACGATAAAGCAGCTGAGGCTACCTTTTTGAATGTTTTTAAGGCAACGATAGATAGATTTTTGAGCAGTAAAGGAATTAAGGGTTATGGTGAGCAGGTGGGTAGGTGGAGCTAAGTCTACAAGGAGATCAGCCATGATCTTATTGAATGTTGGAGCAGGATCAAAGGGCCAGATTGCCTACTTCTGCCACTGGTTCTAATGTTCTTATACAAAGCCCTGCTTAGACCTCACTTGGTGTGCAATGAACAGATCTGGGCACCCCCTTGGAAGGAATAAAAGGTTGGTTTACAAGAATGACACCTGGACTTCAACAGTTAAGTTCTGAGAGAGGTTATCCAAATTAGACCAGTTTTCTCCAGAATTTAGAAAGTTAAGGGATGCTCTTATTGATAAGAAAAGATAGAATAGATAAAGGTGAACTAGTTCCACTTATTAGAGATTTTAGAACTGGGGGGCACTGTCTAAAAATGAGGCCCAAACCATTCAGAAGAGTATCATAGAATCATAGGCTCCCTTTCGTGTTGAAACAGGCCTTTCAGTCCAACAAGTACATACCATCCCTCTGAAGAGCATCCCATCCTGACTCATTCTCTTACTTCCTCATTTCTCCATGCCTAAGCCAAACATTCCTGGACACTGCAGGCAATTGAACATGGCCAATCCACGTAGCCTGCACATTTTTGGACTGTGATAAAGTGCAGCTTTATCTATTTATCTTTTCTTATCAATAAGAGCATCCCTTAACTTTCTAAATTCTGGAGAAAACTGGTCTAGTTTGGATAACCACCCAGAAGAAACTCATGCGTATGCAGGGAGAGCATGCAAACTCCACTCAGACAGTCACCTGAGGGTGGAATTGATCCCGAGTCCCTGGCTCTGTGAGGTTGCAGTTGGGAAAAATTTCTTTATGCAACGATGGTAGAGGTTTGAATGTCTCTTCCACATGATTGTTAGTAGGTGCTAGATCAGTTGTTAATTTTAAATCTGACAGAAAAATTTATTTTATTAAGCAGAGGTATTAAGGGATATGGGCCAAAGGCAGGTATGTAGAGTTAAGCCCCTGTCTTGAAGGGCTGAATGGCCTTCACCTGTTCCTATGAATGGGACCAGTGTCAAGAATATTGCATGGAGGCCAACACTCAAACCAGTTTTCTCCTTTACATAAATGCTCACCATTCCTTATTTTTTTTGTACTTGATGCCTGTTGTAAAGTGAAAGGGTGTTCCCTGAATAACCTCGATGATTTTGCAATAACTATAGAATTCCCAGAGTGCAGAAACAGGCCATTCAGCCCAACAAGTTCAGACCGCCCCTCCAGACAACATTCCGCCCAGACCCATCACCCTAGCCTATCCTGTCCCTGTAACACCGCATTTCCCATGGCTAATCCGCCTAAATGATAAATTTTTAGATGTTATGGGCAATTTAGCATAGCCTATCCGTCTACCTTGCCTTAAGTCTCTAAGTAAAGAATATCAATTCTACATGAGTTATCTACTTCTGACATGCACTTCCAAAGACTTGCTACACACTTATCCATGGGTCCTTATTGTTGTATTTGAACTGTTAGTCTGAGAAAAACAGGTAACCCCCAATCCTTAAGGCTGGGATAGGCTGTTCCAAGACTGGCTGCATGAATATTACCTGTTCCAGCTCAATAGTTTGCAGAGTCTGGCTAGGTTTGGACTTGACTTGACTTTTCCATTTTGAGTTTTTATCCATAATTATGCAAAAATGTCACTATTTTTGTCACAATCTTGGAGGTCATGGGTTATCTTTCCTTATAAATCCTATCATTATTTGTTGTTAACAGGCAGGCATATTGTTCACTCATTTAAAGGCCTGGTTGAAAATTACATCAGTCAATAAAGGGGATAGTTGACAATATCCTTCACTATTACATGATCTGTTTCTCCCCCAGGATATGGCAGCAGTCAGTTAATAATCACCTTTTGTTCACTTATTTTGCAGTGTTTCAGTGACTGTCAGTATAACTTTGCCAGTAACCAACAAACTTTTGGAATTGTAACCTTGAAGAATGGTAACTGAATATTACCAAGGAATGGCAAAAGCAATTAACATCATGTAATTGGATTTGAGGTTGGGTCAAAACATCACTGAAATGCTTATTCAAAGCACCAAGATAATCAGCCACATATAATTATATAAATATTTGTATCATAGTTGCTTGTTGCTGTATTATCCTGTAATGTGGTTTTCTTTATGTTCTTGAATGCATATTTACCTGGTTCCACTCAAATTATTACTCATTATAACATGTCTCAGCCATCATACATTTAAACACACAGACACAAACACACAATGTCAACAAAGTGTGATTCAGATTGAGGGCAAACATCTTAAGAAACAAATGTAAGTTAACTACTTATTTATTTCTGGAAAGAAATGAAGATTGACTTAATTAAGTATGGGAAGTCAGAGCTAAAGTCTCAGAAATTGGCATAAAATGTTGATAACCTCAGAATCTATTAGTTCATGTAATTAAACGGATTTAGATAAGTTTTGAAGGTTCAAATCTGATAAATTCTAAAAAAAATTCAGTCATTTGATGGATGCTTTAGGCAAGGACACATTCTGTCATGATGATAAGGTGGAGAACTTGCTGAACTTCTGTCAGTAATGGAAATGGTTGACGCACTTCTTAGCAAAAATATGAAGACAAGTAAAATAAGCCAGTGCACGTTTAAAAGGAAGGACATAAATTCAAGCGGCAGAGTTTGTTAGCCACTAAGAATGAGTATTGGAATCACAATGTATGATTAACATGCATCCATTCTTCTGATGGGTCTGGCATTCCAACTTCATGCTTCTATTTAGCAACCTCCTGTCTTCTGGTTGGTGTTATCGCAGCCAACTCAGTTAAACATCACCTCGAACAACTCAGGACTCCTATTTTGCATGGCAGTCTCTTTCACCACACAGGATGAGAGTGAGCTGAAAAGGTTCAGGACTCCTCAGCAGTGTAGAGGAGCCTTGTGATGTAAAGCAATTTGAAAGTGCAAGGTTCATTTAGTTTACTTGAAGCTACCAAACATATGTGCGCTGCAAAAGCATTTTAACTGGAGGACTTTGTTTGCTTTTACAGTTTTAATTTTATCTGTCTATGGCTGTTTTATTCCCCAAGAAATTCCCAAGAATGATCCAAAGCATGGCACATTATTTCCCTATATGGATCTTATTTGGAGGGCGTTGCTTGCTTTCTGTAGAGAAGGCAGCATTTTGAATTACAGACTTAGAAAAACGTTTCGGGAAGTGGATGCATATTCAGACCTAAAAAGCAGGAAACCTTTTACAAACAGGTTCCATCACTATTTTGCTGGTGAATATGGCTTTGTCTGTGCCCAATACACCATCTTTTGAATGGAGTCTTCATCTGTATTTCCACATTGATAAAAGTGGCTGCAAAGGTTTGGAGATGTCAGGGTAGATGCTGTAATCACAGACAACAAGAGGAAAAATAATATCTTCCTTCTTTCACTGTTGTATTACTTTTGAGACACTTTTATCTGGGAAATATGCTGTGAATCGGCTATTGAGCTATTCATGCCCAACAAAAATGCAGCATATAAAGCAATTGTCTTTGAAATCTCCGGCAAGAAATAAATGAGATTTTTGACAGGAATGCAGTCATGTAGTGGCAATGTCATAAGATTTGTAAACCAGAACCATTAATGGCCTGTGTGCATGTGATGGAGTCCCACAATAGCAGGTGGTAATTTTTGAACTCAGGTAAAGAAAACACCATCTGGAATTAAAAGCTATCCCAAAGGTGATTGTGTAAATGCGGTTGATTGTTACTAAAATCCCTTCCGGTTTGCTAAAGTGAAGGAAATCTGCTGCCCTTACCTACATTGGTCTACATGTGACTCCATACACATGGAAATGGATTGACTCTTAACTGCCCTCTGAAATGATCTGTAAAGCCAGAAAGGCTAGTTTAGCTAATGATGCCAATAAGCAAACTGAGCAATATTGCATATAATTGGAGCAACTAGTAATCAAGTGTGGCTTTGGTGATCAAGGTATCAAACAGTAAATCAAAACACAAATAGTCTCTAGTCAACTGTACGAAAAACAATTGAATAGCATTATCAAAACTGCCAGAGCTACTAGAATTAGCAAGGCTACTATTACTTTCAAATTTCAGAGCTAAGAAAGCTCCTGTTTCCAACCAGGACTACCACGTTCTGAGTTCAGCTTCTGTGGATTCTGTTCATCACTCAAATTCTAGACAACTACTTGCAAAATGACAAAAAAAATCTAACAAATGGAATTGTGTTTTGACCAAACAATGTTTGCATTGTGGTGGTGCTCACTCACACATTAAGCAGTGTCCTGCCACAGGCAAACACTGTGAAGCCTGCAGAAAACTCACCACTCTGCTCGACAACAAAATCAAACAAGACCAATGCCACCAGAAGGTTGCCGCACATTCATACTGTAGCCAAAGGGCAAGAGAACATAGCAAGAAGGCAAGAGAACACAGTCAGTGTAGAGGTGGATGAAACTAAATACATTTTTGTGCTCTCTTTTATGCATTGCCTTGGATATAATTGCTCTCATACTTACAGAAGCATCTGCCAATGCTATGGGGCACAAAACATTCGAGAAATTTCAGGGTTGCTCCATTCAGTAGGAAAAGTACTGGAGGAACTAAAATATCTCTCTCCAACAATGGGAAAACACTCAAAACACTTGGGAATTTTGAAATGTCAAATTTATTAACTGATGCCAGAACAAAGACTAAACTTTATTAAAATCTGGGGATTGTGACTCCCCTAATCAGTTTTCCCTCAGTAATAGATATGTATATGATCATTCTCATACATATGATCCATTCATATACTGCGGAATTCTATGCTTCTGATTCACTGGTGTCAACAAACAGGAAATGTTACAGGCAAATAATAAGTAAATCCTTTGCATGGTGAAGATATCCCAGTCACACATCAAAAGCGATCAATACAATTTCAATTCAGGAGTTAAGACTGTAAGACCATAAGATATAGGATTGGAAGCAAGGCCATTTGCCCCATCAAGTCCACTCTGCCATTTAAATCATGGCTGATGGGCATTTCAACTCCACTTCCCTGCACTCTCCCCGTAGCCCTTGATTCCTTGTCAGAAACTGAGAAATAATGTCACATGTACTTTAAGCAAGAGTTAAAAGAGATCATACTTAATGTTAGTTAATCTGCGACTTGGGTTAAAGAAAATCTCCACAATCCTTAAGTGATTGTGTTACAAAGTGAAATTACAAAGTCACAAATTTCTGAGAAATGGTCTCGACCCTAAACGTCAAACTTTCCTGGATTTCTGAAGAAGGGTCTCGACCCAAAACGTCAAACCTTTCTGCTCCTCTGTGTTGGCCTGCTGTGTTCATCCAGCTTCACACCATGTTACGAAGTGACATGTTTTTGATTGGTGAACAATTTTATTTCACTGTGATTGAATGCATTGCTAGTACAAAAGGTAGAATATGCAATACGCTGAATGTTTAAGGTATGCTTAATATTATTAATTACACTCTGGAGTGTGGGCAATGTAGGTCCTCTAGGTCCATCACAAGCAGTCAGAGAAATCAGGTATCATCAGTCAGGGAGTGACAAACACAGCAATCAGGGATCTGGTCAGTAATGTGGAGGGAGTAGCTTGTTGATGTTTCTCAGAGCTCTGGGACAACTCCAGCCTGGGAGACCATGTGCTGAGCAGTGCAGAGATTTAGGGGGAGGGCTATAGGGCCAAAAAGGGATGGGGCAATCTAGGCTGGAGCAGAAACAGAGGCATGTGTCAAGTTGGGTACAAGGACAGTCATTGCTGGGTTTCCCTTTCAATTTGTAAATACACTGCAACAATATATTTGTCAAATCTATTTCCCATTGACCTTCAGTGTCATATTGGCTCTTTGCTGCAATCATCTTCTCTGATTTTAGTGATTTTGTGTGACTTTGTTTTGCCTCCTGTTTTACCAAAGGCATCAATTATTTATTTCAAAAGCAGCATTATCTTCAGAAGATTTTCATGCAAATTTATTAATATTAATACAAGATCATCACTACACCACACAATTTCATTTCACATGTTAAATAACAATAGCACATCAAAGAAGACTATAACATATCAACAAGCATCTCACACCAAAAAAGACAAATAATATAATTTTATGACGACAGTAATTACTACTTTCCACTTCTTTACATTATCATTGCATTTCCTGTTACTGATGTCCTTCCACAACATAGTTGGATTTTTGTGAAATACAGAATTAACTGGGAGGAGGCAATTCTGGATCTGGTGTTGTGCAATGAACCGGATTTGATCAGGGACCTCAAAGTGAAGGAGCCATTAGGAGGTAGTGACAATATTATGATAAGTTTTAATCTGCAGTTTGAGAGGGAGAAGGGAGAATCGGAAGTGTCAGTATTGCAGTTGAATAAAGGGAACTATGGAGCTATGAGGGAGGAGCTGGCCAAAGTTCAATGGTACAATACCCTCGTGAGGATGGCAGTGGAACAACAATGGCAGGTATTTCTGGGTATAATGCAGAAGGTGCAGGATCAGTTCATACCAAAGAGGAAGAAAGATCCTAAGGGGAGGCGGGGGCAGCCGTGGCTGACAGAGGGAAGTTAAGGACTGTATAAAAATAAAAGAGAAGTATAACATAGCAAAGATGAGTGGGAAGACCGAGGACTGGGAAGCTTTTAAAGAGCAACAGTGGATAACTAAAAAGGCAATACACAGAGAAAAAATGAGCTATGAAAGCAAACTGGCCAAAAATATAAAGGAGGATAGTAAAAGCCTTTTTAAGTTTGTGAAAAGAAAAAAAATGTTTAAGACTAAAATTGGGCCCTTGAAGTCAGAAATGGGAGAATTTATTCTGGGGAACAAGGAAATGGCAGAAGAGTTGAATAGGTACTTTGGATCTGTCTTCACTAGGGAAGACACAAGCAATCTCCCAGATGCAGTAGTGGCTGAAAGACCTAGGGTAATGGACAAACTGAAGGGTATTTATATTAGGCAGGAAATGGTGTTGGATAGACTGTTAAGTCTGAAGGCTAATAAGTCCCTGGGACCTGATGGCCTGCATCCCAGGGTACTTAAGGACGTGGCTCCAGAAATTGTGGACGCGTTGGTAATTATTTTCCAAGGTTCTATAGATTCGGGATCAGTTCCTGCAGATTGGAGGGTGGCAAATGTTGTTCCACTTTTCAAGAAAGGAGGGAGGGATAAAACAGGAAATTATAGATCGGTTAGCTTGACGTCAGTGGTGGAAAGATGCTGGAGTCAATTGTAAAAGATGAAATTACGACTCATTTGGATAGCAGTAACAGAATAGATCAGAGTCAGCATGGATTTATGAAGGGGAAATCGTGCTTGACTGATCTTCTGGAATTTTTTGACGATGTATCTATGAAGATGGATTAGGGAGAACCAATGGATTAGGGAGAACCAATGGTGTACCTGGACTTTCAGAAAGCCTTTGATAAAGTCGCACATAGGAGATTGGTGAACAAAATTAGGGCATATGTTATTGGGGGCAAAATACTGAGTTGGATTGAAAATTGACTGGCTGACAGGAAGCAAAGAGTAATGATAAATGGGTCCCTTTCGGAATGGCAGGCAGTGACCAGTGGGGTACCACAAGGTTCGGTGCTGGGACCGCAGCTGTTTACGATATACATTAATGATATAGATGAAGACGTTAAAAGTAATATTAGCAAATTTGCCGGTGACACAAAGTTGGGTGGCAGTGTGAAATGTGAGGAGCATGTTATGAGAATACAGGGTGACTTGGACAGGCTAGGTGAGTGGACGGATGCATGGCAGATGCAGTTTAATGTGGATAAATGTGCGGTTATCTACTTTGGTGACAAGAACAGGAAGGCATATTACTATCTCAATGGAGTCAAGTTAGGTAAAGGGGAAGTACAATGAGATCTAGGTGTTCTTGTACATCAGTCAATGAAAGCAAGCATACAGGTACAGCAGGCAGTGAAGAAAGCTAATAGCATGCTGGCCTTCATAACAAGAGGAATTGAGGATAGAAGCAAAGACGTCCTTCTGCAGCTGTACAGGGCTTTGGTGAGACCGCACCTGGAGTATTGTGTGCAGTTTTGGTCTCCAAATTTGAGGAAGGACATTCTTGTTATTGAGGGAGAGCAGCGTAGGTTCACGAGGTCAATTCCCGGAATGCTGGGGCTATCATATGTTGAAAGATTGGAGGGACTGGGCTTGTATACACATGAGTTCAGAAGGATGAGAGGGGGTCTGATTGAGGCGTATAAGATTATTAAGGGATTGGACAGTCTGGAAGCAGGAAGCATGTTTCCGCTGACGGGTGAGTCCAGAACCAGAGGACACAGTTTAAAAATAAGGGGTAGGCCATTTAGAACAAAGTTGAGGAAAAACTTCTTCACCCAGAGAGTGGTGGATATATGGAATGCTCTGCCCCAGAAGGCAGTGGAGGCCAACTCTCTGGATACTTTCAAGAAAGAGATAGATAGAGCTCTTAAAGGTAGTGGGATCAAGGGTTATGGGGATAAGGCAGGAACAGGATACTGATTGTGGATGATCAGCCATGATCATAATGAATGGTGGTGCTGGCTCGAAGGGCCAAATGGCCTACTCCAGCACCTATTGTCTATTGTCTATTGAAGTTTTGCTACTTTGAAATAATACATTTGGGAATTAAAAAGTCCCCTTGCTAAGCCAGAAATGAAATGCCTTTTCTTAAAGGATCATCAGAGGACAAAAGAAAGTGAAGACTGTATATTTAAATTTATTTAAGGTTAAGTTAGATAGATTTTTGAAAGAAAGTGGAGTCAAGGTGTAGATAATAAAGTGTGAAGCTGGATGAACACAGCAGGCCCAGTAGCATCTCAGGAGCACAAAGGGTGACATTTCGGGCCTAGACCCTTCATCAGAGAGGGGGTTGGGGTGAGGGTTCTGGAATAAATAGGGAGAGAGGGGGAGGCAGACCGAACACCCTGCAGCCCAATGGTATCAATGTGGACTTCACCAGCTTCAAAATCTCCCCTTCCCCCACCGCATCCCAAAATCAGCCCAGTTCGTCCCCTCCCCCCACTGCACCACACAACCAGCCTGGCTCTTCCCCTCCACCCACTGCATCCCAAAACCAGTCCAACCTGTCTCTGCCTCCCTAACCTGTTCTTCCTCTCACCCATCCCTTCCTCCCACCCCAAGATGCACCTCCATCTCCTACCTACTAACCTCATCCCACCTCCTTGACCTGTCCGTCTTCCCTGGACTGACCTATCCCCTCCCCACCTCCCCACCTATACTCTCCTCTCCACCTATCTTCTTTTCTCTCCATCTTCGGTCCGCCTCCCCCCCTCCCTATTTATTCCAGAACCCTCACCCCATTCCCCTCTCTGATGAAGGGTCTAGGCCTGAAACGTCAGCTTTTGTGCTCCTGAGATGCTGCTGGGCCTGCTGTGTTCATCCAGCTCCACACTTTATTATCTTGGATTCTCTAGCATCTGCAGTTCCCATTATCACGGAGTCAAGGTGTAGGCAGGAAAGTGGATCCTAAACCACAATGAGATCAGCCATGATTTTATTAAATGGTGGAGAAGTTATGAAAGGTTGAAAGGTCTACTCTTGCTCCTACACTCTATTTTCCTGTGCTCCTAAAACTGTGTACTTTATCAAGGAAAAAATGAATAGTTGAGCAATTTGACAGCACTCTATTGCTTTTCTTACATACAGTTGAAGTATAGGAACCTTGGCATTGTTTCTGAAGACACCTGTAAATTATTAAATCCAATACAGTGGTGGAAAAGCAATAAACAAAACATAAGTACGACTTGAACACAAATGAATTACACAGCTTTCAATCAACCTGTTTCTTTCTCCAACTCTCCCTTTTTGCTTCCTGAAGGCATGACTTGCTGCATTACAGTTTTTTGCATGTCAGTTGTGCAGGTCTAAATAGTTAATTACAATAGATGATCAACTAAAGGAGAAGCATCACACTGAGTCTTGCTCATGTCCCTTCTTGAAATCTACATATTATCAGTTAATTTGCATGCTGAGTACCTTTGCTTTGAGCAACAGGTACTATAGAAGTCAAGAGCTTGATTATTGCTGCCCTCTATCTTACCAGGCCCTCTGACAGCAAGCATGAGAGTTATAATTTTGAACATCAGGAAAAATCAGCTAACTCAGTACAAGGTGAGATGCGAAGTTGGGATCTGCATGGCTTCATACCATCCCATATCATGTCTGTTTTTCTCACTGAATCAATTGTAGAGGCTGGCACAGATCGAGATGATTTCAGATTGGTTGGGCGCAATTTGTAGCCTGTTGTGGAGCTGACAAAAAATGCATTCACTATGAAAACTTTTGCTTACATCCTCAAGACACCACAATGTACTCAGCATTGTATTAACCAACATTATGTAGATTAACATATCAGACTAAATTGTGCAAGATTGGAACTCAGGCAACAAAGGAGATGACTAGTTGACTGGTTTTGGTGACATCCTGAAGGGAAGAATGGTGACTCAGGAGTTAAGGGAATTTTCTGTTCTTCTGTTAGTGTCATTGGGAGTTTGGGTAGACAGAGAGAATTATACATTTGCAGAAATTATTGGGAAAACTCAGCAATCTGACAATGTATCAGGAGAGGAAGCAGAGTTAGTGTTTTGGGTCCAATGACTTCTTCTCACATCGGACAGCTTCTCCTTTAACTTGTCTCACTATCTTCAGGTCAAAGGTGTGGCAATGGATACCTGCATGGACCCCAGTTATGCCTGTCTCTTTATGAGGTATACAGTCCATACATTGTTCCAATTCTTCTTGGGTCTACACCCACAACTCTTCCTCCGGTACATTGATGACATTATTAGTTTTGGTTCCCTCTCTTGTTCAGGATTAGAAAGTTTATTTGTTTTTTTTTGCAATTTTCAACCTGCACTCACTTTCACCTCGTCCATCTCTGAATCCTCCTTTCCCTTCCTTAACATCTCTGTTTCCATTGCTGGGGAAAATTGGCCGCCAATATCCATTACAAACTCCCTGACTTCTACAGTTACTTCCACTGTACATCCTCACATTCTATTTCCTGTAAAGACTCTATTCCATTCTCCTAGATTCTCCATCTCCATCGTATCTATTCCGATGATGCCATCTTCTATAAAGGGACCTCTGAAATGTCCACTTCCTTCTTCAGCCAAGAATTCCCTGCCGCTGCAGCTGACAGAGTTCTTAGCTGCGTCTGATTAATGTCTTGCACTTCAGTCCTCATCCCTTCTTTCCCACCCACAACACTGATAAGATCTGTCTGACCCTCACTTACCATTCCACCAGCATCCATGTCCAAAGGATCATTAGCTGGCATTTCTGCCACCTCCTCAGGGATGCCAACACCAGATATATATACCGCCCTCCCTTTTCAATTTCTCGTAGGGACCATTCCCTCCGGGACACCCTGGTTCGCTCATCCTTCACTCGCAACACCTTCCCACACCCCATGGCACCTTCCCCTGCAATTGCAGAATGTGTAACACCTGTCCATTTACTTCCTCCAATCTCACTATCCCTGGCCCCAAATACTCCTTCCAGGTGAAGCAACAATATACTTGCACTTATCTCTATCCTGATGTATTCACACAAACTACTTAATTCGCTGCTCACAATGTGGGGACAATAGGGTGACAAAATGTAGACTGAGTAACTGTTTTGAGAACACCTATATTCTGTCTGCAAAAATGACCCAACACACCACCAATGCCATTGGCCAACATCGCCACCTCAGGCTTGCTCTAAAGCTTCATGCTACCTTCAGCGTATATACCAACTTTTACTCTGCTACAATCAGTTTTGAAAATGAGTCACTAGACCTGAAATGTTAACTCTGGATGTAAGTTTGCTCGCTGAGCTGGAAGGTTCGTTTTCAGATGTTTCGTCTCCATTCTAGGTAACATCATCAGTGAGCCTCCGGTGAAGCGCTGGTGTTATGTCCCGCTTTCTACTTATGTGTTTAGGTTTCCTTGGGTTGGTGTTGTCATTTCCTATTCTTTTTCTCAGAGGGTGGTAGATGGGCTTCAAATCAATGTGTTTGTTGATGGAGTTCCGGTTGGAATGCCATGCTTCTAGGAATTCTCGTGCCTGTCTCTGTTTGGCTTGTCCTGGGATGGATGTGTTGTCCCAATCAAAGTGGTGTCCTTCCTCATCTGTATGAAAGGATACTAGTGATAGTGGGTCATGTCTTTTTGTGGCTAGTTGATGTTCATGCATCCTGGTGGCTAGCTTTTTGCCTGTTTGTCCAATGTAGTGTTTCTCACAGTTCTCGCAAGGTATTTTGTAAATAACGAACGGTTTGGGTTATTTAGGACTTAAGCGAGGAACTATTTCTTCACTCAGATGTTGATTAGCCAGCAGAATTCTCTACTCCAGAAGGCCAGAGAAGCCAGGTTACTGAATATATTCAAGGGAGAATTTGATAAATTTTGGATTTCACATGGACCAAGAGATATGAATAGATTATGACATTGAGTTAGAATATGGCCCATAATCTGCAAGACCTGCTGAGCTTCCTCGGCAATTTCTGTTTTGGTTTCTGATAAGATTATACTGCACATTTCCATTCTACAAGGTACTGGCTGAAACCATCAGGCCTTCTGTTGTGCATGTCCTTTTATAGATGTTGGTGCCGGCTGAATTCCAACTCACCCACTTTTGTTTGGAAACCTTGTCCTCTGAGACAAAGAGAAATTTCTCTTTTTTGCCTAATAATATTGCTAAGCAGGCCTATGTTTTCTACCTTCTGTGACAGGCCTAGCGCTAAATAGCTCAGCCACTAACACGGCAATTGAAGGTAGGCACTTCTTCTTTCCTTTACTGTCAGCCTCAGGTACATGCTGTTCGGATTGCACTCTGAATTCTGCTATGAGTTTTGTGCGTATGCCACATTACAAATGATCAGTTCTCTTGGTGTTAAAATTAATGTCCTGACATCAGCTTTCCGCATGATTCTCATCTCTAGACCTCTTACAGACATTCCTTATCATAACCATCTTGTCGGTATCATAATCTTCATTATGAAACTAGCACAACTGACTCTTTCTGAACTGAAAAGCACTGCATTGAAGGGTGATGCAATCAGATCCAAGAGTAACTTCCAAAAAGGAAGTGGATGAGTACTTGATGGGAAATAAGGGCAGGGCTATGAGGGAAGACTCAGGAAGTGGGATTGCATGGCTCTTTTAAAGAGCCAGCAGAGATGTGATAGGCTGATTTGTCCTGTAGTCTTTTTATTCGGGATAGTTTAATATTGAAAACAGAGATCAGTGAAAATTGACAAAAGGATTTTTAAAATGAAGCCTGACTATGCCTTGCTATTTTTGAATGGATGCAAAAAGGTGAATAACTGGGACATTGAATACATACATAACTGGGATTGCCTTCCACCTTTGTGTCAACGCTACATAATAGAAGCGAAGATGTGAGCTCAGCGTGTGCAGTCATTTCATTGGTAATTAAATAAATAGGAACTGCTGTTCTCTGGATCTCACCTTTCTGTATTAGTTAATGATTGTGAAAGCTTTAATGTTGGAGAATACAATAATGTTCACTCTGTTGTATCGACAATTGGTACCTGAACAGATAATAGATTTTGAGACAAGATTCACTCATCAGGATATAAAGGACTGTTCCTGGGAGGAGCTTACAAATGTACATGTCTTTAACCAGAGTTCTAGTTGTTTATTTTTGTGTACCAGAATGTTTCAGAAGTAGGAATGTATGCTTATTGTTATGTTGAATCTAATATCTCACAAGAAAATATCATGTATCTCAGAGGTAATGCAACTACTTATTAATTAATATGTAATAAACCTTTACCATTAAACAAAATGGGTCTGTCTTCTGCAGATGTTTTGTCAAGGTGTTCTTCCCTTATGGTATCAGTTTCTTGAACAACTGGGAAAGTCAATAAATGCTGTCAGACAGTGAAGCCCACATCGCACATGTGAATTAAAAAAAACTTGGACCAATATCAAGGAGAAGAATTATCCCGAATAGGTCCATTGGATGACTTTGATGTTATAAGACAACACCAGTTGTGATTGTCGAAAGATGTATTTTAACCACAAAATTTAAGTGTCCAATCTGATGATTTGGGACGGACTTAAGTAGAGCTATAGTGGAACATCTTGGAATCCTTTGGAGCGCAGATACATATCCAAATTTTTGAATAGAGCAGGGAATTAAATTCATTCTTTGTACCAACTAATCTAGTAACATAGCCTACTCTACTGTGTAACCCAGTATCTAAGTGGTTTTTGACTGTATAAAGCTAATGCTCAGAAAATGTATTTCCCATACACTCATTGTAGCTAACGGGAAAAAGCCATAGAAATCTAAATGCTCATTATTGCAGTCAGGAACGAAACTCGGCTATTTCAATAAAATCATCAATAACAGCAATTGATATTATCCTCACCAACAGGGAAGAAAAGTAGAAGTTGTGGTATTCCATGTAAAGTATCATCAAATAGCCTGGTAACTCGGAGCTACAGCTCCTATTTTTCATTAGCAGTGAACTAATTGTGCATACTGAGCTCATGTCTGAAGTTCAAATATTAATTCTGACACCAAGGTGGATGGCTTTCCTAATTATGTATATGTTTAATGTCCCAGTCATTATCCTATTGCATTCATTCAGAAACAGTAAGATAAAATTACAGGTTTTGTATTAAACAATCCTTTTCTTTTGGCAGCCTATTTCAGTGATGTTAATGGAGATCTGGTACAGATTACTCACCCATGCTTTCTGTGAGAATTAGCACAGGGCAGGGAAACACTACAAATGGATTTTTTAAAAAGTGTGAAAGCGAGAGATGTGGCTGTGGCGGTGGAGAAATTATGAACAGCCCTTTTCAAAAGCTAAAATAACTTCATACAATAAAAAAATACAAAATCTCCAAGGATGGGCAATATACACTGACCCAGACAAAAACACCCACAAACCCATTAATTAAAAACTAAGTTAAAGATATATTGCAACCAAAAAGTATCGACCCAAGTTAAAAAGAAAGAAATAATTCTCTATTTTAGACTATTTTCAATGTTTCTCACACACCAAACTTTGACTAAAAGATGGTACCTTTCCAATTGTAAGGAGTCTAATCATACATTTGACATGTGACATTACAGAGATTGCATATTTTCCCCACAATTTCTTTGACTGCTGTTATGAAGGTAAGGAGGAAAAGAAACAAGAACCTAATTGTGTTACTTTGCTGGATTGTTGACAGTGAAACCCAGACACAGTTACATTAGTGGATACAGCTACTATATGGTAATACAAAATTCTTCAAAAATAGGACTATACAGTCAATTACCTTCCATTGGTAACTTCATTTGCACTGGCCCTTGCGCAATTATTAAAAAAACACAAAAGTTCTGCATCTGTTCCGTGCATTGGACCACAAAATTGGCTTTCCCATTTCCAGTATGGTTTGAAGCTATTTATTGGCTCAAATTTGGTTATAATTTCAAAGTGCCAATGTGAAATCTTCACCTGAATAAAGAGCTCAATGAAATACAGCTTAACACTGCCAAATTAAATTGAGATAAGGGCCAACAACCTTATGCTTCTTCACAGAAATTGAAGGAAAGGTATTTGGCCCATGATCCTGTGTTGCATTCACACATTTATATTTACTTATTCTTGGGACCAAGGCATCCATCCCTCATTATTCAGGAATTATGATATTGGGACATTTCCCTGTACAACTGATGCAGCTTGATCCAACTATGTGACTTGATCTGCTGGTGCAAAGGGCAGTTAAGAGTTAATTCTGAAGTAGCCTCATACCGGATTCAAAAATATGTGTGTTTTTCCTTCCACAGATGCTGCCAGACATGCTGAGAATTTTTTTTAACGACATTTTATGTATTTGTTCAAGAATGAATCATGTTGGTACGAAACTGGAATCATTGATAAGCCAGATCAGGAAAGGACAATAAACTTCCCTGAAGCAATTAAGCAATTTTTTTTAATACATCACAATCCAAAAAAAAACTTGATCACTTTTACTGATGTCACATTTTATACTTTTAAATTTAGAAGAAACTTAAATTTGAACTATCATGTTGAGGTTTAAACTTAAGACTTTTGGGTTTGCAGTAACGATCAACCATGATTCCATTAAATGGCAGAGCAGAATCAAGGTTTATACTGCCTGCTTGTATTCCTATCTCTTATTGTCTTATGCTCATGTGAAATGTGCATACAACTGTCCATACTAATGCATCCTTGATAGTACCTGGTGTTATGACAATTAAAATTTGCTGTTTAGTTTTGTCAGAGTTGTGTTTTGTAGAGCAAAGAGACGTAATGAAACTTTGAGCCGAGAGATCAGCCGACTGAATTTACATGTCCCTTCATTAGACTCACTAGATGAAATATCGCATGGATTCTGAATGAAGTCTGCATCAAAAACAGGTGTGCGCTCCTACCGTTGCCAAGCTCTGTTCCAGGCATACTACATTGAAACATTCCAGTACAAAATAAAATTGAGTTTTGAGTAGATTAAAGAAAAGAATAGAAATGAAACAATTGGAAAAATGTCTCAGGTGAAGAAATATTGACCTGCTTATTTGCGTAGAGGCATCATAAATGTGCAAATAAAAACCCTCTCTATTTGTGCAGAATTCCAAACAAGAGCTGAAAAGTCATTGCTGGTATTGAGATAATGCTACAGATCAGGTCATACACTGCCTTCACGCCTGATTTATAGAAAGAGTAAGGTGGGCAAGTGATTGGGGAAGACATGCCACCAGCCCACCTCTGTCCACCATCAATTCCTGAACTTTCCATCGCATTTGCTTTTGAATGTGATAACTCCTATACAAGTGGGTTTAATAAGGAAGAGTGGTAGACATGGAGAAAACATCAAATTATCCACTGTGATAATGGGAACTGCAGATGCTGGAGAATCCAAGATAACAAAGTGTGAAGCTGGATGAACACAGCAGGCCAAGCAGCATCTCAGGAGCACCAAAGCTGACGTTTCGGGCCTAGACCCTTCATCAGAGAGGCTCTCTGATGAAGGGTCTAGGCCTGAAACGTCAGCTTTGGTGCTCCTGAGATGCTGCTTGGCCTGCTGTGTTCATCCAGCTTCACACTTTGTTATCTTAAATTATCTACTGTGGCTTGATAGTAATGTCAGACACAAGGATCATTACCAGGTATTCAACAGTATGAATTGCTGTGGTGAGCGCAGGTCCAATAAAATATAAAATGTCACCATCACAGGTGCAATCAATTTTGCCTTGAAGAGTGAATTATTTTAAAACAATTCTGGTCTTTTTGTAGAGGTAGTCGGAACTGCCAATGCTGGAGAATCTGAGATAACAAGGTGTTGACCTGGATGACCACAGCAGGCCAAGCAGCATCAGAAGAGCAGGAAAACTGATGAAGGGTCCAGACCTGAAACGTCAGCTTTCCTGCTCCTCTGATGCTGCTTGGCCTGCTGTATTCATCCAGCTCTACACCTTGCATTCTCTGGCGTTTTTAGGTTTGTCACTGGCAACAAGCTTCCTCCCCTCCATTTATTTCCCTGCCCAGTTTTCAACCTCCCCTCTTGCACTCACCGAACCATTTTTATTGGGATTGAAACAAATTTTTACCCAAGATATATCTATGAAACATAGCATGACTTGATGTTTAACATCAGCAAAAAGACTATTATTTAAAATTATGTTTAAAAAAATGGATAAAACTGTTCTGTTTCAGTTCGTTATCCACTGGCATCATAATCCCACAGAAACTGGCAGGCATTCAGCAAGATCCGAACACACAGGAACTAGAATTTTACAGAATGAAAATTGTTGTCAAGTCGATTCTTCACATTTTTAATTTCAAAGATTTCTTGATACATGAAACATATGTCACCCCAACAGTTACTTTTTTCCTCAAAAATTGTAGCTAAATCAATTGAAAAGCCAAATTACAACAAGGTTTTGAGTTATTGTGTTATGCAATGTATTTGTTGGAAATATGTTTTATGTTTCATTCTATTAAAGTGATGAGCAATGAAGAAGAACAATATAGGGACTTAGAAATTGAGGGAATCAGTCAATGCCTCAAACATGCACAGTCATTTAATCAGATCATGTTGTTTGTGATGCCACTGATAAGGTCATACGACATAGGAACAGGAGTAGGCCATTCAGCCCATTCAGTTTGCTCTGACATTCAATGAGATCATTGCTTATCTAATAATCCTCTACTCTGCTCTCCTGCTTCTTCCTGATATCACTTGATTCCCTTACAAATAAAAAATCTGTCTCGATCAGCCCTGAATATACTTAATGACACAGCCTCAAAGCCCTCTGTGGTAAAGATTTCCACAGTCACATCATTCTGAGAGAAGAAATTCCTCCTCATCACTGTCTGAAATGTGTAACCCCTTAAACTGTGATTATGTCATTTGGTCATAGACTCTCCCAAAAGGGGAAACAGCCTTTCCTTGCTTCTCTTTGTTCTATATTTCAATGAATCTAACCTTTCCTCATAAGACAGTCTAATCCATCCCTGGAATCAACCAGGCAGAGCTTCTGTGAACTACATCTAATGCCAGGATATCTTCCTTTTGATAAAGGCCATGTTCACAGTGTTCCAGCGATGGTATGCCTCGTGCCTCGTACAGTTTTAGCAAAACCTTCCTACATTTCTGCTACATTCCCTTTGAATTAAAGGCCAACGTTCCATTTCTCTTCCATGTTGCCCACTGAACTTGGATGCTAGCATTTTATGATTCATGGATGAGGATTTACAAATGCCTCTTCTCTGTGACTTTCTGCAGTCTTCCTCTATTTGCAAATTATTCAGCCCCTCTAATTTCCTGCAACATGCATCCTCTCAGATTATTTTCCAACTGCCATGTGTTTGCTTACTCGTTTATATCTGTATCTCTCTGCAGACTCTTTGTGTCATCCTACCACTTGCTTTCCCACCTATTTTATGTTATCTGCAAACTTGGATGTAGCATGTTCACTTTCCTTAACCAATTCGCTTAATAGATATTTTAATATCTTAATAGATATAGCCTTAGGATTGATTCCTGTAACACACCACCAATTGTAGGGTGTTAGGTGGAAGAAATAACCCCCCACCCCACCTTGTGGTACATGATCAAACACCTTCTGAAAACCCAAAATATATTACACCCACTGTTTCTTATTATCAATCGTGCTCATTGCTTCATCAAAGAATTCTAGTTAATTTGTCAGGCATGATTTTCCCTTCATGAAGCCATGCTGCCTCCGCTTGATTATATGATGTATTTTTCTAAACCTACATACCTTTGTTCTGTAGCTTTTAATGGCTGGAAATCAGTTTGCTGCCTGCATGCTCTGTTAATTTCTGATCTATGGGTGTTTTTTTTCCTATGTTTGTTCAGAAAGCATCTCCATATATGGATCACTCACTTGCTGTATCTTACCAATCTTGCTGAATTAATTATCTACCATGCCACTTGGTGTCTATCTCACCTGATTTCCACCTTATCTTACCATGTGCCACTCCTGGAACAATGCACTACTGAACAGGTCTGGCAGCATCTGTGGAGAAAAAAAATCAAAGTTAATGTTTAGGGTCTAGGTATCCACAAAAAAAAGGAACCATTGTGCCCACACAATGTGTGAAAACCTTTTGAGCTCCCATCCTATTCTGCAAATGCTATCTTAATTAAAGCAGCCTCAGCCAGCTGGAGGAATGCCCAGCATCGGAGAAAGAAAGTCAATGATCTTTTCCATTTGCTAGCATAAATACTGCAACTCTCCCGACAACAGCTCACACTCATTCTAGCTCTGCAACTGCAATTACCTCCCACCATTGCTCGCCCTCCACCATTCTCATGATTGCCTGCAATACCTTCCCTTGCTTATTGTCATCCATCCCTGCTCTCAAGGCTACAAAATAAAAACCAAATGAGCTGTAAATCAGAAACAAAGACAGAAGTTGCTGGAAAAGCACAGCAGGTCTGGTAGCATCTGTGGAGAAAAAAATCAAAGTTAATGTTTAGGGTCTGGTGACTCTTCCTCAGAACTGGACAGTCAGCTTTATTCCTCTGTGTCCCTCCCTTAACAACTTTCAGGCATATCCTGATGTCGAACTCTTCTTTCACTGTCTTCACCTCTGTGCCCATCTCTTTGGACAAGAATCCTCTCACCGTCTCACAGACCCCTTCACCTAGTTCCAACACTCTCCCTCCACCTGGACCCCTCCCTTTGGCCTTTCACCTGCACTCGATCTGTTCATTGAGAACTGTCGAAGTGATATTAGTCGCCTCAATTTCACTGCCTCCCTCACCAAATCCAACCTATCACCCTCCGAGCTGACTGCACTCCGTGCACTAAGAGCTAACCCAGTTCTGAGGAAGGGTCACCAGATCAGAAACATTAACTCTGATTTCTTTTTCCACAGAAGCTGCCAAACCTGATGAGCTTTTCCAGCAACTTCTATTTTTGTTCCCAACTCTACAAACCCTGCATTCTCTCGCTCAGGACATCCACACAACAATAATAGTTGAATCATCCATTTTTCTATTCTGCATTATCCGTGTTTCATTCCATGAGAAGGCATCTCACAATGTGGCAGAAAGAGTTAAGGCATTGGAGGGTTATGCTGCCTGACATTTGCTCCTGATGAGGAGAGCATCCTCTCTCTGATCACCCTTAGCAGGGCCTGGATCATGATCAGAGGCTGCCCTTAACTTATTACGCAGGAACCTCTGAGAGAAAGCTATCTCCACTCATTTCAAAGAGACCTGCTGACGGCAAGCTTCCTGGTTTTGTGTCTGTGTTAAACCACACAGCAAGACAGCAATAGTTCAAACCTAGTATCTCTCACTGAGGGAACAATGTTCAAAAAGGCAACACAAGACAATGTAAGGCTGGAATGCTTTGAGCATCAGAGTAGGGACAAAATGAGTCGGCATTACAATGGCATGTGAAGAGCCCAGGTAAGCAGGCTGGTCCAGCCCATAAGCTGAGTTTGTCTCCCTAAGAATTAAGCGCCCTTGTAGTGGCAATATAATGATAACCTGAGGTGCAGCATTAAGGTGAAAAAGTGTCCCTTAAGTGGATCAGAGGAGATCCAAGTGGGATTTACAGGCTGATCCATGTTGGATACCAGTGCCTGTGGATGACCAGTGTATATCTGCTGATGCTCATGAAGTGTACTCTGAAATGCTGGTGCCTGGTTTCCAACATGGATAAAGTGGCAAGCTGAACCTTCCAGATACTCACTCTGCTTTCCTTGTCAGGTTTTCCCAACATGTAGATTGTGTGCCATGTTTGGTAAGATGGGAGTTTCAATATTAATGAGGTGAATTGTGGCATTAACAGGACATTTAAAAATCAATACTGATCATCAGTCGGTACAGGGAGAATCTCAAAACACCAATTATGGAAAGAATAAAAGATGGAGCAAGATGATTGTGATGTTGAGATCTGCCTCACAGAGCTTGTCATCCAATTCTGCCATAGTCCACATTGTCCACACCTCTGTGGGTTTACTCCCAAAATGCCTTCTGAATGGTGTTGTTCACTCTGCCATTCAGCAGTGCAGTGACAGGCACCACACATCAGAGTTATAGCTTCACACTACTGAAGAGTAATTCCCCTGAAAACATTCATAATATTTAATCTCTTGTGTTCCTGACAGCGCTGATGCAATATATGGGGCTCAGCCTTAACTTTAATCATGTTCTTGCATCGATGCAACATGTCACTTTAGCACATTTTACCAGGCTCAAGAACCATAAGACCTTAAGAGCATAAGGCATAGGAGCAGAAATTAGGCCATTCGGCCCATCGAGCCTGCTGCACCATTCAGTCATGGCTGATAAGTTCCTCAACCCCATTCTCCTGCTTTCTCCCCATAACCCTTGATCCCTTTGAAAATCAAGAATCTATCTATCTCAGTCTCAAATGAACTCAATGACTTGGCCTCGACAGCCTTCTGTTGTGGGAGTGAAATACACAGATTCACTGCTCTCTGGCTGAAGAAGTTTCTCCTTATCTCCGTTCTAAATGGACTTCCCTTTACTCTGAGGCTGTGCCCTCGGGTCCTAGTGTCTCCTACCAATGGAAGCACCTCCCCAACGTCCACTCAATCCAGGCCACTCAATATTCTGTAAGTTTCAATTAGATTCCCCCTCATCCTTCTAAACTCCAATGAGGATAGTCCCAAAGTCCTCAAACTTTCCTCATACGTTAAGCTTTCCATTCTCGTGAACCTCCTCTGAACTCACTCCAGGGGCAGTCTATCCTTCCTGAGATATGGAGCCAAATCTGCACACAATACTCCAAATTGACCTGACCAGGGCCTTATAAAGCCTCAGTAGTTCATCCCTTCTTTTATATTCAAGCCCTCTCAAAATAAAGGCCAACATTGCTTTTGCCTACCAGACTACTGACTCAACCTGCAAGTTTACCTTGAGAGAATCCTGGACGAGAACTTTCAGGTCAATTTGCACTTCAGACTTCTGAATCCCTCCCCATTTAGAAAATAGTCCATGCTTTTATTCTTCTTACCAAAGTGCGTAACCTCACACTTTCCCACGTTGTACTCCATCTGCCACTTCTTTTCCCACTCTCCTAACCTGTCCAAATCTTTCTGCAGCCTCCCCATGTCCTCAATACTACCTGCCCCTCCCCCAGTCTTTGTAACATCTATAAACTTAGCCAGAATGCCGTCAATCTTTCATCCAGATCAGGACAAAACACGAGGAATTTAGACCATTTGTTTAACTGTCCAAATTAAACACCAGCCTCAAAAGTGAAAAGGCATTGAAGACACAAAGCTTGAACCTCAAGTGTTCCACTTCAGGGAACAGTGTTTGCTAGTATACAGGAAAGAGGTATTGATGCTGAAAAAATGCCTCACAATATTTTTTGAGACTAGGCTGGACAAGTGGTGAAGAAAGGGCACTGTAGTGCACCACTTCAGAAAAATGATTACAGCCTTAGCCTTTCTTTCATCAGTGGTCTCCCTCACAGATTTGCATGGTGGTGTCATTGAAAACCTTGCATGGTTAAGTCTTTTGTTTTACTATCAATATGACATACCTGTGGCTATCTACTTTGGATTACTAGCTTCAAAATTAATAGAATGGAAAGTAGGATGGATGTATGTTTGTGGGTGCTATAATTTCAGCTGATGGTAACACCAGACAAGTCAGATTCCAGGGGGGAAGCCTTGTTCAATAGATCACAAGTTTTATTTTTGAAATTTTGTAACCACACTGGTTAGTCAGTGAATGAAGCTGCCAAGGTAATTTTAACAAAGAACATTAGTTGATTAGAGAAAAATGCTATATAAATAATGCATTTTAAAAACTGCTTACTTTTATTTTCTGTACTTTTGGTTAAGAGCTAAAATGGACAAAAGACTTTTTTAAAGTCAAGGATGATGGAAGGAATCTCTGTGCTCTTAAAAACAAGTTACCAAACTTAAAATAAGTAGCCCTGGATGCCAAAGGCCATCAGCCTGACAACAATTCTCTGATTGGTTCCTGGATAACTGAACAGCCAACAGTGGGTGTCAATAACAAGGGGAGAAACCTTCAGAACTTTGAAAGGGCAAGTGTCTGTCTGTCTGCCTCTCTCTGACACCGATGGGAGTAAATAACTGAAGTCAAAAAATCCCAGTTATTGTCCCCGAGTTGCTGTAAGTTGTTGCCCTTAGCTAGTAACTAAGAGAACTTGTAGTTAGTGTAGCAATCATCCATTACCTACTGCAAAGAAATAAAAGAACCTTGTAAAAAAGAATTTGAAGAACAGAGCACTCTGACACACCAAAAGAATCAACTCCCTCAACCATGTGGACTGTTGCTATTGAATTGCGGTTACCAGCTTTTCTTTTCATCCCATAAAACTATTTTTTTTTGTTTGTCTGTGTCTTTTGGTGTTCTTGTGCAAAGGATTTGAAAGAGGGTAGAGTTTTAACCAATAAGCCCACATGTTGATCGTTCATAGCTGTTTAAATCTGATTAAAATGTGCTCATTTGTAATAAATAGGATTTATTTGCACAGCAACCATGTCAGTGTTTATTTATTTACTTGATTTTAACAGACAGATGAATTATGAATCATGCATCCTTGGATTAAATCATTAGTTTTTATGGTGACCCAAGGAATAGAAGAGCCTTTGAATCAATGCACTTTCTCAATCAGGTTGTAGAAACGGTTTAGAAAGATCTTAATATAAATTTCAAAAAGAAAAATTTAACCTATTTTTCCAGCAATATCTTCTGTCTGTTTCTGTGGTGCATGATTCTAAAGCTCCATAAGCCCAGTGAAATATTACTCCTGTTTTCATTGTCATATTTCTTACATAGGATGAAAGAAATTCCTTTCAGTATCTGCACATTCAACAGATGTGATTTTCTCCAAATTTCCCCTGGCAGAACAAATAGACTAATCACTGATGTGCCTCTGATTTTGCCTCATTGTCTCTCAAGTCATAGACTCTTCCAGCACAGAGACAGGTTCTTCCGGGCAAATTGATCCATGCTGGCCAAAATGACTAATCTCGCTAAACCCACTTCCCTACACTTGGCCCATAACCTTCTTTCCTATCCATATATTTATCCAAATGCCTTTTAAAAGTTGTTAATGCCTTAATCATTCCCACTGGCAACTTATTCCATATGCGTACCACCCTCTGTGTAAAAAAATGTCGCCCCTCAGGTTCCCATGTATACTTTCCCCTCACTTTAAACTGATGCCCTCTAGTCCATGATTCCCCAAAACTGGGGAAAAAAGACTGAGTGCATTTACCGTATCCCTGTCTCTCGTGATTTTATACACCTCTGTAAGATCCCCCTCATTCTCCGACATTCTAAAGAAAAATATTTTTGATTGTCCAACCTCTCCCTATAACTCAATCTCATGAGCTCTGGCAATATGTTTGTAAATTTCTTCTGCGCTCTTTCCAGCTTAATAACATCCTTTCTATTGAACACAATATGCTGCCTGATTTATTGTTCACCAGCTCCCTGGTCCTGGCACTGGGCATATGTGGTGTAATGTAGTGAGGGTGGAAAACACAGGAGGCAGATGCTTCAGATGTAAAGAAAACCCACTTAAGCCCTGCAGCCAAGACCTGATGCAGTGGGTTTAGCAGTTACAATAAATGGTTGTTACCGAATAGCCGACAGAGAGAGAGAGGTTACTTGCTAAACTGAAGTTCTACTCCACTTCCCTTCCTTATGGATGCCCTACGCCGTTTGCCCCCAACACCACCTTCCCCTACCTAAGACTAGCCAAGCTGGGTTAGATGGTCTCAATGACCTTAAGCTCATCTCTGGAGTGAAACGCAATTTCAACTTGTTCATTTCTATAGACTCATGCTGCAGCTGGGGCTCAGTGGAGGGCTGATAACTGTCAGTCTGGTGGTGTCCACTGTTTAGGCTTTAGTTTCTTTCATTTCTTGGTGGTCCTTGCGAGTGGGATATTGTCTTGGATGGTGGTGGATGCTTTCGGTGTCGCCCCGGTCTGTGCCTTGTGTCTCTGGATGCTTTTGCTTGCCTCCAGATGTCGAGTGGAAGTTGATAGTTAGTTGATGGTGTTCGGGCAGCTCGCTGTGTGGAGAGTTCATGGATTCCTTTACTCGGAGGTGTCTGGGAATTTTCTCTTGATTGGTAAATCTGACTGATCTCCTTTCCCTTCCTCACGACCTTTACATATGGGCTGTTTCTTGTTCAGACTCTCGTACTCCTCTCGCAAACCGTTCACACTGGGCATGCACAGTGCCCCTCTCAGAGGACATACCTAGTTGGAATTAGAGTGCGCTGCTGGTGTCATAATGCATACTGCTGGGATCGGGACCCTCAGTTATACCCACTTGCTATCCCCCATATCTCCCACCAAAACTGATTTTGGCTGCCAAACTGTGTTTTTCCTCTCAGGTCTGAATGAGCTGCCTGATCACTAGAGGAGATGTGAATGGCTTTTCGATTAAGGTGAATAGTTTTGATGGTTTAGAGCCCCAGTACTTCCCTTGGATTGGTATATGTTAAGTTTTGAATAGTACTATGAACGTTTTTACATCCAAAGGTGAAACAGGCCTACATGTAGTACGGAGGCAGCAAGAACTGCGGATGCTGGAGTCAGAGATAACAAAGTGTAGAGCTGGAGAAACACAGCAAAATAAAGTTTCAGGGCAGAGGAGATAACCAGAGATTTCTGCAGAAGGATCCCAACCTGAAACATCAACTTTCTCTCTATGCTGTCTGGCCTACTGTGTTCCTCCAGCTCCACACTTCATTATACATGTCACACAATAGTGTGGAATTTTCGGTATTTTGGTGACTGAGCACTGTGTGGCAATTGAATGGTTTTGTGCTTTTGTGGCTCCTGAACATCTGAACTTGTTTGTTTCCTGCAGCCTGCCTTCCATCATTTATGCTGGGGTGTGAATGGGGTTCTTCCTTTAGTTTCTACAAGCTTGCCCCTGTTCCACACATCTGGCCTTGGGCTTGCATTTTACTCAGCCTGCTCAAAACAGCCGTTCCCTGATTCGGTTGATGCCCATGGTTTCTTGAGTTCAAAGGTTCAGTGAATTTTAGTTGATGTGATTTCCACAAACTTATGTCTTCAGAGGGTTTTAGTCCAGGGTATATCCATAAGCCAATGGGGATTATTATTCCACCTTACATACACCAAGTGCGATCTCATCAATGTCCCATACAACGACAGCATAATTTCCCATCTTCTATACGCAAAGCCTTGACGGATGAAGGCCTGTGTGCTAAAAGCTTTCTTCACTGCCTTCTCTACCTATGACTCCAATTTCATTGAACCGTGAACCTGAAGTCCAAGTCTGTCTGTTTGATTGCACTCCTTAAGCCCCTACCATTCACCATGAAACTCCTACCTTGATTTAACTTTGCACAGTGCAATACCTAACACTTATCTATACCAAACTCCATTTGCCATTTCTTGGCCCACTTCCCCAGCTGATCAATTCCTGCTGCAATTTCTGATAACCATCCTCACTGTCCACAATATTGTCTATTTTAGTGTCATCCACAAACTTACTAATCATATCTTGTACATTCTCCTTGAAATCATTGATATAGATAGCAAACAACAATGGGCCCAGCACTGACCCCTGAGACATACCAGGTATCTAGTCTGACAAGCAACCTTCGGTATTACCCTCTGCTTCCTACCATCAAGGCAATTGTGTATCCAATTTGCCAGCTCTCACTGGATTCCATGTGATCTAACCTTCCAGAGCAGCCGACCACGTGGAGCCTTATCAAAGGCCTCACTAAAATCTATATAGACTCCTCTACTGACCTGCCCTCATCAACCTTTCTGGTCACAACATCAATGAACTCTAACAGATTTGTGAGGCATGATCTCCCATGCTCTAAGCCATGCTGACTACTCCAATCAAACCCCACCTTTCCAAATGCATGTCTATCTTATCCATCAGAATGTTTTCAAGTCACATACCTACCGCAGTTGATCAGCTTACTGGCCCCAGGCTTTTCTTTGCACCTTTCTTGAATAAGGGCACAACGTTCACCACCCTCCAGTCTTCTGGGGCCTCACCTGTGACTAACGATGAAGCAAATATATCAGCCAGGACCCCACCATTTCTTCTCTAGTCTCCTGCAGTGTTCTCGGATATATCTGATCAGGACCAGGAGATTTCTCCACCTCCATATATTCTCATACTTCCAATACATCCCCTACTGTGATATGGGCTGTCCCCAAGATATCACCACTGATTTCACCAAGTTCCCAAGTCTTCATGTCTTTCTCCACACTCAACACAGACAAGAACTATTCATTGAGGACCTCACCCATCTCCCGTGATTTCACACATGCATGTCACTTGGTTCCATGAGGTGTCCTATTTTCTCTCTGGTTATTCTTTTTCCTTTAAAATACTTAAAGAATATCTTTGGATTCACCCTGATGTTTTCAGCCAAAGCCATCTTGTGCATAAGATAAAGAAGTCTTAAGCTATTTTAGACTCCTTTAATGGTCTAAAATAGATTAGGGCTTCTTTCCAGTTCTGATGGTTTGAAGACTTAAACAAACTAACCTGATCTGCTAGTATGGATTCTGACTTCTAAAATAACACTGTGTGTGGCTTATGACGATCTACCTTTTCAGTAATTCATAACAAGTTCCACTTAATAAACACTGCAACTATTATCTCCCCAGAGTAGCTAGCTATTCATTTAATTTAACTCACAATCTTTCTTGGAAAGGCTACCTTGAACAGCCTGCTCAACAAATGATTTTTTCTTAATTTAAAAAAAGGCACCATTCAAAAACAAAAATCTATTGTTACTCTACTTTGGAACCAATTTCCCAAACAAATAATAACATCTTATATACTTCCTTCATAGCAGCCAATCCTGTTAGAGTGCATTTCTGATTTCCTGGCAAAATTGGTTTTTAATGCCATTAGGTCAAAACTCAGGCTTTTAAAAGAGGCTGTAATTTTTATGAAACTTTAATTGTACTGCCATAAAATTTCTTTTTAATTCACAGATTTATTGTTATTGCAATAAATTTCAATTGTTAACCGGCCCTTAATTCTGGACATTGGAAGCCCCAGTCACTGACAATAAAATGACTGATCAAAAATTTTTAGTCACAAACACTTCAGCAGGTTATGGGCTGAATCTCACCATATTTTAGCAAAGTGCAATTTTCCTTCAAGATTTGTGGAGGGTTTTTGTCAAAGAAGCCTAGCAAGTTTTCTCAATTTATTTTGTTCTCCAATGCAACTCCTTAACTGCCTACACTAGCTAGTGGAATCCTTTTGGTCTGATGCTAGCTTGATTCTCCCACTCACAAAAGCGGAAGTACTCAACACTGCTGGGATGTCCTGGACATTGATGCTTGTGGATCCTGCCTGCGGAACATACCCTAAGATATTAGTACCAGTTTCCAAGGTGGAGGTCTGGAGAAGTAAACAATGAGCTGGAGTTGACAGCTACCTGTTCTGATTTTCATGTTGGAAATTCTTGGTATCTGATCTCTATCAGACAGGTGACGGAATAGGAGATAGTTTATTCATGAGATGAGATTAAGTAATAATGAGGATGATAATGGGCAATAATTACCATTAATTGGCATCTTGTTGCTCACAAGCCAAGCATCTCATCTCAGTCTCCACATCTTTGTTGTAACATATGAATCTTGGCTATTGCCATCGGGAAAGACCTCATTCAACTTCTCACATGATTCTTTCAAATTTCTCATCATTGCACGCATTTTTCAGGAGCTGGGAAGATTCTATCCTTTATCTCCCATTAATTCACGAATGTCAATAAAATCCAATTTCTGTGCCTTTCATCAGTGAACCAAATTTTTAAGCATGTTGTGTTCATGTTGTACTTTTACTACAACGTACTAAGGGGATCTATTCCCTTCTGGCAGTCTACTTGTTGACAGATTTAGATAAAATTTCTGTGTATGCAGTGTTTAAATATTGCTATTAATCCATTCACTTTTAACAGCTGAGTTATTATAATGCAATTTTATGTGACTTCTCTGAACCAGAGCCCAGCTGGGGAAATTAAACCCAATGGCAGATGTCTGTAGGCTAGACGACTTATCACATTGGGTGAACTGAACGTACTCAACCTGCTGTGCCGGCAATACGTGTAAAGTTATTTTCTCTACTTCCATACTTGCCACCCTTTGGACTCAATCTCATATTCAGTGACTTATCATGAAGTGTCTTCTATTTAGAGTTCCAATTTCATTACCCACTATATAGAGGATAACATTGATTCAGACTGTACCAGGCATTTGATCATAAGCAGCAGCATGCGCTAATAGAAAATAAGCTGGATCTAAATCAGTAAGCATTTATATTCTGTACAATTTTTCAAGCTGATAGAATTATCAACACATCTTAATTGGTGCTCTGCTATCTGCAGGGCCCGGTTCAAAAATCCAAGCACAGGCACCTCATGGCTCAGTAAATTGCTTTCAGGCTACTCCAGCTGATTGACAGTTAGGTCATATTTGTAACAAGTTAGGGTCACCAGAACAGTTTTTCATCAGACTTGAGGGATTTGCGTGATCAGTGCAGGTGCTTGTATAACCTAGAGACTAACGTTTCATTTCTAGGTAGAAATGAGGAAAGAAATCAGAGTTGCACATAGGAAAAGAAACATAACGGTGAAACATTCTTCTGTAATGCAAATCTATTCGAACTTCCCTGAGACTGATTTTCTTTAATACTTCTTCTGGCCGTGGCATAATCTATACTAACCAGTCTTAAGTAAAGATTACTTTAATCACAATCATCAAAGTGAGCTAAGTGAATACAGATGCTACTTATTTAGGCTTCTCCCAGAAGATGTGATGATTCTGGGCCATGTATACCATCAGTCACAAAAAAGCCAAGTGGTAGAATCATTCAAGGATTTCCTAGTAATAAGGAAAACCATGTTGTTAAATATACACTTACCTTTGCCTTCAATGTTCTGCCTTTTTGTCCTGTAAATGCAGGCTGACACAGAGCTATAAATACTAAACATACTGTTCTTTGTTGCTGGAATAATTATTCATCATGCTATTTGACTGTAAAATATTTCAAAAGATTTGAACCTCTGTAAAATCCAAAAATAAACTCTGAGCAGATGTCCTTGAAGGGAGGACTGTCTAACTTTTTCCTTCATTATCCTCAACGAGCCAGTCATCATACTATTCCTGCTGCATTAGCCGAGATAGATTGGGAAGTGAACTTGGGCTTTTCCTGGCCTGTACGGTGCAGTGTTACACACCAGTGTGCTTTCTCTAAGGCAAGTCTTCAAAAAAAAAGTCAGGGTGTTTGTGCAAAAATTTGGTCATTTTTGTTTAGAGGAGTGCTCTGGGAAGTTGTTTATTCAATAAAAACTTGTTCTATTTGCTAGGGACTCGTGTTTATGGGAGCACAAAATAATCTGACTGAGCACAGTTCCTCTTACTTATTGTAAATAAATTTGAATAGAGCCTTTGAACAGACCATTAACTGAAATGTTTAAGAAATCAGGCAATAATTTTTAAGTTTTCAAACTTCTCTCACAGGAGGTGCGTGTTTTTGGTAAGGCCAGCATTTTTTAGCCATCCTTAATTTCCCTTGAGAATGATGTGCTAATCACCCTCTTGAAATATTGTGAATGGTGGGATGTAAGTACGTCCATGGTGTTGTTAGGAAGGGATTCCAGGATTTTGTCCCTGCGGTGATGAAGCAAGGAACAGAATACAGTTTCAAGTCAAGACAGGGTGTACCTTGGAGAGCAACCTATGGGCAGTGGTCTTCCCATGTGTGTATTCCCCATTCAGATGGTAGAGGATGTGATTTCAACAAACACTATTGAAACATCCTTGGTGAATTTCTGCAGTGTATCTTAGCACACTGCTGCTACTAGGAGGTAGTGGAGGAAGAAATAAATGTTTAATATGATGGATAGCATGCCAATCAAGTGGCTGCCTTCTAATAGATGGTGTTAAATCTCTTGATTATTGTTGAAGTTCACACATCCAAACAAGTAGAAATCATTACATCACATTTTGGATTCTTGCCTATTAGATAGGCAAGCTCTGGAGAATAATAAGTTGAGTTGCTGACCACATAATTCCAAGCATCTAATCTAGCCACAATATGTATTTGGCTGCCCTAGTTCAGTTTCTGGTTAACGACAAACTCCAGATGATGGATTCAGTGGTGCTAATGTTATTGAATGTTCATGGGTAGATGGCTAGATTCTTTCTTACTGGAGATGATCATTGCCTGGCAACTGTGAAGCACAATTGTTATTTGCCACTTACCAGCCCAAGTCTGAATACTGTCTCGGTCTTGTTGTATGCAGCTATGCACTACTTCAATGTCTAGGATTTGCATATGGTAATAAATATGAAGTAATTTTATGATGGAAGCAAGTTCATAGGTAAAACAATGGAGTTGATTAGGCTTAGGCCACCCTCCTGAAAATTCCTTCAACAATATCCTGGATAGAGGATGATTGAACTCAAACATTCACAACCATTAACCTCTGTTTGAAGCATGGTTCCAAACAGAAGAGAGCTTACCCTTGGCTTACATTGATTTCACTTTTGTTCATTTCTTTGACGCCATACTCAGTTGAATAATGTCTGATACCAATGGGATCCACCCTCACTTAGGACTCTAAAAGAGCACTATTTGTTTAAGAGTGGAACCAGTTCTTGGGCAGGTTGGATACCTTTCATTCATTGGCACATTTTATTTGGAAAAATTGGGCTACCACCTTTCACCCCAATCAAAAATTCACGAGAACCATCCCCAATACCTCCCTCCCCTTCTTGGATCCCTCTGTCTCCACCTCCTGTAACTGTCTGAGCACCAACATCTATTTGAAGCCCACCAATTCCCACAGTTACCTTGACTACACCTCCTTTCACCCATCCTTTTGCAAGAATGCTATGCCCCACTCCCAATTCCTCTGCCTCTCCCAAGATGGGGGCATTCCACTCCTGAACATCCCAAATGTCCTCCCATTTCAAGCAACACAACATCCCCACTCCATTGGTCGAAAATGCCGTCAACTGAAACTCCTGCATTTCCTGCACTTCTACCCTCAAAACCCCTCTCCACAACAAAAATAGAGGCAGCGTTCCCCGATCTTCACATACCACCCCATTAACCTCCGCATCTAACACATCATCCTCTTCCAATTCCTCTACTTACAACCCGGCCCTATGACCAAGGAGATATTACGCACACCACCCCCCCCCCCGACCTCTATTGGCCTTTCATGGGAACCATTCATTCTGTGACTCCCTTGTCTGCTCCATGCTCCCCACCAACCCTGCCACACCCGGCATTTTTCCTGTAACCCCTCAGTTTCTAGTCATTGGTGGCATGTAGAAAGTTGATGGTGGAGGATTCAGCTGTGACAAGGCTACTGAGACATGTGGCCCTATCACCATACTATAGATTTTGAACAGATTCAGCTGCTCAAAGCATATCCCTCCACCTCCCCCTCACCTCCGTCCAAGGCCCAAAACAAACTTTCCACATCTGACAGGGGTTCACCTGTGCACCCTCCAACTTAGTCCACTGCATCCATTGCTCCCGATCTGGCCTCTCTACATCAGTGAGACCAAGAGCAGACTCAGTGACAGATTCGTGGAGCACCTGCACCCTGTACACTATAATCAAAAACACCTTCCGGTTGCGAACCATTATAACTCCCCGTCCCACTCCCCTAGTGACATGTCCATTCTGGGCCTCCTCCAGTGTCACAATGATGGTACATGCAAATTAGAGGAACCATACCTCATAGTCTGCTTCAGCCTAAACCTGGATTTCAGCAGTTTCAAAATCTCCCCGCCCCTGGCCTCATCCCATGTCCAACTTTCCCTCTCATTCCCACCTCCTTGACCTGACACGACCTGTCCATCTTCTTTCCCACCTATCCGCCCCACCCTCCCTACTGGCCAATCACCACTACCCCTCCCTGCATCCACCTATTGCCCCCTCTACTTACTTTTCCCCAGACCTACCCCTCTTGCACCATTTATTGCCCAGCTCTCTTCCCCCTCCCCAGGCCTAATGAAGGGTCTAGACCTGAAACGTTGACTCTCCTACTCCTCTGATGCCATGTCTCCAGCTCTACACAGTATCAATTCTTAATAGTTTCTATCTCTTAGAATGTATGCTAATTACAAAAATGTTCAGAACCATTCTCAACTCCTCAGTTTCTGAAAGCAATCCCTATCCAAACTTAATACAATCTAGATAATATCCAAGCTTAACCATAAGTGCCAGCCAATGACCATCCTCAACAACAGAGGATCCAAAAATCGCCCCTTTCTTTCCATCCTTTGTATTTGTTAATGGGATGTGGGCATCACTGGTTAAGCCAAAATTTATTACCCATCCATAATTGCTCTGCAGTAAGTGGCGGTGAGCTTACTTTTTGAACCACTGTGGCGCTTGTGGCTGTTAGGAGGGGAACTTCAGATTATTAACCCCAGTGACAATGAAGGAATTGCAGTTTCAGGATGGTGTGTGGCTTGCTGGGAGTTTGCAAATACTGTTCTTGTTCTTCCAGAAGGTACAGATTGTGGGTATGAAGTATGCTTTTGCAAGTGCCTTGGTGAGTTCCTACATTCAGATGATCTGCACTGCTGTGATTGAGTTTTGCTGGTGAAAGGAGTAAATGTTGAGTGTGGTGATTGGTGTATTACTTAAGCAAGTTGCTTTCTTCTGGCTGTTCAATCCTGAGTATCGTTTGAGCTGCACCTACCCAGGTAATAGGAGATCATTCCATTACACTCCTGACCTGAGACTTTGATGCGCAGTGAGGTGATGGGAGGTTTGTTACTTGCTGTAGGATTCCTAGCCCCTGACCTGCTCTTGGAGAAGTAATGTTTATGTGGTGAGTTGAGCTCAGTTTCTAGTCATTGGTGGCATGTAGAAAGTTGATGGTGGAGGATTCAGCTGTGGCAAGGCTACTGAGACATGTGGCCCTATCACCATCACAGATTCAGCTGCTCAAAACTGACCATCTATGAGGTACAGCAGCAGCATTGTATTAACCACAATCTGTAACCTATTGCTGGGAATATCAGATATAACAAGGTGTAGAGCTGGATGAACACAGTAGGCCTAGCAGCATAGGAGGAGCAGGAGAGCTGATGTTTCAGGTCTGGACCCTTCTTCAGTTTTTCTGAAGAAAGGCCCAGACCCGAAACATCAGCCTTCCTGCTCCTCTGATGCTGCTTGGCCTACTGTGTTCATCCAGCTCTACACCTTGTTATCTCAGATTTTCCAGCATTGGCAGTTCCTACTATCTCTGCCTGGAATATCACCCTCTTTACCATGATCAACAAGCCGGGAGAACAGTTTTGGTTCTTTAGAGGAAGGGCATACCATGTGCAGCACCAGGTAAACCTAAAATGAGCTGTCAGCCTGGTGAGGTGACAGCAACAGTAATATCCAGCAAGCACGGCCATGAGATCTCACAGCCCTCAAATCAGATGCAGTGAGTAACAAATCTCCCGGTTCCCTGATGCTTCTCACCTTCTATAAGGCACAAGATGAGACTGTGATTGATTCCCTTGATTCCCTGATCTGGAAATATATCCTTCATGGTCAATATTGAAACTGCCTACTACCAGCATTGAGGGTATAGCTACCCAACAGTTCAGGAAGACTGCTCCCAGTTATCTTTCCAAAGGGAATTGGGGATAGGCAACAAATTCTCCCCTTACCGATGTTGCCCACATCTCGTGAATGAATAAAAAATAAATAGTCAATCAAGAACTCATGAGTAACATATAACTGAAAACAGTTGTGCAGAACGTTCCTAGTCATGGAATGAATTAGGTATTCGATAGCTGTCAAATGTCCTGTTTATATTGCAATTCAGTTTTATGTTACCTTGGATACAATGATGTGAAGAAGCTTCATTATCTCCTCTGTCTCTCTGCCAGATACCAGCTGATATCTTGAAAATTTTGCAAGTGGAGAATTAAAGTCGTACATTCTATGCAAAGATATAATAGAAGAAAATTCCCTTTGATAGTGTATATTTACAGCACAGTAAACACAGCTGCAAGATTTTTGCTAGCTTAACCATGTTGGGAGCTAACTTTGTCAGCCAAAGGTCAAAGATAAAAAAAAGGAAATCATAGGACAGTCAGCTTGATATCTATCCTTGAGAAATCCTGAAAATCATTAATAGGGATGTAATAACAGGACATTTAGAAAATCATAATACACAACAATTGTGTCAAAGTGATTTTATAGAAGGGAGCTCTGTTCAGCAATTTTTTAGAGTTCTTTGAGGATGTAGGAAGCAAAATGAAAAAAGGGAAACATTTAGATTGGAAGACATTCTATGAAGTACTACATGAAAAGATATTGCACAAGGTAAGGACACATGGTATTGAGGGCTAGCTTGTACTTTGGACAGGAAACTGGCTAACTAGCAGAAAACAGAGAATTCAGATAAATGGATCTTTTTGATAGCGAGCGGGTGCCAAATGGATCAGTGTTGGGTCTCAACTATTTACAAATGAAATTAATACCTATGCTGAAAGGACTAAACATATTGTCGCCAGATTTTCTGACAATACAGAGATAAGTAGGAAAATAAACTGTGAGCAGGATACACATATAAATTCTCAAGCAGCCATGTATACTCTGGGGATCGTTAGAAATGGCAGATGAGTCCTGGACATCCAATACAGACATTCCATCCCTATTTCCAACAGATCTCATTTTTGCTGGTAGTGAAAAGGAAGTGGGGATGTGAAGTGCAGAGGCAGAAAATATGAATTGGCTGGGTGATTTATATTCAGTGCACAGGACAAACATTTTTGCTTCACGAATAGTGTCAAACTGCAATATTTGCTTCACACATTTCTGGTGGAAACTTCGATGTTCATGAAGGGCAGGTAAGATGCACACAACTTTCAAAATCCTCTCCCCTATGGTTGGATCAATCTGCTCACTCTCTATCTCTAACTGTCACCAACAGTTTATCTTCCATCTTTTCCTAGTTCTGAAGAAGTTTCAGGTGGACTTGAAACAATAAACCTTAGTTTTCTCTCCACAAATGCTGCCCGACCTGTTGGGTTTCTCCAGCAATTTCTGCTTTTTCTGTGCTAACTGCACATCATACCTGATTAATATAGAGCTTCCTATCCTACCACAGGCTGTGAGCGACCAAGATGCCAAGGATTCTCAAGCATGAAAGTTAGAGTGGGTAGCTGGCTTACAACAAAGCACCTCCATGCTGGACTTCTGACACAAACATCTCAGGACATGCTCCATTGACCCTGGTCATATGCACCCCATATCCAAAGACATTGGCATCTGATACGTGCCAATGCTGAGGAATCCCCATGGCACATCTCCAACCCACTTACAATGCATTTCTGCAATTCAGTCCTGAATCAATTGTAATCCTGTGCCAAGCACACTGAGCAGCCAGGGACAAACACCCAACTTATGGACTGGACCAGGCTGCATCTCCAACATGTTTACTTGATTTGTTAGCACACATTCACATTGAACCTCCCGGATACATATAGCATTCCTGCCCTGCATTGTTTCGCCTTGCCTCGGCTTTCTCTTTCCTTACCCCTCAGCCATGGATACCAAGTTCAGGTGCTTATATAGCGCCTTGCTGTTTGGTGCAGAAACAAAACCAGGAAGCTGATAATGTTTTCTAGCAGTTCACTGTCAAGCCAGGGGAGATGGCCTTTGCTCTGAAGTCCCTGGCCCAGTATGTCAGGGGTAGCCTCCGATACTGACCCAGGGGACTGGAAACAGTCAGTCAGCCACTTGGGGCTGTCAGAGTCGGAATCTTTCCCACATAAGATGTGAGGACCTGAATGTCAGGCAGCCCATCATTACCCTGATTCTTTATGCCCTATTGTTGGCTATATTTCTTCTGGAATAAGAGAGAGGCAGATATAAAGTGATCAGGTTTTTGCTGCATTTGGACACAGGCTGCTCGAGACTCTCAGGAGTGGTCAATGGTAATGAACATGATGCAGTCATCAGCAAACATCATTACATTGACTTTATTATGTAGGAAAGTTTATGATGAAGCAGCTGAAGGTGGTTGTGCCTGGGTCTCACTTTGAGGAATAATTCCATAGATGTCTTTCAAATGGGATAACTGACTCCCAACCCTCAGAAACATTTTTTTTCTTTGCGCTGTGCAGGTCACCAAGCAACAGTGAGTTTTCCCTGGATTCTTCTTGACTTTCATTTTTCCAAGGATCCTTGATGCCACACTCAAACAAATGCGGCCTTAATGTCAAGGATGGTGTAAGTGAGTCTATAATGAGGTCAGGAGCTGACTAGATTGGTTGAAAGTGAAACTGATTGTCAGCAAGAAGTTTATTGTTGAATGATTGCTGCTTGATAGCACTATCACTGTCACCTTCTAGCATTTTGCTAACATTGAGATAAGACCAATTTGAGTATGATCAGTCAGATTGAATTTGTTGTGCTTTTTGTGGACAGCAAAATATTTGGGTAATTTTACACATTGTTGGGTTGATGCCAGTGATTCTTAATGGAATACATTTTGGAATGCAATATTTCTTAATATATTGGAACAGGTTGACTAATTCTAGAGCACAGATTTCAGTGCCATTACAAAAATATCAAGAGGCCAATAGCATTCACAGTATTCTGTGCTTTCAGCCTTTTCTTGACATCGTGTGGATTAAATTGAATTGGCTGATGGCTTGCTTCTCTGATGATATGCTTGCAGCCTCAGCTAACCAAAGTTTCCCAGGATTTCAATGGGAATCTCATTTTGTCTGGGTTTCACTGAGGTCTTATTCGAATTTAATGGGTGGGATTTTCTTGGCTGTAATCATGCCCAAAAAAGGGAGAAGTACATTGAAGGTCTATTCATGCCCTCCCAACTGGAATTCAGCATGCTTGTTGCAGAAAGATGCATTCTACCAGAAGTGGGATTTTCCTTCAAATCTACATCACCACCAATTGTTCCCAACTGAAGTTCCAGAATTTCAGATCTGTGAATGTCTGGGCAACTTACAAACTCAATTAGGCCAAAGCACTTGACAATTTTCCAAGGCATTAAGTCTCATGATTCAACTGGTTGATGTACAGTAGTCGTACATGGTTTCCTTCCTTATGGGACTTGGCATTGAATTCCGTTGAGAATCATTCTAATAAAAGCCTCTTTTGCAAACTAGCTCTAAGGAATTCAAGCCTTGACATTTTCAAACTGGTTTTCTACTGAACATTCGTTTATGTTAGCAAACTGACCTCAGTTTAGTACTATTTAATGAATTGGCATCTTTTAACATTACGTGGGTAGTTGATGAGCAAATTGGAAAGTTCACATTGGTACGAGTGATATATCTGACTGAGACAGAAAGTTAAAAAAACATATTGTTGGTGCAGTGGAGGCTGTGCTGTACCGACCTGGAAGTAATTAATGTTGATGGAGGATGCTTAAAATGTTCCATTCTCTCGCACAAATATCCCTTGAGAACCACAGAAACTCACTAAAAATAAATAAATTAGAAGTAACAAGGCTGCAGGTTACAAAGATAAAGTACGGACAGAGATGATTAAATACTCCACTGAATGTGCTAGTTTCAAATCTGTTGGGACTAAGGGAATTGTTATCTGTGAAAAGCAACTGGTTAGGGTTGGATAATAATAAAGTAATATATGAGAATAATAAATTGTAACATTAAATTGACATCCTGAAGTTAATGTATGATTACCTCTGGAAATCAAACTGAAATACATTACTCTAAAATACTTTGCAAATGTTACCAGTGGTTACTTCCCTCTCTCAACAAATCAAATAAATTGGAGAAAATCTGCTCTATGGCAGCACAAAATATACACGGATGTACTATTCATTTAAACAAAAACCAAACAGATTTACGTCTGCCTAAATGCATCCTACTGCAACTTGAGTGCATAATACAGGCTGGCATACAGTATTGTGCTGAACTAAGCTGAAGCATTGATGGAGGATCCATCCTTCAGATGTAGCATTAAAGAAACACCAACCAGCACCACCCACTCCCCTCCCTCCCAACTACCTGATCCGAAGGCTTATGTTAAAGATTCAAGCACTTTGAAACTGAGAAATGTGCACAGCAAGTCAATATCACTGTGACAAGCAGGCTGGGTATCTCTTTGATTGACCAAGTGGATTAAATCACAGATGTTATTAAAGTTAAAAAGCATGTTAAAAATTTCCCTTTCTAAAAGCCAAATTAATTGGTGAAGTAGAATACTGAGGGCTGGTATGGCGATGTATTACAGCTGCAGTATATAGAACCTGGTGGACGACGGTTCGACCCAGTGTGACTACCTCTGCAGGAATTGTTTGCTACACAAGGTACATCTGCTCGGAATTGCAGAGCTGGTGTGTAAACTTCACACAACATGACACATCAGGCAGGATGAACTTACTTGGATACTCTGTTTTTGGATACATCTGCATCACCTAAGTTAAATTTGTTCATGGTCACGGACAGAAGGTCTGATTATGAGTGAGGCAAGTATGGGAACTGGAATTTAGCTTTGGAGAAGCCTCAGCCAGTGCCATTGTCCAATAGCAATGAAGTTCTTTCAAATTGGAGTGTACAAGATCACAGCCTGTAGGGAAGATGTATGAATTGACCAAAGCACCATGGTACAGAGGACCATTTAACTGGGGAGAGAAAAGAGAAACATGACAATAATGAGGAATAGCGTAGTTAGGAGAATAGATTCTGTTCTCTGCAGCAAACATTGTGCATCCCAAAGACTGTGTTATTTACCTGGTGCCAGCTTTCTGTTCTGGGCTAGGAAAGGACAGTAAGGATCCAAGTTGTCACGGCTCATGTAAGCACCAATTATATGAGTAGAGCTAGGAAAGAAGTTCATTTATGTGACTGAGATTAGTTCAGGTGTAAATTAAAAGGAAGAACTGTAATGGTAATAATCTCAGGAATATGACCTAAGCCATGTGCGAATTGCTGCATGGTATTAAGGATTAGAGGTAAATGCTTGATTCAAAGATTGGTGAAGAAGAAAGAGCTGTGATTCATAGGAAACCAGAAATATTACTGGAGAAGAGAATGCTGTTTCATGGACATAAGTTTCATCGAACCGTTCTGAGACCAATGCTCTGGTAGATCATATAACAAACATTGTAGACAGGGTTTAAACGCATTAATGAGGTGAAGGGAGTGAGGGAGTTTAATTGAAGGAAAGTTTAAAAATTCAAGAAGATATGAGAGGACAGAGGTGTGGGTTAGCAATGAGGTGAAGATATTTAAATTGTGACATGAAGCTGCAGAAAATACAGCACAATAAGCAATAATGTTTAAAAAAACAGTCAAAGCTTATGGTTCTATCTGAATACATGTAGAATTTGTGGCAGGATAGAGAAGTTAATGTATAACAGAAACAAAAGAATGTGGCTTGACAGCATTAACAGACATAATTGCAGGATGATCAAGACTGGGAAATCTGTACTCAAAGGTATTCGTCATTCTGGAAGAATAAGCAAAACCAAAAAGGAGATGGGCGCAGAGATAATGGGAACTGCAGATGCTGGAGATTCCAAGATAATAAAATGTGAGGCTGGATGAACACAGCAGGCCAAGCAGCATCTCAGGAGCACAAAAGCTGACGTTTCGGGCCTAGACCCTTCATCAGAGAGAGGCTCTCTCTGATGAAGGGTCTAGGCCCGAAACGTCAGCTTTTGTGCTCCTGAGATGCTGCTTGGCCTGCTGTGTTCATCCAGCCTCACATTTTATTATCAAGGAGGTGGGCGCGCTCTGTTAATAATAAAAGCTGTCAATACTGCTGTGAGTGGTGACTTAGGTGCACAAGATCTTGACGTGGAATCAAATTTGGTGGAAATAAGGAATGGCAAGGGACAGGATTTTTTTTTAGTTTGTTTTTGAAGAAGAAGATAGATGAAGGCAGAGTGGTGAATGTTGCCTTCATAGGCTTCAGCAAGACCTTCAACAAGGTCCCACATTGTAGGCTGGTTAGTAAGATTAGACCGCTTGGGATTCAGGAAAAATTAACCAATTGGATACAATATTGGCTAGATGGTAGAAGACAGCAGGTGGGGGTAGAGAAGTCCTGTCACCAACAGTATGCCACAAAGATTGGTTATGGGTCCACTGTTGTAAGTCATTTATATCAACAATTTGGATGAGAGTACAGAAGGTATTGTTAGTAAGTTTGTGGATGACACCAAAATTAGTGGTACAGTGAAAAGCGAAGAAGATTATCTAAGAGTACACAGAGATCTTGATCAGATAGGCCAATGGGCCAAGAAGTGACACATGGAATTTAATTTTAAAAGATGTGAGGTGTTCTTTTTGATCAGACAGACCAAGGCAGTACTTACAAAGTCAGTGGTAGTGCTCTTGTGGAGTGTTGTTGAACAGAGGGTCCAAGGGGCACAGGTCCGTAGCTCCTTGAATGCAGCATTGCCTGTAGACAGGGTGGTGAACAAGGCATTTGGCACCTTCAATGGTCAGAGCATTAGAACATCATGTTGTAGCTGTACAAGATATTAGTGAGACCACTTTTAGCATAATGTCTATGTTTCCAGTCACTCTGCCATAGGAAGGATGTTATTAAACTGGAAACGATCCAGAAAAAAAAATTGCAGTGTTGCGCCAGGTCTGGAACATTGGAATTATAAGGAGAGGCTGGATAGGCTGGGACTTTTTTCTCTAGAACGTCAGAGGCTGAGGGATGACCTTTTAATAGTTTATAAAATATAAGGGGCATAGAAAAAGCATAAGGGGTGGCACGGTGGCTCAGTGGTTACCACTGCAGCCTCACAGCGCCTGGGACCCGGGTTTGATTCCAGCCTCAGGCGACTGTCTGTGCAGAGTTTGAACATTTTCCCCGTGTCTGCGTGGGTTTCCTCCAGGTGCTTCAGCTTCCTCCCATAGCCCAAATGTGTGCAGGCTGGGTGGATCAGCCATGCTAAATTGCCCGTAGTGTTCAGGGGTGTGTGTGGGTTATAGGGGTGCGGATCTCGGTGGGATGCTGCAAGTGGCGGTGTGGACTTGTTGGGCTGAAGGGCCAGTTTCCACACTGTAGGGAATCTCATCTAATCTAAAAAAAGGTGAAAAGACAAGGTATTTTTTCAAGAGTTGGGGAGCCAAAACTAGATGGCATAGGTTTAAGGTGAGAAGGGATAGATTTAAAAGAGATCTGAGGGGCAACTTTTCACAGATAGGGTGCTGTATTTATGGAATGAGCTTCCTGAACAAGTGGTAGAAGCTGCTATCATTACAACATTTAAAAGACGTCTGGGGCTCGTAAATGAATTGGAAAGGGTTAGAGGGATGTGGGTCAAAAGCAGGTGAATGGGATGAGTTAAGTTTAGGGTACCTGGTCGGCATGAAAACGTTGGGGCTAAGGGCCTGTTTTTGTGCTGTATGACTCTATAAATCACCTATAGGCCCACAAAGAGCAGCCCCACTGCTGGACAAGGTATAGATTGGTAAATAATGGAAGTGTATAAGAAGGGCACCACAGTTATCATATTAATATTAATCTGCATATTGGCCAGGCAAATCAAATAAGCAAAAATAACAAGAAAGATAAATTTGTCTAAAGCATCAAGGATTGGTCCTGAGAGCAGTACAACGCACAACCTACTCAGGAACAGGTTTGGTTAGATGTACTGAAGTGTCATGAGTAGGACCAATAGCAGGTTTCATAGTTAAGTGTCCTCTAGTGGGTAGCAATCATACTAACCTATGGGTACCATTATAGATACATTGACGATCCCAAATCTCTGACATGCACAATGGCACGTACCTGATTTTCTATCATGCCAATCTGTAAGCAATTGCCAACATGCTCTTATATGCATTGCAGCTTTTCTTCAGTGGCTTCAGGATATCTGAATAAGATATCTGCATTCATACAGCACTTATAAAGTCCTTACCATATTTGTCGAAGTGGCTTATACGACATACATTTGAATAAGGTCCCTATGTCACATTCCATGATCCTCCGCGTCAGACTCCTTCATATCCCACTGCACAAAGGGGTATAATAAATTGCCCATTTGGGAATAATGAAAATGCCAACAGTAGTTCTCTTCTCTGATTCACTACATTGGAAACATGAATAATGAACTCAGCCAGCGTTATTATTTCTGGTGCTGCATTGCAACTAAAGCGTGAGCAACACATGTGCCAGAAAGCCCAAGGCCAGCAATAACATCTTGCAACTATTGAACGCTTTCCACTTGGAAAGGTCACAGCTGAAGGTTCTCCCAGAAGATACAGGAAGCCCAGAGATTATCACCCCCAATGCCATATACCCCAGATGAGCAAGACACAGCGTTTTCATAGACTGAGACTATCCAGGACATTGTCAATTAAGTAGTAACAGCCTAAAGGAATAGATGGGCATCCTATCCCAGTGGCCATAAGGTGACAGTGGCATTAAAATTTTATGCAACAGGCTGTTTCCAAGAATTAACTAGGAACTCAAGTGGGATCTCACAACCCTCACCTAAGGAGGTACCAAGGCTCTCAATGATGCAATTTGGGCTAGAATTTAATTTGAATTAGAATTTAATTCCCTATGATGACATCCATGTTGCAACCTGGGCAGTAGGCTTTTGAAATATAACCAGCTTCTCTCAGGTACAGGAGACTATACAGTGTACAAACCACCCACTGGGAATGCTATAGCACCACACAGCTCACTTCAAGAGAAGATAAAGGTTCAATTTCATCAATATATGTCATCTGTGACCATCAGTATTGGCTCTTAGAAATCTGCGCCAAATATCCTGGGAGTTGTCATGATGCCTACATGCCTGAGAACTCTCATATTCCTGTTTCATTTCAAGAGTTGGATGTTTTACAAGGATGGTGACAAAGGCTATCCTTTCCAACCATGGCTGACGACTCCATAATGACCCCCCTGGCTAAGGCTCACCAAGGAAACAAGAAAGATGATAGGCCAGTGAAAGACGACCTACTGATGTTTGCATCGGTCTAGGGGATCTTTGAGTGTATTTCAAACAGGCTGTGCCACATAATCTTAGTATGTTGTGCTCTACATAAATGGAACAGGCAGTGAGAAGATGTGATGGACTTCGAAAAGCTGAAAGAGTGGCAGCAATCTTCCAAGGAAGAAAGTAAGGACATTAACTGGGATAAACACCATTTTCAACAATGCAGTGAAAAGCAAGTGAAATGCAGTAAGCTAGATGGAACTTAATTGACACCCAATTTGAGCTTTGTAAATTTGTCGTTTCTTGAAAACCCAGTAGTTCCTATCCGTTCCCAAAGGCAAATGCAGCTTCTCTTTGCTAATTATTCTTCTCTTTTGCTGTTGCGAAACGAAAGCGATATTTTCAACCTTCTAAAGGCTTTCCAGCAAATGATGGTTCCACATTGAACACTGAGAAGATGTTGGGCTACACAGGGCATTGGGATAAAAGTAGCAGTGACCAGTGTAGTTTAGTTCTTAAATAGCATTAGATTTATGAATGTGCACTTCTACTTGCAATGAAGTGTCAGCTATGCCATCTGCGTGATCTGAGAAGCTTTTCTTTTTTGTCCGCCTCCCGCTATATTCATGGTGAAAGGTAACTCCTGACTGAAATACCAGACGAGATTCATGGCTGGTCCTTAAAGATGCTACTGATGCCAGGGATACTGAGAGGTCCTGGCAGAGTTGGGTGCTTCTGCATGTGGTGAGAGAGAAGATAGGATGAGTGAGCAACATGGGGGCATAGTGTATAGCTAATGATGTGTGTTTTGGGAAAGAGTGAGAGCGATCTTCCTCAGGCTCATGGGCAGAAGCCTCAATGAAAGTTGACACAACTGGTTTCTGGTAGATAATAAAATGTGAGGCTGGATGAACACAGCAGGCCCAGCAGCATCTCAGGAGCAGTGCTCCTGAGATTGTGCTCCTGAGATGCTGCTGGGCCTGCTGTGTTCATCCAGCCTCACATTTTATTATCTTGGATTCTCCAGCATCTGCAGTCCCCATTATCACGGTTTCTGGTAGAATTCAGTTCATAATTACGGCAAAAACCGATTGACAAGTTAATCCATGTGAAGCACTTTGAGGTGAGATAAAGCTCTTTAAAAAAAAAATCATTTGTTCCTTTTCTAAAGATAGTGCACAGAAGAATGTATATTGAGTTGACGGTAACAGTCTATTTACATGATTTTAATGTGCTCCTTGATCAGCCTGAGCCTTGCACAGAGAATTTTTCATGTTCATGGAATTGGGAACACACAGCCCTTACAGGAATATTGCTTCAAATTAACTAATTTCAGCAGTCCTGTGCCTGAACATTATTTCTTTTTCTTTTACAAAGTGCAGGAAAGCTATTTATTATTAATACCGGGCATGTCAGTTTTTTTTCTATTTTAGGTCATTGATGAATTTTGTAATATTTCTAATCTCAGAGTATGATTCAGGATATTCTGGCCTATGACAATCTTTTTGTATTCTACTATATATGAATCTGTTATTTTCCCATCTGTCTTTCTTTCACCTCACCTCTGAAGAAATTCAATGTTTTGTCTTCTTATTCATTCTCTTTCTTCCAACGGTGATGTTTGTTTTTGAGGCACTACATGGATGGTTTATCTTCTGTAAGTAGGCCATTTTTTTAATGTGGGGGGAACAATATAAACCATAGTTGATTGGCTGCTTATTGTGTACCCATTTCTTCGCAGTGATTTCAGTAAGATGAGGTATATAATAGGTAGCTGATTCATTATCACTCCCTTTGTACAGCTACTGAAATAGTTAAGTTTCATTGGCATTTGTGGGCTTGGAACACCTTTGACATTTATTCAACATTTACAGAAAGTGAGGAAATAGGATCATTGAACCTTTCGCCACAGAAGGAGGTCATTGGATCTAGTTCCTTGAACCAGACCCAATGAATCACACTAACCTAAGCATTTGTTCTCATTTAAAATAATTATCCAATTTTTTTTTGCAAGTTATCATTGAATCTGCTGGATTACCTTCCAAATATACCTTTACCACCTACAAAAGCAAGGGCTGCAGACACATGGGAATACTACAACGATAAAGCTTCCCTTCAAACACCAACACCCTGAATTCATCATCCTGGAATGAAAATCCTAGAAGTCAGTTGCTAAAAGTCACAGTGGATGCATCTGTGCCATATAGTTTGTGATGGTTCATGAAGGCAAATTACCCCCTTTTTCTCAGGGAAAATTAAGGACATACAACGAATAGTGGTCTCACCCAAATCCCATAAAGAATTTTCAAAGTTCTAGCACAATGACATAATGTACAGATTCCTGGTCTTTGAATGCATCAGCTGGTTTCATTCCTGGGATTTTCATAGACAGAATTGGTTTTGAAAAGGGCTATAAAATGCTGATTTAAGATGGCCACAGAGATCACATGAACCATACAGGTTGTTCAAGTCTCGTGAAAATGATAAAAATTCAATCAATCTGAGGTGAAATTAACATTTCCCCAAAGGGCATTTAATCAAATCAGAAAGCCACCTGCTTTCCATTGGTGAGAAGCAGAAGAAGATCCTCATCTCCTACTTGATTGACACTATTATGAGAATCTTCACACATTGGAGATAAAAGTTCACCGAGAATTATTGAACCTGGAAAACAAAACCTTAGCAGATATAGAATATTACATAAGTTTTAATCTTCAGGTCTTGATTGATTTATTAATTTCTTGTTGTCACATGTATCAAAATAGAGTGAAAAATGTTACTTTGTGTGCTATACAGGCAGATCATATTATACAAAGTACATTTGGGGGGCAGATTAGAGTACGGAAGAAATTGTTACAGCCTCAGTGAAGGTGCAAAGAGAGAGATCAACATTAATATTTGAGAGGTCGGTTCAAAAAGTCAGGGAAAAAAAAACTTTTTGAATCTATTTGTACGTGTTTTCAAGCTTTCTTCTGCCCGATGGATCTTCTTTGGCAAATGAAGAAGAAAAAGATTTTAGACTGTACAACTGAACAAAGACTGGAAAAAACTTGCCTTTTTTTCAAAAATAAAAGTATCCAGTGATAGTACTATCTGGGAAGAAACTTCAGAGAACCAAGAACTTAAGAGATAAATGCAAGATTTGCTGCTACTGCCAGTACAAGAATCTAATTCACCAACCTTGGTCTCAAGTCAGAGAAATAGGCCGTTCAACCCTTTGAGCCTGCTTTGCCATTCAATTTGATCGTGGCCAATTATCCAACTCAGTACCCTGGTCCTGCTTGTTCCCCACACCCTTTCGTCCCTTCAGTCTGAAGAGCTATATTTAACTCCTTCTTGAAAACATTCAATGCTTTGGTCTCAATTGCTCTCTATGACAGAGAATTGCACAAAATTGCCACTCTCTGGGTGAAGAACAGTCTTATCTCAGACTTAAACGGCCTACCCTGCATCCTGAAACATACCTTCAACTCTAAATTGCATATTTCTCTACATTTCTTCAATATTGGACATTACACCATTTTCACATTTTCTCTGCATGAGTGCGTTAGAAACTGCATGAAAGCTGTATGCCTGATGTGTTTATATTGTTTCTCTCAGGATAGGCAATTACTAAACTTCTTCTTTCTTTAAATTAAGGAAACTTTGGCTTGTCACTCATTTAATTCAAGGAAAATATAACCTTGTCCTAAAGAGAATTAAACCTATGTTGTGTTGAGAGTTGGCTTATCTCTTATAAGGAACAAAAAAATAGAAGTTGCTGGTTTGGCTGTATCTGTGAAGAAAAACAAAAATCAGCGTTAATGTTTCGGGACCGGTGGCACTTCTTCAGTTCTGAGGAAGGGTCTTTGGACTCAAAATGTTAACTCTGACCTTTTCTACACAGATGCTGCCAAACCTGCTGAGCTTTTCCAGCAACTTCCGTTTTTGTTCCTGATTTATAGCATTCGCATTTCTTTCAGTTTACCTCCTATCTCTGGTTGTACTGAAAAATAAACGTTTTCTTGGGTTTGTAATACTAAAGTCCTGATATTTCCACACTCTGTGTCAATAGTTTCATAGAAAATCATTACATAACTTCTGAGAATTTATAGGTACTGTCCTTGGAAGAAATAAAAGAAAAAACAGGAACTTAGATTTTGAGTAACAATAATTATTAAAATGGAACAACATCATTATTTTCAATATTCACTTGCTTCATGATAACCTTGGTTTGAAATTTGCTTTTCGACTTGCTCACTGAGCTGTGATGCCTGTCTGAATTTTAACCTTTGACTGATAATCCTTGTATCTGATTTGAGCATTTTTATAAATCTGATGTTTAGGAATTTACTATCTCCTGTAGGGTGATTGAACTTGCGTTCTGCACTTTATCATAATTGGAATTTACATTTATCCACGCTGGATGATTGAAGTTTATAGCTGAGTATTATTGTTTTGGTCTGACATTGGGGCAGTTTGTTTTTATGTTACCATTATGCTTCTCGATCAGGAAGACGTAAAATGCGGACTTTTGATTCTTAAATTAACTCTTCTGATTTAATACCTGGATTTTTATAAATTGAAACGATTTTAGAAAGAGATCAAAAACATAACAAAATGGCCACAAGAATCACCTGACTCACACAGGTTGGCCAAGTTTCGTGAAACCAATTGGAAGTGGATGAAATGTGAACTGATTTGAAATTGACATAATAACCAAGGCCAATGAAACCAGGCAACCAGGACACCAGGAAGTGTAGCAAGGTCCATACCTCTTATCAGATTTAATAACCCTCGTGAGTTTGATTGTCCATTGTAGCACTTTCAAACATTTCACATTCTGGAGATGGAACCTCACCTGTAATTATCAAGTCGAATATGTCTATTTCCATGAGACACAGAATTTACAAATATGCTGAAATTTCAAGTGGCTTCTTTAGCAAATGAGAGAGCAGATGGATTTTAGCCTGCCAACTGAACACAGGCTAAAAGACCTCTCCCTCTCAGGAAGCAGCATATCCACTGTTAGTGTTGATTGGAAGTAAAACTTAAGAGAACCAAACACTTAAAATATATCTGCAATATTCAAGAGCACTGATGGTCTAGGAAATCAAGGAACCAACTGTAGACTCAGGTGAAAACATTATGCAGCACTAAACACGTCATATTTAGATTTCCAGAAGGTCTTTGATAAAGTGTCACATCAAAAGTTGATCCTTTGGTAGAAAGCAAGGAGTGTGCATAAACGTAAGGGGACAGTGCCTGGGCCTCAACATTTTAAAACTTACATCAATGGCTTGGTTAAGAGTAGCTCAGGCATGGCAACTAAATTTATATATATATATATATATATCAGAAAAATGCTTAGGAAAGTATGTTGTGAAGCAACATAAGGAGTTTGTAGAACAATATAGCTAGCCTGAGTGAGGAGGGAAACTCTGTCACATGGAGAAAAAGGTGGGGAAAAGTGAAGTTGTTCAGTTTGGTAGGAAGATTAACAAGTAATACTTAAATCGACAATAACTGTAGAATTCCAAGGTCCAGAGAAATGTATGTCTTGCAGTGAAAGAGTCACAAAAGGTTAATATTCAGGTATGGCACATAATCAAACATAAAACATATAACATAAAAGATAGTAGGGACTGCAGATGCTGGAGAATCTGAGATAACAAGGTGTAGAGATGGATGAACACAGCAGACCAAGCAGCATCACCGGAGCAGGAAAGCTGATGTTTCAGGCCTCGACCTTTCTTCAGAGATCGAGATTTCTGAAGTGGGAAGGGTCTTGTTCTCTGTACTTATTGATAGCCTTCTTAGTGAACAACAAGGCCTCAAGGAATTCCTGTGCTTGTCTCTGTTTGGTTTGTCCCAGGGTCCTGATGCTGCCTAAATCAAACTGGTGGTCCTTCTTGCCTGTATGTATGGAGATGAGTGACTATTGGTCATGTCTTGTTGTGTCTAGTTCGTGTTCACGTATTCTCATAGCCAGTTTTGTTTTTCTCCCTTTTGTCCATTGTAATGTTTGTCGCAGTCCTTGCATGGAATCTTGTACATTATGTTGTTTCTGTTTGTAATGGATAAGAGGCTTTTGGCTTGAGTTAGCAGTTGGCGTAGGGTTGATGCAGGTTTGAGTACCACTCTGATGCCGGTGGCCGTAGGAGCTCAGATACATTTTTGATGGACGGTAATGTGAAAAGTGTGTCAGGGTGAACTGTATCTTCCTTTGGTGGTTTGTGTGACAGGCATCGTCGGATGCAACTGTTCGGGTAACTGTTGTCCTTAAGTAGTTGGTAGAAGTATCCTCTTCATTTTGGTGTAGTTCTGGGTTGCTGCAGTGTGTTGTGGCTCATTTGAACAGTGTTTCAATGCAACTCTGTTTGTGCGTGTTGGGGTGGTTACAGTTGAAATTTAGGACTTGATCTGCGTGTGTGGCCTTTCTGTATACTTTAGTCAGAAATTCCCCATTCGCCCTGTGTTCTACCATCACATCCAGGAATGGGAGCTGTTTGTTTTTTGTTTCTTCTCTAGTGAATTTGATGCCAGTGAAAGTATTGTTCATAAGTTGGTGCATTTCTTGTCATTTAGTTCATCCTAGTTTAGAACTAAACTAGAAGAAAAACACCAACTTATAACAACATTACCCAGCAGGGTAATGAAACATATGCAAACTAATGAACCAAATCTGTAAATGAGCCAATCACAGTTTGAGAATCTTTATTAAAGGAAGGATATAAAAGCAATGGAGACCATTCAGGGAAGGTTTATTAGATTTTTTGTTGGAATGGCATCACCATGATACCAGTTTGAAACAACTCTTACTTTACTTCCCTGGGGATAAAACATTGTCTACTTCACTTCCTTTGGAGAAAGTCCTTGTGCAACCATCTCCTGAAAACTTTCTGAGACCCCTCATGCTCAATGAGAGGAGTCAGAGAGGTGGGTTCCCTCTCACAGGCACTCAGCATCACTAAGAGAACTGGGTGAATTGAGAACCCTGTGACAGGCAGTCAATATCTCTGAGGAGTGATTGAGATGAAGACCCTCACAAAGAAGCAGACAGACCAGGATCAGACCTAATTGGGAGTTTAGACAAAATCAAGACTAAGGCTTTTATAGCCAATAAGCAAGTAGGAGCATGAGTAAAACAAAAGCAAGGTCCAATAGTCTATTTACATAACATATGTCTTGGTAGTCCAGGCTAGTTATCAGCACATCCTGCACTGAGTGCAAATTCCTAAATGCCACCTGTGGTCTGCATACCCATGTGCATTGGAGGTGCCTCTTGCTGTAACATGTGAAGAGGGATGATATCTTGGAAGGACCATCAAAAGAGGCCATGTGGGTTGGAGTAAAAAATATAAAAGGGACATATTGAGTGTGCACAGCAATACTTTCATAAATGGGGATAGTTTCTCCTTTTCTACTCTGCCCAGATCTCATATGGTTTTGAATATCTCCATTCAGTTTCTCATTAATCTTCCCTTCTCCAAGAAAACCAGTCCAAAATATTCCAGTCTCAGCTTCAAAGACTTCATTGAGGATAAGGAATTCTAAGGTAAAACATCCAGAATAACATAATCTGAAATTTTGTTTTGGTGATTTAACTTAACGACAGAATAACTCAAATCATAACCAATAACATAATCCCAACCAGATATGCTCTACACATGACATTGCCATGGTGCCAGTGGAAACTGAGCAATAAAGAATCACACAATTTTTGATTATTATCATTTATATGTTGTTTGTGCATCAGGGAAGCCTCACTGGACATTGGGTCCCAAATCCCAATTGTAGCATAGAGCTGGACATCGGTCTATGCCTTTTGCATGGTATCCTGTGTGAGGCATTCCACACAGTTATTGGGCAATTCTGTTGACCCAGAGTTCCCACCAACAGGTAACAATAAGGAGAGAGAGCACCAGGCAGGAGAATTGCTTGGCCCCTTTGGGCATTTCTGGTGCTCTAATTGGTGTTTTCAGCAGTTTGTGGGAAACAAGACAGAGGCCACAAGGAGTGGGCCTGAGCAGGAGGAATCAGCCTGATGCCTGTACCAAGGCTTGAAGACTGGGTGATGAAAATAGATGCAGGCGCTAATGACCCAGATGAATGGTCTGGATTTGCAGACTCCCATTGAATCTGAGGATGTCTAGAAATCTGGGTATTATGGTCCAGAAGATAAGATAATTTATTTCCCACTTCTCGACTGTGTTTCGAGTTCAATTTCAAACCCAAGTCTACTTTGCCTAAAATGTGGACAAAGGACAAAAGAAAATGGTTTGAGATCATGAATCAGCACCCATCAAGAACAGGGGACATGCCTTTCCCGTTGATTTTTATACACACACGCGCAGACACATACAGACACACACACACACAAACACACACACACACACACACACACACACACACACACACACACACACACACACATACACAATTATATATATATATATATATATATATAATGTATATTGTATTATATAAATGTATATGTACCTTATTCAGTGATATAAAACAAAAACCATCCTGATCTTTATTTCTGCTTAAGGCTTGTTAATTTTTTACTTGTCTAGTCTGATTCTGAAGTCACAGTTTAAATTAAATACAATGCTTACATCTCTATTATGCATGCCTCTCAGCATTTTAAAGTTCACAATCACATCATCACTCAACCTTTTCACCAACGAAAACAAGCTAAAAGGCATAACTTCGAGCATTAGTATCACCATGATTGGAACAGAATGCTTTTACAATGCTGCAGAATGTGGGAACAAGAGTAGGTCATTTTGCCCCTTGATCCTGTTCTGCCATTCAATTAATTTGTGGCTGTTTTGTACCAGAGCTACATTTCCCGTCTTTTCTCCAAATCTGTGATAATCTATTGGTCTCAATCCAGAATTTACAGCTTGTTAAGGGAAAGAGATCCACATTTTTTTAACAATCATTTTGGTGAAGAACTACTTCCTGATAGATTCATTCTTATGACTCAAGCAAAACAGGATATGGAATGGATTAGTTGGTTTTATTGCCAGACAATTGATCCAGAAACTCAGCTCGTGCTCTGGGGACCCAGGTCAGAATCCATTATTGTAGATTGAGGAAGTTGAATTCAATAAATAATATGTAGGATTAAGAATCTACTGAAATGCGCAAAACCATTGATAATTCGTCTTGATTCTATTGAGGGGAACTAAGGGTTACAGGAAAGCACAGTAAAGTGAATAAGAGGAATGTTGGATCAACCATGATACTAGTGAATGGTAGCGCAGGCTTCAGGGGCTGAGTGGCTTCCTCCTGTTCTTCTTTGTTATGGTCTTATGGTCTAACAATGCAGGAGTATAAACCATTCAGCAACTTGCGGAAATTCACAAGCTCAGAAGTTGCTAAACAATTTGCATATTGATGCCAAAAGGAGTGGCTCGTAAGTAATCATTTCTGCAACACATTTCAACTCATTAAGTAATCACGCCTGTCCCTTTATAGAAACCTGGAAAGCCAATCTGTATGTGGCATTATGTACTCTTGCTAATGGTCTAGGAATGCAGTCCACAATTCTATCTGTCATTCAGTGAAAACTGTAACATCTGACATCTTATTCTATGCTGAGGCCTGGCATATATTGACTGTCGTGTAGCATTAACATGATTCCCAGACGAAGTTATATCTCAGGCTTGCAGCTGCACCTCAGGTTCGTGGGCTTCTTGCTGTCAATAGAGCAACCAAAATCCCTCTGGTTCACTAATGTCTGCTATCTTCAACCTGGTCTGGCCTACGTGTGATACCAGACCCACAGCAATGTGGTTATATCTCAGCTGCTCTCTGAAATAGTCTAGCAAGCCACTCATTATATCAATTGTTACAAATCTCAATAAAGAAATGAAACTGGATGGACCACCTGGCATCAACCTAGGGACCAGAAACAATAATGGCAGAAACAGCTGTCCTGAACTTTCAAAGCCCTCCTTACTAGCATTTGGGGGGCTAGTCCCAAATTTGGGAGGGCTGTCTCATGGACCAGTCAAAAGCAGCCTGATATAATCATACTCATAGAACCATAGCTTATAGACAATGTCCTAGATACCACCGTCACCATTCCGAGATATGTCCTATGCCACCGGCAGGAGAGACCCAGCAGAGGGGGTGATCCAGTGGTGTACAGTCGGGAGGGAGTTGCTCTGCAACTCGTCAACATTGACTCCAGACCCCAAAAAGTCTCATGGCATCAGGTTAAACATAGGCAAGGCTACCTCCCACTGATGACCATTTACCATCCTCTCTGAGGTGATGAATCAGTACTCCTCCACATTGAGCAATACTTGGAGGAAACACTTGAGGTGGCAAGGAATGTACTCTGGGTGGGGAATTTCAATGTCCACTATCAAGAATGACTCAGCAGCAGTACTACTGATCGAGCTGGTCAGGTCCTAAAGGACATAGCCACTAGACTGGGTCTGCAGCAGATCATGAAGGAACCAAAAAGAGTAAAAACCATACTTGGCCTCATCCTTACTAATCTGCCAGCTGCAGTTGCACCTGTCTATGACAGCATGCAGTCCACGTGGAGATGAAGTCTCAGCTCCAAAATTCAGAATAACCTCCATCATGTCATGTGGCACTACCACTGGGCTAAATGGGAAAGATTTCAAGCAGATCTAGCAACTCAAGACTGGGCATCCATGAGGCACTGTGGATCATCAACAGAAGCAGAATTGTACTCCAGCATAATCTGCAGTCTCATGGCCTGGCATATCCCTCACTCAACCATTACCATCAATCAGGGGATCAACTTCATTCAATGGAGAGACAGGAGAACATGTCAGGAGCAGCACCAGGTTTACCTAAAAATAAGATGCCAACCTGGTGAGGCTACCAGCAAAGCGGAGGAGGAGGACCCACAAATATTTTCATCCTCAATGGTGGAAGAGCTCAACACATCAGTGCAAAAGATAAGGCTGAAGCATTCACAGCAATCTTCAGCCAGAAGTGCCAAGCAGATGATCCAATTTGGCTTCCTTTAGTAGTGTCCCGCATCACAGACACTCGTTTTCATCTAATTTGATTCTCTCCATGTGATATCAAGAAACGGTCAGGTTCTGCTCAGGCCACTCAGCTCCTAAACTCATTATATTCCCCTCTTGCCTGGATAGGTGCAGCTAACACAACACTCAAGAAGCTTGACATGTTCCAGGACAAAGCAGCCTGCTTGATTGACACCACATCCATAAGATCCACTCCCTCCACTATCGACGTTCAGTAAAAGCATTATATATCATCTACAAGAAGCACTGCAAAACTTCACCAAAGATCCTTAGGTAAGATTTTCTAAATCTACGATGAATTCCATCAGAAGAATAAGGGTAGCAGATGCTTGGGAGCACCATCACCTTCAAGATCCCCTCCAAGCCACTCATCATCCTGACTTGGAAATATGTAGCCATTACTTTTCTGTCACAAGGTCAAAATCCAGGAATTCTCTCCCTAAGTGCATTGTGGGTTAAGCTACACACATAGGCTGCAGTGGTTTGAGCAGACAACTCACTAACAACATACAAGGGCAAGTAGAGACAAGTAAGAAATGCTGACTAGCCAGCTATTCCCATATCCCACAAGTGCATAAAACTAAAATCTATATCTCAATTACACTTTTTATTTTAAATACATTAATTAGATAACTCTCCATTCCCTAAACAAGATGAAATATAAATAAGTTCACAAAAACTGTCTTCATAATTTAAGCCGTTTAAGTTTAGTTATAATTAGAGGGTGGCACAGTTACTCAGTGGTTAGCATTGCTACCTCACAGTAGCAGGGACCTGGTTTCGGTTCCAGCCTTGAGTAATAGTCCGTGTCGAGTTTGCATGTTCTGTCTGTGTGGGTTTCTGCCAGGTGCTCCGGTTTCCTTCCTCATCCAAAGATGTGCAGGCTTTGGTGGAATAGACATAGTGCATACAGTGTTCTGGAACCAGAGTTGGGGATTGGGATATTGTTTGGAGGGTCAGTGCTGACTCAATTGGCCAAATGGCCTCTCCCTGCACTGTAGGGATTCCATGATAATTCCGGCGACTCCATGTTTTGATACTTCTGTGTATATTTCCTGTGTTTTGATGCTCAAAATTGAGCACAGATTTCCAAACATAGTCTGACTAAGGCTCTGTACAACTGATCTTATGCCTTTCCACTTGTATTTCAACTCCCTTGGTATACAGGCAAATATTCCTTCAGCTTCTTTTGTGTTCTGTCTGTACCGTCACACAAATTGCTAGTGAGTTTGTGTACAGAGACCTAAATGCTTTTCTCTTCCAGAGATCCTAGTTTCTAATCATGAAGAAATTGTTCCAATTTATCTTTCTCCAATTCTAAAAGTATGACCTATCACATTGAACTCCATCTACCACAGATTTTCCCATTTACTCAGTCTAACTACTTTTCCTTGTATAACAGCTCCAATGTACCCAGGTTACTATCCTTAAGTTTATTGTCATCAACACGACTCTATTTCTTCATCCGAGTCATTATTGTATGTCATGTACTTGAGTTTCCACCACAGATCCCTGGGGAACACACTTATTTACGAATCAGAAAATAATCCCTTCATATTATGTCTTTCCTCCCAGCCAATTATAAATATATGAACTAGGAACCGGGGTAAGCTATTAGGAACACTTACAAAGATTAATTCCCTGTCCTTTCAGTTTTGCTGATAATTTCATGCCGAACTTTAGTGTAAATAGTCAAATATACAAATCAAGTGTGGTTGAAACATATTTTCTATGACTGGGCTACAGATCAAGTTTGTTACTCATCCTTAATTGAGCTTGAACTGAATGGCACGCAAAACATTTTCATAAAGGGTATGAGAGTTAACTGTGTTACTATCAGTCTGGAATCACATATAGATGTAAAGGGGAACCAGATGGGTCTTTCAAAAAATCATAGGTACTTTTATGGTCACCATGTAATTCCTTTTCAATTCCAGAGTGTTTTAATTGAATTTAAATTTCACCAGCTACTATGGTGGGATTTGAAGCTACATCACAGGGCATTGTGTATTATCTAGAATCCAGGGTTGCTTGCCCAATGACATTGCCACTATGTCAACATCTCATCCAAGTGCCTCTGTATTCAAAAGTCTATATGATCCATCAAAATCATATAGAGCTTGTGATCAACCACATCAGGACCCCTTACAAGCCACAAATCAACATTTGCTCTTTTGTCAACAGTTACTGCTCATCCAAGAATAACTCCAATTCGTTTTCCATACATTGCTTTTAATTTACTGATATATACTAGAATACACTAGGATGCAGCATTGCCCAATGACCTCGAGATCTATTATATAATCTAGACAGCTAAAAATTCATGTGAGGAGCAAAAATTTGAATCATTTTTTCTATTGTGGGTGGTTCCTGTCTGTTTGATGATAAATTGCCAAATAAAAACAAGAACTGGTCTCATCCTTTGCAAAGTAAATAACCTTGCAATAAACAACTCAAATACTTTGAACACTAGGAGTAAGAACAAATTTACTTTTCAGTCTTTCTATGGAGTGGCCAATAACATCAAATATTTTAAGTGGAAGATCTTTTACTCACTTACGACAGAAATTATGCTGTTTGCTGATAAAATACGTGGTACTTTGCAAAAGTACGTTTTTGCCAAAAAGTAAAAATTGGAAATAATTTCAATGAACAGAGTTTGGAGGATGAATTAAAACATCAGTTAGAATTTCTATGTAGTCTGCTCAGATGCAGTCCGTTGGCTTACTGTCAGTTGATATTTCATTCTGAACTATCTTACTTGAAAGTTTTTGGCAGTGGTATTTGCCACTGTCATCCACTCTTAGGGATAGGGTGAAGAGGCAAATCTCACTTTCCCTCAGCCAGAGCAGGAATTAAACCACCATTGTTGTCACTCTGCTGAATGACACACTAGCCATCTGAGTGGGTATCTCACTGGGTAGGAGATAGGGTGTGGAAATGCCTTTGACCTTGATTAACCATGTGAGGTCATTCAATCTCTTGCTGGTCTGCTGCCAGTATCTAAAATCCATGAACAAGGGGTTGTCACTCTTGGCCACCTCTTCCACTCCCTGCTGAGGATTGAGAGTCTGTTAGCCACCAACAAACATATACAATGTCTGTACCTCTGCACCTCCATAACCAGCGCAGCTAGCACCTGGAGCCCTCTCTACAATATTAATGGTTGCAGCCTTCAAGAGTTGCAGCATGTGTTCAACTAGAGCAAACTAGCTATACCGTGTGACCCCAGCCTTACAAAGTGATAGCAAGTAGCACAAAAACAGAGTCAGCAGTGAGGTAATCCTCTCAGCTACACACGGCAATCAGGCAAATAAAGTGGGAGCAGCAATTTTGCATGTTTTTCATTTGTGATGGAATGCGCACTTTCGGACACAAATTGCAACCCTTGTGTACAGAAATGGTATAAACACGCATTTTAAGTCTTGTGTGCTTTGTGATCCGTGTGCTTTCAGACCAATGGGTGATACATTTCTAATTATTCTTTGAAGGACTGTGAGCATCACTGACATTTGTTACACATCTCTAACTGCCCGAGAATTGAAGGGCTAACTCACCATTTTAGAGTACAGTTAAGGGTCGACTGCATTGGCGTAAGTCTGCAATTAAGCACAAGCCAAACTGCATAAAAGCAGAGGAATTCTTTCCCAATATGATATCAGCAAGCCTGATGGATTTTTGTTAGAATTATTCATCATTTCATGGCCACCAATGCTGAGAATAATTTTCAATTCCGGACTTCTTAATTGTCCTTAATTCATCTGCTTAGAGCATTAGGTGGGTCTCTTGATTATTCGTCCTTTGATGTTTGGTTTGATTGAAAAGCAACATGCACAAATGGTATTCCCAGACTGCTGTAGTCATATGACCTCTAAAATACATATCTTTCCAAAATGAATGGCCTACTCCAGCACCTATTGTCTATTGAATAGAAATAAACCAGCCAGGATTAAAATGCTCATTAAAAACAAATGGCTTCAGCCTTTTTCCTACCTGCCGTTATTCACATTGTAGGGAGTATGAAGGAAAACTGGAATAATTTCCATGCATAATGCAGAATTTTGAACAAGTAAGAGTTGCGTTGAGAAAAATAGAACAGTTGCAAGCTTCCATAATTTTATCTCTGTTGGGAACAGCTTGTTTCAAATCACATTTCACCTTAAATCTCTTTGAAGAACAGAAAACAAAAGCTCATGGTAGAAATTTTAACAGCTTTATAAGCACACTTTGAACCCTAAGCGAACACTACTTTGTTCGAACTCTGGGTTAAAAAGAGCATGCTGATGGATATGTGAACACAGTAACCAGCTCAAAGGGTCATGCCACTATGGCACCTGGAAAAAGATATCATTAAAGATAGAATCATCTTAGGCATGTGAGATCCTGCCATGAGAATATGGCTACTAAATGAAGAGAACCTGACCCTTGAAAATGTTGCCAATACGTACAGAAGCTTTGAGTTTGTAAATCAACAGCTACAATGTATACATGGGAGATTGGGTGAACGTGTCCACAATGTGGAAAAGTAATCCAGAAGAATATATTATGTTGATAAGTAAGCATCACTTTTCAAATGTAATAATGTGGAGAAAAGCAACAGCTATCCACAGAAGAGGAAACAGAGAAACAATGCTGAAAAACAAGTTGAACTATCATAGATGCCACTACAGAAGACAAACGCAAGCCTGTCTAGAATAGAAAAAAAACTGTGTTTTAATTATAAGATGCAAAACAATTTCGTAAATATGTGTCTAGCTAGGAAGCAGACGAACACCCCTACAAAAACTTTAAAGGTGATTGCTAGAAAGATGTCAGACAATGATTTGGATAAATCAAATGTGGATACTAGTGAGACGTCAGACAAAGAGCAGATTGACAACAGGGTCTAAAGGAAAAAAAGAGGCTTGTAGCTATGGTAACAAAGCCAGCAGAATGAGAGCATCAAATTAATATGAAGTGCCAGATAGATGCTCTTGCTTTTTATAATATTATCGGTTTCACAGACCGGTGTAAAGTTATACCAGATGGTAACCCAAAAGTCAACCTTCGATGTTAAATGTGAGGCTCAGTGACAGAACAATGGCCACCTTAAGAGGATGAATTAATCCAAGAGCTCAACTATGTGGCTAGACAAACGGCTTGGAATTCCAGACATCCAACATGAAGGAAAAGCAACTCATCTCAGCAGAAGCAAATTGAAATCTTGAACCAAAGCCTCAAATGGCCCAGAAGAATTTCTAATGGTGGAAGATCACATTGACTGAATAAAAACCAAAGGAACAGTGCGAAGTAGAAAGGGTCAGACATGAGGAACACAATGGAACTTTGGCATTGAAGTCGCAAACTGGAATAGATGCCACATTTGATTGTGCTTATCTTTTCTAAATCCCATGCTATTTCTTCCAAAAAACTGTATTTTGGATTTTGCTGAATGACAAACGCTAGACTAGCAAGGTGGAAGTTTTCTGTTTTCTGTCTTCATTGTTTCCCGATCAGGGGTATCATATCAGCAGTGTTCCAATCCCTTGAAAAATTCCTAGAATCCAATGAAGTTTGGAATATTTTGACCTATGTCTCTTCTAACTCGCAACCACTTCCTGAAAACAAAATCCTTGGATACAGATCATTAGGTCCTGACAATTTATCCTATTAGTTTGTTTTTACAAAACCTTTCACCACCTGTTTACTTGATATCTTTTGGCTTTCAGTGTCCTCCATCATGAAAACTGATGCAAAATCTTTATTTTATTATCCGCTATTTCCATATTCCCCATTTTCAATCCCCTAGTTGTATCTTCCAAGTGTCTAGCACTCAAATTTGTTTTATTTTTATATCCTTTCAAAAGCTCTTGCATTATTTCAGTTTACGTTCATAATCAATTTTCTCTTTTTATTGGCTTTTTAGTAGTCTGCTACTGGTTCCGAAAAATAATTCTGCCAGTTTCTGCAGCTTTATATGTGTTTGTGATTGGATACTCTTATTGACTACATTGTTCACCCTGTTCATCCTTCTCATCAAGTCTTTCTTTTTGACCAGAGTACTTTTTTTTTGGTGAGCAATCTGAAATATCTGCATAAATATCTGCCTCTACTTATCTACTGAACTTCACCTTAGTCTATTTTACCAGCCTGCTTTAAAAAATTCTTTCATCAAATCTCTGTACTCATCCATTTTATGCTGAAGGCACTTGTTTGGGCACTCAAGTTGCTCTCCCTCAAATTGAATTTGGAATTCTGCCACATTGTAATAATTTAACCAAGAGTATGCTTAACTATGAGACCTCTTATTAATTCCACCACATTACACATTATTCAATCTAAAATAGGCTGTCCCTGACGAGGCTGTACAGTGTATTGCTGTAAGACACAATGAGAGAACAGGAAGAATTATATAGGTACTTGGAAATTGGAGGAAGCCATTTAACAATTCAAACAGTCATTCAATCATATCATGTCCATGTATAAAACTATAAGATTTAGGAGCAGAAGTAAGCCATTCAGCCCACCCAGTCTGCTCTGCTTTCCAATGAGATCATACCTGATCTGATAATCCTCAATTCCACTTAATTGCCTTTTCCCCATAACCCCGATTCCCTTCCCAAATAAAATCTGTCTATCTCAGCCTTGAATATAATCCATGGTCTCAACAACTCTCTGTGATAAAGGATTCCACAGATTCACTACCCTCTAAAAACAGAAATTCCTCCTTATTTGTTTTAATTGTATAACATCTTATTCTTAGGTTATGCTCTCTGCTCCTAGGCTCTTCAACAAGGGGAAACAACTATGCCACATCTACCTTGTCAATTCACCTAAGAACTTTGTATGTCTCCACAATGTCACCACTCAAAGAGTACAGGCCCATACTACTCAACCAAGCATGTGGTGGTGATGGCCTTGTGGTATTATCACTGGACTGTTAGTTCCTGAGACCCAGATAATGTCCTGGGGACCTGAGTTTCAATCCTGCCACACAGATGGTGGAATTTGAATTCAATAATTATCTGGAATTAAGAATCTAATGATGACTGTGAATCTGTTGTCATTTGTTGGAAAAACCCCTCTTGGTCACTAATGATTTTAGATAAGGAAACTGCCATCCTTACTTTGTTTGGCCTATGTGAGACTCCAGACCCATATCAATGTGGTTGATTCTCAACTGCCCTCTGGGCAATTAGGGATAGGCAATAAATGCTGCCTTCATTCTGTGAATGAATAAAAGAAACATCTAATCATATGAGAGCCCTTGCATGCTTGGTATCAACCTAATGAACCTTCTTTGGACTGTCTCCAATTCTAGTATATGTTTACTTTGGACAAAGGGCCCAAAAGTATTCTCTCTGTCCAAACTGTTGTCTGATTTGTGCCTTGTATAGCTTTACCAAAGGCCAACGTTCCATTTACTGGACCCTCTCCTTTCACTCTAAGTTCCTGTCCATCGCAGAAGAGATCTCTTGACTCTTGGCATCAGGTAGGCAACATTACCTTTGTGACCCTCAGCCTTTGTTACAGAGAACAGTATCTATTCCTCCAAACTGTTTCTATCTCTTATTACCAGTGCATTTCTCTACTTTCCTTCCCACTTGAATCATGTTCTGCACCAAGATGCTGTGGCTAGTTTGCTCATTCTCCCTGTAGCCTGTGTCCTCTTCAACACTAGGGGCAAGAACCTTCTGCCCATTGAACAAGATCATTGGCTGATGCTCTTCCAAAGCCAAATTCTGGATAGTAATACCTGCTTCTCTTGGTCACACTCTCTTGTTCCTTGAAAGATATACTGAGGGGTGTGACCGTGCCCTCGAACACAGCGTCCGGGTAACTGTCCCATTCCTGGATGAGTCACAACATCCGCAGCTTGGATTCCAGTCACCAACTCTTAATAGATGTCCCTTGAGCAGTTGACACTTGCTGCGGATGTGTTCACCGTGGGCATCCATCAGCTGCCACTTACTATAGTTCCAATACACTGCCTCTTTAGTCTATTCTAGTCATTAGTTAGTATGTTAAATATTCTAACAGTGAATATCCCAACTGTACTCTTGCAGTCAAAATGTTCATAATAATGAAAATAGTATATTTCTTTTTTCTAGATTACTGAAGTGCAATCATGTCCAAATGTCCTTCCTAGTCAGCCTTTACCATGAGGTACATACTGCGGGCAGACATCTTAAGTTCACCAGTGAAGACTGCATGTTGAACACATTGCTGTGTTGTACCCTCAAAATAATTAGCACTACACTATCACCTCCCCAGATGGGTTTCCACATATGCAGCAGCTGTCATAATTCAAATCCAAATATTATTCTTTTTCATCATTGCCTGTCTATAATATATTGCTTTGATCATAACTGAGTAGGAAATAGTTTGGAATTGTGGAACTCTGAAGATGAAAGAAGCATGGCTAGCATTTCCTTGTGGAGAAAGAGTGAACTGGAAATTCTTCCTTTTCCTTGTTAGGCCCCTGAGATGTAAACTGCTGAGTGGTTCTTCAAGATTTGCAACATTTTGATGTTCTTTTTGTCATTTGAAATTGTGCGGCATATGGCATTTGTCAAACAAGATTATAGCCTTTGTGGGAACATGCACTAACAAGCGTACATCTACTGAGTTATGCTTCTGAATTGCTAAACTGTACCTTTAGCTACCTAATCTGATGCATAGTGCTAATCATCTAGTGAATAAACAGGAATTCTTGCTAAATTCTGGCGTCAACATTGAATAAATAAAAAATGTAGGTCACTTCATTCAATTACCAAAATAAAAATTGTTCCACACACCTGCATGAAATATGCACCAAAACACAAGAGAGCTCAATTAATTATGGAGATAGTTTGTATACAGCATTGGTGAAAATGTCAGCTGCTAAATTGACCTAAATTTTCCAATTTTTGGACAATTGTTTTTGAAAGATTATTTTTGAACATTGTAGGTGTGTTTGTTGAAAGTTTAACACTCTGGCTTTCTGCCATTAAAAGCAAAATGAAAATCCTATTAGCAACAGATGTCATAGAGACAAGCAATTTGGAACCAGGTGTGGGCTGGAAACTGATGCTTCATTCCAGCAGGCATGCATACCTTATACCCAGAAATTTTGAGCTGCCAATCCTGTGCATCGGTCAGCCAAGTCTGAGTAAGTGCTGTTAAGAAAGGAGTTTCAGGATTTTGACCTAGCGACAATGAAGGAATGAAAGTGTAGTTACGTGTCAGGATGGTTTCTGGCTTGGAAAAGAACTTGCAGATTATAATGTTTCCATATATTTGCATCCTTTCACCTTCTAGCAGATAGAAGCGACTGTGTTGCCAAAAGAGGTTTGGTGAGTTATTTCAGTGCTTGTAAATGATACCCACTGCTAGCACTGTGTAATGGGGATGAAGGGAGTAAATGTTGAAACTAGTGGATGCATGTAAATCAAGAGAGCTACTTATTCCTGGACAGTGTTGACCCCTAACATAGCCTTGCAATCTCTCCAGCAGTCACTAGTCAATAGGTCACAGTGGTTCTGGATTGTTGGTTTGACTCCTCTCCTTGACTCTCTTCTTATTATCTCTCTGTGGCAGCTGTTATTGTTGAGAAGGCCTTTATGTCATTTTTGATGTTTCGTCACCATTTTGGACACAGCTGGGCATCTTCTTCCCGTATGCTGAAGTTAACAGAGCAGATGTTTTTGTGGTCCCTGTAGAAAAGATTCATGAATTCCCCAGCAAAATTTTGAGTAGACAACTCACTTAAGTAATCTTGAAATGGTAATTCTGATGGTGTGCCCTATTCACACGAGGCTTTGTGAAACTATCATGATCTCTACACATTTCATATCTTTGTCTAGAGGATGTTCTTTTGTCTCACACTTGCTTTGAAAAATATTTGTCGGACAGCCTAGATGATACTGTTTTAGGGCCTTGACATAAGTCAAAGTTGTCCGAGCCTCAACAATAGTCTTTAAAAGGGAATGGGGCAATGAAATAAAAATCAAACTTTGTTTTCAAATTTTTCATTCTGTGCACCAGGTGGAGTTCAAGTTAACCTGGTTCTTCCAAAGAAATACAGAAAATTCCAAGCTGCCATCCATGGTCTCCCACCTGAAGTTTTTATTGGTCACACATGCGGCTAGTTTGGCATCTGACCTGGTCAAAGTTTTCAATGCTATGACCTTTTAAACTGCATCACAATGTCCTGAATAGTATCTATCACTTACTGGTTTTATGTAAGTGAGTTGTTTCAATTGGTTTCCAGAATACCCGGGGCTGATATCTTCAGACATAAATTCCAGCCTCATGTTGCAGAATCCAGTCAACAGTACATCCAGTTAAAAACAATTGAACGAAAGTACGATAAATGCAGAAAAGGTATTAAAGTATTTTCCTTCAGAATTTTGGACAAGGTTTTCAATTTCCTTTCTCTTTCTACAGTGAGTAATGATAAAAACAAATATTTTAAAAATGAATAGGTCATCTTTTATACTGCAACACCTTGATTGAGGGATAAATTATTAATATGGATATTAGAATTCTCCTCTTCCCAAATAGTTCTGCTCATCTCTATGTTTACACAAGGAGACGACAGGACCTTCACCTTTAACATCTCAAGCAAATAGAACACCTCTGGCAATGCACATTCTTTGCATGTTACACTGGAGTGTCAACCGAGATCATATGTTTGAGCTTTGGAGTGGGCTTTGATTCTGTAACAAACTGATTCAAGGCCAAGAAGACTACAACTGTTACAATAACAAATATTCTTTGATTTGGCATGATTGTGGGTGTGTGATTAAATATCAAAGAATATCTTAAACAGAATTTTTTTTGTGTGTAGCAGCTTGTTATGATTTGGAACAGACTGCCTAAAGAAATGGATTATAAAGGAACACTTTGAAAAGGAGTACAAACATCCTCTGATCCTGCAGGGACCAGGTGAGACACAAGGTTCTTTACTTACTAGTTTATTCAAGCATATAGAGGGGAGTTGCACCCATAAATTATGGTGCATAAGCCCCCCAGTCAACTTCAATACATCAGCCATACATTCTTTTAGAGATAACAGTTTGTTTATATCTACCAGTCATTATGATACACATTCTTACTGTCCTATCTCTGTCCAATTGTGTCTGCTTACACACAATTAGATTACCCCTCAGATTCTTGGCATGCATGCACGATTTTACTATCTGATCATAACCAAAGCACATTACATGAAAACTTTGACCCTTGTCTAGTTTCGTAACCCATGACTTCTACTGATTTGCCAAGCCTCCTTCTCTGTTCTTGTCCTTTATCCCTTCGCATCGCCTCCCCCTCACACTTCAAATGAAATTAGGAGCACACTTATAAAAAGGAAAGCTTTGTCAGATGATGGATGTTGGGAGTGAAAATGGGGATTGGGGCTATTTGGACGGCTTATTTGAAGAGATAGTACAAGCAGGATTGGCTGAATGGTCTTTTTATATGCTGCATGATTTTGAAATCAATATGATGTCATGCATTTTGGGTATTTTTCTTTGCTATTTGAAAAGACAAGAAGAGCTTATATTGACAAAGTCAGAAAGGAATGGTTAAATGTAAATGATTATTGATCAATTATGTGTGATATTCATTTCCTCAATGTAATGGAACTTTATTACTCATCAGTGCGTCTCAGGAATCATGCACACCTCACGGGCTGTAATTTTCTCAATTGAGGTTATGCCCTTAATTTTAAATGCTACACAATTACATAAACATTTTATTATTAAATTTTAATTCTCTCTTCATCTTGTTTTACTATGTTTAATTAAATGAATTGATTAGTAATGATCATGGCAAGGTCAGTTTATCGGACAGTTTTAACTGCATGGGCAAATATTGATGCTGGGATGGCTTATTCTTGATTTGTTATGCTTTGCAGAGAGTGAAATGGTGTTGAAGGCTCCTTCACAGCCCTTGACAGTGATAAAAGCTGACACTTGAACAACACTCAGTAATATGTTTCCTCCCACAATAATAATGACGCCAAAAATGATCCTTCTTTTTCAGAACTGTAGCCATGGTGTGGAGGTGCTGGTGTTGTACTGGGGTGGACAAGTTCAGAGATCACTCAACACCAGGTTATAGTCTAACAGGTTATTTGAAAACACAAGCACTCAGAGCCTCACTCACCTGAAGAAGTAGTGATGAAGGGTCTAGGCCCAAAACGTCAGCTCTTGTGCTCCTGAGATGCTGCTGGACCTGCTGTGTTCATCCAGCCTCACACTTTATTATCTTGGATTCTCCATCATCTGCAGTTCCCATTATCTCTCTCAAAGAGAATTCATGGAATGTTTGCAGGATGGCTTTTTGGAACAGCTTGTGATGGAGCCCACAAGGGAGCAGGCTATTCTGGACTTAGTGCCGTGTAATGAGCCAGACTTTATAAAAGATCTTAAAGTAAGGGAACACTTAGGAGGCAGCAATCATAATATGGTAGAGTTCAGTCTGCAGTTTGAAAGAGAGAAGACAAAATTGGATGTAATGGTGTTACAGTTAAATAAAGGTAATTACAGGGGCATGGGAGAGGAATTGACGAAAATCGACTGGAAGCAGAGCCTAGTGGGGAAGACAGTAGAGCAACAATGGCAGGAGTTTCTGGGTGTAATTGAGGACACAGTACAGAGGTTCATCCCAAAGAAAAGAAAGATGATCAGGGGTGGGATTATACAGCCATGGCTGACAAAGGAAGTCAGGAAATATATCAAAGAAAAAGAGACAGCCTATAAAGTAGCCAAGAGCACTGGGAAATCAGAAGATTGGGAAGGCTACAAAAACAGACAGAGGATAACAAAGAGAGCAATAAGGAAGGAGAAGATCAAATATGAAGGTAGGCTAGCTAGTAATATTAGTAATGATAGTAAAAGCTTCTTTCAATACATAAGAAACAAACGAGAGGCAAAAGTAGATATTGGGCCGCTCCAAATTGATGCTGGGAGGCGAGTGATGGGAAATAAGGAAATAGCTGAAGAACTTAACAAGTACTTTGCGCCAGTCTTCACAGTGGAAGACATGAGTAGTGTGCCAACAATTAGGGAGAGCCAGGGGGCAGAGTTGAGTATGGTAGGCATTATAAAAGAGAAAGTGCTAGAAAAGCTAAAGGGTCTAAAAATTGATAATCTCCGGGCCCCGATGGGCTACATCCTAGAGTAGTGAGGGAGGAGGCTGAGGAAATAGCGGAGGCTTGTTTGTGATCTTTCAAAAGTCACTGGAGTCAGGAAAAGCCCCAGATGATTGGAAAATTGCTGCTGTAACTCCCTTGTTTAAGAAAGGATCAAGGCAAAAGATGGAAAATTATAGGCCGATTAGCCTAACCTCGGTGGTTGGCAAAATTCTAGAATCCATTGTCAAGGATGAGATTTCTAAATTCCTGGAAGTGCAGCATCAGATTAAAACAAGTCAGCATGGTTTTAGTAAGGGGACGTCATGCCTGCCAAACCTGTTAGAATTCTTTGAAGAGGTAACAAGTACGTTAGACCAGGGAAACTCAGTAGATGTTATCCATCTAGACTTCCAAAAGACCTTTGATGCAGTGCATCACGGGAGGCAGCTGAAGAAGGTGAGGGCCCGTGGTGTTTGAGGTGAGCTACTGGCTTGGATTGAGGATTGGCTGTCTGACAGAAGGCAGAGAGTTGGGGTAAAAGGCTCTTTTTTGGAATGGCAACTGGTGATGAGTGGTGTCCCGCAGGGTTCAGTGTTGGGGCCACAGCTATTCACCTTACATATTAATGATCTGGATGAAGGGACTGGGGGCATTCTGGCGAAGTTTGCCGATGATATGAAGATAGGTTGACAGGCAGGTAGTACTGAGGAGGTGGGGAAGCTGCAGAAAGATTTAGACAGTTTAGGAGAGTGGTCCAGGAAATGGCTGCTGAAATTCAATGTGAGTAAATGTGAGGTTTTGCACTTTGGAAAAAAGAATACAGGCATGGACTATTTTCTAAACGGTGGGAGAATTTGCAAATCAGAAGTGCAAAGGGATCTGGGAGTGTTGGTCCAGGATTCTCTAAAGGTTAACTTGCAGGTAGAGTCTGTAATTAAGAAGGTGACTGTAATGTTGTCGTTTATCTCAAGAGGGTTGGAATATAAAAGCAGCAAAGTGCTTCTGAGGCTTTATAAAGCTCTAGTTAGGCCCCATTTAGAATACTGTGTCCAATTTTTGGCCCCACACCTCAGGAAAGACATACTAGCCCTGGAACGTGTCCAGCGGAGATTCACACGGATGATCCCTGGAATGATAGGTTTAACGTATGATAAACGGCTAAGGATCCTGGGGTTGTACTCATTAGAGTTTAGAAGGTTGAGGGGAGATCTAATCGAAACTTACAAGATAATGTATGGTTTAGAAGGGGTGAACGCTAGAAATTTGTTTCCAATAGGCGGGGAGAGCCATGGGCACAGCCTTAAAATTAGAGGGGGTAAATTTAAAACTGAAATGAGACGACATTTCTTCAGCCAGAGAGTGGTGGGCTTGTGGAATTCATTGCCACAGAGTGCAGTGGAGGCCAGGACATTGGATGCCTTCAAGGCAGAGATCGACAAATTCTTGATCTCAAAAGGAATCAAGGGCTACGGGGAGAGTGCAGGGAAGTGGTGTTGAAATGTCTATCAGCCATGATTTAAATGGCGGAGTGGACTTGATGGGCTGAATGGCCTTACTTCCACTCCTATGTCTTATGGTTTTATGGTCTTATGGACTATAACCTGATGTTGTGTGATTTCTGACCTCGGTACATTGGGAGCATGGGAGAACAGAGAATGCGTTTGAGTTTTGGTTGATGGACTGATGAAAAGTGATGGCCATCTTCATATTCCAGCAGCAAAGAGTCCTCCCATTTTGAGCTTCCAGTCAAATTATTATCCGGCAGGCAGTGGCCAAACAGTCTCCAATCTCACTGTATTGAAATGTTAGCTTAGGTTCGGGTGACTGTCAGGAAGTTAAATTGTTCGAAGTATGGATGACCATGATCAGCATTACTTTTAGTTGGAGGTGTGGGGGGTTTTGTGGGGATTTGGAGGGGTATTCCAAGACTGACAGAAGCTAAAATATTTTTGGATCTCCCGCTGCCTCTGGATTTACAAATAAAAAGAGTGAAACTCACCTTTTGGTGAACAATTTGTCTGTGGAATGCCTCTTTATATGATCAAGTACCAGAAGTAAGGTTGGCCGGTTGTGTGACACAATTTGTTGCTTCAAAACCACATCACAGATATTAATAGATAGTGAGGCCAATGCAACCACCACCAAACAAAGGAGTCACAGGTAACCCAACCCTTCACCCCACCATCTGAACGAATCAAGTTGGAACCTGGTTGAATATGCAGGTCTCAGTTGTTTGGATTCCTGTGTTTAAGTTTATTTTATATATGGAGTATGTTGTATAACAATGCAACACAAGATTATTGACACATTCTTCTTACACTCAGTGAATTCATTGTCAATTGTGAGTCTGTAAATCCCTGGAGGAGAGAGATTCTTTCTCAATCAGGACACAGTGTGGTGCCCTGGTACTGTATGAAAGCTGCTACTTCACATAACAACATTCTAAAACAGGATTAGAGCAGCCTTATACTCCATTCAGCATGCATTTTTGAATATGTCTATGTAGTTTTATCTTTATACTTATTCTCACATATCATACTGTTTTTCTCCTTCAGCTCTAGAATGCAGATTGTAGTTTTATGCTGAAATTAATGAAATGTAATTTGTTTCCGTCCTCATAACATCACTTTGCTGTTCATGTCCATCTTGCATACCACTCATGAAATCATTCTGGTGGTTCTGCCTCTGGAATCAGGGCCACACTATCAAACCTAGTGGTCTGTGAAATTGGTCTCGGACTGCCCTTTATGTGGGCATCAGAGGGCACATTTGAGAAGCAAAAAGACACCTGGTATGAATATAAAAACCAAAAGAACTGCGGATGCTGTAAATCAGGAACAAAAACAAAGTTGTTGGAAAAGCTCAGCAGGTCTGGCAGCATCTGTGGAGGAGAAAACAGATTTAACATTTCAGGTCCGGTGACCCTTCTTCAGAACTCAGATTCATATCTGGTATGAATACGTAGCTTTCTGCCACAAATTGATTAAAGTTCTTAAGTACAAGCATACAATGAACAGCAAGAAGTAAACAGGAGATTCTGGGCTTAGGTATTAGTGATGTTGGTGCCTTATTTGGGTAGCATGGTGGCTCAGTGGTTAGTATTGCTGCCTCATGGCATCAGGGAGTCAGATTCAATCCCAGCCTCTGGTGACTGGGGTTTGTACATCTCCCTGTGTCTGTATGAGTTTTCTGTGGGTGCTCCAGTTTCCTCCCACAGCCCAAGGATGTACAGGCTAGATGGTTTAGCCATGGCAAATGTAGAGGCAGGTGGGTCTGGGTGGGATGCTCCTTGGAGAGGTGGTATGGACTTGCTGGGCCAAACGGCCTTCTTGCACACTGTAGGGATTCTATGTATTATGCCTTGCCATTGATGCTGTAGATAGATCATCATTTAGCTACAAACCAAGGTTTTGTTTGTTCAAAAGGTATTTGGCATGTCCCAGGACTGTTTCAAGTTGTGAAATCCTGCAGGATATGTGTGAGAATAGGAAGTACAAAGAACTGAAAAAACAGAAATTGCTGGAAAAACTCAACAGGTCTGGCAGTGTTTGTGGAGAGAAAGCAGAGTTAGTGGTTTGGATCCTGTGAACTAGTCTAAAGAAAAATCATTGATCCCAAAAGCGCCAGGGAGTGAAAAGCTTGTTGTGCAAGCAATTGTAACTGCAAATCCCCGTACTCCCAATCTCACATGTCTTACCTTCCTTAGGCCAATAACCATCGCGTTCCATAATATAAGTGTTACAACCTTAATTATACATGAAATCACGCCCCATTGCTTAGAAACATTAGCTAAGCAACCTTGTGCATCAATTTAGTGCCTTAATTTCCAGGTATTTTTCCTCACGTTCCTACACATTGTTAACACTGTGCCTGAGGCAGGAAAGCTGCTGGCTATCCAGAGGGCCAGATTGCACTCATCGGCAGAGGGTGATTTTAAGTGACTCCGAAGGCCCAGCTTTCAATTGAGCCAATACCTCAGTGCAGAATACCAGGCTAATTGGCAGACAGTAGAAATGGCTGACACAGATTGGCAAGGTTGGGAAATCAAATGCCATTAGCTTGGGAGAAGACAACAGGTTCATGGCTCCTGGAACCACGCCCACCTCATGGGATGGTGCTCTTAGTCTTATTTTGGAGGACAGATTGCTGTAGTGCTGTGTCACCTTCACACTTTGTAATCCAAAGTCCTTATAAGACAGTCTGAATTTGCATAACAACCAATGATTTGGTTTTCAAATCATTGAAAAATCAATGATTTTTCTTTAGACTAGTTCACAGGATCCAAACCACTAACTCTGCTTTCTCTCCACAAACACTGCCAGACCTGTTGAGTTTTTCCAGCAATTTCTGTTTTTTTCAGTTCTTTGTACTTCCTATTCTCACACATATCCTGCAGGATTTCAGGTGGCAGGTGGGAGATCATGAGTTGCCATGATCTCCATCTGAGCTTCCTCTGCAGTACTCAGACGCTGCATGGTTGCAATGGAAGCCAGGACATTGGCTATCATAGGCTGCATCATGGTTGGTTTCATAGAAATGCGCCACGTTCAGGCTGGAGAATTTGGGATCCCATCTTTGCCAAAGCCTAGTACTAAGTTGAAGATAGGTTTCTCCTTGCTCTCCATCATGGCTTTCAGGCAAGTTTTCTGATGCACCAGGTATTTCACTCCACATTTTCATCAGCCTTCATCCACCTGCCCTATTGAGCACAAGAAGTGGGTACTCTTTCATCCTGGTGGACAGACACTTGCAGTAATATTTCCTCTGCATATTGGCTCCCAATGCTTTTCATGCTAAAATAATTAAACTTGAAATGTATTACCCACAATTTTTTGTGAGGTAACCATAAGACACAGAAGGAATAATAGGCCATTCAATCAATCAAGTCTTCTTCAGCATTCAATGACATCAAGGCTGATATGAGAACCCTTAACTATACTTTCCTGCATTTTCTCAATAACCCTTGGTTCCCTTCCTGATAGAAAACCAATCACGGCCTGGATGAGATAACAAGGTGTGGAACTGGATAAACACAGCACTCCAAGCAACATCAGAGGAGCAGGAAAGCTTGGCGTTTCGGGCCCAGACCCCTCTTCAGAAGAAGGGTCTAGGCCCGAAATGTCAAGCTTTCCTGCTCCTGTGATGCTGCTTGGCCTACTGTGTTCATCCAGCTCTACACATTGTTATCTCAGATTCTCCAGCATCTGCAGTTCCCACTATCTCTGAAGCAGTCTTGATGACCACTTTTTAATGACTACACCTCAACAGACCTCAGTGGTAAAGGAATCCCCAGATTCATGACTGATTGAATGAAATAAAATACCTCTTCATCTATGCCTTAGAAGTGTAAACTGAGATTACGGCCTCTGGTCCTAAACTCTCCCAAAAGAGGTAACAACCTTTCTGCATTTACCCTCTCAAGTCCCCGATGAAACATACATGTTTCAATAAAGTCCTTTCACATTCTAATGAGTACATTGTACTGAGGTCCTGTATATGAGGGAGGATGGGAGAGTGCCCAAAGGAAGAAAGGAACGTGTTTGCAAAGGGACAGAGAGGGAGTGTGCTTGCATGCGATCATGAGGATGTTACAGAAATAGAAGATCTTTGTGTTTTTCTTTAATTGCAGTGGTTCAGTTGTCAGCATGACAAGTACTATTCCTTTTATATTTTTGTTATTGCTGGAAAAACAATCTTGGAGCATTCATGTGATAGTTTCTTTCACTATGGCTCCAAGAGCCATTATTAAATAACCCCTTCTGTAATATAAGTACACCATTACAAATCAAGTCTGCTGCATACTATGATTGGATTGTTCACTTAAGTGTATTTAATGCAAGGGATATTATAATTGGCTTGGGGGAGAGAAGAGGCTTTCTGAAGGAACTAGACAATGCAGTAACCTAAAATTGCTGAAGAAACCTTAAGATATAGGAGCAAAAATAAGCCATTCAACCCACTGAGTTTGCTCCATCATTCCATCATGGCTGATATGTTTCTCAAGCCCATTTTCCTGCCTTCTCCTTGTTACCCTTTGATCCCCATACCAATCAAGAACATATCTATCTCTGACTTAAGCAGACTCAATAACTTGGCCTCTGTAGCCTTCTGTCGCAATAAAATCCAGATTAATCGCCCTTTGGCTGAAGAAATTCCTCCTCATCTCAGTTCTAAAGGGTTGTCCTTCATTCTGAGGCTGTATCCTTGACCCCTAGTCTCTCCTACTAGTGGAAACATCTTCTCTATGTGCACTCTATCCAGACTTGTCTTTATTCTGTAAATTTCCATCACATCTTCCCTCATTCTTCTAAACTCGATTAAGTATAGACCCAGAGTCTTCAAAAGCTCCTCATGTGACAAGCTCTTCATTCCTGGCATCATTTTTGTAAAAGTCCTCTGGGTGGCACATCCTTCCTTAGATACGGAGTCCAAAACTGTTCACAAAATTCCACAGGTAGCCTGACCAGAGCATTATACAACCTCAATGGTGCACCTTTGCTTTTGTATTCCAACCTTCTTGAAATGGATGCATGTGTTGTATTTGCCTTCCTACGTGCCAAATAAATGTACATGTTAACCTTAAGAGAATTTTGAGCAAGGGCTCCTAAGTTCCTTTGTGCTTCAGATTTCCAAAGACTTTGTCCACTTAGAAATATGCCGCTATTCTTCCCACCAAAATGTATAACCTCACGCTTCTCCGTGTTGTATTTCAATGCCTTGACAATGTCCTCATTTAGTTCCTTCAGAATTCTGGGGTGTAGTCCATCTAGTCTGGGTGATATATCTGCCTTCAGGCCTTTCGGCTTCCAGAGTGATGGCCACTACACTCACCTCTAGCCCCTGACTCTCTTGAAGTTCAGGTACACCACTGGTGTCTTCCAACGTGAAAAATTGCAAGAACTTTTCAGTTCATCCACTATTTCTTCATTCCCCATTACTGGTGCTCAAGCCTCACATTCCAGTGGCCTAATTTTCACTACTGCCTCTCTCTTATCACTTAGATATCTAAAAAAAACTTTTGCAATCTGCTTTTGTATTACTAGCTAGTTTAATTTCATATTCTACGTTTCCCCCTCTTATTCCTTTGCTCATAGTTCTCTACTATTTCCTAAAAGGCTTCTTAATCCTTTGCCTTCCCACTAATCTTCACCACATTGTATGCTTTTACTTTTTCTTTTATGTTGTCCCTGACTTCCTTGTCAGACCTTGTTGCTTCAACATCCCCCAGTATGTTTTTCCTTCTTTGGAATGACTTTCTGCTTTGCTTCCGGAATGAGCCCCAGAAATCCTTGCCATTGCTATTTCATGGTCTTCCATGCTAGACTCCTCCTAAAGTCTTTGCAGTTACTTTTACTTAACTTTACTACAGTTACATCTGATTCCGGAGTCTCCCCATCAAACAAAGGGTGAATTCTATCAAGCTACAATCACTACCCTAGGGATTTCTTCACCTTAAACTCCCTACTCAAGTCTGCCTCATTAAACGTCACAAAATCCCAAACTGCCTGTTCCCTAGTAGGCTCTACTACAAGATGCTCAAAAAAAACAAATTCCTTCTCTTGCGAACAGCTACCAACCTGATTTTCCAAATCCACCTGTATATTGAAGGTCCCATAATTTTTGTTATACAGTCTTTCTTACATGCCTTAAACAATTTGGATGAAAGTATAGGAGGTACGGTTAGTGAGTTTACGGCTGACACCAAACTTGGTGGTATGTTGTCAGTAAAGAAAAAGTTATCTAAGAGCACAATGGGATCTTAATCAACTTTGCCAATGGCTTGAGGAATGGCAAATGGAGTTTAATTTAGATGAATGCAAGGTGTTACATTTTGGTAAAATAAATGAGGGCAGGACTTACGCAGCTAATGGCAGGGCCGTGGGAAGGGTTGCCAAACAGAGATACATAGGGGTATGGCTACATAGTTGCCTTAAAGTGGTGTTGTAGGTAGACAGGGTGGCGAAGAAGTCATTTGGTATGCTAGCCTTCATCAGTAAGAGCACTAATACAGGAGTTAGGATGCTATGTCACGGTTGTAGAATATATTGTATAAGACATTGTTAAGGACACATTTGGAGTACTGCATACACTTCTGGTCACCCTTCTACAAGAAGCATGCTATTAAAGTGGACCAGGTGCAAAAAAGATTCAAAGGATGCTACTGAGACTGGAACATTTGAGCTGTAAGAATAGGCCGGATAGGCTGGGACTTTGTTCCCTGGACCATAGGGGACTGAGGGGTGACCTTATTAAAGTTTATAAAAATATGAAAGTAAATAGCCAAGGTCTTTTCCCTCAGGTGGGGGAATTCAAAACTAAAGGACATGATTTAAGGTAAGAGGGAAAAGATTTAAAAGGGACCTGAGGGGCAACATTTTCACAGAAAGAGTGGTGCAAATATGGAACAAGCTCCCAGAAGAAGAGGTCGAGTGAGTACAATTACATCATTTAAAAGACACTTTCTAATTACTGCTAGGAGGCCTGTACACTAGTCATATCAGGGACATTTTTCCTTTGTGGGTCCTCAACTCCACCCACACAGATCCTACACTTTCAGGCTCTATCACACTTCTTGCTAGTTATTTAATTTGTTTCTGACTAACAAAACAACCCGACCTCATCTGCCTATTGGCTTTTCCTCTTGATAGGACATGTGTCCCTGGATATATTAATTCCCAGTCCTAATTCCCTTTCAGCCATGTCTTTGTGACACCCACGACATCGTACCTGCCAATTTCAATCTGTGTTACAAGCTAATTTACCTTATTTTATATACAGCATGCATTTAAGTCCAAAGCCCTCTGTCCTGCATTGACTGCCCCCTTCTTATAGTTGCCCCCTTATTTGTGACACCAGAAATTAGATTCTTAACCTTTTCCATATCCTCTATCCCTTTACTTCTTCTGGAAACTTTGACCTCTGCTGAGCCCTCCCCTCTTTTAACCTTTTCCATAATTTTCCATGCAACAGAACCTACCCTCCTTTTGTGCTCCTGAGATGCTGCTTGGTCTGCTGTGTTCATCCAGTTTCACACTTTATTATCTACCCTCCCACTGTTTAGTTTACAGTCCTAGTTATGTGATTCACCAGGACTCTGGTCCCAACATACTCAGGTGGAGTCCATCCCATCAGAGCATCTCCCTCCTTCCCCAGTACGGAAGCTAATGCCCCATGAATTCAGACCGAATTCTCCCAACCCAATTTTTGAGCCTTGCAATTGCTTCTTCAATCTCATCGACCATACGCACATTTACTCATCACTCAGGAAGTAATACAAAGATTATTACCTTTTATAGCTCTGCTTTTTAATTTAGCTCCTTGCAGCTCATATTCGCTCAGTAGGAGCTTTTTCCTCTTTCTATCTATATTGTTGGTACCACAATGGACCATGGCAACTGGGCCTTTTCCTTCCCATTCCAAATTCCTCAACAGCCCAGGCGAGATGCCCAGCACCTAGGCAATACAGCCTTCAAGATTCTTGATCCTCACCACAGAGAACAGTGTCTATTCATTTATCTACACTAATTCCAACTACAACTACATTTCTCTTTTCTCTGTCCTCTTGAATGACTCCCTGTACCGTGGTGCTACGGTCTGTTTGCCCATCCTCCCCATAGCCCCTGCTCTCAACCACACAGGGAGCAAGAATCTCAACCTTATTAGGCAAGGTCAAGGTCTAAAGGTCATCCAGTACTACCTCCTGGATGCCTCAACCTGCCTTTTTTGTAGTCACACTCTCCTGTCCCTAATCATTGACCAAATTCAAGGTCATCAATCTAAGGGGTGTGACTGTCTCCTGAAACACAGCATCCAGGTAACTCTCCCCCCACCGATGAGTCACAGTATTCGAAGTTCAGACTCTGGCTCATCAACTGTGTGCTGAAGTTCCTCAAGCAACCAACACTTACTACAGTTGTGGTCACTATGGACCACAATGGGATCCACCACCTTGCACATCATGCATTTATAACGCATCGCCTGGCCCAACATCTCTATTTTACTTACTTGGTTCTTCATTTGACTTTTAAAATTTTTGTCCTGGTCTTCTAGTTTGTGACCTGTAAATATTTCCCCTCTTTACCTTCAATCTGAAAGTAGCTATAATGGATTGTCAAATTGGTCATAGACTCATCAGGCATGGATTCAGAACTCCTACGCTGCAGTGAAAAAGTTCCAGCCTATTATAATAACTCAAACCCTCCACTCCTGGCAAACCTTTTCTGAACCTCCTCCAATTAAACATTATTCTTCCTATGGCAGGGTGATCAGAAATGCACATGGTATTCCAGAAGAGGTCTCGCCCACATCTTGTTCAACCTCATCCCAACGAAGATCTGAGCAATGAAAACGAGTGTGCTAAACGCCTTCTTAACCTTCCTGCCTACCTGTGATGCAAATTTCAAGAAATTTTGTACCTGAACCCCTATGATTCTCTGTTTCACAAACTACCCAGGGCTCTATCATGAGCTGTATAAGCCCTGCCCTTGTTTGTTTTGCCAAAATGCAAGACCTTATATTTATCTAAATTACATAATATCTGCTGCTCCTCAGCCTGTTGACCCAATTGATCAAGATCTCTTTGTAATTTTGGATAACCTTCTTCACTGTCCATGTTGCCATTACCAAACAATGAACTTTTAATTTATCTGTAATGTTGTTCTTTTATGCCTGGCCACAGATCCTGGGCTTCAACTTATCCTGTTAAAAACATAAACCTTACAAAACTATGGGCCAAAAAAGGCAAACAAAAGTACATCTTCCCCTGTACACTAAACTCCCACGTTGCTTCCAAATTCTCCGAACTATATACTCATTCATGCTCTGTCCAACTCCAGCTGTGATCTCTCTTTCCTGATCATGTAAAACTTACTGATCGTTACTTCTGAAAGGGTAGTGAAAAATAGCAATTCTCTCTGCCTGATAGTTGTTTGGGCAAACTCGATTAAAAGCATCAAAATTGAATTTGATTGGTTCTCTTTCGGCAAGTTCACAGAAACAAAACGGTAGTGGAAATTCAGACATAGATCGGTCATGGTCTAATTGAATGGCTGAGTAGATTCAAGGGGCTAAGTTGCCTACTATGTTTTTTTCCATCATTGTATGTGCCACAAATCTGAAGAGCTTCATTTCATAACATGGATCCAATTCAATATCTTAACAAGCAAAACTTGATGCTGTCATTGACTGCGCTGGATGGAAGATCTGCCAATTAAAATGATAAGGCTACACGGTCAGAAGTGTTAACAATGCTTTGTAACGTAACTGGAGTGGTGTATTAAAAAAAAATGCCCTAGCATAAATAAAATCATCATTTCTGAACATCACTAAATATTGTAGAGGTGGGAAATAGGCAGGTTGAGCATTCGAGAGGAGATGGGACAGAATATTCATCCAAGCTGCTGTACTGAGCAGCTAATGTTGTATCTGATGGGCAGTATTTCAATCGATACAGTTCCTCAGCCAAATGACACTGCTGACTACAGTTAGATTATAATTCCATATTCTGGAGTGGAGAGCAAGCTCATAAACCTCTGGCCCAGGGACCTACATTAATTACTTACCAGATGCATTAACTTAATTCTTAAATCACCTTATCAATTTGTTGACAAATATCAACTGATCTTAGGTCAGGCTCCAAGTTTGTAGCTTTTGAATATAGTAATCAGCTATCCACATGAAATGTGCAAGTCTAAACAAACCATGTGGCACCTTTCTCTTTAGGCACACCACAGCCAGATAAGGTTTTAAAATAGCCCCTGAGAAATCAGTGCATGCTTTTGACATGTTTCTGTGTTTGGATTGTCAGGGAACATATTCATAACCATGTTCAACATACAATGCAAGCAGTTTAGGACAACAGTCGAGTAACTCCACTGGTTTGCTGAGTGTGTTTGCAACCCTAAACTCCATAATTGCACCAATGCCTGTTTTAAGCTTGGATAGCTGGGCATGACCCTAAGCAGAAAGAAGGACATCACCCTTGCTCCCTCCCAAGTACCACTATCCCCATGTTACTAGCGCCAGACAACTCCACAAATCACCCTTCTGTTCTCGAGATCTATTCTTGTGATATTACTGACAGCAATATTTTGATTTACAGGCGTTATCTTTTGGCTTTTGTGGGCTACATTTTCATGCTTACAATCTCCTCCATTAGGTGAGATAGTATTATTTTCACGCAAGCAGAATTAAAATTATTTGCTTTTTGTTTAACGCCTTATGGGGTGATTTCACCCGCCACCCTCTAGTATTTTGGGCAATGATAGAAATAGCAAAGCAGGCATTTCTGTTTCTATAAATAGGTTTTCCTGGCCTTCCTAATGCTTTTCGTTCTTGAGATATAGGCATCAATGGCTCGGCAAGTATTTATTGGCCATCCCCACTGGTCCTTGAAAAGATAGTGAAGAGCAGTTTTCTTCAATCGCTGAAGTGGCTGCACATTGGTAATGCCGTGGGACCAGTAATGCAGACTCAGTATATAGGTTCAAATCCCACCACGGTAGATGGTGAAATTGGAGTTCAATAAAAATTCTCAATATAGTCACTGTTGAGGAACAGAAAAAGCCATCTGAATTGGTAATAACCTTTAGGGACAGAAATCTGACATCCTCACATGGTTAGACTTATTTGTGATTCTTAACCCACATCATTGTAGTTGCTACTTTCTGTGAAGTGGCAGGCAACAGGTAGTTCAGTGATAATGGGAACTGCAGATGCTGGAGATTCCAAGATAACAAAATGTGAGGCTGGATGAACACAGCAGGCCAAGCAGCATCTCAGGAGCACAAAAGCTGACGGTAGTTCAGTATCTTTTTTGCGACTACCCAGTTGCCTGCCACTTCAATGTGCCACCCTGCTCCCTGGCCAACATCTCTGTCTCTGGCTTGCTGCAGTGTTCCAGTAAAGCCCAACGCAAACTGGAGGAACAACACCTCATTTTCCACTTGAGGACCATACAGCCCTCCGGACTCAATATTGAGTTCAATAATTTTAGGGCCTAACCTTTCCCATGCCCCAGCCCCTCACGCCACACACCAGGCCTTGTTATCACATAGCCTGCCATTACACACCCACTGTTGTTAGTCACTAACAGCCCCCATTAACAACTATTCAACCTCCCAGTCCGTTCATTAGCAACTCCTTTGTCTGTCTAACAGTCTTTCTCTCTCTTCAGACTCTATCTTATCGTTTGCTCCCTATCCCACGTACCTCCCTACTTTCTGCATATAAACTGATGTTTTCCCAACCACCATCAGTTCTGAGGAAGGGTCACCGGCCCCGAAACGTTAACTCTGTTTTCTCCTGCGCAGGTGCTGCCAGACCTGCTGAGCTTTTCCAGCAACTTTGTTTTTGTTCCTGATTTAAGCATCCTCAGTTCTTTTGGCTCTGAAGAATGATTTGGCCCATAGACACTTAAGAAATTGCAATGTGCTTCCCAAGCAGGATGATGTGCAAATAAAAATAGACTTGCATAGAAACATAGAAAATTGGAGCAGGACTGGGCCATTTTACTCTTTTAACTTGCTCCACCATTTATTACAATCATGGATAATCATAAAGCAGAGATCCCTGTTTCTGCTTTCTCACCACAGTCTTTGATTCCTTTAATCCCTAGAACTATATCTAACTCATTCTTGAAAACAGTCAATATTTTGGCCTCAATTTGGCAGAAAATTCCATAGGCTCACCATTCTCTGGGCGAACAAATTTCTCCTCATCACAGCCCTAAATGGCCTATCTTTAAACTTGGCACATGGTTCTGGACACCCTGTTCATTGGGAACATCCTTCATGCATTTGTTATATCTAGTCCTCTTAGAATTTTATTGGTTTCTACGAGATTGTCCCACATTTATCGAAACTCCAGTGAACAGTGTCCAACTGATCCAGTCTCTCTTCATAAGTCAGTCCTGCCATTCCACAAATCAATCTCATAAAACCTTTGATGCAGTTTGTCAATAACTGAAAAATCCTTCCTTAGGTGTTGCACACAACACTCCAATCGGGGTGTCACCAGGGCCCTGTACTGGAGATATCTCTGCACCTGTGCTCAAATCCTCTCACTATGAAGACCAGCATACTATTTGCATTCTTCATTGCCTGCTACACCTGCATGCATACGTTCAGCAACTCATGTACAAAGACAATCATATCTCGAAACACCTTCTCCTTTCTCAATCTGCTGCCATTTAGATAATAATCTTCTCTCCAGTTTTACGTGCAACGTGAATGACCCAAGATTTATTCACATTATATGTTATCTGCACTGGCTTCGTACACTCACTCAGCTTGTCCAAATCACACTGAAGCATCTCTGCACCCATCTCACTGTTCACTCTGTCATCCAACTTTGCATCATCTGCAAAGCTGTGGATATTATATTTTGATCCCTCATCTAAATGATTAATATGTATTATGAATTGCTTAGGGACTAGCACTGATCCCTGTGGCACCTTACTAGTCATTGGCTGTCACTTGGAAAATGATCCATTTACTCTTACTCCATGTTTCCTGTCGGCTAAGCAGTTCTCTATTCATGGCAATATATTACCCGAAACCCTACTCGCTTTAATTTTACATGCCAATCTCTTTCGTGGGACCTTGTCAAAAACATTCTGAAATTCCAAGCAAGCTACATCCACTGGCTCAATTTCATCAATTCTGTTACTTACCATCCTCAAAACATTCCAGTAGGTTTGTCAGTAGATTTCCCTTTCATAAATCCGTGCTTACGCTGTCCAATCCTGTCACTATTTTTCAAGCGGCCTGCTGCTTAACACTTTATAATCAACTCTAGTGTCACCCCTACTACTGAAGATGTCAAAGCTGTCTATAATGTTCTATTCTTTATCTACTTTTTTTTTAAGTTATGAGATTACATTGGCTACCCTCCAATCCATAGGAAGTTTTCCACAGTCCATAGTCATGAAAAAAGGGCCAGGAATATGATATTATTTCTAAGGTCACTTTTTTAAAGCCCTCTGGGATGGAGATTATTGGGGTCTGTGGATTTAACAACTTTTAACCCAATTAATTTTCACAAAACCATTTCCTCAGTTCTTCCCTCTCACTGGATGATGCGTTCGCAATACATATGGTACATTATTTGTGTCCTCCTTTGTGAAGACAGAAAGAAATTGCGTATTTAATTGGTCTGCCATCTCTTTGTTCCCCATTATAACTTCCCCTGACTCTGATTGTAAGAGACCCACATTTGCCTTCAGTAGCCTTTTTATCTTCAAATACCTATAGGAATTTTTGCCATCAGTTTGTACTTGCCTGGTAAACTTACTTATGTACTTATTTTTCCCAGCTTGTGCTGGTTCCACTTCCCCCAGAACCAGTCCCAATGCCCCCAGAAGCCCTCCCTCTTTCACCATTTCTCTTGTTGTATATTTACTGGCTATTTCCTGCTATTTCTACTCCGGCCTGCAGGTGGCACTGGTAGTAATTTACCAATAACACAACTTGTAAACAGTGTTTATATTAGCAAAAAAATTACAACAAGATGTTGATAAATGAGGTGAATCGGCAATGTTGTGGCAGATGGATTTTAATATAAAAAAAGTAAAGTGTATTCACAAAGAATAGTGGGGGCTCGGAATTCTCTTCCTCAAATGGCAGTCAGTGCTATCTCAATTGTTCAATTTAAATCTGAGATAACCAAATTTTCATTCAACATGTGCATCAGGGATATGGGCTCAAGACAGGCAAATGGGCACAGATCAGCCATGATCCTATTGAATGCTGGAGCAGGCTCAAAAGGCTGAATGGACTACTCCTGTTCTTACGATTCTATATTTCTGAGATGTCTAGTTTGAGGTCCATTTTTTTAGTTCAACTCCATATGTCCTATAAGCAGCTTTTAGGACCGAATCACCTTTTCTAATCTTACATTGTTACTGACGTGTCCTATGACCACAGACTGGTCCACAATACCTTGTCATTGTTCTGAGATTTCTTTGACCTGAGCACCCAAGATACAATATACGGTCCTGCAGTCTCATTTGCAGTTCCAAAAACATCTATCTATTGCGCATTAGAATTGAATTTGTTTATCCTATTGCCTCCCCAAGCTTATTCTCTCACTCTCTTCCATGCAGTACAGCCAATAAATTTGGCTCATGTCTCTTTCCTCTGAGAAGCCACTCCCCTCCAGCAGTATCCACAAGGTGGTTCTGCTTAGCAGCAGAATAGTCACAGGTAATTCCTTTACTTAGGGATTCCTTAGGGCAGCAAGGAAGCTCAATTGTTAGCACTGCTACCTCATAGTGCCAGGGAGCTGGGATCAATTCCACCCTCAGGCCACTGTCTGTGCGGAGTTTACATATTCTCCCTGTGTATGTGTGGGTTTCCTCTGAGTACTCCAGTTTCCTTCCACGGTCCAAAGATGTGCAGGCTAGGTAGGTTAGCTATGCTTAAATTGCCCGTAGTGTTCAGGTATGTGCAGAATAGGTGGATTTGCAGGGGAGATGGATCTGTGTGGGATGCTCAGTGGGTCAGTGTGGACTTGTTGGGCTGAAGGGCCTGTTTTCACACCGGTGGGATTCTATTCTATGAGCTAACTGCCTAATATGTTTTCTCTGCCTGCTAGTCATCCATATTACCAGGTTTGTTGAATCTTAGCCTGGAGAGATCACAGTACATACTATCCACGATGCTTTCAGCCTCTTAGATATTCCACAGTGTTCCCAGCCTCAACTCCAACTCTCAGTATTGGGCTCCCTGGAGCTGCAGCTGGAGGCACATCTTTTCCATGTTCTGTGCTCAACTTCCCACATGGAGCTGAAGGAGTGCCACACAGTTTTGAGCTCTCCTCACATGACTTACTCCTTTAAATTAGTGGAAATACTCGTCTGGCCTTACTCACCCAATCAGCTGTTTTCTCTTGCACCTTTCACTTTTGATAGTCTTCCCATACTACCTCACTGTGATGCTGACTACAGGACACTCATCCCAGCCACCTTCACTGTAATCCTGTTACAGAATTTTCACAGTGATGCTGACTGCGAGGTACTCTTGCTCGAGCACATGAGGAGGTGTTCCAATGCGCCTGCTGATCTTGTCTTTCTTGGTGCTAGAGGTTTGGAAGGCATTGTTCAATGTAGCTGTGGAGAATTGTTAAGTATATCTTGTCGCTGGTACACATTTCTGGTCAAAGTAATGAATGTTGAAATGTGTAGATGGGATAACAATCAAGCAGACTGCTTTGTCCTGCATGGTGTTAAGCTTCTGTAATGTTGTTGGAGCTGTTCTCATCCAGATAAGTAGGGAGCATTCCATTACACTCCTGACTTTTGCCCTGTAAATAGCAAGGAGCCTTTGGGGAGTCAAGACCTGAGTTTGAAGTCACAGAAAGTCTGGACTCTGACCTGATCTTGTAGCCAACACATTTATAGAGCTAGTTTAGTTTAATATTTGGTCAAGATTTCAGGGAACAATCCTTATATTCTCTCCTATTCGAGGTGGTCATCATCTGAACCTTATGTGGCACAAATATTATTTACCACTTGTCAACCCAAGCCTACTCATTGCCCAGATCTTCCTGCGTATAGAAATAGACTGCTTCAGTTCCCGAGGAGTCGGAAGCCATGGTGGTCATTGTTATCAATAAACATTCCCACTTCTAACTTCTTGGTTGAAGGAAAGTCATTGATGGAGCAGCTAAAGATGGTTGGGCTAAGGATACTGCCTGAGGAATTCCTGAAAAGATGTCATGGAACTGAGATGACTGACATCAAACAACCAAAGCTATCTTTATTTGGGATATAACTGGAATCAATACAAAGTTATTCCCCTGTTCCCTAGTGACTCCAGTTCTGTTCAATTTCCCTGAAAACACCCTTGATCGAATACAGTCTCGATGTCAAGGGCAGTCACTGTCACCTCAGCTCCAGAGTTTAGATGTTTGAACCAAAGTTGTAATGAGGTCAGAGGCTGAGTGGCTTTATCAGAACTCAGTCTGGGTGTTAGTGAGCAGGTGACCCATGAGCAGGTGCCACTTTAATAATACTGCTGATTTTGCCAATGATTGAGTGTAAAACAAAAGGGTGGTGATTGGCTTCGCTTGATTTGACCATCCATTTAATGGATAGGACATATGTGAAAGTTTTTCCTCATTATCCTGCATTTTTAATGCAGAACTTGTAGTAGAGCACCTTGACAAGAGGTGTGGCTACTTCTAGAGCTCAAGGCTTCTGTAGTATCACCTGAATACTTTCAGGAACTTTGCAAGGTCCAGTGTTTTCAGCAATTTCATGATATCTCATGGATCGAATCAAATTAGCTGAAGAATGGCTAGAGAATGAATAAGGCAGGGCTGCAGGACTTATTTCTGATCCTTAGACTGTGGGATTGCTTAGTTTTCTCAAAAGCATGCAGCTCCCACTGTTTGGAATGCAATAATCTTGTTTCCAATGATCCTCAGTTATGAAGGAGCTGCCAATCCCTGTTGCACCTCTGATCAGTGATATTCTTTATTGTTTCTGGCTATGCAACACATAAAGATGGATCCACCCCATCTTGACTCTGGTGGTCCTCATCCCAGAGCACTACTGCTCATATTTCTATCCATAGAGCTCAGGCTTTGCTTTGATAACATCCGGGAAAATCTGCTTCTCCCACCAGACTGCATGGCAATGTTGCTATTTTAAATGATCCAAGGATAACGTCAGCAATGGGATGGCAAGCCTAGATTTACAGTCCAGACGTGGTTGGATGTGTTTGTGTTTCTCTTATTCTTTCACTTTGCTCTTTGACCACCCTCAACAAAGTCTCCACCTCTCCCTTCTGTTTGTAAAAATCCTGTACTTTCATTCCCATTTCTGTTTAGTTGAAAGAATTTTATTTATATTTGGGACATTGGTTAGCTCAGTTAGCTGGACAGTTGGTTTGCAATAGAATGATGCCAACACTATGAGTTCAGGTCCCACACCGGCTGATGTTACCACGAAGAACTCTCGTTCTTAGCCTCTCCCATCACCCGAGGAATGGTGCCCCTTAGGTTGAACAGTCACCAGTCATCTCTCTGTAATGAGGGAGCAGCCCAATGGCCTGGTTAGATTATGGTGACTTTATCTTTTATTTATTCTTGATAATGTATTGACTAAAATAGAGTTATATTGTGCTTTTTCTTAGTATCTTAAACAATGAGAGCCTCATACATATTTAATAATGTGTTTTGTTGGCAATGCAGATGCAAAATAAAAGTATGGTAAAGCTACAGCTAATATGCTATAAATAATGATTGGGTTTGGTTCACCGTATCCCATCTGCCCATTCTGGTTGCTGGTAAAGGACACCAGCCACTATTTACAGAAGCTATAGTGACCTTTCACAGAGCTCTTGATAACAATCTGTTTCAACCAGCACGGTTTTAAAACAAATTTAACTGACTGTAAATCTCATTGTTACACATGGGGCTTGTTGGCATAGAATAGCTGCCATGTTTACTGACATCAACAACAGTCAGCTCACAGCAAAGTAATATATTCTGCAGGTGCTTTGATGTAGTAAAGTGCTGTAAAATATAAACACTTCTCACTTTATTAAAATGTCAAATATATTGGAAGAGGTCCAGCTAAAGCTTTGCCTCATAAATATTTTTTTAATTTCATAAAGCGAGTGTCAGCTTCAGATACCTCATTGTTACCTCTCTCTCAATTCTTTGACTGCTTCTGGCTATCAAACTGCTTGAGCAATATTGAATCAGCCATAATGGGACTTCATTGGTGTGTTCAGTTTCATTCTAGGCTTCAACTAACACACCATTAGACTGCAAGAAACTGATGTTGTAGAATTGTGTTCCACATTGACTAGTTAGCTGAAATTCTATTTTATTGGCTGAGTAAAGACACATGGGCCAGAACTCTATTTTGCTCCAGGCACAAGCAACAAATAAGGTTGGGGGGATAGAAAGGGGACAGATGGAAATTATAGTAAAATCTCTTCAGCTGTGGATGATGTGCCACTTCATCAAGGTTCATGTGGAATGGCACAGTTGGATCTTCCAAACACATCCTTTCCGACAGGGAACATAGTTGGTGAAGCTTTTGAAATAACTCAATGAATGCCGATATCCTGTCACTAAGTTACCCTTTAATATACGCACGCATAGTACAAGACATTGACCCAGCTAGCTCAGAGCCAGCTCCTGGTGTGAGCGGAACCTCTGACACTCCTATCTATATCTGTCAACCAGGCCTGCTTGATAGGGCCAGATTAACAGCTCCAATCAGAGAACTCATATTATATGAGGTCCACCTGGTTGCCAAGCTCCAATCATTACCAGCTATCAGACTTCCCTGGGAAATCCTGCTGAGGGCATTTTGCGATAGGCCTGCTCAAAGTGAAAATACATAGCATTAGTATCTATGGCAGGGTCCACAGGCACCTGGGCTCCATTCAGCTGCTCTGTCACCAGTAAGTAAAGTTACAGGAATTTCTGTCATGAGATAGCGGGAACTGGGATTTGGGAATGGGGATGGCATTTTTGCTGGAAGGAGGGAGAGAGGAGGTGTATTCTGGTGCCAACCGCTATTCCCAATTCCTTCACCTCTGCTGCATCTGTTCCCAAGATGAGGCATTCCACTCCCGAACATCTCAGATGCCATCATTTTTCATGGACCGCAACGTCCCCTCCAACGTGTTTGAAAATGCCCTTGATCATGCATCTCTCATTTCCTGCAACTCATCCCTCACACCTCCTCCCCTCAATAACAACCAAAACAGAATCACCTTCGTCCTCACGTACTACATCACTAGCCTCCGGACCCAACACATCATCCTCCGGCACTCCCGCCATCTGCAATCTGACCCCACTACCAAAGACATTTTTCCCTCCCCACTTTATCTGCCTTGCAGAGGGACCACTCTCTCCGTGACTCCCTTTTCCCTCCACAGTCCTCACCAGCCCCACCACCCTGGCACTTTTCCCTGCAACAGCAGGAAGTGTTACACCTGCCCCTACACCTTCCCTCTCACCCAAGAAGACCTTCACATTAAACGTACACCTGCACATCTGTCAATATGGTATACTGCATCCACTATTCCTGATGTGGCCTCCTCTAAATCGGGAAACCAAGCGGAGGCTTAGAGATCGTTTTGTGGAACACTTACGCTCAGTTTGCAACAAACGACTGCATCCCTCAATTGTGAACAATTTCAAATCCCCCTCCCACTTCTTGGACGACACGTCCATCCTGGGCCTCCTGCAGTGCCACAACGATGTCAAGCTTGCAGGAACAGCAACTCATATTCTGCTTGGGAACCCTGCAGCCCAATGCCTTCAATGTGGACTTCACAAGCTTCAAAATCTTCCCTCCGCCTACTGCATCCCAAAACCAGCCCAGCTCATACCCACCTTCCTAACCTGTCTGTCATTCCTCCTACCTATCCTCTCCTCCCATTTCAAGTCCCAGCCCCATCTTCTACCTACCAGCCTCATCCCACCCCTTTGACCTTGCCGTCCTTCCTCGACTGACCTTTCTCCTCCCTAACTTCCCACCTACACTCACCTTTACTGGCTCCGTCCCCGCCTCTTTGACCTGTCTGTCTCCTGTCCATCTATCTTCTCCTCTATCCATCTTCTATCTGCCTGCCTCTCTCTCCCTATTTATTTCAGAATCCCCTTCCCCTCTGCCATTTCTGAAGAAGGGTCCAGACGTCAGCTTTCCTGCTCCTCTGATGCTGTTTGGCCTGCCATGTTCATCCAGCTCTATACCTTGTTATCACGAAATTTCTGTTATACTCTTTTGGATAACCGCAGCTTTCCATCCAGGAGAGATTAATGGACTGAACAGTCTTATTTGAACGTTCATTCTTCGAATGCTTTGAGTTACGTATTCTCTTTACTTCTTACGAAGTAAGTTATCATATTTTAAAAAGTTAAGTTTCAGCCTTTTTATTCATATGCCTATTCAATGTATCAGAATGTGGCTGAATGATTAAAAATTTACACTTTTTATCCATGCTAACGGTGCACTTTGATATTAAGTTTGAGTGAACATGCATGTGGTTTTCGAACCAATTCAGTTTGAGTGCCTTTGCACTTTTGAATGAATTTTGTTTAACGAAAGCTGTTTTATAATGGCTTAAAACTGTCACCATACTGAAAAAGATATTGGCCACAAAAAAGGGAGAGTAGGGGTCTTGATTCAGGCTTAAGGTAATGATGTAGAAACCACACATTACCAGACTTGTGAAAACTAGTGAGGACGACGATTAAATAACGATTCTCTTTCACAGGTTGGCAAATCCAATTTCACAATGTTGTGATTTTTTTTACAAGCATATACCAAGACTTTCTTCCTTCATCCAAGATGATTGCTTGCCGAGGCTAAAAGGATTAGAAAACTGACATATTAGGCTGTCAGTGCCTCTGCCTTCTGAGCTGTTACTGATGATTTTGTACAGTGTAGCCCCAGGAGTGTAAACCAATGGTATTACAAGGTTGGAATAATTAAACACTGGAATGATTCTGACTTTACTCATGCTTACAGTTGACATTTTATATTTGATCTCCATCATGCTCCATCCACAGTGTCATTAAATTAAACAAGATTAGAAAGCAAGGGAATAATTGGACTGTGGCTTGCAAATATCATTTAGGCCCCTTTGTAAAGTCATATGGTCCTGAACTGGCACAGAAGTCATCTCAATCTTCCTTTGCAGCGAAAGTCAAAGGATGATGAAAACCATAGAGAAATTTCATAAATGGTTGGGAACACCAGTTGTCAGCACTGTGCTAGGTTTTTTTGCTGATCAATTGCTACGACTTCCATAGAATAAACACTTGCAGAATTTCAGGCCAAACATTGTGCGGAGAGAGATCTAATTACAGGCCTCTCAGGTTGCTTTTATGACAACTGTGTATATGGGAAAGTAGAATGGAAAGTTAACAGGAAGATTTTTAATTATGTGGGTCAATCTGCTTTACATCTTTTACTTTGGCACATGTTTGTTGCTTCCAAATAATTCTGGTAGTAGCAGTAATTTTCAGTTTTATGACGGTTCTCAGATAAGAAATAAAACAAATCAACAATGCTGGGTGAAGAGGGGATACCAACTAGAAATATTTCAAGAGGCAAATTGAATTTAGTACCTATTGTTAAGGGAATTGAGTTTAAAAATAGGAATGTGCTACTGCAATTATACAGCATTTCAGTGAGACTACATCTGAAGAAATGCGTACAGCTTTGATCCCCTTACCTCAGAAGGAATGTTGCTGCATCGGAGACAATTCAAAGGAGGATATAGATTGATTCCAAAGATGAGGGACTTGTCTCATGAAGAGAGATTGAGTAGTTTTAGAACAATGCTGTCTGGAGATTATAAAATGACAGGAGATCTTGCTGAGAGATATAAGATCATAGATTATAGAATCGTTACAGTTCGCACAACAAGTCCACACCACCCCTCCAAACAGCATCCCACCCAGATCCATTCCCCTACCCCTGTATTCCCCATGTCTAACCCTAACATCCCTGGGCACTATGTGCGATTTAGCATAGACAACCCATCTACCTTGCACATCTTTGGATTGTGGGAGGAAACTGGAGCACCTGGAGGAAACCCACACAGGCATGGGGAGAATGTGCAAACTCCACACAGAGAGTTGCCCGAGGGTAGAATCAAATCCAGATCCTTGGCATTGTAAAGCAGTAGTGCTAACCACTGAGCCACCGTGCCGCCCAAATGGGATGCTAAATGGGATTGACAAAGTAATTGAAGAAAGGATGTTTCCTCATGTGGGGTAATTTAGAATGAGTGGTCATAGTTTTAGATGAGAGTTGGCAGATATAAGGCAGAATGTGAGGACAAATGACTTCTCTCAAAGGGCCATGGACTGTGGGAATCACTACCCCAGAGTGTGGTGATGCTGGGATATTGTGTAAATTTAAGGAGGAGATCGTCAGATTTTCAATTCGTAATACATTGTAAGGTTATGGTGAGCAGCGAGGGAAGTGGGGATTAATCCAAGATGAGATCAACCATGATGGTATCAAATGGCAGAGCAGGTTTGAAGGGCTGAATTACCTGCTCATGTTCCTATTTCTTATATTCAAATGGGAAGCGCAGGCAAATGGGGAAAAAAATGGTCAAAGTCATGTGGCTGTTGCCAGGTAAAATAATTTAACAGAAATTTCCAGGGGGCAGAGATATAGTGACAAAATGTCAATTTTCCAAATATTAATTACTGGAACAGACAGTAGAAGATAATTCATTTCCATAGGAACAGAAAGTGCTTACCAGAATGAACTAGGGTGGAGTTCCCTCAGATGAGATGGAATGAGATTATAGGAATTGAAGGTATGAATTCTGGTGAAGTTAAAATTACCTCAAAAATTTTTGCCTCATTCTGGTGAAACAGAGTTTTAAAGAGATTCACTGTAACATGTACACCAATCTCGACAGATGGAGAGTTAGGCAGAAATTCTTTATTCATTGATTGCACATCATGCAAGTTAAACTTTGAGAATAGAAAGAACCTCCATTGAGGAAAACAAACTAGGAGCATCAGTTTTGGGATAACGGCCAGGAGACCTCTGGCCTCTAAGCACACACCCTTGTGTCCAGCCAGAAGCCTTTGTGGTGAATTGGTGAAGGGTTACGATTGAGGTGAATCGCAATGGAGCAAAAGGAAGCATTTAGGACCAAATATTAAATACAATGAAAAAGAGCTGCTCAAGTTAATGATGGAAATGAGGCACATAGTAGGAATGAGAGGCAGCAGCAGGAAGTTGAAGAGGGTGAGGAAAAGCTGCAAGTCAGTGGGAGGTACAAGCGTGAGGGGAGTTGATAAAAACTCCCAAGTCTGCTTATGTGGTTCAATGTAGATCGAGCAGAAAACATACCCAGCTTTGGTGTGAACCTGTCAGAAAAGGGAGTCACTCTGATAAAGAGGCTGGGACATAAAGAGCTCACATGTAGTCTTGAATGGCTGGACGGATTCAAGACAAGGCATTGCATTGTGTTCCATTTGGAAACAGAAAGGACAAGGCAATTATGGCAACAGTGACAGAGGATTGTCTGCAAAACGGTCTTTCCCAATCCTGGATAAGTATATGCCAAAAGGTAATTTTAACACTGGTGAATCTGGACTCTTTTACCACATTTTACCGGATGTTTACAGTTGCCACATGTAGTGATAGAAAGCAAGGCAAGGACTCTGTCCCTACTGCAGTCTGTGCCAGCCTGGATAGCTCAGTCAAGCTACTGCATTTTGTGACAGGAAAGTCCAAGAAGCTATGTTGCTTTGTGAATGTTGAGACCCTAACCTTAATCCTATCGCAGGTTAACAAAACCACAGGATGACTTGCAGCAGTTTTAAATTCATGGATGAGAGAAGTGGACAAAATGCATCAATGGAACAAAATAAAGATTTACCAATACAGGAAACTACAACATTCACCTGACATCACTGGTGTCAAGACCACAAACTTCTGATGACCTGGGCTAAACTCCAACTTGGGATGGAGGGAAATTATTAAGAACCTAAAAGTCACATACTGACAGAAACTGTTCTCTCATTTTTGAAGCCATCACCAAGAGGCAGGAGTATACGCCAACTGTTTTAGAAGCTGTGTCTATGATCCAGAGGGTATGGATGATTGTAATGGAAGCTAAAATCACAAACTCTTTCCACTACACTGTGCTTAAACTTAAAAATGATGGTGCAAAATGCCAAACATGAGAAAGAGCAAGATGAGGCCAAGCAACTTGTCAATGGGGCCTTTTTGTTCACCTCCAGGAGATTGGCACAGAAGTTCCAGCACAGAAAAAGACGGAAATCTATGTCAAGGTCGATAACACTGGACACTACACAACTGACAGATGAGGCAATCATAGATGCAGAATGTTGTTCATTTGAGAAGGTCAAAGGCCACAAAGAATCTAAAGAATGTGCATCCACCAACCTACCTTTTTCACTCGCTAAAGCTGAAAAGGCAGTAGTGAGCATCAGGGAGTTAGTCCTGTCGCCATGGCAGCACCTTTCTTAGATAACATTTTCAAAAGACTATTCAGTTTGGAAGCAAAAACAAAAAGATAGATTACTACCTGAATGGCTGTGAATTGGGAGAGGGGAGCGTGCAGCAGGACCTGGGTGTCCTTGTGCACCAGTCGCTGAAGGTAAGCTTGCAGGTGCAGCAGGCAGTAAAGAAGGCAAATGATATGTTGACCTTCATTGAAAGAGGTTTCGAGTACAGGAACAGGGATGTGTTGTTGCAGTTCTGCGGGGCCTTGCTGAGGCCTCACCTAGAATATTGTGTACATTCTGGTCTCCTTTGCTGAGGAAGGGTGCTCTTGCTCTTGAGGGAGTGCAGCGAAGGTTTACCAGGCTGATTCTGGGAATGGCAGATCTGACGTATGAGGAGAGATTGACTAGATTGGGATTGGTTACACTGGAGTTCAGGTGAATGAGGGGGGACCTCATAGAGATTTATAAAATTTTAACAGGACAGCACAGGTTAGATGCAGGAGGATATTTCCAATGATGGGTGTCTCCAGAATCAGGGGCCACAATATGAGGATTATGTTTAGAGCATTTAGGACAGAGATGAGGAGACATTTCTTCACCCAAAGAGTGTTGAGCCTGTGGAATTCATTACCACAGGGAGTAGTTGATGCCAAAACATTGAATGTACTCAAGATAGAGACAGATATAGCGCCTGGAGGGTGAATGAAATCAAAGGTTTTTGGGAGAAAACGGGATTAGGCAATTGAGTTGGACGATCAACCATGACCATGATGAAAGGCAGAACGGTCCTGAAGGGCTGAATGGCCTACTCCTGCTCCTATCTTCTATGTTTCTATGCTCCTATCATTGAGGACAAGAACAACAGTTTCATGAGAACACCACCGCCTGCAAGTTTCCCTTCAAGTCACTCACCATCCTAACTTGGAAATATATCATTTTTATTTCAGTGTCAGTGGGTCAAACTACTGAACTGCCTCTCAAATGGCATTGTCTACTGATAACACAAAGACTGCAGCAGTTCAAGAAGACAGCTCACCACCACCTTCTGAAGAGCAACTAAGGACAGGCAATAAATGCTGGCCAGCCAGTGATGCCCACATCTCATGAATGAATTATAAAAGGCATGAAAACACAGAACAGATGTTTAACTACATTGACAACATGGCATACCTAAAACATGAGGTGTCAACATGTTGAAGCAACCAAACAACATAAGCAGTGAGTGATCAACAGAGCTAAGCAATACCAGAAACAATGAATCAAATCTGAGCTCTGCAGCCCTGTCACACCCGGTTGTGAATAGCAGTGGATAATTTAAAAAAAACTCACTGCAAGTGGAGGATGCTCTGTAAACATTCCCATCATCTGAGAGGGGTGTCCAACATGTCAGTGCGAAGGTAGGCTGAAAAATTCACAGCAATCTTCAGTCAGAAGTGTCAAGTGGATGATTTATATCTGTCTCTTCCTGAGACCACCGGCATCACTGACAACTTCATTCACTCCCACATTGGGAGCACTGGATTCTGCAAGGGCTGTTGGCCCTGACAACCTTCTGGCAATTGTGCTGAGGAATCATGCTCCAAAACCAGCCTCATTCCTAGCCAACCTTTTTCAGTACAGGTGCAAATGCTGTCATTTCACTGACAATGTGAAAAATTACCCAGGTGCATCCTGTACATGAAAAGCTGGAAAAATTCAACCCTGCAATTATCAGCCCAATCTCAATCATTAAGAAAGCGATTGAAGGTGTCACCAACAGTGTTACTTTGCAGGACTTGCTCAACGCTAAGTTGCTCAGTGACACCCAGTTTAGGCTATACCAGGGTCACTCAGCTCTGTCACCTCAGTTAACTCCATTACTCAGTTAAACATGGACATAAGGGAAAAACTCCAGAGGTGAGGTAAGAGCCAAAAAGCCATTAGAAACAGGAGCAGGATCAGGCTGTTTGGTTCCTCTGGCCTGCTCTGCCATTTGATAGGGTCATGACTAATTTGACATTCCTCATGTCCACTTTTCTCTCCTTTCCCTATGGCACTTGATTCCCTTACTGAATAAGAATCTGTCTATCTCCACCTTAAATATACACAAGGACTCTGCCTCCACTGCTCTCTGTGGCAAATAGTTCTCTCCAAATTCTCTGACTAAAGAAATTTCTGCTCATTACAGTTTTAAATTAACACCTCTTTATTTTGAGGCTGTTCCCTCTCATCAAAGAATATGTCATGAAGGGAAACATTCTGTGAGGATTTACCCTTTCAATCCCCTTAATCCGATATGTTTCACTGAGATCACCTCACATTCTTCTAAACTCCAATGAATAGTGTCCCAACTTGTTTAACCCTTGCTTATAAGACAATTCCTCTAAACCAGGGATCGTCCTGATGAAATCTTCTCTGAATTGTCTTCAGTGCAATAACTTTTTTTTAAAATAAGGGGACAAAAGCTGTTCATAGTATTCCAGATGTGATCTCACCAGCACCTTGTACAGATGCCATAAGATTTCCAAACTCATATACTCCAACTCACCTGAAATAAGAGCCAATGTTCCCTTCACCTTCTTGATTATCTGCTGCACCAGTATGCTACCTTTCTGTGTTTCATGCAATTGTACTCCCAAGCCCTATTTTGTTGCAGCTTTCTGCAGTTTTTCTCATTCTTGACATCAAGGCTGCATTTGACTGAGTGGACAATCAAGAAACTTCGGCAAAATTGCAGCCGGGGGAAAACTGACCGGTGGTTGGAGTCATACCTGGCACATAGGAACACGGTTGTTATTGGAGGTCAGTCATCTCAAATTCAGTTCCCTGCAGGATTCCCTCAGGGCAGTAGTCTCGGCCCAACCATCACCAGCCATTTCATCAATTACATTCCCTCCAGCATAAGCTCAGGAGTGGGGTGTTTGCTGATGATTGCACAAATGCCATTTGCAACCTCTCAGATACTGAAAAAGACAATGTCCAAGTGCAGCAAGACTTGGACAATATCCAGTTTGAGCTGAAATGTGCCAAGTAACATCATGACAATGTCCATGTTCAGTAAGAGATGGTCCAATTCCTGCCCCCTTGACATTCAATGACATCACCATCAACGAATACCCTACTACCAATATCTAGGAGTTACAATTGACTAGAAAATGGACTGGACGAACCATATAAATACAGTGACTACAAGAACAGGTCAGAGGCTAGGAATACTGCTGTAAATGACTCATCTCCTGACTCCTCAAAGCCTGTCCACCATCTATCAAGCACAAGTCAGGAATGTGATGGAATACTCCCCATTTGCCTGGATGAGTGCAGGTCCAATAACACTAAAGAAGCTTGACAACTTGATTGGCATCATATACACAAGTTTTTACTCTCTCTACTACCGACACTCAGTAGCAACAGTGTGTACTATCTACTAGATGCACTTCAGAAATTCACCAAAGAGTTTCAGACAGCACCTTCCAAACCTACAACTACCACCAACTAGAAGGACTAGGGCAGCAGATTCATCAGAACATCACCACCTGCAAGGTCCCCTCCAAGCCACTCAGCTGGGCTTGAGAATATATTGTTATTTCTTCAGGTCAAACCTTAACACTTCTTCCTTAACTGCCGGTCAACCTACAACGCATGGGCTGCAGTGATTCAAGACAAGACCCCACCATCATCTTCTCAACGGCAACTAGGGATGAACAATAAAATTTTGTCCCAGCAATGATAACCACATACTATGAATGAATGCTGCCTAAGTCAGAGGAGTATCAAACTTCCACTCCTCAGTTAGAGCAATGCCCACTCTCTGGAACCAATGGCAGCTCTTGCAGCCACAGTCATGCTAAGAACTCAGTGATGGGTGCCGGTGGATGTGCACTCAGACCTAGGAAAGCAGCACAATGCATTCAGGAGTGAGGAAAGCCAAGGGAATTGAGGGACCATTGTTTGGCCAATATAGGGGAGGGAGCTGAGGGGAATGTATGTTCTGGAGATCAAAGTGTAGGATAGAAGGTGATGTTATCTTTGAAGTCACGCCCCTGATGTATAAAGGGCACCCACTGAAGATTACCTCCCTTTGCCTTCACTCCTTTCCAAAAGCTTTAACAAAATGGATTGCCCATTCCCACACACCTACCCATTTTCACTTTTAATAAGGTCAATGTACCTTTAGTTGTTTATTTAAATTGGCAGCTGGGCTGCTGACATCAGTAGCTACCCCAATCTCCATAATAACGGTCAGCTCACCACTAGACCTATTTAAACATGCACCCCTTCTGAAAATAAATCATGTCCGGCAGGGCACATAAAATCCACCTCTATATGATTTGGAGAATGCTTGCTGGACCAGATAATCATTTCCAGCCGGTCAATCTTATGTATTCACAACAGGGATGCATGGTTCCAATGTGTAACAAGGAGGAAGCACCCAACAAGACCTGGCTACACAGTTAGTGATTACACCTCAGCATGATTAACAAAAATATTTGCTCTATTCGTTCCAAAGATGACTGTTGTGTAGAGGCTTGGAAGGCTAAATGTCCTGTGGCCACTTTTTATGATGCCTACTACATCAGAGATACTTCAGCCTTTTCAATTATATTTACTAATGACAATCTAAATTTTTCCTTGCAGCCAGAGCTGCCCAGGGCAAACACATTCTGACACTGCCACCCTATTTGTACCCAATTTGAATGGGTCAGAAATTTTGAAAGCAGAATCACAAGACAGGGTCCCAGTACAATTTGGTAAGACCCCAATTTAAGGCACGGTTTCATCTCCATTTACCCTAGAATGTGGAATTGTTGTTCAGAGGAGCACAAGGAAATTCAGTGTTTAATGCCGGGTCACTCTGCCTTTGTGTAGCGACACGCTTGGTCTCTCTTTCATCTCCATTGCATTTTGGATCAGAAACAGATGCTGCAGGAAACAGTGAGTGGGCAATGTAGCATCCAGAATTCACATCAATTGTTTCTACTTATGCTTTCAGTGTTCAAAAGAATAAACAGAGGTACTCTTAGCAAGTATACATGAGAAGTTAACCATTGTTCAGAGATAGAACACCTGATGCTGTGCCAGACAATTCCGAGTTCAAGTTGCACACTGTAAAAACTTGAGCATTGTCTTCTTAATGTTGTTGGAATGTCATAGTTTAACTGAAGTGCAGTTTCAGGTGGATCGAAGTGATCCTATGATATTATTTTGAAGAAGAGCAAGAGAGGTCTTTCTGATGTTTGTGTCCATATTTGACCGTCAACTTCTGCCATTTTAGTTCAGAGAATTACCCCCTCTGAGGTGACTTTGTGAACTAAAATGGAATGAGTTGATGATCAGTTGTACCATTAGGGTTTGTAGGAGTCTGCTTTCTGCAAATTGACTTTCAACTTCCAATGTGAATAATTCAAAAGCACTTCATTCCCTGAGCTTTGTTGAAATGTTGAATTTTATACAAATGTCAAACTTTTCTTTAACTTGCCATCAGTATTTAGTCATAGGACTGTCTTCACAAAAAAAATACTCAGAAGAAAACAAAAAGATTGATGTGGTTCATTTATTATATTTGGTCTGAATTTCAGTTGGCATTTTCTCAAAACAATACTGAGCTAGAATTTTGTTTATTCAGAATTTTTGACTCTAATATAGATGGCATAGGAGTCCAATACCAATAAATGTCAGTGCTGAGGTGTTCAAATCAACAATTACAGAATCTGAGCACTTCTCATATGTATTTGATAGTTAAGCCCTTTTCAACCTCAAATGCTTTTTCGTGAGCTTTTAATTCACTGTATTTCCACTTCCTGCCCAAAAAAGTATGGCAATAATGGTGGAAAGGGGAAAAAATATGGTGATGGGGTCAAGCAAGTTCTAGAAATGTTCAGAAGAGAGTCTAAGAATGAGTTCCATAAATTTTGAATAATGCTGCTCCTGAGCTTTTTCTTCGTGGTTTGGTTTGAGGACAAAATGTAATAATATAAAGTTCACATAACTGAAAGCTAGAGGTTGTGTCACTTAAATTTTCTTCAATACCACGAGATCCAGACATTGACAAGTTGCCTCCTTCTGGTTTATCTCTGAGAAATTTGGAACGTTTGTTTCCTGGATTGTGGTTTAGCCAGCACAGCCTGGAAATTACACAGTTTGATTCTTTCAGTGTTCCTGTCAGAGACTAATTGCTCTTGGATGACTTGGCCATGATCGATCAGCTAGCAGATCATACCGAACATCAAACATGAGGATCATAGTTCATAAGTATACTGAACCAAGAATCTCATTTCAATGGGCAAATCACAAGCTTAAAACTGGCCAAAACCCTGCATCTATTCCCAAAATGTATGGCACATGCATTGAAGCAGATGGTAGATATTATCTATTCCCAAAATCTAAGGTCAGGTGTTATTACTTCCTCTTTTACATCAGTTTCTCTCTATTCCACTGAATTATATGGTGTAATCTTCAGTTGGGTATAGATATTTCTTTATCAATATTGTCTGGAATGTTATTGCGCAACATTGCAACAGCTGAGACTTGAAGCCAGACCTCTTGGTTCAGAGGTAGGAGCACTACCAATGTGCCACATGAGCCCTCACTGTAGGCTGTATCATTATGATTATGAGAAAATAACCTGAATAGTCCTGAGATATGTTAAGCAGAAAGTCTTCTACAGCTACCTTTTGTTCACACACAATGCTGATGAGTATTTCCCAATAGGAATTAATTTACTTATGGCTTTTTCAGAGGAAGAAGAGGAGGACTAATGCACAATTGCCAGGCAGGTTAAGGTGTATCAGTGATGCACTGTGTTTGTTCACTTAGTATCATTGATCACTTGTGTAGTTACAGACAGAGGAGAAGTGCATAACTGAGCGAAAGATTACTACCTGCAGAGATTACAATTTCCGAGGGTGGATCTGATCACAGATTCAACAGCACGATCTTGATTTTGGCTGATACTCTGAATGTGTTGTAATCACCACATGTTGTGGTTTAAGTAGCAATGCATGAAAGAAGGCATGGCAGGACACCCCACTTGGGAAAGGGTAAGCCGCAAAGGCCACAAACCTTTTCAGAGTCAATATTTTGTCTTTTCCAAAGCTGCACCTGTACAAAGAATGATTACAGTCGTAAACAGAGCAGGAGGTATTGCACAAAACCTGCATGCATTGGTCTATGTCTCTGATACCATGATGTTAACATCAATACTGCTCTGTTCATAAAAGAAGTTAGCCTTCACAAGGTTTGGTTTCATTACAACCATTTTGGAAGAAAGTATATATAGCAGAAAAAGCAAGTTCTTTACTCCTTTTGAGATACATTTAAATACAGGTACATTTCTTCCCTTGGACAATGGATGCTAACTATTTCTGTTCAATCCAAGTCCATCTTGTCTTTGCTGATTTTAGTTGCCATGGTAATTCCAGGCCCCTGGCATTCTCAATGCGAACTAAGGTCATCTGCAAGAAAGAACATTTTATTTTAAACAAAGAGCCAGAAAATAATACACCAGAAAACTTGGTTACTTCACAATGTCCCCAAAGTTTGTTCACCCTTGAGATGAAGGGTTGACACTTCAGAGGTTTTGCATCATAGTCAGATCAAGCCTCTAACGAAACACACAGCCAACCTGATCTGGGCAGTGTTAGATCAATATTGCAAGTTAGGACTGATCTCCTCTTTGCTGCATTACCTGCCATTTTGTGAGGTTTAAAGGGCCCTACACCCCTTTAGCAAAGGTCCAGAGTAGTTAAGTGCATAAAATAAATGGCTGTTTGAGACGGGTAGCATGTGGCCAAGGGGATACCCATAGCGAGTATCTAATTTGGAAGCTATTCTATATTGTTCTGTCCAATTCTATATTCTACTTGTCGCATCTCTAAAATTAAATCTGCCTGGTAATTACTAATCCTGATGTCATGTTGCTGTAGTATATTTTACTTGATTAAAATACTATTATTTGGCAGTGATAACAGTTCTGCTGCCTTTTGCTTCTGTTATGGAGCACTTTGCCACTATTTATGAATTAAATGAAGGGTTTGCTCCTTCTCATGGCCAACATGAAGAATTCCTCCCTTTTGTACAGCTCTGCTGTGTGAGCCATTTTGTTTATGGGAATAATAAATGGTTATGGGAATAAGAAATGGTTACCATATTAATCATTTGACTGAGTGATTCCTTATCCTCATGTTGTAAGTAAATAATTCTTGCTTTTACTGGGGCTTTTTGTAGGATCTTTGATGCCTTCCAGGGGGAAGGGAGAGTAGGAATGATCCTTTACTTCATCTTTGCAAAACCATCTTGTTTTCACAGGCTTAGGTTGGAAAAAGCTATTCTTGCCTCAGCAAAGCCTTTGCCAATGAGCTTCTGTTTTACCCCTTGTGAGAATACTGCACTAAATTGCAAAGATATTCACGTGTCTGGGTTTGTCTATTTGTAATCCACTTTGAGCCATCTTGGAGCTTGAACACATTGCAGCTTTAAATCGTCAGGTTGACCTCTGTCAGCCATTTCTCAAGGCATATTATGCCCATTTAAGCAGATATTAGCTTTCACCAGGATCTCTAATATCATAACTGGCCTTTTCACAACAGTACATTGAAACAATAACCTGCATATTAGATTAACAGGCAAACAACAACCCTTCATACTATATTTCATCTAACCAACAAGAATTCTGACATTACAACAAAGTGTCAGTGCTTCATTGAGGAGTCATCACAGGAATATGAATTTAACCAAAACTACCTGACTCAGTGAAGAAAGCACTACCAAAGAGGCAATGGGGTTGAGATTTCCGCGATGTGAAGGTGCTGGTGTTGGACTGGGGTGGACAATGTCAGAATTCATGTGACACTAGGTTATACTCCAGCAGGTTTATTTAAAATCACTAGCTTTTGAAGCACTGTTCCTTTGTCAGATAGAGGAGCAGTACTTCGAAAGTTTGTGATTCCAAATAAAAATGTCCCGATCTATAACCTGGAGTTGTGTGACGTCGGACTTTAATATTTCCAAGTTGGGAGGCTCAGTTCATGGCTTGTTGGAGCGCACCAAGTTGTCAACTTGCATTCAGTGCAATCCTTCTGGGTCCAGATAATATTGGTAATATTAAACAGACTTTAAGAAAATAGGTGTGAGGGGGGATTATGTGTGTGAGGGGATGCGGCAATGTGAGGGAGGGAGTAGTGTGATCAGGGCTTAAAGAAAGGCAGATGAGCTTGAATTAAAGCAATCCAGGGGTTAGTTTGAAGAGGTTGAAGGAGTATTATATGAAATGTAAACCAGAGACCCATGTAAGCCATTGCAACAGTGCCTTGAGTAAACCATTTTGTAGGGTTTTGAGGGAATGTCTACTTAATTTACATCAGACAAGACTGTTCTTTTCTTTGCCAATGATTGCCTGTAATTTAACAGCATTAAAATTAGTATTAAAATCACACACCAGTATAACCAAAATGGTTCTGTTACACAATGTCAATTTGAAACAATGAGAACGCACAATCATGATCAGCCTCCAATTTTAAACATAATATGAAAAAATATTTGCACCCTTGTGAATTGACATGATTTTGCATCAATTTAATCTGTGTAGGAGCAGCCTAATAATGTAAAGCTGCTGTGAGCTGACTGGTGCAAAAGCTTCTCCCAAGTTGTCCTTGTATAATTACCGTTATATAAAAAAATGTGCAACAAGGACAGATGGCTCACAAGTATAAATTCTTAGAATATTATAGCATGGGCCAATTGGCCAATCGAGTCTGCCTCATTGTTGTTTGTCATCTAATCCCACTCTCATGTGTGTTCCTCATACCTTTAACAAGCCTAAAATTTTCTTTTAAAAGGATTTATGGACTCTGTTTAAATAATGATTTGTGGCTGAAGTTTCCACATTCCAACCATCTTCTATAAAATAAATACATTTTTCTGAATTGTGTTTAGTTTTATTTTATGATTAAATTACTTGTTTTTTTCCCTCCTGTCAACTGTTTCTAACTTGCCGCATCATTATTCTTCACAATTTTGTAGACGACTCTAACAACCATCTCTTGTATAATGAAAACAAACTATCATCGCAACTTTCTTTCCATCATTACAATCCCCCCTCGCTGTTGAAATAGCAGAAGCTAGGAATTTTTCAGAAGAGAAAAGACCACTTTCATTTCTCCCAAAGTATAGGCTACTGAATCCAATACCTTTCCAATTGCTGTTTTATTGCTTTCTGTAATTTCTTGGGCCCAAAAATCAGGGATGTCACTCACATGTTTTATGCTCTATTTACTGATCTCTGTATCTGTATACTACAGATTGCTACAAAGTTCAATTTGAAATCTTACTAATTAAATTTGATATCCCTGTTCTTACTTTGAGATGTGTTTGGCCTGCCATTTATTTGCCTGCTTTGTAAGCCTGTGACTTTTACCATATCAAATAAGCAATTTCATAATTTTCCAGCTCTAAATAATGTCGCCTTTGATAGAAGATTATATACTGTTTCCCTGTTTATGAAGCACGGATCTTTTATATACGTAGTAAATAATAGCATCACCAACATCCATCCCCACAAATCATTGCTCAGCAAATCTTTAAGATGGAGTCATATCGAGTTTTGAGAAGATTTGTAGCTCAGGTTGAGGTTCTGGATGTGAGTTTGCTCGCTGAGCTGGAAGATTAGTTTTCAGACGTTTCGCCACCATTCTAGGTAACATCATCAGTGAGCCTCCGACGAAGCGCTGGTGTTATGTCCCGCTTTCTATTCATCTGGTTAGGTTTCCTTGGGTTGGTGATGTCATTTCCTGTTCTTTTTCTCAGGGGATGGTAGATTGGCTCCAAATCAATGTGTTTGTTGATGGAGTTCCGGTTGGAATGCCATGCTTCTAGGAATTCCTAGAAGCATGGCATTCCAACCAGAACTCCATCAACAACACATTGATTTGGAGCCAATCTACCATCCCCTGAGAAAAAGAACAGGAAATGACATCACCAACCCAAGGAAACCTAACAGATAAATAGAAAGCGGGACATAACACCAGCGCTTCGTCGGAGGCTCACTGATGATGTTACCTAGAATGGTGACGAAACGTCTGAAAACTAACCTTCCAGCTCAGCGAGCAAACTCACATCCATGGAGTCATATTTTTATTCATCCCACCTTTGAACCATCACTCATGGCTGAGTGGCAGAACTTTCACCTCTGAATGTGAATGGTGGAACCCCCAGCAGTACTGAGGGTGTGCTCCTGCTGCGATTTGCAAAGAGCCGTTGGAGATTAAATTAAATTCCCTACAGTGAGGAAACAGGCCCTTCTGCCCAACAAGTCCACACCACCCCTAGAAGTGTCCTACCCAGGCCCATCCCTGGTGCTGTGAGGCTGCAGTGCTAACCACTGGGCCACTGTGCTGCCCGTCCACTGTGGGACAGTGGAATTTCCAAACAGCAGTGTTGCATACGATTTGCCTCATAAGCATTCTGCTGATCGTCAGCAATAGGATTGCGTACGCAAGATCCTTGGTCAAAATACAAAACTGTCCAATTTTTTGTTAGAAGCATGCCTATATATACTTTGGACCCATTTTGAAATCACCTTCTTAGGTGACCTAAAAGGATCTAAGCAATTGAATTTAATCCTCAATAAAAACTGAAAGAACTGCAGATACTGCAAATCAGGAATAAACACAGTCATTGCTGGAAAAGCTCAGCAGGTCTGCCAGCATCTGTGAAGAAAATATCAGAGATAACATTTCAAGTCTGGATCTGGTTCTGAGGAAGGGTCACCGGACCTGAAATGTTAACTCTGACTTTTTCTTCAGAGATTCTGCCAGACCTGCTGAGCTTTTCCAGCAACTTCTCTTTCAATTTAATCCTCGATCTGTCCGTAAGGTTTAAGACGAATGTGGCTATTTTGAAGACTTCTCTTTTTTTATCAACTTCATGTTGTTCTGCTGTTTTTGCCTCACACTGCCTCAGTTTCTCATAACTCCCTTCTTATAGCTTTTTTTTTGTTAAGAGTAGGACATCAACCAAGTGTTCAGACTGATTAATGCACCCAGAACAAAACAACAGGAGGACCAACAGAACTTTGCGGAATCTGTCACGTGTAGAGTAGTATCTATTCATTAAAGTAGAGCTTCTATTGCGGTACCTTTTACCGTTAGTCATGCTTTTGAATGCTTACAAAAGAGGCCTTGAAGAAGAGCAATGAATGGATTTCAAGCACTTAGCAATTAAAGTGCTAAAGTGGTAAAGTGGTAAAGTGTTGGAAAAGGTTATAAGGGATAGGATTTATAATCATCTAGAAAAGAATAAATTGATTAGGGATAGTCAGCACGGTTTTGTGAAGGGAAAGTCGTACCTCACAAACCTTATTAAGTTCTTTGAGAAGGTGACCAAACAGGTAGATGAGAGTAAACCGGTTGATGTGGTGTATATGGATTTCATCAAGGCGTTCGATAAGGTTCCCCACAGTAGGCTATTGTACAAAATGCGGAGGAATAGGATTGTGGGAGATATAGCAGTTTAGATCGGAAATTGGCTTGCGGAAAGAAGACAGAGGGTGGTAGTTGATGGGAAATGTTCATCCTGGAGACCAGTTACTAGTGGTGTACCGCAAGGGTCGGTGTTGGGTCCACTGCTGTTTGTCATTTTTATAAATGACCTGGATGAGGGCGTAGAAGGATGGGTTAGTTAATTTGCAGACAGCACTAAGATCGGTGGAGTTGTGGATAGTGACGAAGGATGCTGTAGGTTGCAGAGAGACAAAGATAAGCTGCAGAGCTGGGCTGAGAGGTGGCAAATGGAGTTTAATGCAGACAAGTGTGAGGTGATGCACTTTGGTAGGAGTAACCGGAAGGCAAAATACAGGGCTAATGGTAAGATTCTTAGCAGTGTAGATGAGCAGAGAGATCTCGGTGTCCATGTACACAGATCCTTGAAAGTTACCACCCAGGTTGACAGGGCTGTTAAGAAGGCATGCTGTGTTATAGCTTTTATTAATAGAGGGATCGAGTTCCGGAACCAAGAGGTTATGGTGAAGCTGTACAAAACTCTAGTGCAGCCACACTTGGAGTATTGCGTACAGTTCTGGTCACTGCATTATAAGAAGGATGTGGACGCTTTGGAAAGGGTGCAGAGGAGATTTACTAGGATGTTGCCTGGTATGGAGGGAAGGTCTTACGAGGAAAGGCTGAGGGACTTGAGGCTGTTTTCAATAGAGAGAAGAAGGTTGAGAGGTGACTTAATGAAACATATAAAATCATCAGAGGGTTTGATAGGGTGGATAGGGAAAGCCTTTTTCCTAGGATGGTGACGGCGAGCACGAGGGGGCATAGCTTTAAATTGAGGGGTGAAAAATATAGGGCAGATGTCAGAGGTGGTTTCTTTACTCAGAGAATAGTAAGGGAATGGAACGCTTTGCCTGCAACGGTAGTAGATTTGCCAACTTTAGGCACATTTAAGTCGTCATTGGATAAGCATATGGATGTACATGGAATAGTGTAGGTTAGATAGGCTTCAGATCGGTATGACAAGTCAGCACAACATCGAGGGCCGAAGGGCCTGTACTGTGCTGTAATGTTCTATGTTCTATGTTCTAGTTAATAGCTGAGGCCTAATCAGTTTTAAATTTCCCATCACAGAAACTCTTCCGATAAATGTCAAATGTACCTCGCATGGATCCTGAAGGAAGTCTGGCTGTCATTCAAAGACTACTGCAAACATTTTGACTTCAAGGAGGGAGAAGAAAAGATAGCAACTGTCAAGAGAAATTTGAAGCAGTTAAACTTTACGCAGTTATTGCTTCATTGATCATACCAAGCCTTAGGAACAAACCATCAAAAGAGCAATCACTGAGACCTTTTATCTCTGTAAATGATACACAGTTTTGTCACACTGTGGATGAACTATAGGGTTTCTCCAGCAATTGGTCTCTCCAAGAGAGCAGTAGTGATTACGGAGAGCACACTGCAGGAAATCATGAATACAATGTCTAATTATTCTCTACGTGAACTCTGGTGTCAAACTTTGTTGAATTAGTTAGAAATTTGGACTGGGGGCTTTTCCAACTTTCTGTACTTAATTGCCAAGTGAACTCTTTCAGCCCCTGTCACTGTTCTGGGTTCGCTGTTGCTGCATATTTCCCCTTCCGTTCATTTGCGTTAAGGAATAGCTTGCTGAGCTGCCTGAGAACAAGAATCCTCCATCTGCCCTCTTTTTCTGTGAGCCATAATGACTGTGTTGCTACTTAGCTCAGCACAATAAGTCTTGTGATGCTGTTATTGTAGCCCACTGCTCCACGTTTCAGTCCCAGCTTAAGACTTGATAGTCACAGACAGTATGTCATAACATGGTCAAACATGTTGAAAGTCAATTGGGGAGTCTATCTAACATGCCTATGGCAGGCACCAAGAGTAGAAGAGGCAGAGCCATGTGGTTGTAGAGCAACAACGTTCCCACTGTGAAAGATTCCATGTGCAAGTTTTTGCTTTTAGCAGACATCGTTCTTATCTTAAGGGAATATCACACACGTATTTAGCTCTTTACTGGTTCCTCATATTGAAATAAGCCCCATATTCAAAGATATGGATCTCTCTTGAATTTGCTGTTCATTAACACATGGACAGTGAGGATGCTTATCAAAAATTGCAGCAGGATCTTGATCAGCTGGGGAAGTGGGCTGAGAAATTGTAAATGGAATTTAATACAGATAAGTGCGAGATGTTGCATTTTAGAAAGTCAAATCAAGGTAGGAGTCTCATGGTGAATGGTAGGGCCTTAAGGAGTGCAGTGGAACAGGGAGACCTTGGAGATCAGGTGCTTCTCTGAAAGTAGAGTCACAGGTCAACAGGGCAGTGAAAAAGGCTTTTGGCACACTGGCCTTTACCAGTCAGTGCATTGAGTTACAGAAGTTAGGAAGTTATGTTGCAGTTGTATGGGACATTGCTGAGGCTGCACTTGGAGTATTGTGTTCAGCTTTGGTCATCTTGCTTTGGAAGGATGTTATCAAACTGAAAGAGTGCAGAAGGAATTGACAAGGATACTGCCAGGACTCAAGGGACTGAATTATAGGGAGAGGTTGAACAAGCTGGGACTTTTTTCTTTGAAGCATAAGAGACTGAGGGGAGGGGGATCATATAGAAGTGTATAAGATCATGACAGGCATGGATAGGGCAAATGCATTCAATCTTTTCCCCAGGGCTGAGGATAGTTTAAGGTAAAAGGGGAAAGAATACATCAGAACCTGAGGGGCAATGTTTTTACACAGGGGGTGGTACACGTGTGGAATGAGCTGCCTGCGGAAGTGGTTGAGGCAGGTACAGTAATAACATTCAAAAAGCATATAGATGAATACATGGGTCGAAAAGGTTTCGAAGGATATGGGTCAAGTGCATGGAAATGGGTTAGTGTGGGTGAACACTTTGGCCAGCATGGACCAATTTGGGCTGAAGGGCCTGTCTCCATGCCATGGGTCTCTATGACTCTAAGGCACTCAATTGTCTCAAACCCGATATGAATAAGAGATTTTATGTAGAATCTATAGCCCCTTGAAAGACCAATCAAATTTGCTGACATTACCTCCAGCTAAGCATTAAATTAGTTAATGGTCCATTAGCTCAGTTGGCTGGTTGCTTCTTAAGCTCTCCGTGGCTTGAGATGTGGCAACCTCCAGATTAAACCATCATCATAAAGCTCTCCCTAATGAGAGAGCAGCCCAATGGTCTGGTAAAACTATGGTAACTTTACCTTTATGTCTGATGCTGCAATGCTAATGTTATCCTACACAACATAAGAACTGGATTTGAATATTGTGCATTGAAGAAGCCAACAGATGTTTATTACAGTGAATATTTACAGTATATATGAATAATAGATTACAACAAAGCAGCATTCTTTCAGTAGTGTGTCATTTGACTAGTAAATCCAGGGTAAAATGGAGTTTAAGACCTTTATACGCACGTTATATGTCTTGATAAAATGATGATGTCACAAACATATGTCTGGCACTGACACATTAACACAATAGTTCCTAACTATTGTTTCAGAGATAGTAGGAACTGGAGATGCTGGAGAATCTGATATAACAAGGTGTAGATCAAAGCTGACATTTCGGGCCTAAACCAGGCCTGAAACATCAGCTTTCCTGCTCCTCTGATACTGCTTGGCTTGCTGTGTTCATCCAGCTCTACACCTTGTTATCTCAGTTCTTAACCATTTCTGTACTTGACCTGCTGCGGTGTGCCAGTAAAACCCAACACAAATTGAATGAATGACATGTAATTTTCTGCTTCATACTTTACAACTTTAAGGGCACAACATTGATTTACTGTATGAATGGTGTTCTACATGTTATTACATCCTATCTCAACTTCTGATCATATCGATTCATAAGAGCATTGCTTCCAGAAGAGCTGAGCTATTTTCTGCTATTTTCACACATCATGAACACCTATTTTGCATCTATCAACTTCTTTTACCATGATTAACAAGTCCTTTGTTATTTTGTGCTCTGGGCATCCTCACCATCTGTTCTGCTACTCTTCCCCCTCTGTAAAAGCATTGAAACTATCATTTTTCCGCTCTCTTGAGTTCCAAAGAAAAATTATACTGGAGTCAAAATGTTAACATTGTTGCTCTCCCCACAAACTCGGCAGATTTGCTGGGTTTCTTTGGAATTTTCTATTTTTATTTCATATTTCCAGTATTTTACATTTATTATTAGATAGGGAGAAACTATTCTCATCAGTGCATGGCTTGACAACCAAAGGACACAGATTTAAAGAGATAGGCTCAAGATACAGAGATGATATGAGGAGAAAATTCTTATATGCAGCAAATGGTCTGTATCTGGAATGCAATGGATAGAATATCTGCAGCAGCTGAATGACATGAGTATTGAGAAGTGATGTGGGAAGAAAAAATCCAATTTCACAACTTTGCTTCGAACAAAGAGAGAAGAATTTCACCAGCGAGCAGTGCAGGGCCAGAATGCATTTATCTTCATGAAAAAAAACAATTAATATGCCGTTATTTTCAAATCTCACCTTGTTGATACACAGTTTTCTGCTCTCCCACTGAGATAGAAATGGGGCAGTGACAATACCTGACATGAAAGTCAAAGCAGGTGCTTGGTGACGCCTCTGAACTTCTAAAAGTCGCCAACGTCTCAGGGCACAGTCCAAGGGCATTGGTCACATGGAGTTTCCATCCATAGCCCTTGGAATGAGGCAAGATGGCGGCAGAGTAGGGTTCCAGTGCTGAAGATCATTTGCTCCAACCACTTTTCTTATCTTTTCTTTCTCTTTTCTTGATTTTTAAAAAAAATTATTTACTTATTTCTCTTTACTTACCATCAGCGGGGGTGATGAATCCCAGCACAGACCTAAGTAGATAATAAAGTGTGGAGCTGGATGAACATAGCAGGCCAATGTACTACCTAAGAAGCTGCTTGGCCTGCTGTGTTCATCCAGCTCCACACTTTGTTATCTCGGATTCTCCAGCATTTGCACTTCCCATTATCTCTCACAGACTTAAGTAGATCCATGTATAGACTCGAACATGGCCCCCGTGTGGACCTCGTGGTGGCAGTGAGAGAGCCTCAATTTACTTTTCTTGAGTGATCATGGGGCCTAGCTTCAGAACTGGGAGCTGCTACACCGGCAGAGGTAACGTCAGCGAGGTAGGCCCAACGGCGAAAACCAGCAGCTGAGGATCAGCGACTTCGCCATTGGTTGGGCCCAGTGCTGCCATGGCAAAGTGGTGGTGGAAGGGAACCACAGCGACATCATTGCAGTAGACCCATCAGCAAGAGGTTTCCACCCTGACATTGGTAGTTCTGGCGCGGTTGGTGGCAAGGAGTCGGTGGTGAGGAATCATCCCAGCGGTGAAAAAGGCACCTAAAAAGTGACAACTTCAACATTGTTTGGGTCTGATGTTGGCAGCAGTGAGGCAGTGGAGGAGGATAACAGTGTGGGCATCATGGGTGATGGCTCGGGACTGATGGACTCTCTTTAATCTATATCCTTCTTTTTTTATGATGAAAACTGTTAAAAATTGTGCCATGGCAACAGTGGAAAAGCTTTTCACTGTACTTTTCTGCTTTTCTCATGTTAAAATACATGTGGCAATCAAATCATAAATTAAACCAGCCAAACAACATGGCACCCTCATGGCACACCTCCAGATTACTTACAAAACAGAAATTGTGCTTCAATGCTGCCATTTGGACTATTGGACTACACCACTTCCTTTCATGGTAATGCTGCTGGCAAGGCACTTTGTGTGTAGGGACAGGCAACCAACTCATGGAATGGACCAGGCTGTACCTCAGAGCTCCTCACTTCTTTCTTTGTTATCCAACCACTTTATCCACATTTAGATGCTGAGATCATTTCTGCCTTGCCTTCTCCTCAGCCAGAGCTTAAAGGCTCAGGTAGTTCTGGCTTGCCTTACTCTTTTCAGGGCATGGTAAGGGCGTGGAACACCCTGCCTGCCAATGTAGTGAACGCAGCCACATTAGGGGCATTTAAACAGTCCTTAGATAAGCATATGGATGATGATGGGATAGTGTAGGGGGATGGGCTTAGATTAGTTCACAGGTCGGCGCAACATCGAAAGCTGAAGGGCCTGTTCTGCACGGTATTGTTCCATGTTCTATGTTAACACAGATACAAAGCCAGGCACAATTGTTGTTAGTAGTAATGGGTCAAGGGGGCTGACGTGTAGAGTACTGCCTTACATCAATCCTACACCTGCATCACATGCCAACAGTTTTCACAGCACGCACACTTGTATCGACAAATGGCCATGTTTCAATGTATAAGAGGAGAGTCCTCAGTCAGGACAAGGCAAACAGCCTTCTCTTCAGTCAGCGAGGTCCCAGCACAGTGAGTCATGTCCAATATCAGTTCAGGGGCTTGGGCAAGGCCAACCAGTCACTTAGGATAATCAGGTTCAGAGTTACTATACTATTATTGTCAGTGAAATGGGCTAAAGTTAGTCCTTGGGAAATTCAAAGAGGGTCATCAGGGCCACACAGGGTCACAGAGGTCAATTCTGGGAATTGGAGGCAGTGTGTTAGGATACAGAAAGGAAAATACTCGTGAAGAGGGAAACTCAACCTTTAAGAGGAGGAGCTAATTGTACTTTTAATGACATGGGTTACTGTAAAACTGGGAAAGTTAATGGTTACAACTTATTTGCCTTCAACGGGGTGAGAGGACAGAGTCACGCTGTGATTTATGTAACTTAGCTATTGGGCCGAGTCTCAGGGAGGTGAAGCCATATGTCAGAAAGTGTGTGGGGAACATGTGGAAGCTTATAGCCTCGACAGGGAGTTTCAGGAGAAAAGAATAAACAGGTTCATTGGAATGAGAAGTTCTGATTATGAAATTGAGCTTCATTATGCCAAGGACAACCTGCGTTGCCTTCTATACTCATCCAAATCATAAATGCACACTGGAAATAGGAAATGGCTGAAGCTACACCTGGAGTGGGCAGTGTGGGTGCTACTTTGTTGTCTGAGCAGATGGGATCTACTTATGAGCAGTGTAATACCCTTCAACTTACAATTGCATTAATCAGGTACATTCAAGGTGCAGGTTAAAGTCATCTGTAATCAATATGTCCTTCATGTGAAATACCAGCATTTGTCCCAGTGTGGAATACATTATCCTAGCCACAAGCAACTTTGACCATGACATTGTAGATTGAAGATAGCCATTGCCTGTGAAGCAGAATAATCTCGGCCAACCTGAGATGTGATGTATTTAAGCCACAATTCACAAAGACAATCCATTACAATCGGAAGCATATGGGCACGGAGCTGGTTTCCTCTTGCTTCATCACTAAGTATTCACCTACATGATCTTATATTCAAAGCTGCCTTTTTTGGGTGATGGAGGGGATGGACAGACGTGGTGTCAGTAACTATATAGCACATATAATCTCCATCTTTACTTGTGTGACATGGTTTGTGGTGCTTTCATCCGAATGAGATCTCTATGTCGCAGTTTCATGTATAGGCATTCTGTGACACTTTTTGCTGCAGCTCTGCATGGCCACTGTTTGAAGGGATATACTAAGCTATCAAGGGTTGGATGCCTTGCAATGATAGTTTTTGGGAGTCTGTGGCTGATGTTTTGATATGCAACCCCCTGACTGAAGCTGAGCATGTGCACGATGTAGTCCATTCTTAACAAGGATCATCATAGAACAGATGATAGGTTCATTAGAGATGAAGTCCCACTTGAATGCTGAGCTCTTCACAACTGGGACAGGCAAAGAAGGGATGTGATGGAGGCTAAAACGACATAAGTGTTCCAGCAGTCCTCCAGGGAAGAGGATGATGACATTGAGCAGGAGGATCAACATCTTCTGTTTGGTACAATACTGCAGCAGAAAACACAGCAATTAGATGAGAGCTTAGTGAAGTAATGCTTCATTCACTGGAAATTTGTCACTATTCAAAAGTCAAGCAGTCCAAAAAGCACAGGCAGTTTCTGTTCGTTTTCTTTAAACTTTACTTTTGCTGTTGTTGAAAAGGAATGAATATTTTCAATAATTTGGAAGCTGCCCACTTTGTGAGAGTCCCAGATTCAATGAGAAGATCTTACTGACACAAAGAATTGGGAAAGTGTAACAGTCCCTTAAACAGGGTTCTAAGATTGGGTGACGGTGCAGACAAGTTCTGTGTGTGGCTTGGCTCTTAAGTAGTAATATATTTATAAAAATGCACCTTTATTTGTAATGCAGTGTCAAATATTGCAAATCCAGGCTGGCATCACTGGACATGTTGTGAGGCAGGGTTTAAGAAGTGGCACTATGCTGGAAATCCTAGGGTGTCCTTACAGTGGATTATACTTCCACCTCTGGTGAGAGGCCAGTTAGGACAACTGTTACACAGAGCCACAGTGCAGAGGTAATGATGTAAGTTTTTGAAAACAGTGTGTGAAATCTTTCTAGGACCCATGGAGAGAATCCCTCCAGGAAATTCAATGAAATTGACACTTTGCCAGTTTGTGGTCAAATTCAGCCCACTGTCTAAAGCATGCAATGGAAGTGGATTCAACCCTGGCTTTTGAAAGGCAATTGGGTAATTGTAAAGATTTACAGGGCGGTGGGGCAAAGTTTAAGGACTTGGACTAGCCGAGTTTATCCCAAGCACAGAGCAAGTACAGACATGAGGGGTCAAATGTTCTCTGTCACTGCACACTTCTGTAATTCCATGAGAGAAATTTCAACTACACCTTACCCCCTTTGCCACTTACTGTACAAAGATTGGAGACCATCATGTGTGAGTTTAAATCAGAATGTATTTTTTGGAATCCAACTCTAAACTGCCACAGTCCACCAGTTTCCAATTTAAAACAAAACAGAAATTGCTAGAGGAGCTCAACAGGTCTGGCAGCATCTGTGGAGACAGAAACAGAGTTAATGCATTCATTTCTTCTTCAGAAGTAGTGTCATTGGATTTGAAATATTAACTCTGTTCTCTTTCCATAGATGCTGCCAGACTTATTGAGTTCCTCCAGTGATTTCTAGTTCTGTTTTAGATTTCCAGCACCTACATTTATTTGTTTATTAACCTGACAGATGTCGGCAATCATCAAAGTGATCCATCCTAATAATGCAGTCTGTAAGTGAAACTTCATGACTGACACTTCAGTGGCAATCAATGCTTAATGCCTTCCAGATAGGTTTTAAAGAGGGAGAACCAGCAGCCGTAGAGAGAGGTGGGCCCTGTTGCATCCAACCAGTAAGCATTACATATAACACCTCTAATGAGCTAAGAAAGACGCAAACAGTATCCCAATCCCCTTAAACCTAACACCTTGTCCCCCTCCACCAGATGCCATGAAATCCCTTTCCTTCCCCCAACTTTTGCAACCAAGTCTCAATCTTCCTTCAGGGTTAGATTCCAAAAAGAAATTCTGATTTAAACTCACTCATGATGGTCTCCCAATCTTTGTACAGAAAGTGGCAAAAGGGGTAAGGTGTAGTTGCCAGGGACTACTTTCAATGGTCTTCAGTTTTGGCTTCCTACCTCGAGCCTCCCAAACCTGGTAGCTACTAAGCCTGCCACTCTGATCGACAACAGCAGCAGAGTCAAAAGTGGCTCTGTTGTTAAATTCAGTGGGAACTCCTTGTCCCCAGAAGTGTCGGATATTCCCCCACCCTCATGGTCCTCCTGCATAATCCTGCTTCCCCAGATTCTCCCTTGTGCTCCACATTTTATTGTAACAGGGGTAGACAGGGTAAATGCATGGAAGACGTTCCTGATGCTCAGAGAATCTACAGCCAGGGCTGACAATCTAAGGATATTAGGTAGATCAGTTAGGACAGAGATGAAGAGAAATGACTTCACTCAGAAAATGGTGCGCCTGTGGAATTCTCTGCCACTGAAAGTGGTTGACGCCAAAACATTGACTGTTTTCAATATGGGTCAGCCATAGTTTTTGGAGCCAGAGACTCTTGGAGTCAAAGACTATCGTGAGAAAGTGGGAGAAGGTTCCTGAGGTAGATGGTCAATCATGATCATATTGAATGATGGAACAGACTTGACGGCTGAATGATCTATTGCTGTTCCTATTTTATGTTTTTTAATATCAGAACCCTACTAGTTATGAAACCAAACAAAATTCCTTGCTGGCCAAACAAGTCATCATCTTAAAAAGTTACATTCACATACTCAATAACCATCCCAATAACCAACATTTCCATGTTAGTGATGTCTGTATATACATTTTCTTTTCAATAAGATCTGAAGTAAGCACACATTATACAGCTAAAAGCTAAAATGGTGTGGAGCTGGAGGAGCCCAGCTGGTCTGGCGGCATCAGAGGAGTAGAAAAGTCAATAGTTTAGGTCAGGATCCTTCTTCAGAGCTTCAGCCCATTTCTGAAGAAGGGTCCCAACCTGAAACATCAACTTCCCTGCCCCTCTTATGCAGCCAGGCCTGCTGTGTTCCTCCAGCTCCACACCATGTTGACTGTGACTCCAGCATCTGCAATTCTTACCCTCTGCGAGTGACTTAGACAGCTCAAAGTCGTTTTGAACACCAAACCACATCCTATCATCCCTCTTCTAACCTCACCATCATCCAGTCCTTCACTAAGTTGTCCTACCTTATTCTGCTACTCCCCCTGAAATAACTGAATTTCCCAAATATATTGTCTGAATGGACTATTGTACATTGAGTTCACTGGCCTCCTGCTTCCTCTGGAAGAGATTCACAAGCCCACACTGCAAAAGACAACAAGATGTATGATAGTGGTGGGGTAGAGTGATGTGACTAATGTCCAATGAAGACAATTCCAACATAAAATAATGTTGTTTATTCATTTTACGACTCTACTATGAAGCTGTCTGTTATCATGGGTGCATATAGGCTGATCTATGCTGTGACTTTTTTTAAAAATTGCAACAACAACAGACACTGGCATTAATCCACCATGCTGTAACTGTGCATGAAGCAAATATGTTACACAGCAGATGTTAAGGGATCAGCAGCAAAATTATTCTGCTTTCCAATCTGTACCAGTTTAAGGACGTACCAACATTGACTGCTTGTTCAAACAATACTAAGACCCCTTGATTCAAAAGTTAAAAGATCACCACACTAAATACATGGCAGCCACCACATACTTAGGAATAGAATATTTGAATGCAATGCAGAGGTAAATCGATTCTGGTGCACTATCATTTACAAATGGCCACTTGAATCTTTTCTGTTGATTCCAAGTCCCATTCGATGTTTGGTGTTAAAATACACGCAAGGCCAAATGTGAAGTGAAGAAATACGCTAAGTTTAGAAAAATGTAATTCTCAATGTTGAGAAAGATTCTGATTTTCCACCCAAGTTTTCAATGTGGAAACAAAAATCTCACCAGCAATCAGTCAGAGGCCTATTTGCATCCAATCCCATGTCATTATTATCTTTCTTGCATCATTTATATGTAGTTTCCTATTCAGCCACACAGCAGAAAGAATCTAGATGTCAACAAATCCCAACATAAAAGTCAAAGTACTATCTATTGACTCCAGCTCATCACTTGCTCCTCCAGGCCTCCATCTTGACTGTATTCCCTGACATCTCAGGGCACACTCCAAGAGCAGCGACCACCAGCATCTTTACTGTGGATGCTGGCATCAGGCATGCACCACCTCACTACAATATCATGGCATTCCAGTTCACTGAGAATACAATTCACTTTGGAGAGTGCTGACACTAAGCATTGCAACACTGCTGTCAGGCCAGAAATTAAAACTAAGCCCAAATTACTACCCCATTTCTCTGCCCACCCTTATGATTCTCTACAACTTGCAAATTTTGACATTCCCTTTGGGGTAATTGCATCAGTGTTTTCAATGAAGTTGTAAATAATGCTTAAATTCGAATGACAGAGGGCTTAAAATGTCTATTGTAAAAGGATATGAGTTATTGTTAATTTTAAAGGCTCTTCAATGGTAGTAGCACAAGAAATGGTGAAGGGAGAAAGTCAGGTCTGTGGATATGCAGCTGAATTTTATAGGTATAAGCAGGCCCAGTGAGCCATAGCTTATTTCCTCATCCATACAGAGACAAACGTTTTAAAAATAAGCTGATGAATGTAATGAAATGCTAATAATCTACATAGCAATATGTTTACTGGTCTTGAATTTGCATGTTGAGAAATTGTTTCAAGAAGTTAAATTGGTGTAAGGTAATAGGAAAATGCATCGAAGTGTTAAGAGTGTCATTTTACAGCAATACTTTACATTTTTCTGCAATATTATTTCAGCCATTATATTTTTTTATGAGCAAAGTTGCACTCGCAAATCATGTTGCATACAAAGTAAATACCCTTTTCGTCCAAGGCACCACACAGTGCCGCCCTTTGTTCTGAGAGTTGAGCAGATTGCTTTCCAAATGTACTGAGAGAAGTTCAGCAACACACAGCAGGTTTCCTTCCAGTTGGCATTTGAAAGGAAGGAACAGCAGATGCTACCAAAGGGATCTTTATAGAGTGTGACTGAAATGAGAATAATGAACAACAGGCAATTCTGACATTTAATGCATACAACCAGCACGTAATTTCAGTGCAGCAATCAAACCCATTTGTTTTGCATCGAGATGCGCCACAGCTGGCTGTGACTTCTGATAGCTCGAAAGAACACAAGACTGCACTTCTGTTTTCATTTCTGTTGTTGGTCTTTTCTATATATAATCAAAAACAAAGTCACAGAGATAAAATTGATTTGAAATTCCATGGGCCATGGCTACAAGAAGTTTGTTATCTGTCAAAATGTCAACAATAACTGGGGCTGTTAGCTTTTAAGTTCTTTAGGGGCATGGGTCCTTTGACACATCCAAAAGGTGACAGAGGGAGTTCTCGGCCAACTCCTGTCGGCCTCATCACATCACTGCCAGCTCCAAGATGATATGAATCCTTTCGAGACCTCAAACCTTAGCTTGGATAAATATGGTTAATCTACAGGTAGGTGGACAGCACAGATATAATGTGCAGCACTAAGGAGATCCCTAGCCTGTGTATTATGTCAGCCTTAAGGAATTCAGACTGGTCCCACTTTAGACCCAAAACTAATTCTGTCTAGTAGACCAGAACATAAGGGAAAGTTCTTGTCTTGGGTGGCAGTTCTTACTTTTTTTCAGTTCATGCACTGTGATTTGGAAATAATCATTGTTTCAATAAAATTGAGCACAAATTAGCAACACCTAAGCTGTAATTAATGTCTACCTAGCAATTATATATTAAAGTGAAAACACATTAATGCTTCACCTGTGCTATCTTTTTAACACCAATTTATTCATTTTAACTTCACATTTCTCCCACTCATCTGAATTTATTAAACTTGACTTGTTTCATTGGTATTCTTGCTTCCAACTTACATTGTAGGTGAAAGTGTAAGATCATGTTGCAAAGGGATTTGACTGAACTGTAGTTGTCCAGTCTCTAGACTTGTAAAACTGCAAGAACACATCTTTGCTATTTAAAACATTCCCAAAGACCATGTCCTAATGCTCATGAGTGAACCTGTTGATGATTCTCGCTGCTTGAAAGCACTATGATCAACAGAACTATGTTATTATACTTGGGAGAGTTCACATGTATATTTCTGTGAGATCAAAGTGTTCAGCCATGTAGAGAGTAATTTTTTTTTGCAATGCCAAAGCCAGCAATACAAATTAGAACAAGCTAGAAGCTTTTTTGCCCCTTCCAAGCTATGAGCTACAGAACATTTCACTTGTAATCTACTTCTCAGTTGTTTAATATGCAGCAGATGCAATAAGTTGTTTTATATAAATATATTATTTGTCAAACAAGATCCTGTCAGTGCCTTAAATCTTTAGTTGTGAAAAGAAATCCTCAAGGAGCCGCTGACATTTAGAGTATCACTTACAATATCAATGCAATGCGAGAGCTTGCATGTAAGGAATTCACTTACTCAAACAATGACAAGATACACGAATCAAAGACCATGGAAGATGTAAAATTTCACAGTGGGTTTTTAAAAATCAAATTTTGAACAGTGTTAAATATCATATTACCATTAGAAACAATCTTCATGAACTGTCACTTTAAAACTTAAAACTATCACAAAAACAGTGCACTGTGACAATTTCTGTTATCATCTTTTATTGTCTCACATTTGTTCATGTTCATTTGTGAAAATTTCTTGGGATTTTGGTTTGTATTCAGGCTTTTCCCACATAACAACAATGACTATACTGCGAAAATGTTTTATTGACTCTAAATTACTTTGAATTGTCCAGTGATAACGGAAATGTTATTTTAAATATTTTTTCCTTTCTTTCATTAACAACTATTTCTGTATAAAATCTATTTGTCTTGTTTATCCGGTGTAGTGGTAGCTTGAAGATTATATTTATCATTTAAACATCATTATCCTTTCCTCATAGGGTTGAAGAACCTAATGCTGGACACCGTTTCACCCATGTGGACCATTCCAAACTTATTGTGGACTGTCTTCTCTTGGAATCAGAGAAAGGGAGGGATTGAGTGAGATGAAAGCGGGTGGAACAACTGATAGTATTACAGTGTTAGTGGCATTGGAGGTTGTGAGGAAACAAGAGGGGGGAGGTTTTTGCTAAGAGTTGCAGATCATGAGTCTTTGTGGGAGGTGGGCATAATACTTGAGAGAGCGAGTATGCGGTAGTAGAGAGAAGAGCGTGGCATGTACTCTTTTGAAGTGGAGGAGATTATTGACTTTCTCTTGGCCCTTTGGAAAGACGATGTCACACTGTTGTGCCACCTACTTCAACAGAAGTGCAATAACACTGCCAGAAAACCGTGGTGCCATCTTCCCCTTTTCCGACTCTTCTGACTAAATGTCTAGCACATCAGCAGGGCAGCTTTGGAATACCAGTACTGATCCTGGTTCACAACACCTTTTTAACTACGGCATGGGCATGAGGGGTGTTGGACTTGTTACAGATATCTGCTGCATGACGAGCTGGCCCAGCAATGATGTGCAGTAAGATGTGGTTGTAATTGGATGAGAGTGTGCAGCAGAATTCATTGTTAAGTTTGGTTAGTTCGCCAATTTGCGTCAAGTATTTGCAAAACACAATTCACTGTCTTTCCAAGCGCAGAAATGCAGAAAATCTCAGTTTTATCTCAGCTAATTGACTCTAAGATTTTAGAGTAGATTTGTAGCTCAGGTTGTGGATGTTGGTTGACTCTTTGGTCCTCTGGGTAAATAGAGATGGGGAACAAATGGCTAACACGAGGGGTCATAGTTTTAAGCTGATTGGAGGAAAGTATAGAGGGGATGTCAGAGGCGGGTTCTTTACGCAGAGAGTTGTGAGAGCATGGAATGCGTTGCCAGCAGCAGTTGTGGAAGCAAGGTCATTGGGGTCATTTAAGAGACTGCTGAACATGCATATGGTCACAGAAATTTGAGGGTGCATACATGAGGATCAATGGTCGGCACAACATCGTGGGCTGAAGGGCCTGTTCTGTGCTGTACTGTTCTATGTTCTACGTTCTAATCCCATCTATGGGTGTATTTCCACAGTTGTCTCTGTTTACCACCATAACAACATGTTTTGGAGGATATGATATGATATGCAGGAGAACTTGAAGGTCTGCTTCCTGATAGCACAGGTGAGGTAGAGCAGTAATTGAAGAATGGAAGAAAACCATAAATGTCATATTTGGCAACAGAAGAAACGAAAATTTTAAAAGTTCTGCATTATGAATTATCCATGTGGAACATGTCTAGAATATAATTTAAAAATGACATCTTATTTGATTTTAATGAACATAATTGCAAGTGCAGAGAGTATTTTGCTCATTTCAAATTAGTTCCCTCAAATTTCCCTCACAGACCTAACAGTATTTTGGCCCGTGATTCAACGCAAGTAAAGATAAATTAAGAATGTTCTCTAATACACTGTTTGCTTATGTATGGAAAGAAAAGGTCATTGTGATATTTCAATTCTGCAAGGGAGGCAGTATTTGTGATAAGTACCCGAGTGCAACAGGTTTATAGCTTTGTTAAGATTTAGTTTTTTGAATTTAATTATCTGTGGAATACGTTTGCTCTGACTGCTGCTGCCATATGCCTATATCCTAATTTCTACACGGTACCAGAATTAGATAATAGGTAAGTCTCTACAGGGATGATAGAAAGAAAAGTGGCAACCTTACAAGAACAAAAGGCAGTGCAAGGCAGAAACAGGCACTGCTCATTAAGCAGGAATCTTGTGACAAAAGTTGCTTGATCTTCATGGTTATGAGGGTACTAAATTAAAGATAGAAGGGCGACTATGAAACAGGTGTATGTTGTCGATATGATCATTAGAGGAGTGATCTTAGAGCCACAAGGGCCCTGGGTGGAAATGAAACTTTCCAGAACTTTCAAGAGAAAGCTTGGGAAAGTAATCATTTTGAGACATTGACAGTGTAACCTTGCAACAATATGCAGAAGCAGGGCCCTGAACTCAGAGTTTCAAGCAGGATTGTGGCAAATGAGTGACTGAAACAAGGCCAGCTATCCCTCACCACTATGTGTAATATCCAAACCTCAGACATGAGTCTGAAGCAGCTTTCGTAACCTGGTGCAATTTTATGCTTTAGTGTCAAACTGATTGAGTGATAAATAAAAAATAGATTGCAGGAGCTGTACAGATTGCAATCTTCATGTTTGTTGCCATTGATCCAAGGAGGGCATTGGACAATATTGTATATGTAATAGAACGACACTTGAGCGATAGGTTCTTATAATCTCCCATCAGTCTTTTTTTAAAATCAGGTAACGTAATGTGGATGCTCTTGAAATAAAAACAAGCCTCTAGAAAAACCTGGCGGGTCCGGGAAGAGAAATGGAGTTAACATTTCCAGTCTGCCATGACTCCAGAATGCTAAAAGTAGTAGAGGAGAGATATCGATGAAGAGCATATATTAATAATAATTTCTGCTCTATTAATAGCAGAAAATGGGTCAGCCCTACTGATAGCACACACAAACAAATATGCCAACGGGCTTATCCTTGTTCTCATGGGAGCATTTCCATCCCATGCCTGCTGCAGGGTCAAAGAAAAACTGAGGAGGCAGCCCTCATTTTCAGTTTGGGTATGTCACAGCCTTCTGGATTCACTGTCCCTACATTTAGATGACATCATCCTCCCATCCAGCAGGGACGGGGTTTTGGTATTCCAACCAATGTACTATCTCCAAATAGAATTGTGCAACATGGCTGTACTGCACCCATTAGACTAAGGTCAACAATGTCAGAAGGTCCGTATATAGATATTCCATAGCCATCCTAATCAGAATCCTCAACTATCACTGTATCAAGGATTCTGGTCATTTGTCTGTGAAAGATACCTGTCCCTCCCTCCTCACTGACCAACCCCATCCCAACTCCCTACCTACATTCACCTTTACCGGCTTCATCCCCGCCTCCTTGACCTGATCGTCTTCTGTCCACCTATCTGCTCCACTAGCCATCTTCTATCACTGCCTCCCCCATCTCTATTTATTTCAGAGACCCCTTCACATCTCCCATTTCTGAAGAAGGGTCCAGGCCCAAAACATCAACTTTCCTGCCCCTCTGATGCTGTCTGGACTGCTGTGTTCATCCAGCTCCACACATTGTTATCTCAGATTCCAGCATCGGCAGTTCCTACTATCTCTGAGTCATTTGTTTGTGATATGGATGTTCATAGTTTACATTAATAAGAGTCTGTTTTGTTTCTGGTATTCCCTACTGAGTTACTTGAAACTGTGACCAATCAATTCTGTACAATAATGATACAGAGAAATTGAGGAGGACCACTCGTGCCAGCAAGTCCAGGACCAATAGCAACCTCCAGGCTGCCAAACAGAGCCCTAGAGGAAGGTCCCAACAGAATGCAGAGGAGGTATAGTGGGCGCAGAGTCGATCATCCTCAGAGTCATTTCCTCTGATGAGAAAGGCGCCGCATTGCTACAGATTGAGATGTCCCAGGACTTTTCCACAGCCAGCTGATGGAGCAGGACATGTGATCTGAAAGTCTGGGTGGTCATCTCATCTCTGTGGCTGTCGAAGTGATGGCTATATTAAACCTTTATTCAACTGGCAGTTTCCAGGGATACCTTGGTGACCTGTGTGGGCTTTCAGCAACCATTGACCCACAAATAATGCAAGGCTGTTATTGATTATTATAATTATTATTTATAATGATTATAATACTTATAACTTGCGCACAATTATGCTGCTTCATTGCATTTCCCTATGCCAAGATCAAAGTTGGAGCCTGGGCAATAGGCTTTGTCAATATCACTGTCTTCCTCCAGGAGTAAGGTTCTACAGACAGTGTAAATCATACCGCTGGTGATCTGAGCCGCGAATACAGTAGATTAGATTGAGTGAAGTGAAGGTAAATTGCTGCTTCAGCTGGAAGGTGTGTCTGAACCTTGGATACTGAGGAAGGAGGAAGTAAATGGACAGGTGTTACACTTTCTGTGATTGCAGGGGAAGGTACCAAAGGGGTCTGAGGGGTTTCCCAGAGGGAAGGGTCACTGCCAAGGCTGACAAGGGAGAGGAGCGAAAATGTGTCTCATGGAGGCATCCTGCTAGAGATGGCTGAAATGATGGCTCATGATCTTTTGCATTTGGGTGTTAGTGCATGACTTTAAGTGAGGGTCCCATTGCTGTTTTGTGAGGGAAGAGAATGGGCAAGCACCAAAGACTTTTATCCAATCTCCATCTGCCCAATTATCATTGTCTCTCTCTCTGAGCTTCACCTTCACCTATTGTTCACCCTTTCCTGCTCCCCACATGCCGTTTTCATCATATATACCAAACTTGTAATTACAAGCAGTTCTGAAGAACTGTCACTGGATCCAAAATGTGAACACTGCTTTCTTTCTACAGATGCTGCCAGACCTGCTGAGTTTTCCCAGCAATTTTTGTTTTTGTTTCTGAATTCATAGCAACTTAGAAGATAGGAGCAGGAGGAGGCCTTTCAGCCCTTCAAGCCTGCTCTACTATTCTTTAAGATCATGGCTGATCATCCAAATCAATAGCCTAATCCTGCTTTCACCTCATAACCCTTGATTCAATTCACCCCAACTGCTATAACCAATCACCTCTTGAATACATTCAATGTTTTGGCATCAACTACTTTCTATGGTAAAGAATTCAATAGGCTCACCGCTCTTTGGATAAAGAAATGTCTCCTCATCTCCATCTTAAATAGCCTACCCTGAATCCTCAGACTGTTCTGGACATACCCATTAATGGGAACATCTTCCCTACATCTACCCTGTCCAGTCCTGTTAGAATTTTGTAAGTCTCGATGAGATTCCCTCTTCATTCATCTGAACTCGAGCAAAAACAATCCCAACCTACTCAATCTCTTCTCATATGTCAGACCCACCATTCCCAGAATCAGTTTGGTAAACCTTCACTGTAGTCCCTCCAGAGTGAGAGCATCCTTTCTCAGAAAAGGAGACCAAAACTCCACAAGATGATAGGCATGGCTTCACCAAGGCCCTGTACAACTGCAACAACACATCTCTGCTCCTGTACCTGAAACCTCTTGCAATGAAGGCCAACATACCATTTGTCTTCTTTACCACCTTCTGCACCTGCAAGCTTACCTTCAGCGACTGGTGTACAAGGACACCCAAGTCCCACTGCACATACCCCTCTTCCAATTTACAACCACTCAGGTAGTAACTTGCCTTCTTGTTTTTGCTTCTGAAGTGAATAACCTCACAGTTATCCAAATTATACTACGTCTGCAATTGATTTGCCCACTCACCAAACCTATCGAGGGCATGCTGAAAGTTCTCTGCCATAGTTAACCCCCCCACTTGGTATCATCTGCAAACTTGGAGCTGTTACATTTTGTTCCCTCATCCAAATTATTTATACGAAGTGTGATTAGCTGTGGTCCCAGCATCAATCCCTGTAGCACCCTGCTAGTTATTGCCTGCCAATTTGAAAAAGACTCATTAATTCCTACTCTTTGTTTCTTCTTTGACAACCAGTTTCTTGTCCATCTCAATACACTTCCCCCAATCCCATAAACTTTAATCTTGCACATTACTCTCTCAAGTAGTACTTAATCAAATGCTTTCTGAAAGTCCAAATATACTATGTCGACTAGTTTCCCCCTTGTCGACTCTACTAGTTACATCTTCATAGCATTCCAACAAAAATGGTCAAGCATGAGTTACCCTTCATAAATCCATCTGTCTGATCCTGTCACTGATTTTAAATGCTTTGCTATAAAATCCTTGACAATAGATTCGAGAATTTTGCCCACCACCGACATTAGGCTCACTGGTCTATAATTCCCTGTTTTCTCTCTACCTCCTTTAAAAAAAAATTTGGAGTGACATTTTCCGCCCTCCAATCTGCAGGGACTGTTCCAAAGTCTATAGAATCCTGGAAGATGGTCACAAATGCATTCACTATTTCCAGAGTTACTTCCTTGAGTACTCTGGAATGTGGATTTTCAGGCCATGGGGATTTATTGGGCTTCAATCCCAACATTTTTCCCAGCACCATTTCTCTACTAAATTTGATCTCCCTCAATTCTTCCCTCTCAATAAATCCTGCATCCTCCAACAACTCTGGTAACTGATTTGTGTCCTCTTTTGTGAAGACAGACCCAAAGTACATATTTAGTTCCTTAGCCATTTCTTTGTCCCCTATTATACATTCCCCTATTTCTATCTGTCATGGGCCTACATTTGTCTTAACCAATCTCTTTGTCTTTACGTACCTGTGGAAACTCTTAGCGTCTATCTTTATGTTCCCTGCAAGCTTACTTTAGTATTTTATTTCCTCTTTTTAATCAACCCCTGACCTTTCTTTGCTGAATTCTAAACTGCTCCCAATCCTGAGATTTATTAATTTTCATGACAAATCTGTATGCTTCTTCCTTGGATTGGATACTATCTCTTATTTCCTTTGTAAACTATGAATTGGCCCTCCCATACGTTTAGCTATTGTGGCAGACAGGAATAAATAATTGTTTCAGTTCCTCCATATGTTCTTTGAATGTTTGCCGTTGCCTATCCACTATTATCCCTTTAAGTTGCTCTCTCTGGCCTATTAAGACCAACTCATGCCTCATATTGTCATAGTTTCTTTTATTAAGGTTCAAGACCCTAGTCTCCAAATCAAAAGCCTCCCTCTCCAAATTGATAAAAAATTCTATCATGTTATGGTCACTCTTTCCCACAGGGGTGTTACACAGCTAGATTGGCAATGATTCCCTTCTCATTACACAACACCCAGTCTAAGGTGGCCTGCTCACCAAATGGTTCCTCCACATATTGGTCAAGAAAACAATGCCATATACACTCCATGGAATTCCTCCTCTATGGCATTGCCACTAATGTGATTTGCCCAATCTATGTGCAGGCTAAAATCACCCATAATTGCCAACATTCCCTTATCACATGTATCTCTAATTTCCTGTTTAATACCATTCTTAACTCGGAGTCTATATATGTTCAGGGGTCACCCTATGGATTTTCTCAACTCTTCCCATACAGATTCCACATTGTCACCTAACATGCTTTCTCACTATTGCATTAAGATCCTCTTTAATCAGCAATGCTACTCTGCCACCTTTTCCTTTTTGCCGAAATGCTCTGGGACATTCAGTTCCATCCCTGGTCACCCCACAGCCACGCCTCCATAATTGCAATTATATTGTACCCGTTTGCATCTATTTGCACAATTAGATCATCCACTTTACTGCAGATGCTCCATGCATTAAGGCACAAAGCCTTTAAGCTTGCCCTTTTTAACAGTGTTTGTCTCTGCCTTATTTTTCTCAATAGCCCTGTTTGAATCTTGTCCTTGGCTTCTCAGCCTATTACTTTTCTTATTCCTATTTCTAATTTTTGCTTTTATCCTTGCTGTCTTCTCCCATAGGTAATCTCTTTACATAGATTCCCGTTCTACTGGCATTTCAGTTTAAGCCCTCCCCAACCGTTTTGGCAAACATTTCCCCTCAGACGTCAGTCCCAGTCTTCCCCAGGTATAACCCATTCAACTTATACAGGTCCCGCCTCCCCCAGAACTGGTCCCAAAATCCTAAGAATCCAAAACCCTCCTGACACCATCTTTACAGCCATGCATTCATCCAGTATATCGTGTCATTTGTACTCTGACTAGCATGTGGCACCAGTAGTAATCCTGAGATTTGAGGTGCGATTTCTTAATTTTTTTTCTGCCCAGATCCCTGTATTCTGCCGTTAGGACCTCATCCCTTTTTTATGTATGTTGTTTGTACCAATGTGTGCTGCAAACATTGGCTGTTTACCCTCCCCCTCCGGAATGTCCTGTACTCTCTCCGAGATATCTTTGACTCCAGCACCAGGGAGACAACATACCATCATGAAGCCTCGTTTGTGGCCACAGATTGCCTCTATTCCCCTTATAATTGAATCCCCTATAACGATTGCCCTGGCACACTTTTTACCCCTCCCATCTGCAGCAGAACCAACCGTGGTGCAACAAGTTTGACTGTTGCTGCTTTCCCCTGAGAGGTCATTCCCCTCAAGAGCACCCAAACGGTATGTCTGTTTTGCAGGGGAATGGTCACAGGAGATTCCTGCCCTGCCTGCCAATCTGTGGTCATCCGTTCTTTCCCTTCCCACCTGCAGAGCCTGAGCCTGTGGTGTGACCACCTCTCTATACATGCTATCTACGATGCTCTTTGAGCTCTCCTGCCATGATTTACATCTTTAAATTAAATGTTGGAGAGTACTTCATGTTATGTTAAATCAAATCCAGTTAACTGTGGCCCTTCTTTCCTGGTCCAAGTACTACTCTTACAGATTAGAAACCAAAAGGTGTGCTAGAGCTTGCAAGGACTTATCTGCATTACCCGCTACTCACCAATCAAGATTTCCAACATCCGTCGTTCCTGGATTTTTCATAACACCAACGTTAGTTTGATTTACATCTGAAATCTAATCAAACATAACCAGGATCTCTGTTATCATCCAGAAACACGGCAATTTTCAAACTGAATTCAATCATGATCAAATGAATTACTATTTTAATGGGGAACTTTCATTGTTGACTTCAGTGGATATGGACAGAAGTTGTTCTTCATTATACTTAACAACTCATACTCTAAAACACTGGAAATTTTCACTAATGAATGACATTGTGATCAGGGGCTAGCACTGCTGCCTCACAGCGCCAGGGACGCGGATTCAATTCCAGCCTCGGACTTCTGTCTTTGTGGAGTTTGCACATTCTCCCCTTGTCTGCATGGGTTTCCTCTAGGTGTTCTGGTTTCCTCCCACAGTCCAAAGATATGCAGGCTAGGTTGATTGGTCATGCATTTCGGAAGGTGTAGACTAGGTGGGTTATAGTGGGATGGGTCTGTGTGGGATGCTCTGAGGTTCAGTGTGGATTTGTTGGGCCAAAGGCCTTGTTTCCACACTGTAGGATTTCTATGAGATGTATATTAGACTGTTTCAAACACTTACATTTTCATTGCACTTTGCACCTGAAACATTCATACATGCTTCAACTGTTTAAGGAGAATGGCTGCTTTCTTTTTAGCATGCCTAAACAGCAGGGGAGCAAAGCATTAGAGTTGTCCCTGAGCACGTTTTGTGAGTGACTTGGCAACTGTGTATCTTAAAAAGCGCTGATTTAAATTATTTACTGATATGACAGCTATGCACTGTGCCCACAGATGTTTAAACCTGCTTTTGTGCTGTCCTAAGGAATCTACAAAATTTGATTTGTACCGTCAACATTTCTATTTCATAATGACAAATGACTTATGTACATTAAAAAAATGTATTAGAAATAAATTACTTTGGTCAGCATACTTTGATATCCTTTGATAGGTCAATGAACTCCTCCAAATAATAAATCCCAAAGGGATTTTTAAGTTAGTTCTGCCCCAAGGTCATGATTATTCTTTCCCTAAGCACGGCACATTTTGGTTCTTGTACATGAGTGAAACAGAGCCAGAGACAATGTGGAACCGATAAAACTGTGGTGGCAATTGTCCATCAATAGTTTAAATACCTTGATAGTGGGAGGACAAAAGTTAAGAGGGCTGCCATTAATACTTTAGACTGACAACTCATCACTCAAGCAAAATATCAGCTTTTGAGTGTTTCACAGGACAATTCTGCGTCTTCCACCTGGATGAGAGGTTCCCACTATCTGCCAGTTGGAACATGTGGTTAAGGGTTACCAGAGCCAATTTAATATAGGATAGCAACAAAGTGAAAGCATCTTGATTTTGGAAGTACGATTTTGAAAGTGCAAACTAGACAGACCTCAAAAGGGGAGATCATGATTGAATTCCTTAAAATAATAGAAAAAAAGCAAAAATAATCCAGTAAATGTAATGGATAAGGAATGCTTATGGCCAGTCAGTGTATACATATTCAGAAGAAAAGCAGCAGATTGAAATCCAAATTAGCTGCAAACCAGAGAACAAAGGGGAGGGGTTAAGGATACTGACTCAATTTGATGGACATGAGAAGTGATGCTCCACAGGGATCATTGCTGGGTAACTGCTGTTTACTGCTTGCATAAATGATTTGAACTTGAAAATAGAACTATTAAATGTGTTTATGACACTGGAAGAATGCAGAGGAAAATACCAACACAATATAAGTAGAGTAAATAAACTCACAGGATGGCTGTATCATCAGCAAATTAATTTGAATATCGGCAAATGTGAGGTATCACATTTTGATAGGAAGATTAAGAAGGCCGCAAAAACCTTAAAAGTAGAAGATTAAGTAGGGTAGAGAAAGAATAAAGATCCTGGGGTACAGATTCAAAAATACTGTAAGTATTATCACAGATTAACAAAGCCATACAAGGGTCATACAAACAAACCATAGCGTTAATTTCTAGCCAGAGAGAATTAAGAAAGGCAATTAAGGGTAGCACTGCTACCTTACAACACCAAGAACACAGGTTGATTCCACCCTTAGGCAACTGTCTGTGTGGAGTTTGCACATTCTCCCTGTGTCTACATGGGTTTTCTCCAGGTGCTCAGGTTTCTTCCCATAGTCCACAGATGTGCAGGCTAGGTAGATTAGCCATAGGATATGCAGGATTACAGTAATAGGGTAGGGGGCTGGGTCTGGGTGCAGTGTTCTTCAGAGGGCCACTGTGGTCTTGATGGGCCAAATGGCCTGCTTCCACACTGTAGGAATTCTATGATGAGGTTTGCAAATATACTTACACTTTGAGTAGACTATGCTTTGAGTATTATGCATGGTTCTGATGTTTGTAGGAGCTAAATAGTGACATTAACCTACATATTATGATGGGCATATGCTGAAATATCGGCAATGTCACTGGACTACTAATGAGAGGCCCACGTTAATGGTCAAGGGTCAAGGGTTCAAATTCTGTCATGCCAGCGAATGGAATTTATATTAAATTCATTCATCTGGAATGACAAACTAGTATTAATCATGGAATTACTGTTGCCATAAAAAAAACCCAACCAGTTAATTAATACACTGTAAAAACAAAATATATTGCTCTACCTGATCCAAATTACACATGATTCCAGGCATAGAGCAATGTGGTTGACTCTTAACTGCCGCCTTCTAAATCTCTATCACCCTGAAGGACGGGGCAGAAAATGCATGGGAATACCATTATCTGCGATTTCCTTGCAAAGTCACACACCATTTTGACTTCAAACTATATCACCTGTGATCTTTCATTGTCATGAGGCCAAAATCCAGGAACTCACTCTCGAACAACAATGAAGATGTGAGTGGAATGCAGTCATGCTATAAAGCAGTTCTCCAATACCTCCTTCAGGATAATCTAAGGGACCTAGAAGAAATTTCTTTAGCACGAGTTTGATCAGAAAGTGGAATTGCTACAATATGATGTACTGAGCTTTTCAAACTCAGGGGTAAAACTCACCATTCAATATTTGTACTGAGTATGAAAGAAGATAGTTGTGGTTGATGGAGATCAGTGTTCTCAGCTCCAGGACATCTCCACAGGAATTCCTCAGGAAAGTGTCGTAGGCTCAACTATCTTCTACTGCCTCATCAATCATCTTTCCTCCAATGTTAGATCAGAAGTAGGTATGTACCCTGATGATTGCACAATGTTCCATATCATTCTCAACTCCTCAGGTACTGAAGCAATCCGAGTCCATATTCAGCAAGACTGGACAGTATCCAGGGTTGGGATAGTGTTTGGCAGAGAATATTTGCGCCACTCAAGTGGAATAACCATCTCCAAAATAAGAAAATAATTGAACCAGCACCTATTTACATTCAATAAAGCTACCAACACTGAATCACCTACTATCAGTATTTTAGGGGAGTTACAGCCGTAAAATACTATTGATGAAAGAGCAGGTCGGAGCTTAGAAATGCTATGACAAATAACTCACCTACTGTCTCAGTTTTAAATCCAGATCTCATTGATTTCAAATCGTGCAAATCTGTTTAACGAAGGCATGTTCAATATCTAACTGGCTCATGAGGGTGATGTATATCAAGCGATGCCACTTCCCACCATCTCCTGACTAGTTCCTTAAGTCATCACTTATCCATAGGTACAGCTTCTTCATTGAATTTATTATTGTGACTTAACTAAAATATTCTTGTTCCTTTCTAAATGGAAAATGGAAGCCTACGTAATTTGGACTGATGCGATGTGCTCATGACTCAATACTTGCCGATTTGGTGAAGTTCTTATTAAATCAGATACTTTTTTTATCCTAGTTTGATCCTGCTTTGTGGAAATTTTGAAGCAGTTTCTGTTTCTTATGTTACCTTAACACAATAGATCAAAAAGTATATTAATTTTTACAATTTGTTGTAAAGGATATGTTAAAGTCTAAGGCTAATACAGTTACAAGCTTGAACAGATTGTTACAATGTTACCTTGAATTCAAAAATTACATTTAGTCAGTGACTACATTTTTTAATACACCAATGCAGGGGCATAGCTGAGGCCATGATTCCTTGATAAGGGTCACAAGCGTGGGGATATCTTATTCAACACTGAAAGTCTAGATCTGAAACTAAACAGACGGTCTTCAACCTTGCAGCTGTAATTGAAAAACATTTGGCTTTTGGCTTCACCCTGTTCTTTAAGCCAGAATGTGTTTTCTTTTCAATTGATGCTAAGCCAAGTCATCCGATGTTAGAATGCCAAGGCCTACATTGGCTATACTTAAACAGATTCTGTAATAGCAGATTAGTGAAAATTTTTATTATATGATTAGAAATAAACTAAATCAATCATAGCATTCTAGTTTCAGATATTCATTTCTATCTTACAGCTTAGAATGACGAACGGATTGAAGTCACCTTGAGCAATGACCTATCTCTGTCCAGACTTCAGATGTAATTGACATTCATGCTGGCTGCATACACAGCAGCAAACTTTCAAACCGAAGTTCCTGCCTCTGATCACTAACCAATTCAGAAAATCTAAGGAAGGTGTTCTAGACAAGAACCAGCCCCCTCAAAATAAGAAATTAAGAAAAAGTCTGTACCCTATTTTTTCTGATTTTTATGTTAAGCGTAGGCATCATGCTCAAGATGCAAGATAATAAAGTGTGAAGCTGGATGAACACAGCAGGCCAAGCAGCATCTCAGGAGCACAAAAGCTGACGTTTCGGGCCTAGACCCTTCATCAGAGAGGGGATTGGGGTGAGGGTTCTGGAATAAATAGGGAGAGAGGGGGAGGTGGACCGAAGATGGAGAGAAAAGAAGATAGGTGGAGAGGAGAGTATAGGTGGGGAGGTAGGGAGGGGATAGGTCAGTCCAGGGAAGACGGACAGGTCAAGGAGGTGGGATGACGTTAGTAGGTAGGAAATGGAGGTGCGGCTTGGGGTGGGACGAAGGGATGGGTGAGAGGAAGAACAGGTTAGGGAGGCAGAGACAGGTTGGACTGGTTTTGGGATGCAGTGGGTGGAGGGGAAGAGCTGGGCTGGTTGTGTGTTACGGGGGGGGAGGGGGTAGGGGACGAACTGGGCTGGTTTCGTCCCAGTTCGTCCCCTCTCCCCACTGCACCACACAGCCAGCTCAGCTCTTCCCCTCCACCCACTGCATCCCACAACCAGTCCAACCTGTCTCTGCCTCCCTAACCTGTTCTTCCTCTCACTCATCCCTTCCTCCCACCCCAAGCCGCACCTCCATTTCCTACCTACTTACCTCATCCCACCTCCTTGACCTGTCCGTCTTCCCTGGACTGACCTATCCCCTCCCTACCTCCCCACCTATACTCTCCTCTCCACCTATCTTCTTTTCTCTCCATCTTCGGTCCGCCTCCCCCTCTCTTGCTATTTATTCCAGAACCCTCACCCCATCCCCCTCTCTGATGAAGGGCCTAGGCCCGAAACATCAGCTTTTGTGCTCCTGAGATGCTGCTCGGCCTGCTGTGTTCATCCAGCCTCACACTTTATTATTTTGGATTCTCCATCATCTACAGTTCCCATTATCACATGCTCAAGATGCAGTTCAATTAATAAAACCACCAGGCTTGTAACAGAGAATACTTTATTCATACAGTTTGATTAAAATAGAGGCAAAAGAAAAGAAAAGAATTGACTTAACTATAATTCTATTGAAATATATAACAAAATCATAGATATGTTAACTACTACTAATTAATTGCACCAATATAATAACATTCCATAAACACATCCTTAGCAAAGGCAAATTCAATAAAACAGATTGTCGCACAAGAAAATTCTAACAGCAGGCCAATAACTCCAGCTTTTAGCTGTGACTGTTTGGTTGGGGAATGGGGGAGGCAATGGTCTTGTGGTATTATCACTGGATTATTAATCCAGAGACCCAGACAACATCCTGGGAATCCAGGTTCAAATCCTACCATGGCAAATGGTGGAATTTGAATTCAATAAGTAGCTGGAGTTACCCTCTGGGCAACAAAGGGTGGGCAATGCATGTTGCCTAGCCAGTAATGTCCACACCCCATTAATGAATGGATAAAAAGAAAAATAAGGGCCTCCACATCCACTTAATGACCTCAACAACAGCTACTGAAGGCTAAAACCAAAACATATCCTGTTTCTGTGGGAGTTTGACTCAACTCATTCAGGCTGCTTCTATTGTTACAACTTTTCTAAAAAAAAACAACAGGACATCATAAGCTAAGATAACAAAGTGTGAAGCTGGGTGAACACAGCAGGCCAAGCAGCATCTCAGGAGCACATGCTGCTTGGCCTGCTGTGTTCATCCAGCTTCACACTTTGTTATCTTGGATTCTCCAGCATCTGCAGTCCCCATTATCTCTGAGGACATCATAAGCTGTTTACTTCATTGGCTTTGGAGCTGACTGCTTGACATCTCTGTCTCAAGTTTTTTTCATTAAATAAAAATACAAAACACACCTCTTAAAGCCAATGTATTGTCACAAATATGACCACCAGTGCCCTGGTAAATGTGCAGGTGTCATCACTCTCCTTGATGCATCAGAATATCTACAGTTTAAACTCCAACATTCATAACCTCTGAGGCAAAGATTCTTATGCTGCAGACATTTACAACAAACATGTTTGCCCAGTAGCATCAACTCCTTCTCTTGGCTTTCATCACTGTTCCTTTTCCTTGGTGTTCAGAACCTGGAACAAATTCTGTCTTTGGTTAGTTTTGCTTCTTAAGAAAATGTAAAAAATATATTTTGTCATTAGTTCTGCTACTTGAAACTATTGAATGGCCATTTTTATTAGTTGAGATTTTTAGATGAAAAATATAAGTTTTTTCTTGTTTGGACATTGATGCCTTGTTCAGCAAGAAATTATCTAAACTATTTTCTTTTGTTTTGAAGTTCATATTTTATATTGTGTCAAACCAGAACTCGGATAGCTGCTACTAGGTTTCTCTCTGAAAGGGAATAAGAGGCTCAAAAGAAGTCTGATTTGCTTTTGAAGGGCTGGCAGAGTGTCTTATCTTTGCTCAAATAGACCCAGGAGGTATTGGAATTGCTCAGCATGTTTGGCAACATCTGCGCAGGGAGAAATCAAGCTCACTGGCCCTTCTTAAAGTTTGGTGCAGATCACGGAGCTGAAGTGTCGGCCGAGAGTTTCCCTCTCCACAAATGCTGCCTCACCTGCTGAGTGTTTGCCGCACATTCTGTTCAGATTTTCAACATCCACAGTACTTTGCTCTCCTATTATCTGGTCCATGCTAAGCATTTGTAAGTGGGAACTGTGGATGCTGGAAAACAAAAACAGAAACAGAAATTGCTGAAAAATCTGAACAGATCTGGCAGCAAATGAGGAGAGAAATTGGAGTTAACATTTCCAATCCAGTTATCCCACTGCACTTGAAATGTTATCTCTGCTCTGTCTCCATAGACACAGCCTGCTAAGTTTTCTTAGCAGTTTTGTATTTAGTTTAAACCATGAGTTACCTGTCAATAGGATATATCACTATCAGTTCAAGGTTTTCTTATTTGTACATGGGATTGTCGTTTGTGTGCTTGTGAGTTTCATGTCTGTTGGATGTTGCTGCCCAGATATTGCATATGGTCAGGTTCAAAAGAAACAGAACTCGTTGCATTAGGTGAATAGTTAAGCTGACTAAGGTTGCCTGATGCAGCTGTGATTGCAAAGGGAGTGGGTTAAGGAGCCTAGAATCAGGAAATGGATAGGAGTCTATAGTTTCTGTCCTTGGTCTTCTCTTGATAAATCCTTCCAGCAAGTGCTTCTGAGAGTTTTGCCAGTTCATTCAGACAGTTCTGTTCTGTTGATGGTTCCCTCACTATATTTATCTACTCTATTTGTTACATCCTCAAAGCATTGCAATAAATTTGTCAAATATGACTTAGGAGTACAGAAACAGGAGGCAGCCATTCAGCCTCTTAAGCCTGATCAACCATTCAATAAGATCATGTCTGACCTGTAGTCTAACTCCACACTTCTGTTCTGGGCCCACATCTCTTTATACCCCTGTTTAATTAAAAAAAAAGTCTATCTCAGGTTTAAATTTAGCAATTGAATTAGCATCGACAGCATTTTGAGGAAGAGTTGCCCCAAGTCTCCACTACTCCTTGCGTGTACAAATACCTTCAAACATTTTCTCCCAAACGGCCTAGTCTTCTTAGCCTATGCCTTCCTGGCTCTAGACTCTTCAACCAGTGGAAATAGTTTATCTTTACATGCCCTGTCTTTCTCTGTTAACATCCTGAAGATTTCAATTAGATCACTCCTTAACTTTCTCAATTCTGGAGAACAAAGGCTTGATTTATTCAATCTCTCCCCATACCTAACCCCTGAAGTCCAGGTATTATCCTTGTAAACTTGCTTTGAACTCCTTCTTGAGCCAAAGAATCTTTTTCAAATAGTGCCTACATCTGCTCACAACACTCTGAATGAGATCTACTTTGGATTTTGTATAACTGCAGTATAACATCTATATTCTTATGCTCCAGCCCTTTTTGATGAAGGCCAGAATTCCATTAGCCTTCTTGATTGTTTTCTGCAATTACTTGTGGCATTTTGAAGAGCTACGCACTTGAACCCCCAAATCTCATTGGACGTCTATTTTTTAACTTTGTGCCTTCTAAAAAAAACATGCTGTACCCTTGTTTCATTCCAAAATGGATAGCCTCTCACTTGCTCATAATAAATCACCTGTCACAGCTTTGCCTATTCACCTAATCTATCAACATTGTGTTGTAATTTTACGCTGATGTCAATACTGTCTACAATTTTGAGTCATCAGTAAGCTTGGATATTTGACTTTTCATGCCATTATCTGAGTCATTAATGAATATTGTGAATAATTGCGGTCCCAATAAAGATCCCAGCGGGATATCGCTCATGCCCTGCCAATTTGAGCACATACCCATTATTCCAACTGTCTATTTCCTGCCACACAACTAATTTCCTATCCAAATCAGCAATTTGCCCTCAATGCTATGGTCTTCCACCTCTGTTAACAGTCTGATGTGTGGGACTTTAACAAAACCCTTCTGGAGGTCTATCAACTTTCTCTGTCCACCACCTTTGTCACCTTTTCAAAAACCTTCATGAGGTTCGTCAGCATGATCTTATCTTCATGAACCCATTCTGACTCTCCCTGACTAAATGAAATTTATTGACATAATCAGCTACCCTACCCTTAATTATAGAATCCAACAATTTCCCGTCCACAGATGTTAGGTTAAAGGTCTGTAATTACTTGATTTTCCTCTGTCATCCTTCTTTAAGAGTAGAGTGACATGAACAGCTTTCAATCCAGAGAAACGACTCCTGAGTCCAGGAAACTCTGAAAGATTACAGTTCGGGATCATCAATGTGCTCTTCTATCTCTTTTAATACCTGTGGATAGAAACCATCAGATCCTGGCAATTTGTCATTCTTGAATTCCAATAAAATCCCCCATTAATAAGCATTTACTTCAGCTAATTTTATTTAGACCATCTCTCTGATCATCTGTTAATTTCTCTTTCATAAAGCATGTTGCCTGTTTGACTGTATCGTGATTTTCTGAGGAAGGGTCACCGGACCCGAAACATTAACTCTGTTTTCTCCTCCACAGATGATGCCAGACCTGCTGACCTTTTCCAGCAACTTTGTTTTTGTTCATGATTTTCTAAATGTTGTTCTTTTACTTATTTAATAATGGATTTCAGCAATCTTTCCATGACTGTTGGCTCTGTCACATTCTTGTGTTGTGTTCTTTAACAGAATTCTCATTCATGTACTGGACTAGAAAGTATGATAGACTTAATATGTTTAAAATACTCAAATAAAGATTTACCTAACACACAAACCAATAACCCTCAGTGTCAAGCATCAAGAATGGAAATACACATATATTTTGTTACTGCAAAACTTGACCTTATATTTATAAGATCCTGGGGGGCGTGGATTGGGTGAATTGCCAAAGTCTTTTTTTCCCAGAATAGGGAAGTCCCAAACTAGAGTTTGAGATGAGAGAGGAAAGATTTAAAAATGAACTATCAGGCTAAGTTTTTGCACAGAGGTGCTGCATGCAGGGAACAATTGTCAGAAGTGGTGGAAGCTGGCACAATTATAACATTTAAAAGGCATTTGGATGGATATATGAATAGGAGGGTTTAGAGGGATATGGGCCAAATGCTGGCAAATGGGACTAAATTAATTTAGGATATCTGGTCGCCATGTACCAGTTGGATAAAAATATTTGGTTCCATGCTGTACAACCTTATGGCTGTATAACTGCCAACTTTATAAAATGAACAGTTTAAAAGTCTGTATAGCATACAATCCTGAATCTCATGGTGTACAGCCTTCAAGAGAACTCAACTTCATGCTTACTTATTCTCCACGTATGTATGGTCCATTTTGCGGTTTTAAAGCGTAGACTGTTGTCATGTACCATCTTCATTCTCCCTTGTCTCTTGTGAAGTTTGTTCTGTACCGAAGTGATGGATTGACAGGGTTGTCATCATTTACCTTCCAAACATGATCTCTGCTGAGTGGCTCTTATCTGTAGCTTAGCAATATGAAAATACTGCTTTGTAAACCTAAACTTTCTAGGCACTTCAGTGGATGCTGAGGCAGTCAAACGGTTTATGCCCCATTTGGCACTTGTCTCTTAGAAGTCTGCACTTATATTGTGGGACATTGTCTGGAATGTTACCTTCAAGAGTACCAAATGGACTCAATATTGCATTTATTACATTGACGTAACTATAGTGTCCATTTAATGCTTGATAATAGCAAATCTTGAAAAGTAGTTTGAGACTAGGAAAAAAATCAATGCTTTATATGGTAAATATGTCTATTTGATTTTGGACCAAGGGGCTGGTGCAATCTTGTAAAAATGTAAAACTTTGTGTTTTACTCTAGTTGGTGTCTCATGCAAACTACACACATCAGCAACTGCCTTTGCAAGTCATTTGCTAATCCTTAACAATTCCCTGCGAGACATCTTATTTTACTGAATTTGCCTTTGTTAAGCGTGTGTTTATGGGATGTTACTGTAAAGGAACAGGTATTGTTTAGCAGTTAAATAATCTACTATTCTGCTAAGTATTCCAATAGAATGAAATTATTTCAATCTTTTCTTTCTTTTGTTGTAGTTTAGGTGTAATGTATGAATAAGTGCATTTTGTTCAAGCATGGTAGTTTAATCAAGTGAATTGCATCTGGAATGCAATGCCTGGCAATTGCCTTTAAAATAAGAAAAGGATAGGGCCTGAGTTATTAGCTCAATGCATTAGGAGGGGGTATATTCTGGTCCTTAACGTCAGACTCACATAGAAGCAAGATTAGAAGAATTCATCAATAACCTCAATAATGATCACACATCAACTTTAAAGCAACACAAAGGAAGCATTAAATTCTTAGAAGAGTAGGAAAGTCGACATTTCGAGTTGGGACCCTTCTTCAGAACTGGGGAAGGTGAAGGGAGCTGGGAAATAAATAGAAGGAGAAGGGGTATATCTGGGGGTAGGTAGGTGGCTTGGTGATAGGTGGATGCAGGTATGGGGTGGTGGGAATGGTCAATAGGAAGGGTGGGGTGGATTGGTGGCTGACAAGATGGACTTGTCCCACCCCAGTTCTGAAGAAGGATTCTGACCGAAAACATTGGCTTTTCCACTCCTATAATGCTGCCTGACCTGTTGTGCTCCTTCAGCTCCACATTGTGTTGGCTCTGAAAAATCCAGCATCTGCATTTCTTAGTATCTTTGATTAAATTCCTAGACAGTCCTGTGCAGGAGAATTGGCATAAGTTAGCAATGAAGTTTTTTTTCCCCAAAACAAGGGAAGCACTTCGCAATGTGCCAGACAGCTCCCAAATTGGTGGGCTCACAGCTAATACATTCCCACCATATATTCAAAAAACTGGTTTATATTAGCCAAGTAATTATTATCTTTATTACTGTATTTCAGACCTCAACCTCAGATTCACATTTAAGAAACAACAGTGCTTATCACAATAGCATCCATGATATTTGACATCCAGTACATCCATACTGTATTTATTGTACTGGGTACAGTGTTGGTCCCTTTATGCAAGGAAAGCCGTTCAGAGGAGGTTCATGAGATTAATTCCAGAGACAAAAAAATCCTTTCTATCTTGCGACGAGAAATTGAGAAGCTTAGGCCAATACTCTTTGGAGTTTAGAAGGATTAGAGGAGATCTAATTGAGGCATAGAAGATATGAAAAGGTTTTGACAATGTAGATGTAGATTGGACCCTTTCCCTTGTGAGGCAATTGAGAATGACAGGACATGGTGTTACACTAATTGGTGGCAGATTTAAAACAGAGCTGAGGAAGAATTACTTCTCTCAAAGGCTGGTGAATCTGTGGAATTCCCTATGACAGAGTGTAACGGATGGTGGGGCACTGAATAAATTTAAGTAGGAAATAGGCAGATTTTTAATTAGTAATTTGTCAAAGCATTGTGAGGAGGGGCAGGAAAGTGGAACTGAGGCTGAGGGAAGGCCAAACATGATCACATTAAATGGCAGAGCAAGCATGAGGAGCTGAATTGTTTACTCCTAATCCATGCTCTTATGTTCTTATTTTTCTTAAATACATGCAGCCTTAAGCTAAAATTTGATAGTTAGTTGGATGTAATCAATTTAAAATTTTCCTGACTTCTCATTGGTAGCTTGAAAACAGTCATCTCTTCTTTGCAACTCTTTCTCCATCATACAAAATCTTTCTATTTCCCCCTCCCAGTCTCACAATCTCACCCTCTTCTGGCCTTGCAGTCTCCCCAACACTGCAGCCTCACTCCTACCGTCACTACTATTAGACCAGATCCTCCCCAACATAAAACGTACACTTTTGCCACTCCAGTCTCACTACCAACAACTTCTCCCCACTTCCACCCCTTGACCTTACAACATCCTCCTTTCACCCCCAGACCCCTTGAGCTCCCAAACTTCCCCTCCACCTATATTGCAGCTTCGCTATTTTCCAATGCTGCCCGCCCACCCCCATCCCTCAACCTGGTACCCCCTCTCCCCCATTCATCATAACCAAACCCCAAAAATGCAGTGAACAGATATCCAATGAGACAAAAGTGCTTCTCTGCTGCTATTGATTAAAAAGACTGTCCCTTGGTGTGGCCTTCAGTACTCTCTGCTCACACCTGCCCTCTATTCCTGGCCAGAGGAGAAAGATACTGTAAAAACAAGACAGTAATATTCTAGATGATTGTATTGATGGTACTGAAGCTTCGTCTTTGAAGTATACAAGATGATTTGGAACAATATGTGTCATTCACAAGTTCTACTTGCTTATCCTTCCAAGCAAACCCTTGACAAAATGGACAGCTGCCTCCAGGTTCTGGCTCTCAGTAATCCTCACATTCCCTGCGTTTACAAATATTGTTGACCTGCATAGAATTTATAGCTGCTATCCAGGATTGCTTCTCCATGTGGTGATTCAGCTATTATGTTTCTCTCACTTTTATTTATTCGTCAATGTGCCGCTTTCAGCAATGGCTCAGGATTTTCTGTTTCACATATTTTGTTTTCACTTGTTATCTTGATGGCCCCCACAGTTTCTACAGCCCAGCTCATGGAGCCTCAGCGGTTAGCACTGCCATCTCATAGTCCTAGACACCTGGGTTCAATACCAGCCTCAGGCAACTACTTGTTGGAGTTTGTACATTCTCCTCATGTCTGTGTAAGTGTGCTCTGGTTTACTCCCTCATTCCAGAGATGTGCAGGTTAGATGAATTACCCATTGGGTCTAGAGATTTGTAGGGATAGGATGGGGGGATGAGTGTGGGTGGGATGATGTTTGGAGAATTGGTGTGGACTTCTTGGGCCAAAAGTCCTGTTTCCACACTGGAGAGATTCTACTCAATTCAGTTTAATTCATTGGCTACACAGAACACTGATCTGAGCAGCTGACAGGTCAACTGCTCACTGTTTAATTGGTGGCAGTTTTGCACTGATTTGTTTTCCTGGGCTCCTGGTTTAAGTATAATTTTTGGTACTGTTTCAAATCTTGGCTAAGACTTTTCCAGTGATTTTAAAGTTTACATCACTGTCTTTATTTTTAGGCAAAGGAATAATCACAAACACTGTTGTTATCTTGCATTGTGCTGCATCACAGAGAATTTCTATTCTCATACCGGATTTGTAATTTGAGTGGCTTCAGTTGACAGGTTTGTTGATGAACAAACTGATAACTTTCAGTTACTGTGCTACTTATGCTCACAGTGTTACTCTAACATGCTGCTTCCTGGATTCCTCATGGCTGCTCTTCATGCAGTGTTACCCTGATCTTTGATTCATTCCCAGACTCAACTTTTAAAGGAGGAACACAATAATTAGAGTAACTGCCTATAGCTTCCTAATTTTGAAGTCATTTGAATTGGGGTGTTAGGTTTACATCCTAAAGTTAGCATGACTTGATAGACTGAATGGCTTTCATCCGTGAAATACAATTGACTGAGCCTACGATTCTGTGCTTAAGCATCCCAGGCCATTAATACAAACCCATAAAGATTAATAGATCATTTTTGCTTAAAATCCTAGGTAAGCTGTATAGATCTTACAAACCATTGCATGTACAGCTTAGCTGTCCAAAGTATAAAACTTGAAAATTGTGTAATAAATAGCAAATGCAAGAGGAATCCATAAAAAAATGTACAGTACATCACAGTTCCAACTATGCAATTAATGCAAATTATATTTAAGCTGACCTTGATTTCTGCTTGTACAATAAGTTATAAAACTTTGCTTTTTAATTCATTCCTTGGATGTAACAGGAGACATGACAGGTTGCATTTTGAATTGAAGCTGTATTTCATCCTGACTCAACAATGAGATATTATGGGCTATTGCTAAGATGATGTAATCAGTCTCAGTGCATGAATCATGAAAAGACAGCATTCAAGTTTAGCAGGTAATATGGAATGTTGGCCTTTATTTCAAAAGGAATGGAGTATATAAACAGGGAAGTCGTAATAAAAGTATACAAGGAAATTGTCAGACCATATGGAGAATACTGTGAATTTATCCCTTTATCTAAGGCAAGAGATATTGGCACTGGAGGCAGTCCAGAGAAGATTTACTAGGCTGATCACAAATATGGAGGAATATGGGGAAAGATTGAGTAGGATAGGCTTGTATGCATAGCGTATTTTTTTGGAAGAATGAGAAGCAATCTTTTTGGAAGGTAAGATTCTTAAAAAGCTTCACAAAGTAGACATGGAGGGGCTGTTTTCCTTGTGGGAGAATCAAGGAACAGAGGAAATAATCTTAGAGTAACAGGTTGTCCACTTATCATAGAAATAGGAAGGCATTTCATTCTTAGAGGCTAATGACTCTGTAGAAATCTTTGCCATGGAGAACTGTAGAAGTTGGGTTATTAAGTACACTCACGGTTGAGATAAAATGATAATTAATCACTGAGAGAATTAAAGGTTACAGAGAAAGATAGGAAAATGGAGATAAGGATTGTCAGACGACCCATACCGTCATTGTATGATACAGCAGACTTAATGGGCCTATGTCTGATAATCTTATGGTCTTAAATGTTGCAATATTGAAAGTGGCCATTTAGCTTGCACCAGATGAGTAAACTAACTAGTCATTCTAAACCTATTTACTAGTACCTCTCTTAATGATGTTAGAGAACTCAGTGGGCAGGGTGAAATGGATATTATTTGACCCAATGTGACAGAAAGCAGCTACTTGTAGATAATGTTGTGCTAATGCAGTGGGAGACATTCAAGGAGGGAACAACAATTGTATTTTCCCATAAAGACCAATGGGTGTTACCAAGACCAGAAAATGACAACCAAACAACAAATACCATTTTCGATAGCTTTACGGCTTGAAGAACCCTTCCCGAGGAGTTGACATTGGGACCTGTGTTCTTCCCTGATACATGTAAACAATCTAGATTTTGTTCAAAAGTCAGGCAACACCAGGTTATAGCCCAACAGGTTTATTTGAAATCACAAGCTTTGCGAATGCTGCCCCTTTGTAGCCTGATTGCGATTTTAAATAAACCTGTTGGACTATAACCTGGTGTCATGTGACTTTTCACCTTGCCCACCCCAATCCAACACCAGCACCTCCACATCAGTCTACATCTATGAGGAGAAAACTGTAAAACCTCAAAAAGACATTCATATGTTGATGGAGCAGGTGAACAGGTGACAGTTGAAGTTCAATGCAGAGAACTGCGAGGAGATGCACTTTAGGACAACAGCCATAGCGAGACAGCATGAAATGAGTGGGACATTTCTGAACGGTGTCCAGGAGCAGAGAATGCATATGTACATAAGTCCGTAAAGATGGCAGGACAGGTAGAGAGATGTTACTGATGCATTCAGTGCCCTAGGCTTTATGAATAAGAACAGTGTCCTCATCAAGACTATTGTGCACCATTCAGGGTGCCATATTATATGAAAAGATATGAGTAAGGAAGAGACTTATAAGAACAGCTCCAGCAGTGGAATGCTTTAGTTATGAAGAAAGATTGGAGAAGATTTGGGACTGGTTTCCTTGGAAAGGAGAAAGCTAGACTGAAACTTAATACAAGTTTCCAAAAGCATGAAGGGTTTGGACACAGTAAAGAGAGATAGACCGTTTCTACTTGTTAAAGATTTGAGAGGCAGAGGGCATGGTTCTAAAGTTGTCAAAGTCTTTAAGACAGAGTTTGTTCTATAAAACAACCCTACAAGATAAAAAAAAGCTCTCCTTGCCTTGTTAAATCCTAATGCATGTGCTAACTGGTGTCTATGCATGTTAAATAGTGACATTTTGTGGATTACAGACGCTTACATTGTATTACATCAACACTGACTCAAGAGCTTTCCATCTTTAACGCTGCATATGTCAAATCAGATGGATGTCAGTAGCTACATTGTTTTCAAACCCAGGAGCTGTTAGAGAAACAATTCAGATAATGCTGCAGCAATGCTTTCATGAGTAGGGGAAAGAAACAAAATATGAAAGAATGGAAGAATAAGCTCTACTTTGATACATTTACTTTCATGATGTCACGAATTCTCTTAACACTTTAGAGCTAATGAAGTACGTCTGAAGTTTAGTAAATGTGACAACGAATTTGTACAGAGTCATGCTCTACAGACAGCAATGGGGCAATGATCAGATAAACTGTTGTTCTGATTTTTACTGAAAGAAGACTATTGGCCAGGAGATATTACTATCCTTGAAATAGTGCTGCAGTGTCTCTTACATCCACAGGAGAGACAAGAAATGTGCATCAATAGACTTTTTTTCTGAAATATGTCATCTGCAAGAGTGCAGCATTCCCAGTACTGAATGGGATGCTGGGATAAACCATATAATCAGGCCAATAGAGAGGGGCTTTAACCCATACCTTTCAAATTCAAAGGTTAGAGTTCTGCCAATGAGCCACGGCTAACAAAACTGTCACTTATGGAGTACCCAGTTTCAATACAAGAAATAAAGAACCTATTAACAGATATAGTCATGGTGAGCCTGACCGAGCTGTGCTCTGGGATCTGTTGACATGCTGGAAGTGTATACAGAATACAAATCATGAAAATAAATCATGTATAATATTTGTTAGACACGTGGGATGGAATTAAATGCTGTTCCCCATTGGTGGGAGAGGGAGGAGGTGGGATTCAGTCACGGGAAGGATTTTAATCAGGCAAGTGATGATAGATAAGGAACGTACCACCCTCCCTCCTCTGCAAAGATTTGATTCATTTTGGGAAGGTCTGTGGGCAGTCTTCCTGCCCTGGTGACAATTGAAGCCATTAACTGGACAATTAATGCCAACCCACTTCTGGCACTTAACACCCCGAAATGGATGGATGGTTCACCAATCAGAAGGAATTACAAAGTAAACCTCCAAGATAATGTCCTTCATTAAAAAAACAATTGCAGTGGCATTGAAATGGGGACAGGAGCCACTGAGATCCATCTTTTGTTGCTGGCCGTAGGGACATAGCACAGGAGCAGGCCATTCAGTCCGTGAGCCTGTTCCTCTATTCACTGAGATTATGGTTGACCTGTGACCTAACTCCATTTATCTGCCTTTGGCCCATATCGCTTAATACCTTTGCTCAACAAAAATATATCTACCTCAGATTTAAAATTAACCCCTTACCTCGGATGAACAGAAGCTCTTGGCAGGAGGGACTGATGTCCCCAAGGTTTGTGGTTGCATAAGAAAGTCCACTGTTCAATTAATCTCCGGAATACAGCTGACATTGCCTAAAAAAGATAATGTGGGGCTCCCTGGCCAGGAGCAGAACAGCCATTACCTCAATTAAATACCGCCCATACAAGTATAGAGAGTAGTTTTGACGAGAAGATTATTGTCCGAAGTTAGAATGCACTGGAACAAATGTTGTGACCGTCATTTGTCATCATCGTCAATGACTATCAACATTGTGATCAAATGACAGGAGATTCTCTTCAAATGCATTTGAGTACCCTTCATTGGTCATTACGTTCCATGTTGAACACAGGCAGGTGCATAATTCTCTGAGATACTTTACCAGATGAGGGGCTTTACACTTAATAAGAAGCTTAATAATGAATTCAGGTTTCACATATCTTGGTTTCCAGAATCAAGTATATCTAATAGAAGAATGGAGTAGGAAAATAGAAAATAGGAAATAGTTTCAATGTCTGAAAACAACCAAAGGGATAAATCTGGATTCAACACTGCCGTGAAGACATTAATTACCAGATACTCAAAGCAGATCTGACTCTTCCAAGGAGAAGAGAAAGAACATTTGTTTCCACCAGAAAATCTAGGCTTGGAAACAGAGGTATGATTTCCAATAGTGATTTAACACTTTCTAAATTATTTACACAAGGCCAAGGTCAGAATTTAAACTGGATATGTTGAATGAAAATAATCATCAGTAAAGGTCACTTGTTGGAATTTGATGTTTCTGAGATCTGACCTTAAAATCTTTGCTTCAAGGTTTTGGATGAGAAGTATAAGATTTTTTTTCAAAAACAAATGGTGTGAATCTGATCAATTGAAAACAAATTCGATGAGAAAATACCTCCAATGCAGAACAAAAAAAAAATTGCAACAGCAATGTCATGGTAGTCGTCTTTTATACAGTAAAACAAAAAGAATCTTATTGAAAGATGCATTTGAGGAAGTTTGTACCGACAGATCTTTCAGCAGTCGCTCAGCCAGCTTGGGAAAGGAATATCTTCATTTTTGTCTTTGAAAATACTATGCTGATAAAGAATAAAACAAAATTAATATTGAAACGACTTTTTGAATGGTAGAAACTTCAATGGCTTTCAGTTTAAGTACCATAACAGCAATCTTTACAACAATAAAGGTTCAACATCATCTTTAATTATCCAAGCGTACACTCGTTGTAACAAAATAAATGTAGTATAATATTAACAATACGTTTCCAGATGAAGAAAACAACGAACATCTTCAAGTGCCTGTCAACAATCAGCTAATGCAACAAAATCAACCTACGTTAGTTGTTTAGTTGAAAAATTCAGTCTACCATTTGATAGATCATCAAATTAACAAATGTGAAAAAGCTTAGTTTCTAAGATTTTAAACAGCTTCGGGATTCAGTACTGAATCAAATATGGAGCAGGTAGACACACTTGTCTATTATAGGAAAAGAACATCAGTGGCACGATGACTCAGTGCTTAGCACTGCTGGCTCATGGTGCCAAGGATCTGGGTTCAATCCCACCCTTACGTGACAGTCTGTGCGAAGTTTGCACATTCTCCTTGTGTCTGTGTGTGTTTCTTCACAGTGCTCTGGTTCCATCCCACAATTCAAAGCTGTGCAGCTCAGTTCGATTAGTCATAGAAAAAGCAGGGTTACAGGAATGGGGTTGGCGATGCCCTTCAAGGATTTGGTGTGAGCTTGATAGGCTGAATGGCCTGTTTTCACCCTGTAGGGATTCTATGGTCAGGTCATATAGTAGGGAATAGATGCTTCAGTCCAATTTGCCTATGCTGACCACTCATCCCAATCTGACCTGGTCCTATTTACCAACATTTGGTTCATAACCCTCTGAACCCTTCCTATTCATGTACCCATCCAGATTCCTTTTAAATGTTGCAATTGTACCTGTCTCCACTACTTCCTCTGGCAGCACATTTCATACAGGCGCCAGCCTCTGCGTGAAAAAGTTACACCTCACGTCCTTTTTAAGTCTTTCCTCTCTCACCTGAAACATGTACCACCTAACTTTCCAAATCCCCACCCTAGAATTCCATATGTGAGAAACAAATTATCTTTGACACCCTCCAAATTACCTTTGATAAATATTTCTCTTCAAGAACAAATAGGCATCAGGTGAGATGTCACTTCAGTGGCAGAAATCCACTCTTAAGACAATCTATAGATAACCTCATTAACCTGTGCACGGTCTGAACCACATAACTCTGGAAACTTACAAGAATGGCTTATTTAAGGAGGGACTTTAAATGAATAGTTCAAATAGAAGTGGATGCAGAGTCTTGAAAATTGTTCAAGAAGCATCTTGTAAAGAACATTAACTATTTAAAACACAATAGAGGAGAGAAAATATGACGTATGTGACAACATCAATGCAAAATCCTAAACAGTCGAATGTAACAAACTTTATTCCAAATCCTCATATCGGGGTAGACAAAACAACCCATCTTTACAATGAAATATTTTGATCATAGGAAGAAAGATCATTTTTCAAAGCTATGCCACAGTCTAAAGACCACACTGAGCATGAAACCAAATTCTTTTCAAACCATAAATATTTAATATATTTAAATGAAGAGCAGCCCAATACCGCAATGAAACAAATTTCCTTATATCTGACCAACGAACTACGAAAAGTAAATATTCTCTGTTACTGACAAAGGTTTCACATTCTTTTCATAGAATCCCTAAAGTGTGGAAACAGGCCATTTAGCCCATCAAGTTCACATTGCCCCTCCTCAAACTATCCCACCACATCGCTGTAATCCTACATTGCTCATGGTTAATCCACCTAGTGTATGCATCTCTGAACACTCTAGGTAATTTAGCATCGCCAATTGACCTAACCTGCAAGTCTTTGAAGCATAAGAGGAAACCCACACTGACATGGGGAGAATGTGCAAACTCCACACAGACAGTCCCCTGAGGATGGAATTGAATCTATGCCCCTGGTGCTGTGAGGCAGCAATGCTAACCACTGAGTTACTGTGCCACCCTTTTAATGTTGATTTGACAGAAGGCATGTATGTAAGATACTGGTTCCATTGATATGGTTTACTCAGATGATAGCCCATGGCTTGCTAATGTGAACAAGGCATGACTCGAATAAAAGCTGTTTGCAGCTGGAGGCACCACCACTAAAGTGGCTAGCACTGCAGCCTCACAGCGGCAGGGTCCCAGGTTCGATTTCAGCCTCAGGTAACTGTCTGTGTGGAGTTTGCACATTCTCCCCTTGTCTGCCTGGGTTTCCTCCGGGTGCTCCGGTTTCCTCCCACAGTCCAAAGATGTGCAGATTAAGCGGATTGGCCATGCCAAATTGCCCGTAGTGTTCAGGGGGACGTGGGTTATAGGGGGATAGGTCTGCGTGGGATGCTTCAAGGGGTGGTGCGGACTTGTTGGGCCGAAGGGCCTGTTTCCACACTGTAGGGACTCTAATCTCTAATCTAAAGGGATGTTGCATATTGAACTGCCATATAAAGATCAGGCATATGAGGGGAAAACATATATCCCCAGTTACACTTGCAGTTACTTTGACACAAACCAAATGTGTCTCTTTGCACTTTAGAAAATGCTATACTATGAACAGAAAAATTAAAGTAACAATTGGATTACATGATCAACATGGGAGATAACTCATGATGATCAAGCCTGTAGAATGCTGCTCAGCTGTGGTCATATTTCCCAAGTCCAATGGCTCAATACAAATTTGAGCAGATCTTGCACAGTTAAATAAAGCAGTTTTGGTAGGTCCCTCTGGATGAGATATGTCAACATCTCAGCACTGCCACTTTGAGAGATACTGTTTCAGCAGATTTTATAATGCACTAAGTTCAACATTTTACTGGGTATGAATCATCATAGAACCCATGCAGTGTGGAAGCAGGACTCTCAGCCCATTGAGCCCACACTGACACTCCAAAGAACATTCTACCTAGACCTACGTCCAATACCATACCCATGCATTTCCCACACACATCCCTGGAACTATGGGAAATTTAGTATGGCTAATCTACCAGACCTGCATATCTTTATATTGTAGGAGGAAACCAGAGTACCTGGAGGGAACACACACAGGCATGGTGAGAATGTGCAAACTCCACAAGGACAGTCATTTAAGGGTGGAATCAAACCCAGGTCCATGTGAGGCAGCAAGGCCAACCACCGACCAACTGTGCTAAGCCTTCTGGTTACAGGGACTAAGTGGTATCATATGCCATATAGATGATACTTGATCCCAGGTGTAAAATCCCAGCTTCACAATGGGAAATAACATTATTTCCTGAAAGATTTACGAGCAACCAGCCTTACACTGAATAACAAATTACAACTTTCTAGGATTCCATTCATTTTCTATGTCACATCCCATTAAATAGGGTACAAGCTAATCCTTAGAAAGCAAAATCAGTCAAAATCTTCCTAATTTCCAAGTTTGTTCACATGCTACAACAGGTTCTGGGCATAGTGAACAAATTATGTACGTTTTTAATAAGCCTTACCTTGGTTATAAAACCGTAGAGAAAACCTTAAAGAAATCATGAGACTGCTATTGAGGTGCCCAGAACAGATGGTTTTCAGAAGATCGTAGGGATATTGACCTCCACTGATCTAGCCAATTGGAGTCCATCATTTTCCTTGACTTTTGTCATGAATGCCACAGCTATAGGCATCGAGGCAGTTCTTTTTCAATAGCAGTTAGAAGGATATCAAAAGCTCATATATTGCACATCAAGCGTCTTATTGAAGATAGAAAACCAGTACACAAACATCAAGAAAGAAGCTTTAGTGGTAATAAAGGACTGCACAAAATAATTTCTAATTAAAGTTTGGTCCTCAAAGGCATAATTGAGACTGATCACAAACTTTGGTCTCCTTGGTGAATGAGAAACAGTTAGCCTTGCTGTTTTCTCGCATACATTATCTCAGATCTAGGAGATACTGATAAGCTAATATTCTCTGTCGATCTTAGTTGACAACATGGTTGTCTTGCTGCTGATTGATGCCACTCAACATCATGCAATCATTCTTGACAAGGGGTTCTTCCTCACTCTCTTTTTGTCTGTTTTCATGTTGCACATTTGTTTGAGCTGTCTTTCATTTCTTTGCAATGTAGCGTCACAATCAATAACAACTTTGAATGATCTGGCCTGTTTTAGAAACCTTTGCTGGTATCCAAGTATTTGTATTTCTAACATGCATTCTTAGCCCAGAGGCATATGTCTAACAGGCTGTAATAGTTACATGTTACCGCTAGCTCCAATGTTGATTTTAGCTTTTAGTTTGAGTTGATTTGTACTTTCAGGAGCAATGGTATTAATAGTTGAAAAAGCTTTGGCCACTTCAGCCATCAACATGGTGGAGGAGATTCCCAGTATTGTGGTTGTTTGGCTCGCCAAGCCGATTCGTCATTCCGCTGAAGTTTCATTACGCTGCAGGGTAACATCATTCATGCAGCCTCCGATGAAGCGCTGTTGAGTTTTCCTGCCAGTTATTTAAATTCTGGTGGCTGGGGGGCTGGATTACCTCACTTCTGGTTTTCCTTCGCAATGGAGTATTTATGGGGTCTGATTCTATGTGTCTGTTGATGGCTTTCTTTGTGGAGTACTGGGCTTCTAGGAATTCCTGTGCTTGTCTCTGCTTGGCCTGTCCCAGGATCCTGGTGTTATCCCAATCAAATTGTAATTCCCCTTTTCCATGTGGATGGAGATGAGTAAGTATCGGTTATGTCTTTTTGCCACCAATTGATGTTTGTATACCCTTGTGGTTAATTTTCTTCCTGTTTTCCCAATGTAGTGTTCGTCACAATCTTTGCAGGGGATCTTGGATATGACATTGGCCCTGTCCATAGTGGGCAGTGGGTTTTGGTACGGGTGAGCAGTATGCATGGGGTTGATGTGGGTTTGTGTGCTACGCTGATGCCAGTAGTCGTAGGAGCCTTGTGGTCAGTTCAGATGTGTTCTTAATGTAAGGTAGCACGATGAGTGTGTCGGGGCGTGTACTTGGTCAGTGTGTGTGGCTTTCCTGTGTACCTTTGTTAGGAATTCCCCATTTGTCCTGCTTTCCACCATGATGTCCAGGAATGGGAGTAGTTCATTCTACTCTTCTTCTCTGATAAATCTGATCCCAGTGAGTGTGTTGTTTATTAGTTTGTGAGTCTCATCTAGTTGGGTCCATTTAGTAATGATGAAGGTGTTGTCCACATAGCTTATCCATAGTTTCAGTTGGATTCATAGAAGGGCCATACCTTCAAGTCTCTGCATCACTGCTTCAGCTATTGGTCCGGAGACAGGTGTCCCCATGGGTGTCCCATTGATTTGTTCATATATTTGGCCGTTAAAGGTAAAGTGGATGGTGAGGCATAGGTCCAGGAGCTTCAGCGTATTCTCTGTGGAGATGGTATCACTAAGGCCTATTTCTTGTTTTAGTAGCGCTGTCAGTGTTTCTCTTGCTAGTGGTATGTCTGTCGATGTGAATAGGGCAGTAACGTCAAATGTTACTCTCGTCATCATCTATCCTTATGTTCTTGACCTGGATGACACCTTTGTCATCAGTAAACAAAACAAATTAGAGGAAACCTTCAAGACCATCAATAATACCCTTACTGGCATAACATTCACAAAAGAGGAGGAAAACAAAAACAAACTGCCATTCCCAGATGTCACAGTAGAGCGAACAGCCAATGGGGAACTTCAAACCAGCGTCTACAGGAAAACAACACATACGGACCAAATACTGAACTACAGGAGCAACCATCCCAACACCCACAAACGAAGCTGCATTAGAACATTATTCCAATGAGCCACCACACACTGCAGCACAGAGGAACTATGCAGAGCAGAGGAAAATCACCTATACAGCGTATTCAAAAAGAATGGGTACCCTATGAACACAGTCCGCCGATTCCTCAGCAATAAACTCAAACAAACAGACAAAACGGGCTCAGAAACCATAACCATTCTCCCCTACATCAAAGACATTTCCGAAATGACTGCCAGACTACTCGGACCTCTTGGCATCAGGGTAGCCCACAAACACACCAACACACTAAAACAGCAGCTAATGAACTTAAAAGACCCTATACACACAACAAATAAAACAAATGTCATCTACAAAATACCTTGCAAGAACTGTGACAAACACTACATTGGACAAACTGGCTGAAAGCTAGCCACCAGGATACATGAACATCAACTAGCCACAAAACGACATGACCCACTATCACTCATTTCCATACATACAGATGAGGAAGGACACCACTTTGATTGGGACAACACATCCATCCTAGGACAAGCCAAACAGAGACACACACGAGAATTCCTAGAAGCATGGCATTCCAACCGGAACTCCATTAACAAACACATTGATTTGGAGCCAATCTACCATCCCCTGAGAAAAAGAGCAGGAAATGACATCACCAACACAGGAAATGACATCACCAACCCAAGGAAACCTAACCAGATAAATAGAAAGCGGGGCATAACACCAGCGCTTCATCAGAGGCTCACTGATGATGTTACCTAGAATGGTGACGAAACGTCTGAAAACTAACCTTCGAGCTCAGCGAGCAAACTCACATCCAGTTCTTGATCCTTTTATGAATGGGATCAGTTTCTCCCATTCAGCTCTGTGCAGATTATTCATGACTTTGAAACCTCATCATATCACCTCTTTACTTTCTCCTCTCCTTTGAGAACAGCCCCAGTTACTGAAAACTATCCTCACAAATGAAGAATCTCATTTCTGGCATCATTATCCTCTTCTGTACATTCACATTCTTCCTGAAGTGTGATGCCCAGGACTCTTGCAGAATACTGGAGCTGTGCTTTAACTAACCATTGACCTGGAATGTTCACTCTGTTCCTTTCTCTGTGGGTGCTACCTGACCAGTTAAGTATTTCCAATCTTTTCTTTTTAAGCCCTGCCTTTGTTGCTCTAGGAACTGTTTGCAGTTAATCCCACACAATTTTGTTGAGAGATTGGAGACTGAACCAAACTGTGGAGTTAAAGTTCTGCGAAAGGCAGAATCACATCACCACAGTGCAATTTTGACCTTTTTACTTGGAGCCTATTTACCTTATAGTTTGCCTTAGCGCCTGATATACACCATGTAATCCATATGTTTAAGTGGTTGTGGGAAGTTGAAGGTATGGTGCAAACAGCGCATATAGATTCTAGAATTTGACCTAAGCACAGGGTTAAATTTGTCCCTGTAGTCTCCTATTTTACTGAACTTCCATCAAAAATTATACAATTTTATGCCTATGAATCAAAATCATTCAATAAATTGTGCTTGTATAAAGGTTTAGCCTTTGGCAAATTGTAGCAGTGATCAGATAAAAGCTTGATACAAGCTACGACAAAAACCTATTCACAGAACTGCTCAACAGAGACAGGAACGTGTGACAGAAAGTTAGAAAGACTGGGGTTTTAATCTCAGCATCCATAAGTGTCCTTAAGCTAAAAGGATTCTGTTGGAAAAACTGCAGTCATTTTCCTTTTGAAACACACTCTCCAAGTCCTTGGTTAGATGTCATAACTTTCAATAAACCAAAACACAATAGTGTTAGTACATCACAAATAATGGGCTAAGACTCCCTCTGGTCTGTTACACTGTGTTTATTAGTTGCTTGAAGTATACAATAAAGAAGCCATTCGCAAGTGTATTTACAATGCTGCTGCCTGCAGGTACCTGAAGAAATCTCAACCATGACTTATTTCAAATTCTGTTTGTGGGATCATTCAAAATCAAAGCTGGTTTTCAACGGGAAAACATTCAGTCCAGTTATTTTCAGACCATCAGTGGCAGCGATGTTCTTCAGTGTTTTTAACCAGCTAGCCTCCTTAAAGGGGCCATTAGTCCAAAAGCCACACAAAACAAATGAGAAGAGGGAAATGGAATGAATTGCATTTGATATTAGTTGTTTACAGAGAATAGTTATTTGAATGAGTACACAACAGTGATCAATGAGTTTTAATGTTTCGTGGCAGCAGTTTGGGAGATCCATTGGTTATTATCTGCATGGGCTTTGGACAAAAGGATTTGTGATGCCCTGTCAGTTATTTTTTCCCTTGATTAATTGGGTGTTCATCTCTGTTAAGTTATGTTTCACGGTCTGTGTATCAATATACCTTTTAGAAATAAAGTATGTCAATATAACTCGAAGACACATTCTCACTGTTTCATAATGGAAGACCAAAGGTTATTAAGGTCTCTAATGATATCCTTGATGACTTGACTCTGCTAATCTTCTGTGACTGAAGAGCTTAATACTAGCCTGCTGCAAACATAATAATTGTATATGCCTTTGACTTATACTGAATATAATTTGATCTTCCAATGTTACTTTATCTACACCTGATTACTGATGTTATGAAGGATAAAATAAGCATTGCCTCACCCAGTAAATATACACTGCATGCTCCTAAACTGCTTCATGGTTAGCAGTGCTGGCCATGTAAAAAGGAATGGCTGAAAGATCTCAGTGGTAGATATTTGGAAATATAATTGAAGATCAAATTGATATTAACACGAGCCATCCAAGAATTCAATCAAAAATTAAGCACAATCAGCAACATTAACTTCTGTAGGTGTAGACACTTATACACTTTGGCCAGAAGACAGGTCCAAATTTTTTCTGATTAAAATTTACGTTCCTTCAAGACACAGACATTTCCCTTTCATGGAAAATAAAACATAAGTCATATAGTTGAAGACATGTACCACAAAGTTATCTGTTTTAATCCCTGTTACAATGAAAAATAATGAACCAGCAGCCTACAATTACAATTTGAAGTAATAAGAAAACACCAGTTGAGTGATCCTCACACCACAGCTGTAAATCTCTCCAAGAAGAAACTATAGCTTGAAAAAAGGTTTTTTTCTTTTTACACAATTGATTTTTCCACATATTTTCCCAAACTACCCTTTATAAAAATGTCCATGTGATATCAGTTGCTGTGAATGTCTAGAATTCTCAAAATAACATTCTTTTCTTCAGCGGAGAGTGGCGGGAGCCGGGTGGAAGTAAAGTCAGAGCCGAGAGGCAGTTGGGAAGGTAAGCAACTGTTATTTAAGCACTTACCTTGAAGCCCCAGGTCCTACACAGTAGGGCCTCCCTCCCTCCCTCCTCCTCTAACCTAATTAAAAGTCCGCAGACTCGCAGTAGGAAGAGCGGGAGCGTCGATCAGAGGCCTACAGGTGAGTGAGTCTCTGCTTTAAAGATTAGCAAATACCTACCTTGACCGTCAGAGCCCTCCATTCCTGTTCGAGCAGCACAAGGAGCGGGAGCTCTAACCGAGAAGGACTCTCGTGTGTTGTTAAGGTAAGGCTTTTCAATTTATATCCTTGTGTATTGTGTAATTTATTAAAAGTTTAATTGCTTAATTGAAAATGAGTGGAGCAGAGAAGTACTAGAAAGCATTTAATACGCAAGTTGTAAAAGTTAACTAAATAAGTAGCAATGGTTGGACAGGTGATGTGCTGTAGCTATATGATGTGGGAGCTGGCTGATCCCATTGTGAACGGCAGCGACCACATCTGCAGCAAGTGTTGGTTGCTGGAAGAGCTCTGGATCAGAGTAAATGATCTGGAATCTGAGCTTCAAACTCTGCGGCACATCCGGGAGGGGGAGAGTTACCTGGACACTTTGTTTCAGGAGGTAGTCACACCCGGTAGATTAATTAACTCAAATTCAGAAAGTGTTCAGGGACAAGGTGTGACTGTTAGTGAGGCAGGTAGGGGGATTCAGAGTTCAGGAGTGCAGGAGCCTCAGCCCTTGACCTTGAGCAACAGGTATGAGATTCTTGCTCCCTATACGGTTGAGGAAAAGGACGGTGGACAGGATGAGCCAGCTGACCACGGCACCGTGGCGCAGAAGGTCATTCAAGACGGGGAGCAAAAAGACAGGTAGTTGTTATAGGGGATTCTATAATTAGAGGGACAGGTAGTATCCTACGCAAGCCGGATCGGGAGTCCTGCATGGTGTGTTGCCTGCCCAGTGCCAGGGTGCAGGATATCTCTGGCCGGGTTGAAAGGATATTGGAGCGGGAGGGGAAGGATCCAGTTGTTGTGGTCCACGTTGGGACTACCAGCATAGGCAAAGCTGGGGTAGAGGACCTGTTCAGGGATTATCAAGCACTAGGAAGGAAATTGAAGTACAGGTCCTCAAGGGTCATAATCTCCGGATTACTGCCTGAGCCACGTGCCAATTGGCATAGGGAAAAGAAAGTTAGGGAAGTAAACACGTGGCTAAGGGATTGGTGTGGGAAAGAGGGATTCCATTTCATGTGGCATTGGCATCAGTTTTGGAACCGGGGGTATCTGTACCATTGGGACAGTCTCCACCTGAACCGATCTGGAACCAGCGTTCTAGTGAAAAGGATAAATAGGGTGGTCAGTAGGACTTTAAACTAGTGATTCGGGGGGAAGAGAAAGTGAAAGAGACAGGGAGTATGGAGTTAAATGGGAAGATAAGCAACAGGATAGCATGTGTACAGGTGGATTTAAGCTCGAGGCAGACTAGGAATACAACAAAAAGGAAGGATAGCTTAAGACATCTTGGGATTTCCAACCTCTCTAATAATAAGGAAGCTAGCATTAAGACACTTTATCTAAATGCTCGTAGTATTCACAACAAAGTAGATGAATTAACAGCACAAATCCTCTTGAATGATTATGATGTGGTCGGCATCACAGAGACATGGTTGCAGGGAGCTCAGGACTGGCAGTTAAACATCCAAGGATTCACAACATATTGAAAAGACAGGGAAGTGGGCAGAGGGGGTGGGGTTGCCTTGTTAGTTAAGAATGGAATTAAATCTACGGCACTAAATGACATAGGGTCAGAAGATGTGGAGTCTATGTGGGTGGAATTGAGGAACCACAAGGGCAAAAATACTATAATGGGAGTTATGTACGGACCTCCTAACAGTGATCAGGACCAGGGGCGCAAGATGCACCGAGAAATAAATAGGACATGTCAGAAAGGCAAGGTCACGGTGATCAAGGGGGACTTCAATATGCAGGTGGATTGGGTCAATAATGTTTCTGGTGGATCCAAAGAAAGAGAATTCATGGAATGTTTGCAGGATGGCTTTTTGGAACAGCTTGTGATGGAGCCCACAAGAAAGCAGGCTATTCTGGGCTTAGCGCTGTGTAATGAGCCAGACTTTATAAAAGGCCTTAAAGTAAGGGAACACTTAGGAGGCAGCATCATAATATGGTAGAGTTCAGTCTGCAGTTTGAAAGAGAGAAGGCAAAATCGGACGTAATGGTGTTACAGTTAAATAAAGGTAATTACAGGGGCATGAGAGAGGAATTGACGAAAATCGGCTGTAAGCAGAGCCTAGTGGGGAAGACAGTAGACCAATTGAGGTCACAGTACAGAGGTTCATCCCAAAGAAAAGAAAGATTATCTGGGGTGGGATTAGACAGCCATGGCTGACAAAGGAAGTCAGGAAATATATCAAAGAAAAAGAGACAGCCTCTAATTCTGATTCTGTGATTCTGAATTTACGTCAGGACTGACCCTGACTCAATATTTTGTTTTTCCAAAAAAAGAGGAATTCTCAGAAGCAGCTCGCTGGCTCTATGGATCAAATGCCATTGATCACCAGAACATTGTTCATAAACATTCATGTGACTTTGTGAATTTCGATATGTTAGCCCACGCATCACCTACCACAGACATTATTACACTGAAAGGCTCAGTAACAACAGGCAGGTTTGTCAGAGACAGCCAGTAAACTGGATAGAAGGTTCGAGGAATCCACTAATGTTGTCAGCATCATGATTAGCATTAGTGACTCTGCTGCTACATGAACAGACCAGCAAACACCAGAGAGAATTTCAGCACAATCAGTATCTGCTAAATACATGCACCATCCTGCACTCTTTTTCACTTTCTTTATTCATTTTTAATTTGTGGGCGTTGCTGGCCAGGCCTGCAGTTAGTGACCCTTGAGAAGATGATGATAAGATGTCTACTTGATCCACTGTAGCTAGACCCACAACACTGTCTATGTGCTGTACGTAGATCCACAATGCAATTAGGAAGATAATTCCAGGATTTTGACTCAGCGAACAGTGAAGAAATTGTGACATATATCCAAGGTAGGATAATGATTGGCTTGGAGGTTGAGATGTTCCTATGTATCTGTTACCTTTGTCTTTCTAGATGATAGTATTTTTTAAGGGTTGGAATGTGCTGTCTAAGGAGTCTTTGTGAATTTTTGCATTGCACCTTAAGATAGTACATATTGCTCTATTGAGTGTCAGTTTCAGAGAGCATTAATATTTGTGGATGTGGCGTCAATCAAGTGGGCTGCATTGTCCTTGATGGATTTTTGAGTGTCATTGGAGCTATTCCATCACACTTCTGCCGTGTGCCTTGTAACTGGTGGACAGGCTTTGAGGAATCAGGAGGTGAGTTACTTGTTGCAGGATTCCTAACCGCTGTCTGCTCTTGTAGCCACTGTGTTTTAAGGTGAGTCCAGTTCAATTTCTGATCAGTGAATTCCCACTCCTGCCTCCCACTCCCCAGGATGTGATTGTAGGGGAATTCAGACATGGTAGCATCACTGAATGTCAATAGGTGATGTTTACAGGTTACCTTGAGAATGCGGATATGAGAGAGCTGGCATACGAATTCACTACATCTGTGATATTGCTGGGTATGGGGGGGAGGCATTGCTATCCATTCCTTCTGAGCATAAGACTTGCTCCAGTAGATGACACTGTTCAGTCATGATGTCCTTTGGCATGGTTGTATTGGGTTTCTGACAGCTGTAGGTGATGGCAGTGAAGCTGGGCTCCTCCAACTCACTGCTGGACTGACAGCTGCTGTTTTTCATCCGGAAGCTGTGAGGTAGTCCCAGATTGCTGGTGATTTTATAATTGACGGCTTCCGCGATGCTATTCTCAGTAGACTGCAAGGAATCATCTGAGCTCAGGTTTCACCTCAGGTCTGTGTACTTTACAGTGAAATGTGCATTTTACTGTGAAAAATACAGTAAAATGCCATGAGTTGCTGCCATGATCCCAGTCCCATTTTGGAAAGTTTAAGAATAATTAAATCACAGAAATACCTTAAAGAGAGTCCATAAGCCTTCTGCCACTGCTTCAACACTGCCAGTGCTGAACACAACCAATGTCAAAGTTGTCGAACCTCAGGCGCCATGTTTCATCACTGGCCTACCTTGCCAATGTCCACCTGTGCCAAATAGTAGGCAGCAACCAGGCCCTATGTCCAAATCTGTGCCAACTATGCTCCTCACTGCTGTCCGATAGAGTTCTACTCCAGGCTCACCAGCCAACACCACACTCTGGAGGCCAGCAAAGCCACCCTCCTTCTGCCTTCCTCATAGATACCATCACCACCAATGCTGCCATCACTGAGCTTCCCCAGAGGGTAAGGAAGGGCAAAAATTAAATTTAAAAAAAAGGTTAAACAAAAAGAAAAGGAAAGATTTTTGAAAGGCAGGAAGAGTGGATGAACCCTTGGTGCAGAAACACAGATGCTGTCTACCCCACCGCTGCTGCTGTGGGTCTGGAGTCACATGGTAGGCCAGACTGTGTAAGGATGACAGTTTTCCTTCCCTAAAAGTCATGAGTGACCCAGATGAGTTTTTCTTAGAATTAGCAATGGATTCATGGCCATTAGACACTTTATTCCAGATTCTTATTGAACTCACATTCCACCATGTGCCATGGCAGGGTTGGAATCCAGATCCCCAGAATGTTAGCTGGATCTCTGGATTAACAGTGCTGCAATCATGCCACTAAACTGTTAACTCGCCCATATTTTGAGTACCTAACAAACTTATGTCAGGCGGTTCCCTTTTCTTGACCTTGTGCTGACTTTATGATTTAACTGGCTCTATGAAAGTGTATACAACTTATCTGCCTCAAATTGATGATCAGGCTGATGTCTTTAGTGGCTCATGATTTTTTACAGATGAAGTCTTGCAAAATTGGGTTGAGTATTTATGAATTATAAAGCAGGATGTTAGCATTAAAGAATCCCTACAGTGTGGAAACAGGCTATTCAGCCCATTAAGTCCACACCATCCCTCCAAAGAGCATCCCACCCAGAGCCATACCCCTACCCTTTCACTGTAACCATGCATTTCCCATGGCTAATCCATCTGACTTACACACCTCTGCACACTACGGGCAATTTAACATGGCCAATCCATCTAACCTGCACATCTTCAGACTGTGGGAGGAAAGTGAAGCACCTGGCGGAAACCCACACAGACGCAGGGAGAACGTGCAAACTCCACACAGACAGTCACCCAAGGGTGGAATCGAACCTGGGGCCCTAGCACTATAAGATAGCAGTGCTCACCCCCGAACAACCGTGCCACCCAAAGTAATAAGGGATATAAATTAAAACTTAGGCTCTTTAAAATACAGTCAGGATGCATCTTCCAGAATGTTTGAATGTCTTCCGGAGCATTAGGATTTATTTGTCAAAATGATTAGAGGGAAAGAGTTAAGAGCTAATGTGTTTTTCTCAGTTTGAAGATGAAACAAGAACAGTCTGGAAGCAGCTGCAGATGCATGGACAGTTCTGAAATTGAAATGTATATATCAATTGGCTGCGTGGTTGTCAACATAGGCTTGCTTTGATGTTAGGACAACAAGCTTGAATCTCAGCCAATTAATTTAAACCAGTCCCTAAATGCCAAAACCCAATTATATTTGAGTCTGATGGTGTTGACAAACCAAGGACCAATCCTATTTTAAGAAAATTGACAGGTAATCAAGGGTATAAAAGAAGATGGTTTTTGAAAATCAGAGCAAATGATCATCAGAAGGTTAAAACTCTGGCTCTCATAGAAATCTTTAAGCTCTCTGATTAAGCACTATCTAAAATCTATCACAGCACCCTTAGCTAATATTCCTGACACAAGAATTCAACAAAGAAAATATTCCTGGCTGAAGCGGAAAAGGTATAGAACATTCTGGAAAACACATCCTAGTCATGATTTTCAGAGTTTAAGTTTTAATTTATTTTAATTATTACTTTAATATAAGTGGTGCTTATATTTATTGGAACAACACGCCTTTAGAATTTTCTTCTGTTTGGGAATAGTTAGTAGTTAAGGGGGAATTATTTGGTTTGTTAGTAGTTTTGTAAATTTGGTCGCCATCAAAGATAGATAAATTGTTACCTGTTGATTGTAGAGTGAGTGAAAGGATTTAATTTCATTTAACTGTTCCTTCATAACAGAGTGGGAGGTGAAAGACAGGTAATGCTATTTTCCCCCATTTCCTGTAGCAGATTATGAGATGGCATGGGCTTCTCTGGGTATTTTTGTTTTAATTATCAGAAGGCTTCAAACTCCTCCTCGTAACAAAGTTTTTTTTTCAGATCCTCAGCTATGCTACTGAAAGATCATTGCTCATTCATGATCTTTGTCATTGACATTGATGATTCATGATGGAAGACAGAGGATTTTACATTTACAACAGTCCAACAAAGGCTGGGATTTGCTTGCTGTTGACCATAGCGAACAACTCTCTAAAATGCTCAATTTTGCAACTCACACTAGATTTTTTCTTTTGTGTAGGTTCTGTAATGTGTCTGGGAAAACACTTGAAGCCTTCACCAGGTTGTCTCTTGCATTGAAGGTTATCTTAGAGCACCAGCGGACCTTGATCAGATGGGTCAATGGGCCGAGGAGTATCAGATGAAGTTTAATTTAGATAAATGTGAGGTGTTGCATTTTGGCAAGGCAAATCAGAGCAGAACTCAAACACTTAATGGCAGGATCCTGGGGAGTGTTAATGAACAAACAGATCTATGGGTGCAGGTTCATAGCTCCTTAAAAGTGGAGTCATGGGTTGGCAGGATAGTGAAGAAGGTATTTAGCACGCTTGCCTTTATTGGTCTGAGCATTGAGTATAAGACTTGGCATGTCTTGTGGCAGCTGGCTAGGCCACTTTTGGAATACTACATGCATTCTGATCATCCTGCCAAACGAAAGATGTTGTTAAATTTGAAAGGTTTCAGAAAAGATTTATAAGGATGTTGCCAGGGTAGAAGGGTTTGTGCTATAAGGAGAGGCTGAATAGGTTGTTATTTTTCCTTGGAGTATCAAAAGCTGAGGAGTCACTTTACAAAGGTTTATAAAATCATGAGGAACATGCGTAAGGTAAATAGCCAGTGCTTTTTTTCCCCCCAGAGTATGGGAGTCCAACTAGAGGATGTAGGTTTAAGATAAGAGAAAAGATTCCAAGTGATTATAGGGAAACTTTTCCAGGCAGACAGTGGTGCATGCATCGAGCTGTGAGATCAGGTGGTGGAGGCTGGTACAATTACCACATTTAAAAGGCATCTGGGTAGGTATATGAGTAGGAAGGGTTCAGTGGGATATGGGAGAAAAAGGTAGCAAATGGGAGTAGATTAACTTTGGATGTCTGGTTGGTGTGGGCAAGTTGGAACAAAGGGCCTATTTCCATGCTGTAAAGCTCTCTAACTTATCAGTTGTTAAGCAATGGTTCATTTTTGAGCCAGGGTGAATGCAGAAGGCCAAGCAGCATCTTCGGAGCAGGAAAGTTGACGTTTCGGGCCTAGACTCTTCATCAGAAATGGGGGAGGGGAAGAGAGTTCTGAAATACATTCTGCTGAAGGCTCTGGGCCCGAAACATCAGCTTTCCTGCTCCTAAGATGCTGCTTAGCCTGCTGTGTTCATCCAGCTCCACACCTTGTTATCTCAGATTTTCCAGCATCTGCAGTTCCTATGATGTCTCATTTTTGAACCAGTTGCCCTCTTCTCGAACTGGTACTGCAACAATGTTACACACACGACAGAAATGTGGAGGTTGTCTAGGCATCTCTTGCTACAAGTACTGGATAGGTTTGTCCCACTGAGGCAAGGAAAGGATGGTAAGGCGAAGGAACCTTGGATGATAAGACATGTGGAACATCTAGTCAAGAGGAAGAAGGAAGCTTATTTAAAGTTGAGGAAGTAGAGATTGGACAGGGCTCTAAAGGGCTACAAGGTAGCCAGGAAGTAATTGAAGAATGGACTTAGGAGAGCCTGAAGTGGGTATGAAAAAGCCTTGGTAGGTGGGATTAAGGAAAACCCCAAGGCATTCTATATTTATGGGAGGTAAAAGAGGATGGTCAGAGTGAAGGTAGGGCTGATCAGGGATTGTGGAGGGAACTAATGCACTGAGTCAGAGGAGGTAGGAGAGCTCCGTAATCAATACTTTGCTCCAGTATTCACCAGTGAGAGGGACTTTGATGTTTGTGAGGACAGCATGAAACAGGCTGACACATTCAAACAGGTTGATGTTAAGAAAAAGGATGTGCTAGAAATTTATACCCAAGGTTAATACAGGGAGCAAGGGAAGAGATTACAATGCCTTTGGGAATGAAATGTTATTGAATTCTTTAAGGATGTGACAAAACATATTGACGAAGGCAGAGCAGTGGATGTGGTGTATATGGATTTTACCAAGGCATTTGATAAGGTTCCACATGATAGGCTCATTCAGAAGGTAAGGAGGCATGGGACTCAGGGAAAATTGGCTGCCTGGATACAAACTGGCTGTCCGATAGAAGGCAGAAGGTGGTAGTAGAAGGAAAGCATTTGGCCTGGTGATCAGTGGCGTTCCTCAGGGACATCTTCAGGAACCTTTGTTCTTTGAGATCTTTATAAATGACTTGGATGAGGAAATGGAAGGGTGGGTTAGTAAGTTTGCCGATGATATAAAGGTTGGTGGAGTTGTGCATAGTGTGGAGGACTGTTATAGGTTGCAAAGGGATAAGGACAGGATACAGAGCTGGGCAAAGAAGTGGCAGATGGAATTCAATCCAGAAAAGTGTGTAGTGATTCATTTAGTAAGGTCACATCTGAATGCAGAATACAGGATTAATGGCAGGATTCTTGGCAGTGTGGAAGAAGAGAGGGATCTTGGCTTTCATTGGCAGGGGAATTGAGTATAAGAACCATGACGTTAAGCTGTAGCTCAATAAAACCCATGGAATATTGTGTTCAGTTTTGGTTGCCTCACAGTACTAGCAATGTGGAAGCTTTAGAGACGGTGCAGAGGAGATTTACCAGGATGCTGCCTGGACTGAAGGGCAGGTCTTATGAGGAAAGCTTGAAGGAACTTGGGCTTTTTTTGTTGGAGCGAAGAAAGATGAGTAGTGACTTGACAGAGGTGGAAAGATGATGAGAGGCATAGATAGAGTGGGGAGTCAGACGCTTTTTCCCAGGTCGAAAATGGCTATTACAAGGGGGCATCATTTTAAGATGATTGGAGGAAGGTACAAGGGCGATGTCAGATGTTCTTTACACAAAGAGTAGTGGCTGTGTGTGGAATACGCTGCCAGTAGTGGTCATGGAGCCAGATACATTTGGGACAGTTAAGCGACTCTGGGATGGGCACATGGAGGACAGTAAACTGTAAGGTATTCAAGGTAGTTTGATCTTAGAGTAGGATAATAGGTTGGCATGAAATTGTGGGCCGAAGGGCCTGTACTGTGCAATGCTGTTCTATATTCTACGTTGTATGCCCGTAGGCTTAAAACTGAGGTGTGTTGATTGTGAACCACATACACATTTTTGAATTTATCCACTCTAATCTATGCTTTTGTGATATTACCCACTACTGGCAGTGCTTTGGTGCCATCTCTGCCAATTTGCATTTGAATAAAAATTGTTTGTTAGCTGCGACCTATCCTCCTTTGTCAATAATTTGCTTAGGGCCTTTCCAATGATCTGTGCAAGTGGGTACATCATCAAAATTGTTATATCACCTTTACAAAATATGCAATATACTGAGTTAACTAAACAGATATTTTGACCTGAAATATTGACTCCCCTGCTTCTCGGATGCTGTCAGACCTACTATGCTTTTCCAGCTCCACATTTATTGACCCCAGATTATTGCCTGATAGCAATGAGTACAACTGTACATAGTTGGTCATAATTACTAACACTCTCAGGAATTGTGCAGAACACATCAAAGCTAATGTAGAACTCACTGTGTCAGCCTGTTACGTATGTGTGACATCGACTAAATTGATTGGCTAAAATGGCTCAATGCAACATGAACGTCAACTTCTTCAGAACCATGACCCACAATTGAAGTAACGCATGCCCAAATGGCAGATTCCTGGAATGGCAAACATTTATCTGAGGTACTGGCTTCCTTTGTGTAACGAAGGACAGGCAGCCGCATTGACGGGATGGGCTGCATTGTAATCAATTGGTCACATGCCTTTTCACTCTCTCTGCTATTTCTGGGTGCTATACTTTTGGAACAATATATTGCCTGTTATATTTAATATATACTGGGTCAGTTGGTGTGGCATCTGCTCCAATTGCCTTGCCAAAATAAATTTCAAAAACTTAGCAGTACTTTCTGACTCAGTCTATTTGCAAAAAAAGTGAACGCTTTAGGGACTAAAACATCAAACAGCAAATGTTGTTGCCCTATGTAACACTTGTTAAGAAATGGATGAAATACAATCTCGTGAGAGTATTAAATTGCCTTAAGACAGGGAGCTAGGGAGATTCTGAAATCTGAATAATAATCAAATGTGTCAAAATCAATTTCACACCAAATCTTCAATCTCCCACCTTCCCCTAGTAAACATCCTTTTGTTGATTAATGCATTTGTGATAACTAATTTCAAATAATTGCACAGTATAAATCTTCACAAAAGCAGAATGTGCTCCACCAAGTGTTTTGAGTTCCAGCTGAGCACGATAGTGGGTTGAGTTGTAAATCCAGCAGAGATATAGGCCAAAGCATCAAGACACAATGGTATAAGCAAAATGCACAGAGAACTGATCATATCGCTGACAGTGTTGTTACAAAATATAGCTTCTCTCCAGGGCGCTGAATTGGGTTCAACATTCCAAAGGTACTCTGAAGGTACATTAGTGGCTCGGGTGTGTAAAAAAAAGCAGCTGAATCGACAGAAACAATAAAGAGCAAAGAAAATAAAGTATTAACATTTGCCGATTTATTTGTTTTCCAAGTGATGGCTGAAACAAATTAATGAAATCAAAAGTAATTTCTATGGCCTGCTGTGTTCATCCAGCCTCACATTATATTATCTTGGAATTCTCCAGCATCTGCAGTTCCCATTATCTCTAATTTCTATGTGCTCCATGTTATCTGTTCTTTTCAAAACTGACAATGCCAGCCAAGTTTTGAAATTCCCAAGAGAAAGCACTTTGGCATAATGGTTTTCAAAGAATAATTTATGAAACTCTGGTATCATTTTTCCAAAAATATTTTTGAAATTACAAGCAATAAATGCCATGTCAGACTCCTGCTTGGCTGTTAGTTATCCACTTGACAAAGCGTTTGGATACTCTAATCTGTGTCATACCAGCAACTCTAAAAAGATTAATTATTTTGTTGTTTACAAAAATGTGTTGACTTCAATTCTTGTAAATAGTATTCTGAGAAGTTTGTTTTCCTAGACTTCTAAAAACTCTTAAATTTATTGTCAGCTCATTCATTTTCATAGATCAAAGTAAACTTTGCAGTCTGGCCTTATGTCCCAGTCTATATTATTCCATAATAAATTGATTCACTGAATCCATGAATCATAAACAATGCTTTACATTTATATGGTATCTTGGGTGTAGAAAATTCTCACAAGGAATCTCATTAAGGAAAGAAAATTGAACTGAGGAAGGGTCCTCATAAGCAATGTTAGGTAGTTATTAAGGGAAGTGAAAGAATGAAACTTAGGTGGGGGGCATTTATTGCCAGTCCTGTAGAGTTCTAGTTTTTGATCAGTAATTTTCTGAATTTTAAGTGGCTTGAATCACCCCCAGATCCCTGGTTCGAGACACTGGACTTATTTGGAGAATGTGAAAAGAAGAAGGCAGTAGACAGGTGTTTTATTCACAAAACTAAAGCAAAGTATAACACAAGAAAATATGTGAATGCAGTAAATAGTGAAATTGATACAATCAACTGTACAGAGGATAGTAATGCGATTAAATACACAATTAGCTAGATTAAACACTATTAGAACCTAAAATTAACAATTTTAATCACAGAATCTTGAATCAGGCTTCTCACCTTTGGGGTACAAATGCACTGTCACCACCCACATCCCCCTCCCTGCAGGCTAGGTCAGAACTTTGGGGTCTCAGGACCTTCAGCTCACGACTGAGAAGAACACAGTGTAAAAGTGTGCTCCGTTGCTGAGGTTCTGGCTGTTGGATCTCTTGTACTGGAACAAGCCTGTGCCTACTAGCTCTTGATTGGGAAGCTCTGGTTGGCTTCCCACCTCAGATGTCTTTGTTGCAATGGGGTCCTTGGTTTCGCTTCTCTGATCTAGATTATCGGCGCGGCCTCTTAAATCTGCAGTTGCTTGTTGGGGGCGAAAGCCTGTGGGGAAGCTGTCTGTACAGAAACTCGACGTTGAAAAAGGGTCTTTCAGGTGGGATTGGGGCCAGTGGTTATACAGATGGGGGTGGCCATGGGCACCCACATGGGCCCCAGCTATGCCTGCCTCTTTGTAGGTTACGTGGAACAGTCCCTCTTCCGCACCTACACAGGCCCCAAACCCCACCTCTTCCTCCGGTACATTGATGACTGTATCGGCGCCGCCTCTTGCTCCCCAGAGGAGCTCGAACAGTTCATCCACTTCACCAACACCTTCCACCCCAATCTTCAGTTCACCTGGGCCATCTCCAGCACATCCCTCACCTTCCTGGACCTCTCAGTCTCCATCTCAGGCAACCAGCTTGTAACTGATGTCCATTTCAAGCCCACCGATTCCCACAGCTACCTAGAATACATCTCCTCCCACCCACCCTCCTGCAAAAATTCCATCCCCTAATCCCAATTCCTCCGCCTCCGCCGCATCTGCTCCCACGATGAGGCATTCCACTCCCGCACATCCCAGATGTCCAAGTTCTTCAAGGACCGTAACTTTCCCCCCACAGTGGTCGAGAACGCCCTTGACCGCGTCTCCCACATTTCCCGCAAAACATCCCTCACACCCCGCCCCCGCCACAACCGCCCAAAGAAGAGCCCCCTCGTTCTCACACACCACCCCACCAACCTCCGGATACAACGCATCATCCTCCGACACTTCCGCCATCTACAATCCGACCCCACCACCCAAGACATTTTTCCATCCCGACCCTTGTCTGCTTTCCGGAGAGACCACTCTCTCCGTGACTCCCTTGTTCACTCCACGCTGCCCTCCAACCCCACCACACCCGGCACCTTCCCCTGCAACCGCAGGAAATGCTACACTTGCCCCCACACCTCCTCCCTCACCCCTATCCCAGGCCCCAAGATGACTTTCCACATTAAGCAGAGGTTCACCTGCACATCTGCCAATGTGGTATACTGCACCCACTGTACCCGGTGTGGCTTCCTCTACATTGGGGAAACCAAGCGGAGGCTTGGGGGCTGCTTTGCAGAACACCTCCGCTCAGTTCGCAATAGACAACTGCACCTCCCAGTCGCAAACCATTTCCACTCCCCCTCCCATTCTTTAGATGACATGTCCATCATGGGCCTCCTGCAGTGCCACAATGATGCCACCCGAAGGTTGCAGGAACAGCAACTCATATTCCGCTTGGGAACCCTGCAGCCCAATGGTATCAATGTGGACTTCACAAGCTTCAAAATCTCCCCTTCCCCCACCGCATCCCAAAACCAGCCCAGTTCATCCCCTCCCCCCACTGCACCACACAACCAGCCCAGCTCTTCCTCTCCACCCACTGCATCCCAAAACCAGTCCAGCCTGTCTCTGCCTCCCTAACCTGTTCTTCCTCTCACCCATCCCTTCCTCCCACCCCAAGCCGCACCTCCATCTCCTACCTACTAACCTCATCCCACCTCCTTGACCTGTCCGTCTTCCCTGGACTGACCTATCCTCTCCCTACCTCCCCACCTATACTCTCCTCTCCACCTATCTTCTTTTCTCTCCATCATCGGTCCGCCTCCCCCTCTCTCCCTATTTATTCCAGAACCCTCACCCCATCCCCCTCTCTGATGAAGGGTCTAGGCCCGAAACGTCAGCTTTTGTGCTCCTGAGATGCTGCTTGGCCTGCTGTGTTCATCCAGCCTCACATTTCATTATCTTGGATTCTCCAGCATCTGCAGTTCCCATTATCACTGATACAGACGGCCTGCCCTGTTTTCTCCGCTCAAATCTCTGCTGTCCACTGTGTTTCTCGTGTTTCCTTCTGAAGCCAATTAGTTACTTGATCATTAAAGGTGTGTGTGAATACATTTTAGTTGAAGCTCAATGCCTGAATTCTCTCTGTAGGCCCCATATTGTGTGTAGCACAAGGTGCAGAAGCCGTGTCAGGCTGGAGTCTATTTCAGTTGATCATTCTTTTTGAGTGAAAGCGTACATTGGAATTCCAGGCTGAGCAATGGTTCCAGACAGTCAACTCAGTTCTGTGAGTTGTATTTGTGTATTCTACATAGAGCACACTCCAGCTTCTACTCAATTTTAAAAGTTTAGAAAAGCCCATGGTTTTTATCTAGTATTTTACTTCATGGGGACTTTTGCTAAATTCCACAATCCCTTGAAATGAATGTCTCGCTAGGCAATTCAACATTGTGGTGGGTCTGGAGACAAAGGTACACCAGGTCAGACAAGACTGGCAGATTTCCTTCACTAAAGGACATTGGTGAACCAGATGGGTATTTATGACAATTGCAACATAATCACCATTTCCTCCAGATTTTTATTGAACTCAACTTATGCCATCTGCTGTGAATGCATTCAAACACTTGACCCCACAACATTAGGAGTGTTGAATTGTTAATTGCTAATGCAGTGGAATTACTATTATCCCACTGCCTTCTGATTTTAACAATAAAACATCAAAGAGATACATTCAATTCTGAAGATGTTGTCAAAACTTTTGAAAATTATATTAAGTTAGGAACAAACAAAATTATTGAATGAGCAAGATTTAGCAGTTTCCAGGAAACAATTCCATTAATGATTTGACAGATCAATAGAAATAAGGAGCTTTGAAGTCAGACTTTATACTGGACAGAATTTATATTGATGAAACTTTTTTTTCAGATTTCTTATAGTTTGTGAAAAATTGAAATTTGGAGAGAACTATTCAGATTGTGCTGGGAGCTGAAATATGAATGGCTCTCAGACAGAAACTGAGAGAACTGTGGGGATGCGATAAGTCAGGAAGAGATGCAGAAGTTGCTGGAAAAGCTCAGCCGGTCTGGCAGTATCTGTGAAGAGAAATCAGAGTTTGCGTTTCGGGTCCAGTGACCCTTCCTCAGAGGAAGAGTCTGAGGAAAGGTCACCAGTTCTGAAATATTAATTCTGATTTCTCTTCACATTTGCTACCAGACCTGCTGAGCTTTTCCATCAACTTCTGTTTTTGTTGTTGTTGACTCACAGACAGAACCTGAAGGAGAAAACTAACACTATCGCAAAAGGACAACAGGGTTTAATAATGTTATAAGTATGGACATGGTAAAAAAAGCATGGGATCAGTTTACACAGCTAATACAAAAAATATATCGTTAAGGCATCAGGATAACAAGGGCTCAACAAACTATGCAGAAGCCCTTCTTAGATGTCCAGGAGCTAAGATGACTAGCCTCCAGCAATCACAACTATTTTCCTTTGTACCAGTTACAACTCCAACCAGGGGAGAGGCTACCCCTGATTTTCATAGACTCCGAGCTAACAGGAGACAATGTTGTCATATTTGATCCAAAATCAGCCTTGAATTCACAGGCAGTCATACCCAACTCATCTCTTTGTTTTGTTCTTTTAGCTAAGGCTATAATATGGTCAGGAGCTGAATGGCCCTGGCAGAACCCAAACCAACTGAGCAAATGCTGCTTGATAGCACTATCATTGACATCTTCCATCCATTTACTGATGATCAAGAGAAGATTGATGGGGTATTAATTGACCGGGTGAAATTTGTCCTGCTCCCATCACTTTACTGATGATCAAGAGGAGACTGATGGGGCAGTAACTGGCCTGGCTAGTTTTGTCCTATTTTTTATGTGCAGGAAATAAATTAGAGTATCTACAGTTTGATTCCTTGATCCTGTGTCCATTACATTATTAATGCCATCGCACAGCAAGAGCTGCAAACAATTAAAATGACTGACAATCACTTTCAATAGTATCTGATATATCATCATTAAAAGGGGCTAGTTTTGGAATTAATCCTTATCAAAATATTTCATCTGACAAGAAATGCGAGCCAAATACTCCAGAAATGCCATGGCAGAAGGACCTATCTGTCAAGAAGACAAATTTGAAATAAGAAATGGGAAATGTTGGTATTCAGCTGGGTAGACATCTGTAGACAAAGAAAAAGAAGCATTATTATAGGACGCTGCAATAACATTTTAAACATTTCATCGAACAAAAATACTGTAATTTTTGTGGTACAGAATGTTTAAAAAAAACACACAGAATACAGTAATTAAGATATCCAACTCAAGCATACCTGCATTCATGACCCATGGTTGGAATATGTTCATTGTGTTTTGAAAAGGTACCTCTTACAACACCACCAAGACCACACGCAAACACAGAATTGCTTCTCGCGGGAACGTCAACAGGTTGCTCTGGTTCTACCTGTCATTGCTGTTTCCTTTTGAATCCCGATGATCCTCTGATCCAGGCATCAGAATCATGCACATACTTCAGTTTCCAGTACCTTTTCCTTGCACATGGCAATAATGATTACCATGTGATGTTAGGGAGAACTTATCAACAACGTGGAGGATTTAAATGAAGGTTGCCATTGTTAAACAGCAGTGTTAAAATAATAGGAAGTTGCGCTTGATGGCTTCTAATGTCTTTGTGGATTCCATCAAACCGTCACTATTTCAACAGTCTGTAGCTGGCAGAACCTATCTGGTTCCTGTCAATTCTGGGATTTTTGGATTGAGTAATCCAAACTTCTCAGCTCCTGAACATCTCTGCAGGGCTTCTGCATACTTCTGTGAGCCCTTCTGTAGGACTTCTGCATACTTCTGTGAGCCCACTCCAATCGGGGCATGAAACAAAGCTGTTTGCCCTCTTGTAAAGGGGTATATCAAGGGCCACTATAGCATTTCAGTTCATACTGTCAGCTCATTGAAAGGGCTGAATGGATTATCCAGCTTTTCTGGGGATTCTAGGTATTGCAGGTGGACCCACATTTTCTTGAGAAGCTATAGAAAATAGGTTAAAGTTAAAAACATGTGAACAGTCATGTTAATAAAATGTGAGGCTGGATGAACACAGCAGGCCAAGCAGCATCTCAGGAGCACAAAAGCTGACGTTTCGGGCCTAGACCCTTCATCAGAGAGGGTCTAGGGCCGAAACGTCAGCTTTTGTGCTCCTGAGATGCTGCTTGGCCTGCTGTGTTCATCCAGCCTCACATTTTATTATCTTGGAATCTCCAGCATCTGCAGTTCCCATTATCTCTGAACAGTCATGTTCTCATGTTAACTTTAGGAAAATCACACTCTGAAAACTGATATTCTTTCTAAGACTCGATTGTCAAAAAACAAACATTATTCAGTCTCTCTGAACAGAGGAATCATGTTTCCTGAGGTGCGGAGGGCATTAGTCGTCAGTTCTTAATTGCTAAATATTGCGTATTAAGCAATGATTTTAAAATGAACAAATTCAATGTCAATAATTTATGCCTTTCCATAAAACATGTAACTTTATTTTCATGCTAAGGAACATTTCTTCATTCTTTCACTAAACTTCCCAATAAAAATCACATGTCCCAGCAGTATGAGAATATCTAGGACATCCAATTCTCTTCCTGAACATATCAAACCAGTTCAGTTTTAAATGCTTCGTTTAACCTAAAATCCATTACTATCTCTGGGAACTTGGAGGAAGAAAGTAATTATTTTTTAACTACCATTGCTTAAGGCTTGTGGATTTTTGTTTTATTTTTACCCTCTAGTCCAATGCTCATTGCTTAAGTTAAAAATATGGCTTAACTCAACCATATCCTGTTAGTTTGAAGGTCTTTCATGAAAAATACATATACGTCCTCTGTCTTTCTTCATAAAAAATCCTTGAGGACAAAATCATCTGGCACACTTCACTGAACCCTTTATAATGTGTCTATGGATTTGCAAGTATTTTAACTTTGATCATTTGAGAAGAAAATTGGTCCATGTGATATCAAATATTACCAATTTCTTGGGCTATGTCCCAAGGAGACCTGAAATAACTTGAAATAAAGCATTGGCCATGTACAATATTTCAACATCCCAAAGTGTTTAAGTTGAACAGAACTTAGGTCCTTTGCACAGATTAGTGAGGGGCAGCAGATCTATTTAACTGTGCTAGTACCAATTGAAGCTCATGGTATAGTATATTGTAAAGCAGCTCCAAACATGCAAAGAATTAAGAATGACACTGAGTCCCTTTCCACCATTCAGTGTCAGATAAGCTACCCAAAATTTAATTGATCCTACTGCACACAATGATATAAATTTTATCATAAAACTAGTTCAGCTTTGTTTTGATAGCTTGTCATGAACCTATTTTCTTTGTATCAACCAGCAACTTGATCCAAAAGTCAATGAGCCCACACGGAGTAAAACATGATTTCTAAACAGTGTTAATACTTAGATAATAAAATGTGAGGCTGGATGAACACAGCAGGCCCAGCAGCATCTCAGGAGCACAAAAGCTGACGTTCCGGGCCTAGACTCTTCATCAGAGACCCTCCCTGATGAAGGGTCTAGGCCCGAAACGTCAGCTTTTGTGCTCCTGAGATGCTGCTGGGCCTGCTGTGTTCATCCAGCCTCACATTTTATTATCTTGGATTCTCCAGCATCTGCAGTTCCCATTATCACTGATATCAGTGTTAATACTTATGTATCTTATGCCTGCTTCCTTTTGCCCTGACTAAACTAAAGGGTAATAACAATATAGGGGAATGGCACTAGAATAGTAAATCAACTGGCTCATGCTACTGCTGTGGAGATGAATTCAAATCTCACCAAGATAGCAACTGGAATTTATGCTCGCTTCTTAACACTTGAATACAGAGTCTGGAAGGGTTAGTACTGATACCATTGATCGTTGCTACAAATCTATATATTTTATTAATGCCCTTTCAAGAGGAAATCTGCTGTTTACACTTGGTCTGGCCCACATGTGACTCCGGACACCATGTAATGTAGTTGACTCTTAAATAGCCAAGCTAGACAATTCAAGGGCAGTCAGAGTAGGCAACAAATGTTAGTATTGCCTTCACCTGGCGAAGAAGCAGCTCTTCAAAAGTTTGTGATTTTAATTTAGCCCATTGGCCTACAACCTAGTGTCATGTGATTTCTGACTTTGGCATTGCCTGTGATTCCCTTTCCAAATGCTATTTACTTCTTACAGTTAATGAAGTTAGTTTCTCCATCGTTACTGTGGATCTTCAATTGCTTGTAAGACAATTATTTCTCAGAATACATGTGGAAATTTTGCCTCTCTGTCTTCACTCTTGGATTTTTATCGACTAAGATTTTGGATTGGCCACTCCACAAAGCCAGCACCACTTGACCTTCAGAAGAAAACTGAACATTCATTTGTATTTCAAGAGTTGAGGCAAATAGTTACGATTGAGATTGGAAGAGTGTGCCATCTATCTCTAGTCCCACCATTTCACAGGACGCACATCAATTTGAGATACGACATAAGATGCATCCAAGAATTTTTAAGGAAGTGAGGGTAGAAATTGTGGGGACACTGGCCATAATCTTTCAGCCTTCCCTAGATCCAGTGGAGGTGCCAGAAGACTGGAGAATTGCAAACATTACGATCTTACACAAGAAAGATTGCAAGGATAATCTGAGCAATTGCAGAAAAGTTAGTTCAACTCTGGTGGTGGGGAAGCTTCTAGAAACAATTACTTGGGATTGAGTTTATTATCACATGGAAAGAGGTAAGTTTTTTTTGGAACAGTCAACACAGACTACAAGAGATAACAAGGTGTCAAGCTGGATGAACGCAGCAGGCCAAACAGCATCAGAGAAGCAGGAAAGCTGACACTTCAGGCCTAGACCCTGCTTCAGAAATGGGCGAGGGGAAGGGGGTCCTGAAATAAATAGGGAGAGATGGGGAGGCGGACAGAAGATGGATAGTAGGTAGGAGATGGGGGTGGGACTTGAGGGGGAGGTGTGGATAGGTAGGAGGAAGGACAGGTTAGGGAGGCGGAGACAAGCTGTCTGGCTTTGGGATGCAGTAGGGGGAGAGAAGATTTTGAAGCTTGTGAAGTCCGGGGAGATTGTGAAGCTTGGGAACCACTTTGCAGAACACATAGGCTTGGTTTGCTCTAAATAACCGCACCTCCCAGTCGCGAATCATTTCAACTCCCCATCCCATTCCTCAGACGACATGTCTATCCTGGGCCTCCTGCCACGATGCCACCCGCAGGGTGCAGGAGCAGCAACTCATATTCTGCTTGGGAACCCTGCAGCCCAATGGTATCAATGTGGACTTCACAAGCTTCACAATCTCCTCTCCCCCTACCACATCCCAAAACCAGGCTAGCTTGTCCTGCCTCCTTAACCTGTCCTTCCTCCCACCGAACCCCACCTCCCACCTCAAGCCCACCGTTGTCTCCTACCTACTAAACTCATCCCGCCCCCTTGACCTGTCCCCTCCCTAATCCTCGCCTACACTCACCTTTACTGGCTCCATCTCCACCTCTTTGACCTGTCTGTCCCCTCTCACCTGTCTTCTACTCTATCCATCTTCTATCCACATTAAAATAGGTAACAGAAAGGCTCAAAGAGGATAATGCTGTTGATGTAGTGTACATGTATTTGAAGAAGATGTTTGATACAGGACTACACAACAAATGTATGAGGAAAATTATAGCTGATGGTTTAAGAGGGATAGTAGCAACATAAACAGAAAATTGACTGAGTGATAGGAAACTGAGAGTAATAGCCAGTGAATATTCTTTGGGTTGGAGAAAGATTTGTAAAAAATTCCCCAAGGTTCAGTATTGGGAGCCTTACTTTCCCTGATATAAATTGATGGTCTGGATCTTAGTGTGCCAATTTCAAAGTTTGGAGATGACACTAAACTTGGAAGAATTGTAAACCGTGAGCATGAAAGTGTGGAACTCCAAAAGAACATTGACAAGTTGGTGGAGTTAACAGATAGGTGGGGCTGATGAGGTTCAACACAGAGAAGTGTGACGTGAAGCACTTTGGTTGGAGGAATATTGAGAGAAAATATTAAACAGGGGGCACAATTTTAAATTGTTCACAGGAGCATAGGGACTTGGGTGTACCTGTGCACTCAAGCCCCACCGCCATCTCCTACCTACTAACCTCATCCCGCCTCTCATCCCAGCAGGGACTCGTCTATCAGAATCCCATGTACCTCCCCCAGCCTCACTCCTCCTCTCTCTATTTATTTCTGAGCTCCTGTCTCTCTCCCACTTTTCTGGAAAAGGCCCTGACCTGGAACATCAACTTTCCTGCTCCTCTGATGTTGCCTTGCTTGCTGTGTTCATCCAGCTCCACGCTGGGTTATCTCTGACTCCAGCATCGGCAGTTCTTATTATCTCTGAGTGAATAAAACCTACAGTTTTATGAGTAGGCACATAGATACAAGAACAAGGAGGTGATGTTCAACTTTTACAAGACACTTATTAGACCTCAGCTGGAGTATTGTGTACTGTTGTAGGTGTCACATTCTAGCAGGCTGCAAAAACAATGTACAAAATTGGTGCCAGGATGCTCAAACCTTTAATAATGAGGATAGATTGAAGAAGTTGAGACTGTTCTCCTCAGAGAGAAGGAGGCTGAAAGGAGATTTGATAGAGGTTTACAAAATCGTGAATGGGCTGGACAGAACAGGTAGGGAGAAAATGCTCCAATTTGTAAAATAACAAAGAACAAGAGGGCATAAATATAAAGTAATGTGCAAACAAAGCAAGGGTGATATTGATGTTTTCAAACACATTTTTTTCACAAATTGAGGAGTTAGGATATGAAATGCACGGTCTGGAAATGCGGTGGAAGCAGTTGTGACATTCAAGGGAGACATTGGATGATGATTTGGATACTTGCTCTGTTCAAGGATTAGAGAAAAAAGCCTGGAGATTGGCATTAGGTAATAAATTCATTGCTGGTAAGATGGGTCTACTTCAGCATCATAACAATTTTTTGATTTCAAAGGTTTTGGAGTAGATTTGCAGCTCAGGCTGTGGGTGTTGAGGTTGGTTGGGTCACCGAGCTCAACGGATCCCAGAGTTTAAAAATCAGGCGGGAAAACACACCGACGCTTCATTGGAGGCTGCACTGACGATGTTACCCAGCAGGGCAATGAAACTTCTGTGAAACAAGAAACCAGCTCGGTGAGCCAACCAACCTCAACAATTTTGTGAATGTGTGAATTTAATGCTTTCCCCAATTACTTATATGGTCAATTATATATTTTGCCTATAATTACATGTAGCAAGAAACAAAACCCATCAACTAATTTTCTTTAATAAACATTAAAATTATTGTAAATCAAAATTTATTCAGCAAAGATATAAAGCTGATTAACAGATAGTTTTGATATATGAAAGAATAAATATTTACCAAGACCACTTCCTTGGCCTGGCTAACCTTTGTCTCACTCTTGACAATCTCTCCTTTAAATCATCTCACTTTCTCCAAGTGAAAGCTGTGGCCTTTGTCCCCCACATGGGTCCTTGTTATAACTGTGTCTTTGTTGGGTATGCATAACATTACTCATTCCAGGCTTATTTGGGTGTTCACCCGCAATTCTTTCTCATCAATAGAATTTGCAAGAAAAGCTCAGTGGGTCTGGCAGCATCTGTGGAGAGAAATCAGAGTTAACATTTCAGATCAAGTGACCTTTCCTCAGAAGTTTTGAGGAAGGATCACTCGACCCAAAACATTAATCTTGATCTCTCTCCACGGATGCCGCCAGACCTGGTAAGCTTTTCTATCAATTTCTATTTTTGTTTCTGATTGACAATATCCACAGTTCTTTTGTTTTAACTTCTTCCACAATCTTGCTTCAAATTTCCATCCTTCTCTCACCTTAACCTGTTCCTTCTCTGACTTTCCACTCACCTTCCTTGACATCACTGTTCCCATTTCTGGGATAAGCTCTCGATCAGCACCCATTACAAGCTGGCTGACTCCCACAGATACCTTTAGTACACATTACAATACCCAACCCCCTGGAAAGATCCCATTTAATTCTTCCAGTTTCTCCATTTCTATTGCATCTGCTCCTATAATGCCACCTTATATTGAGTGCTATAGATATGGCCTTTTTTACTTAACTGAAGATAACCCCCACCCACTGTTATTAAGAGGGCCTTCAGGTACCTTCAACCCATCTTGCACACTTCTGCTCTCACTCCTTCCCATCCTTCCCAGATCAACAATAGGGCTGCCCAGTCCTGACTTTTGACCAACTGGCCTGTGGCAGGAGCACATTGGGCCCATAATCCAGAGATTGATGGATCGAAACCACTTTCTACAATTTTCATTACCAAAGTGTGTTTGTTATGTCGGTAATAATGGCTACTTTTAAGAGTGGAACAGTGGCTCAGTGGTTAGCACTGCTGCTGCACAGCACCAGGGACCCAGGTTTGATTCCAGCCGCAGGCAGCTAACTGTGTGGAGTCTGCCCATTCTTCCCAGTTCTGACTGGGTTTCCTCCCACAGTCCAAAGACATGCAGGCTAGGTGGATTGGCTATGTTAAATTGCCCAAAGTGTTCAGGCAGGTGTAGGAGGTGGGTGAGAGGGGATGGGTCTGGGTGGGATGCTCTGAGGTGTGGACTTGTTGTGCCAAAGGGCCTGTTTCCACACTTTGCAGGGATTCTAAGGTCTAATCTCTGCATTCAAAGGATCATTCATTGTCATTTCTGCCACAAATAAAACATCTTCCCCGGCCTCTATTGTCAGAATTTTGCAGGGACAATTCCCTCCACGACACCTAGTCTATCCAGCTCCATTGCTTCTTCCAATGTATTCTACTGCATTCAGTACTCTCAATGCCCTTTCATTTACATTGTTAATATCAAACATGGACTGGGCGACCACTTTGTGGCACAACACCGCCCTATCAGTAGGAATGATCCTGAGCTCCCTGTTATCAGTGCATCACCTTGCTCTCATCCTAACATTCCTATCCTAGGCTTGCTGCAATTGCTCCAACTAAGCTCCGGACAAACTGGAGGAACGAAACCGCATTTTCTGTATAGCCACTTTAAAGCCTCTAGGAATTTAATAACCTCAGAAGCTGACCGCATTCTCTCCTCCAACTGCCACAAATTATCTCGTCTGTTTTTCCCCTATTCACTTCGCTGTCAACAGAGAGGACCCATTTTCTCCATTTCTCACCTTAAGCTATGCCTATTTGACAGATTTATTTTTCTTTCACTAAAATTAACACTCCCTTTGCCTTTTGGGCTGCACCTCCACACCATCTGTTCCCCTTGGTCCTGTTCTGTTTCTATTAAAAGCATAAAATGACCATTTTCCAAATCTTTCTAGTTTTCAAGTAGGGTTAGGCTGGGCTTGAAGCATTAGGCCTGCTTTCTCTCTAAAAAGATGCTGCCAGATTGTGGAGTTCCTCTGGCATTCTCTGTGTTTCTTTTAGATTTCCAGTATCCTCTGTATTTTCTTTATCTTAAATAAGTGTTTAATCTTCTAAATACCTTAACATACACGCAAACACCCAAGGTCATAAAAAAGGGAAAATACTTCAGCCTAAATTTGTAGTCCTTGAGGGAAAATGAAAGACAGAGTCTCTCTCTCTCTATCATACACAGCCAAATGAATATTGACTGACTGCAGTGGAGATAATTCCCGACATATCTGCTAGAATAAGAGCCAAATAGCTCCAAAGATCTGAATGTCTTCAACTCTTGAATCAAAATATAACTGTAAATGTTAAATGAAAAAGAATTCAGCAAACATGTTTCACATTATATCGTGGATGCTACTTGACAAAATATCTTGTATTATTCCATTGTAACTTAATGTAAACACTAAGCTTCCTCCTTGAGTTAACAGCGCAATACTACCTTTTTCTTGAATTTTTTATTGAAGTGTTGGATTATAAATTGACTTTGAAAAAAAATTATTTGATTACATGCAAAGTTTTTGACACAGGTGGACACATTAAATTCTGTTATACAAACTTTCGGGTCTCTAAGTTGCTGATCCTGCAGTAAAATAGCTTTATTCCTAACTTGCGAGTTGTTACCATGCAAACAAAATGAATAATATAAATGGTAAGCATTTATTGAATAAATTCAACATTCCTCAGATTCCACCACTTTCTTAACTGCTCTTCTTCCTTTGTATCCTTTGCATTAGTAACATATCAAAGCTTTCTGTGACCTTGGAAATGTAAATGCACTCAGATAACCCAGCCCTCTTCAGTTCAATAATTGGTCTTGTTAAAGCCTGGTTTAGCATCAATTTTTAATTGACCACAGATAATCACCTGCCTCTAGCTTTTGGGAAAACAAGTGCGGTGTATGAGCTCAAGGAGGAAGCTCACTGATAACAGTAAATTAGAAATAGAATGTTTTAGGATGTTTAGTCAGCTGGAATCATCAATATCAATTCTGTGGTGTGCATTTGCCTTTCTTTTCATTGAGAATTTACAAGTACATTTCGAGCAAAATGTTATCTGCCACTTATTTCAGAATGCATATCTGAATGATTTTGTTGGAAGTGCCCTGATGGTTTTAAGTTATACAGCATGCATTTTAATTCTGCAACCCGCCCGACTTAATGTCTATTTTAATTATTTCAGTGGCATGGGTATCACTGTCAAGCCCAGCATTTATTGCCTGTTCCTAATTGCACTTGAGAATGTTAAGCTTTCTCCTTGAAAGTTGCTGGGGTTGGAGGGTTTGAGCTCTATGGTGAGACTGAATAGGCTGGGGCTACTTCCTCTGGAGCTTCAGAAGGTGGAGTGACCTTACAGGACTTTATAAAATAATGAGTGGCATGGGCAGGGTGAATAGCCAAGGTCTTTTCCCCATGGTAGTGGAGTCTAAAACTAGAGGGTATAGGTTTGAGGTAGGAAGTGAAAGATATAAAAGGTACCTAAGAGGCAACATTTTCATGCAAGTATGGAATGAGCTCCCAGAGGAACAGGTAGAAAGGAGATAGTTGAGGTGGGTACAGCTACAACATTTAAAAGGCATCTGGATGGGTACACAATTAGGAACGGCTTAGAAGGATATGGGCCAAATGCTGGCAACTGGGATGAGATTAATTCAGGATATCTTACCAGCATGTGCTAGTTGGACTGAAGGCTCTGTTTCTGTGCTTTACAACTCTATAACTCATAACCCCATGCATTGTTGTCCATGTAGTGTGGGCAAACCCATAATTCTGTTATGAAGGCAGCCCAGGACTTTGACTCAGCAACAAGGAAGAAAAGATTATATACCTTTAAGTTTCGAGCAGGAGAAAGGATGACCTGGAGGCAGTCACTAGTACCTAAAAAAGCAACAGAGAGGAAGAACCCATTTTTGCTAAACAGTATGAGAGAGAGAAAGTGTAATATCAGATCAAAAAATGTGTGGGATTGCCGGCATTGCAACTTTACATGGAGTGGGGTGGCGGGGCGGGGCGGCGTGGTGAAGAGCTACCAATAGCCCCTCAAACAAAGTGACACAACAGAGACAACAGTTTCATAAAGAGAAGGGGTCATGTGTAAGAAGGACAGTCAGAGAAGGAAGGTAAAAACCAACAGCAGAGTGCCCCTTTGAACTAACCTCACAGATCTCCAGACAACAAGTCACTCTTTATTTACATGTGGAAAGTCCTTGACATTGATCCAGCTTCTTCAGAGCCAGCTCTCAGAGTGAATAGAACCTCTGGTGTTCCTGTTTATATCTGTCAGTGAGGGCTCCCTGACTGGATCAGATTACCAGCCTCAAACAGGGAACTCATATTCTGTGAGATCCACCTGACTGACCTCATTACAGTCATTACACCCTTCAATCTGTTTCTACATGCCAAATTCTGACTAAAGAGGAAACCAGTTAGGTTATTTGTGGGTGTTTCTTCTGTGTGTCTTTTGTTTGGCCAAGTAAATTAAATCAGGAAACGTTATTCGAGCTGAAAAATTACAGTTAAAATAAAAGTAATTTTAGAATGTTTACTATCCAAAATTAATAAATTAAATAGAACAGACACGACTGGGCAGGTGATGTATTGTAGCTGTAGTAGGTGTGAGCTGGTGGATCCTGATCTAATCCACAGTGACCACTTCTGTAGCAAGTGTTGAGGAACATCTGCTCAGAATTGATGAGCTGGAGTCTGACCTAAATAAACTGCAATACACTGGGGAGTGGATCAGGTACCTAGGCATTATGCTTCACAATGCAGTCACATTCCTTAGTCCAGCTACATCAAATTTTGTCTGTGGTGAGGGGCAAAAGAATGTAACTACAAGTGAGCCATGTATATGGATTTGGAATTTAGCTCAGAAGAAGCCTTTTGTTCATTTAGTATGAGGTTCTTGCTTCCAGATGAATGAGTCATTGCTAAGAAGATGAGTGGATTTACCATAACACCACAGTCCAGAGCACTATTCAAGTGGGTGGACAAAAGAGAAATGTGCTTATAGTAAGGCAGGGCAAAGTTAGGGAAATTAATAAGGTTTAACTTCGCTGTTACTTCAATTCTCTACGTTTGAGAATCCGATCGTCCCTTTCCTGGATCTTCATACAACCAACTCTAGACTTTCTCAGCGTCAAGTACCTTTGGGATTTTAACCAGTCTGGAATTTTAAAACAAGCCTCCTTACCACAAGGTAGCATATTTCTTAACAGTTATTAACAACCTGCCTTCTTTCAAATCAACGGTTTCATGCATCCAGCTTCAACCAAGATTCCCACAAAACTGAAAAACTGAAACTCAAAATTTTGTTCAAAAATTTGGCAAATGGAGTATAATGTAGGAAAATGTGAAGTTGTTCATTTTGGAAGGGAAAACAAAAGAACAGAATATTATTTAGCTGGAGAAAACAGCAGAATGCTGAAATACAGGTGAAGTTGAGGTACTTCTGTATGAAACACAGAAAGGTAGTACAAAGTTGTGCCAGGTAAATGGGAAGGGTAATGAAATGTTTGCCTTGTTTCACTGGGATTGGAGTGTCAGAGTAGGGAAGTCTTACTGTAACTGTACAAGGTGTTGTTGGGATTATCTCTAGAATACAATGAGCAGTTTGGTCCATTTATTGAAGGAAAGGTATCATTTCACTGGAGGCAGTTCAAAGAAGATTCATTCAGATGATCCTGGTCTGGAGAGATTGTCTTTTGAACAAAGGCTAAGCGGTCTGGGACCTTACTCACTAGAGTTTAGAAGAATGACAGGTGATCTCATTTAAGCATCCTGGATTCTTAAAAAAGGCATGACAGGATAAATGCTGAGAGGACATTTCCCCTCATGGGAGAGCTTTGGACCAGAGGCCATAGTCTCAGAATAAAAAGATACCTATTTGAGAGAGATGAAGAGGCATCTTTTCTCTCAGAGGATTGTGAGTCTTTTGAACTCCTTGCTACAGAGAATATTGGGGAAAGAGTCCTTGTATGTAATTAAGGCTGAGGAAGATAGATTCTTCATCAATGGGGAAATTGAGAGTTGCAAGAGAAGGAAGGTGGATTTGAGGAATGTTGGATCAGCCATGATCTCATCTCAAATGGTAGAGCAGGCTCAATGGGCTGAATGGCCTACTCCTGTTCATATTTCTTATGGTCTTATCAATGGCAAAGGCTCTAATGCCATCGTGTCCATCCTGTATATCACTTGTGCTGCTGTCACCTCTAGATGGTGTTAGAAGTATCGAGGATGTTGCCTGCAATGTATAATTCTATTGCAGATAACTGTATAAAATGTTGCCTAACTCATCTTTGAGACAACACTCTCATGTTTTCACAACACAACATCACGTAATCATAGTGTGTTCTTGTCAGCCCCAGAAACCAGGTTTATATTGTGCGGCGGCCCTTCCCATTTTCTTCATATTCAAATTTTCTGCAGCTGTTCATACAATAGAGAGACCTGCTGAGGTCATTTCATGGAACAGTTACTAGCCAATGACATTGCTCTCATCCTGGAGTCATACGGAGGCCAGGTAGAGTAGATCTGACAGATTTCCTTTGCTGAAGGAAATGAAAGAGTATATGGGCTTTTATGATAATCCCAGTTCTTTATTTACTGTACAACGTTACTGAATACTAGCTTTCTCTTCTAGATTTTTATTCAAAATGTCATACACCAGTGGCTCTAACGGATAAGGAAGTGGATGGTTCATGAATAAGTTCAAAGATGGTCCCGCAACACATCTGCTTGAATTCTAAATGCCTACTAAACGCTGTCATGTGCACTTGACATATCATAATCTTCAAGGGTTTGGGTCAAGCACTGAGAACTGGGACTAGCATAGCTTTAGAGTAGTTTAGTTGATGCAGACTCAATGAGCCAAAGAACCACTTCTGTACTGAATGATTCAATTTTTCTATTAGTAAAATATCCATTACCAATGACCATAAATTAACACTATGTATCTTAATGCTTGTTTCTTAAAATCCAAAATGAGTTCTAATTGTTAAGTCTTGACATATTGTCAGTATATCTAATAACACACCAAACATCTTTTGGCTGATACACTAGAAGAATATGCCAATTGTGATCAGCTCTTTGCTGAATGTTTTCTGATGAAAGATTTTTGAGTTAGTGGAAGGACTGCAAAGAGTAAATGTTATTGCAGATGATCCTTTAAGAGATGGTTGAGAAGTGCTCCAGACAATAACAAAAAAGATCCTAGCAACTTCCAGCAATGATAAATTTGTAATAATGTGGTGTTAAATATTACCAAAATGAAACCTTTGTGGGTGAAACATTCCTTTTTTGGGACTTGCTGCTGGAAGAGTGGCTTGTATGTGTCCAGTCAAACTTGCCGCAATTTTGGAAATGCACACGCAAACTGATGTGGCAAGAATCCAAAAATTATACAAAATTTTGTAATATTTAGTATCAGAGTATGTTTTTTCCACATCTATCAGCTGTAACAAAGCCAATCAAAATTTAATGCAGAAGAACACAAAATGGTTTGGAGACCATTGCAAAAATTGGCATTGCAACAACCTGAAAAAGAAGTTGCTGGTTCTAAATTCTCAAGGAAGATGTCACTCTATAATGCGTTGCTTCTCATGTTGCACTTGGAAGAACAGTGATGCAGAATGAAGAATCAGTGATATGTTAACAAACATTACTTGCAGCAAAGTCAAGCTACTCAAGTATTATGAAAGGGCTTCATGTGATCATTTCCAATTGATAAAACTGAAGCTGGTGACAATGGTGAAACAAGGTGAATACTGAAATTAATCAGAGTCCATTAGAATCAATAGCTCACAAGCTACTAAACAGCATGCCCAAGAGGCTTGAATGTTGCCGTTAAGAGTCTTAAAGAGTTTCTTTCCAATGCTTTCACAGGAAGTGGAAAAGGTGCTCCCAGTCGATACTCTGTGAAAAGTGGTGCCTGCCAGATGTCAACACTGATGATTTTACACATGAGCTGGAAGAAATTAACTGTTACAAATCTTATCTGGTTGAAGATTCATGCTAACAGCAACTGAATCATACTGCAGGGTATAAGCTGAAATTCTAATAGCCTTGGGTTATTGTTGGACAGCCAAAGGTAGAGTTATAGCCAGAGAGTCATACAGCATAGAAACAGAGCCTTCTGTCCAACCAGTCCACGCTAATCATCACACCAAACTAAACCGGTCCTGACAGCTTCTGGCCCATATCCCTTCCAAACATTTCTTATTCATGAACTTATCCAAATGTCTTTTAAACATTATAACTATACACACATCCACCACTTGCTCTGACAGTTCATTCCGCATGCAAACCACTCTCTGTGTAAAAAAAGTTGCCCCGTGATTTTTTAAAACCTTTCTCTTCTCACCGTAAAAATATGCCCCTTAGTCTGGAAATTCACCACCTGAGAAAGAAAGGTATCTGCCATTCACCTTATGCATTCTCCTCATGATTTTATAAATCTCTAATAGGTGGAAAAAGCCCCAGACTATCCAGGCTCTCCTTATAACTCAAACTTGCCATTCCCAACAACATTCCAGTAAATCTTTTCTGAATCCTCTCCATCTTGATAATATCTTTCCTGTAACAGGATAACCAAAATTGGACACAGTACTCCAGAAGAGGTCTTATCAACGTCCTGTACAACCTCAACAAGAAGCCCCTGTACTTAAAAGGTCTGTGCAGTGAAAGCAAGCATCATTTTTACTTGACTTTGAAGGTGAACTAATTATCAGTGGGAATTGATATTAAGAAGCAGCACTCATGGTGCAAATTGTTGTGTTTTCAGATTCCACTGCCACCAGCATATGGTATTCTCTAAGGCTGACATAATTAGCAGTGGCATTGACAGACCACTGGCAAGTTTAACAGAAGAGACACTTCTCTTCCACAGTGGAGCAGCTTATTGTATGATACTAATAGGTTTAGTTTACATTAACTTCATAGACATAATTACTAAGGACTCCTGGCAGTTGCATAAAGTACCTCTGCTCACTTTGGGTACATGAAAAACTCAACTGTCTCTGCCCAAAGACTTTCTGGCATTATCTGTTTGGAGCTTAATGTGACATGAACATTAATTCCTTCAAAATCATACCTTATACAACGTAGATTGTACTGCATTCGAAATGATTGACAGTACCTTAACAAACATACATTGGAACTGAATGGCGACCTATTGAGACATTGTCAGTAGACAGCTTCAGTAGTTGGGCTTTATTGAACTCAATTACAAACAGAAGAGAGTTTGTGAGGACATCCCAGTTTGAGTTCCACAGAGCTAGGGTTCAGATCCAAGTGAACTTATGCCTCTATAAGCTGACTCGATTCTTACATGCTCAGTAGCTATACTTAGAGCAATGGTATTCGGGCTGGTTTCCAATGACAGCTGCAAACCTGCCAATAGAGGTAGACAGAAGGGCACTTGATTCCCTTCATTAATGCAGGTTCTAGACAAGTTGGGCCATTGCATCCCACATACCATCAGCTGTTCTACCTTGTGAATTTGATTGATGTCTCTGATTGCCAACACCGTACAATGCTCTTGTGTCTGGGCATAAACAGCTGCCTGGCCTCTGGCACTCCTCCAAGTACCAGCAGCATGGGGCATTTCTTCCTTGGCTGGCTGAACAAGCCATGCCTGCGGACCCCCACAAGCTGTCTGTATCTGGGCTGATAGGGGGTGGAGGTGTGGCAGGGGGCCGTCTTATCGATACTTCTTGTGAGGCCTCAGTGCTTGTCCCCTCAAAGGTGCAGGGCAGGGCTTCTGGTGGAGCTGGACATTTTGCTTCAGAGGTCAAGAGTGAGCTAGCAGAACCTGCATGGTAAAAGAGAATGACAGTGTTACAGCCAGTGTTTAGAAGTGGGTAGGCAACAGTTAAGGGTGGCAGTGAGTTAATGTGCGATTTTCAGAAGAAGTTAAGTGGTACTCATTTGGTGGGACATGGTGAACTTTTCCATTGGACTGCCCCCAATATTCTCCTGCAAGGGCCAGGATTCTCCCTAAATAAGGGGTGTGGAGCCTACTGTTGGGTACGCCTCCATCCGACTGGGCAGCTTTGGAATGGCAGTGCTTGTCCAGGTGCATGGGCACAAGGGATATTGAGGTTCAGCAGATAAGTGTTGAATGGTGAGTTGTTCCAGGAAGGACGTTTCGGAATATGGCACAAAAATTGGACTGAGACAGGCCACTGGAGCTGTGTTGGTAATTAATGAGGTGAGCTTTGTGAGAATCAGATAGATAACGTATTGGGCCTTGCAGTAACACGTCCTCCCAAAACCTTGGCACTACTTGAACTAACCCAAAAAAAAGCCTATGATTCAGCTCTGTGAAGCAAGTGTTCACAAAAAATATGGAGTCCAGTTTGTCTGAGCCTGTAGCTCTTTTGGATGGCATGATATGCCAAGAGAACATGTTGTACATGCAAGGCTTTATTTTCAATATCACAGACTCTCCCACAGCCTAACCCTAAAACTGAGGAAGAAACCTTGTGAGGTCTTCACATTAAACAACTTCAGCTACTTTATGACAACAGGAATGCAAAGCCACTTCTAGCAATAGGGTATAGTCTACATCTATACAGTGGTAAAATGAGGACAAAACAACCTGGCCAGATTGCTAGGAGAACTTATACAGTAGAGAAGGAGACCATTTGGCCCATCATGTCTGTACCAGTTCCAGAAAGAGCAACACAATCACCCCATTCTCTGATGCCCTCTAAATTCCTCACTTCCAAATGTATATCCAGCTCTCTTTTGAAATTTTGTGCAGAGTCCACGTCACACACTACAATAGACAGCATATTCCAAATCTTTAAAGATCAAGTATACGGGCAGGTGCTGGCCTTGGTAGTTACCAAGTGCAAATCAATAGCTCATCAGCAGTAGGAATTACCACCAGTTGAATTTTGCTGATCTTAGAGTCACAAGATAGATATGACATTTGATCTGTTATTTCTGTGCTTGTGCTGCAAAGAAGCAATTTGTAATGATTATAACGAGGTCGACCAGGTAGACATTGTAGAATATGAGATCCCTGATTGGGACTGTTATATCACATTTCATGAAGAGCCACCCTGCCTTTTTCACAATAATCCTTTAATTTTCCAGCAGACTGCAAGAGGTCAGCTTGGTATCTCACTTCCATCCTCTCCAGGGCAGTTAGAAATGGGCAAAAAATGCCCGTTTAATCACCAACATCCCCACCCCATGAAGAAATTTTACAAAAAGGGCAGGAGTAGTTTGGGGGTGACAGGTCCCTCTGGCTTCCTGCCAGTTTAAAGAATTTTTTGAAAAAGTGGGCCGCTCCTGTAGGCCTATCGTGTGACACCACTAATTTTAACTTTTGTATCTCACTTTTACTTCACTTTGGGTCCTTAAACAAACATGAACTGAAATCTTTGTTCATAAAATTTCAGTAAAGACCCAAAAGTGGGGAGATTTGCTTATGTCATTAGTAATTCACTTAGGTCATTGGGAGCAATGTTTCTAACTATGGGTTTTATCCCTTTTCCCAAGATTACCAAACTATGTTTTGATTGAATGCTGTTTTTCCCTTAGATATTTACAGCCAAGTTGTTTCATAGTTGTTAATGAGAGGAATTACCTGATTATATTATTCCTGATGCCAGGGCAGTGAATGGGCATTGGTTTGTCAATGAGGTGGAGTTTGTTTGATGGACATTTGAGAAACATCATCAAGGATAGATCAACAAACTTAGTTTTATGAAATATGAGCGATAAGGCCCATGTTTGCTCAGATATATTGTTTCGAAAAGAAATATGGCATGAAGACTTGGAAGGCTGGAGTGGAGTCTGAAAGTTGACTTAAAGGCACACTCTTCCCAGAATTCATTGCTGCAGCTAAATTGTCAGTTGTCAACCACTTAAGACTTTGGGGGGAAGGGACATCAATATGGTGAATGAACAAGGTCCACCTACTGAGTAAAGGTATGCAGAGAATTTGTGCAGATGTATGAAGCATCGTTTTTTTTGTGTCTTTTTGGAGACTTATCTAATTTGGAGTTACTTTACCATTTTGGATCAAAGGCAAAACCAATTGGCATTACTATATGTGCTGTTATAAAGTTGCATTTCTTCCTATCATTATATCATTATTATCAGTATATTCAATAAGCTTGTTAACTTGACATATTGCTGGTAATTGTCACTTGTTCCTATTACATGTGGAGCACAGGACTAAATCTAAGTGACTGTCACTTTACACACATTCCTAACCATTGTCAACCAAAGTTGTGTTGCCATGGTCTTACCAGACCATAAGGCTGCTCTTTTCATTAGAGACTAAAGACTAGTTGTGATTAAACCTGAGGGCCACCATGCTTCAGACAAGGGCAGATGCAAAGAAGGAGAGTACTTCATGGTAACCTCAGTACAGGAATTGAACCCATGCTGACAACATCAGACTGCTTTGCAAACGAACCACCTAGCCAACAGAGCTAAACTGATCCCTGTCAACTAGAATATGGTAAGGGCAGGTTAATATTTGGGTCCAATTATGCAAACAGGCCAAGATCACTGAGAATCAGACTGGGAGGAGAGTGAAGCAGATCAGGTTCTGGGACTGGGAGCAGAATCAAATGGGGAGGAGTGCGAAGCAGACCAGAACAAGTTGAAATATGGCAAAGGTGTTTCTGAACAGAAACACAGCAGGAATATAACACAATGGATGAAGGACAAAGTCAGTCCAGCAATCTGATTGTAGAAGTGGAGGGGAGAAGATTGAAGAGAAGCCTAACAGTGATGGAAAACAACATGTAATGCATTTTGAGGTGAACAAAATCACTGAGTCGCTGTGGTGACTAACACTGAGGACATCATGGGAAACACAAAGTTCAACTTACATGAACAATGAGTTCTTCCATGCCCCTCCAAAGAATTTTCCAAATGTTATTCCCTAGTTCAGGCATCCAAAACAAGGGGTTATGGTCGCAGGCCACCTGCTAGACTGTTTCAGGTTGAAAAAAAGAAAAATTTCTGTACTCAAAGGGTGGTGAACTTCTGCAATTTTCTTCCACAAAGCCTGTGGAGGTAAAGTCACTGGAAGAATTTATGAAACAAGTAGATCAATTTTGAAAAGCAAAAGGTTCTGAGCAGTTTGAGCAGAGAGCAGGAGTGTGGTTTTGAGATAGATGATCAACCATGATCTTGTAGAACAGCAAAGCAAGTTTGATGGGCTGAATGATCTACTGCAACTCCTGTTTTCTGTGTTTCTGAGAACCCCAGGCAGACAGAGTGAGGATGGAACACTGTAAATCCTTTTGGCCTATCCAGCATAGATGGGCAGAACCAAAAGCATGGGATGGCAACAGCAGATGAGAGCAATAAAAATAGCAGCAGCCATGACGCAAGTTCTCAGCAATAATGTGAAGAAGGGCCATCCATGATCCCAATTAGACTGCAGAAAACATGTCCTGCAGTAACTGGAATTGTTTTACAACAGCACAGCGCTTTAAAAAAAAAGCTCGAATACAAAATACAAACTAAATACCTTGAAAGCCCTGTACAAGAAATTAATTAATTCCCTTATGGAAAGTGGAGAAAATTATAGTCAATATTTGAATGCTAACATCAAAGTTTAAAAAATTACACACAAAGTAGTGAGTCTGTGGAATTCCTTGCACAGAAATTTGTTGAAGCTAAGACATTGGATGTTTTTCGAGAAGGAGTTAAATATAGTTCTTAGCGCTAAAGGGATCAAAGAGTATGGGGAGATGGAAATGGGAATGGGCTACTGAGTTGGATGGTCAGTCATGATCACGTCAAATTGTGGAGCAGACCCGATGTCTGGAACCGCATCACTTATTCTCTGTTTTCTAACAAGTGATCATGTTACACTGGTCTGCTTCACACTCCTGCCAACCTGCTCAGGCAGCTGTAAACAAACATCCTGAGATCAAAGGATATTCTGAAATGCAGCTGCCCTAGTGATCCTCTGATTTGTTTATTGTCTCCAATAAAAAAGTAACAACTAGAAATACTGGGCAGTCAAGAACCAATCACATATTTTGAAAAAGGGCCAGACTTCATTTCAATTCAACGATTCTTTGTTGTACTAATACTTGTATGTGATTACGTTCAGTTTGTCATAAGTCCCTGAAGCAAATGGTGTTTACCCGAATGATGTGATGCAAGAGCCTAGGCATTTGGCAGCCAAGTCATGGATTCATCAGCTGATTTTTCAGGTAATGAGTTAGGTGTTCTTTATCATCCCTCTTCTTGGTTGCCAACATAGCCATGGAAACATCTACTTCTGCTTTCTTCTGTATATTCAAGGTAATTTGCTGCCTTTTCACTCTCTTCCCTTGGCCACGGAGAACATATACTGCAAAAGTGACTGACTTGTAAAAATATCCCTGATTCTTTAATCACGGATGCTGCCTGACCTTGCTAAGCATTTCCACAATTATCTGTTTCCATTCCAGAAAATGACTGCAATCCTCCACACAAGATTTCCTGGATGTTCACTCAAATGCTGAGAGAATAGTATGCAGCATATGCATGAATATTAAACTTGTCCTCATGGTGAATGAAATTCCTTGCCTGGGCCATGAAGTTGGGAGATTATCCTGAGTATTATTTATTTTCATTTCCAGATGATTGGCTGTTGAGTCTCTGTGTCAGGCTAACCACCTTACATGCTAAATCGCTATTAAATGTCTGAGCTATACTATTAGCTTCAACAGACTGAGCTTGTGTTTGCAATCAGGCGCTGAATTGATGCACTCCCATGGGCATCTGATGCCAAACACTGTCAACTCTGCACCATTTTTGCTCTTGGCTCTCTGTAACGAAGCACATCTGAACATTCTCAATATTAATACATTGGATTTGCTCTGCGTCCAATGCACTAACTGCATTTCATAGAAGCAAAGACTAAAGCGCTTTCATGAAAGGTCAGCATGGGTCAGAGCCAGATGAAATGATCGTTCAGCAAAGAGATCTTAATTGGCTCGAACATTGCAAAGAAGAGGGCATGAACATTTTCAGCTGCACTTTAGAACAAGTGAAGGATTTTGAGAACTGCTGACTTAATTTCATCTGGTCCAGATGTGAATGCTCCAGCTGCAGGAATGCTGTGTGCCAGAATTACATATCTAATGTCCCACTGCGAAGCTGTTCTCACTGAATTTCTGGGCCATGAGAATTTTCAGTGCAAGGACCTTACACTCCAAACAATTACAGGAGGGAGCACACTGTGCACGAGGAACAACAAGATTTCCTTTTATTGCATTGTTGCTGCTGCCATTGCAGCAGTTATTTGAAGAGAATAGTACTCTCTGTGAAAAGAATTGGATTGTGACATATTTCATTTTGCTCAATTTGTGGATTTGCATCAACAAAATAGAGTTGTGGCTCTAGAGCTGTTACTTCAGAAAACTTGCTACTGCGTCAAAAGGTTGTATGCTTAGGGTCCACTCCAGAGACTTGCACTGGAACAAAGCCACAGGAACAGGGGTAGGCTTTTCAGCCTCTTGAGCCTATTCCACCATTAACCACTAGCCATTTAATCCCTCAGCCTATTTTGCCATTGAATGAAAACATGGATGGCGTGTGACATAACTCCTTTGATTTGTAATAATTAATATCTTTGGCTAGCACAGTGGCTAGTACTGTATATCACAGTGCCATGGATCAGGCTTTCGTTACAGCCTTGGGTGACTCTCTGTGTGCAGTTTGCATATTTCCCCAGTATTTGTTTGGGTTTCCTCCAAGTGTTACAGTTTCTTCCCCCTGTTCAAAGAAGTGCAGGTTAGGTGGATTGGTCATGCTATGTTGGCAAAAATTTGGGGGAGTTTGGAGGGATTTGGATGTTGGAAGAGTGAGAGGTGGTCTTTGGTGGGGAGTTTTGGGTCCTAGGGATGGAGGTGGCAGGTCACTATCTAAGGGGTGTAAGGAGTCTGGGAGAGGTGTAATTGGGAGTCAGTTTAATAACTACTCAAGAGTTAGGCTAGGTATGCAATTAACTTTCCTTGAGGAACTATTTACGTAACAGTGGTGGAATAAATTTAAATAGATGCTTTCAAAGCTTTCCAGGTGAAGGTGAAGGTTTAGTGAGTGGAAGTACAGATAGGGGAGGTGTCAGAGGTAGGTCCTTTACTCAGAGAGTGGTAGGGACGTGGAATGCATTGCTGTAGAGGGTAGTGGAGTTGATTTCATGAGGAGTATTAAAGCGGCTATTAGATAGACATATAGATGATAGTATAAGGTAGGGATGGAAGTTAGATAGAATTTAGATTTAGGGGTTCAAGTTTGGCATGACATCATGGGCTGAGGGGCCTGTACTGTGCTTTGTTCTAAGTATTGTATCAAATCTTCAATTTCCTCAGCATCTACTTTGAGGGGAATCTCTTCTTTATATTTTTTCCTTTATTCATTCACAGGATGAGGATATTGCTGGCTAGGCAGCATTTATTGCCCATCCCTAATTGCCCAGAGGGTAGTTCAGAGTCAACCACATTGCTGTGGATCTGGAGTCACATGTAGGCCAGACCAAGTGAGGATGGCAGTTTCCATCCCTAAAGACATTCGTGATCCAGATAGGATTTTTTCCGACAATTGCCAATGGATTCACAGTCACCATGAGGTTGTAAATTCCAGATACTTATTGAATTCAAATTCCATCTGCTGTGACATGTTTCAAACCCAGGTCCCCAGAACATTATCTGGGTCAACAGTTCAGTGATGATACCACTAGGCCATTGCCTCCCCTTTCGTACTATCATCATTCAATACTCTGGTATACCCATCAGAAACATTGAGTCTGATGATGTTTTCTCCAAAATTTCTGTTTTTATTTGTTCTAAGCGTCTGCACACAGACTTTCATGAACATATTTCATATTAACAGATCCTGTTAAGTTTGTCACAGGTAAATGCTCTTCAGTTCCTTGATACTACTTTCTTTCTGTTCAGCAGTATCCTGACAAAGTGCTGACATTTCAAAAGCGTAACCACCTTATTTGTGAACAGGCTTATGATTTCATTTTATGTTGGTCGGTCAGGAATCTGATGAAATATTCTCCACTTGCCTGGCTAAGTACATGTTCCAACAATACTCAACAAACTCTACTGCATCCAGGGAAAATTAGCCCAATCAATTGGCATCCTGTCCGCCACCTCAACAACTCTTCAAGGCTCCTTTGACAGCATTGTTTAAATATGAGACCTTTATCACCGAGTGCTGCAAGGACCGAAATGCACAAGCATATCACAGTCTGCAAGCTTCCATCCAATCCTGTGCTGAAACTGTATCAGGTAGGAGACAGTGGATGATGGCAGAATGCTGTTTGTATGACTGGAGGCCAATGTTCAGTAGTGAACCACAGGGTTCAGTGATCAAATGATCAATGATGCTCACAACAGACTCCGTAAATACACCAGGAAATTTCGCGCCAAAAAACTTTACTCACGAACGCGACAGACCATGAATGGACAGATACAGCACAAGAGCCATAGACATCAGACAACGGCAAACAAAGAAAATGAAAAAACTAGACCTGCAGTAAAAACTAGGCAAACTCACACAAAATAACAACACAGACAGCACAGAAGCATGGATAAAAATAACTTATCTGACCGACCATTAGCAGACACTGAAAAAGCCGTCTTAGTAAGAGGATTAAATTACAACTTCCGGGATGCGGAGCTTCGTCGGAGGCTCACTGATGATGTTACCTAGAATGGCGACAAAACGTCTGAAAACTAACCTTCCAGATCAGTGAGCAAACTCAGATCCACAGGGTTCAGTGCTGGGCCCCTTATTGTGTGTGTGTGTGGTGGATAACTTGAAGATTGGCCAGTTGGTTGACAGCAGGGCGATATATATATAGAATGGTAAGTTGGACAGATCAGTGGCAGGTGTAATTTAAACCTGATAAGTCTAAGGTAATGCACCTTGGAAGAAGCAAGCACATAAGAACTAAAAGCAGGAATAGGCAATTCAGCCTCTTCAGCTTACCTTGGCATTTGATACAATCATGGCTGATCTCATCTTGGTCTCAACTTCAAGTTTCAGCCTGGTCTCCAATACCCTTCAACCATATATTAAGTTTTAACATTCTTGTCTGTCTCCTTCCTAAGTTAAATCATTTTCTCAACACCCACCATATTATTGGGTAGTGAATTCCACTATTCACAATTCTTTGGAAGATGTAATTTATCCTAATCTCTGTTTTAAACCCCCGTATCCTAAAACTATGGCATCTCATTCTAGATTGTCCCACATGAGGAGGCATCCTGCCTATACCTAGTGTGTTAATTGCTTTCAACATGTTATATCAATCAGTTAGACCTCCACTCATTCTTCTGAACTCCAGAGAAGATAGACCTCAATTGCTCAACGTGTCTTCATGTGAAAATCCCCACAGATATAGAATCAATTGAATGGATCTCCTTGAACTGCACCCAACGCAACTGCATCCCTCTTTAAGTAAAGTGACCAAATTGTATGTAATACTCCAAGTACAGTCTCATTAATGCATTGTACAGTTTTGCTGAAACATCCCCCTTTTCACATTGTTCTTTTAGAAACAAATGCCAAAATTCAATTTGTCCACTCCATTATCTTCTATACCTGTGTACTATTTTTCTGCAATTCAAGTAGGAGGACATCCAGATCCCTCTGCACCGAAGCAATCTGAAGTTTCCCTCCATTTAAATAATCAGTTGCCTTTCTATTCTTCTAACCAAAGTGTGCAACTTCACACATGTCCATCTTAAATTCCATCTTGTGACTTTTGGCCCATTTACTTAACATATCCAGAGCTATTTGTAAATGTGTTGTTTCTCCATTGCAGCTTACATTGCAGCCTATATTAGTATCATCGGCAAATTACAATCCCTGCAGCCAAGTCATTGTATAGATTGTAATTAATTGGGGCCTGAGGATCAAACCCTATTACTCTCCACCAGTTAAATTTTGCCAACAGAAAAAAATCCGATTTATCCCAACTCTCCACTTATTGTCGGTTAGACGATCCTGTCAACAAGATAATAAATTACCCAGTTGTTACAAAATGATGGTCAACCCCCACTCTGATAACTAAAACTGAAACACCCAGAGAAGCGGGCCTCATCATATAATCTGTTAAAAGAACCTCAACTTGTTATAAAGGAGTTGTTAAATAAAATAAACCCCTGATACTCGCTTCATAATCAACAAGTAACAATTTATTTATCTAACTCTAACAGTGAACAAATTAACTAAACTATTAAAAAACCAAATAAATCCCTTCTAACTATTAACTATTCCCAGATAATAAGATTCTAATGGCATTCTGTTCCAACTTTTAAGTCCTACACATATAAAACAAAATTTTAAGAATAGAATTTAGTGTCTCAAAATTAAAGTCAGTTTATATCTTCCGGAATGTTCTATGCCTTCTCCATTGATCTTCTGTCAGGGATGTTCTCTCTGTGAATTCTTTTGTCTGGAACATTAACAAAGAGTACGGCAGGAACTTTGTTAATTTGATGGGTTGTAACGTTTTGGCTATGAAGAGAGGCTGGATACACTTCTCATTAGAGCAGACTGGGTTGGGGAGGACCTGATTGAGGTGTATAAGATTATGAGTGGTTATAACAGGCTCCATATAAGGTGGTTGAATTTTGAGGTGAAGGCCAGGAATTTTAGGGAGGAATTTGAGAAGAAACCTTTTCACCCAGAGGGTGGTGGGAATCTGGAACACACTGCCTGGGAAGGCAGTAGACATGGAAAACTTCACACAACGTTTAAAGAGTACTTGAATGAGCAGTTGAAGTGGAGGCTGTTTGGCAGCCTCAGGGCTTGGCCAGCTTTTGGTTTATTGGAGCTTCTATTCCTCCTCGATCTCTCTGCATCTTCATCGCACAGTGTCACAGTGTCAATGACACCGGCTGTGGCTGAACTGTTTGTCATGGATATAATGAACCCTTGAGGGAAATATCAGAAATAAAACAGGTCCTTAGTAATATATGTAGTCGAAGTTGTAGACTTGCTCGCCGAGCCAGTGGGTTTGGTTTCACACGTTTTGTCACCCTGCTAGGCAACACCACCAGTGCTTCACCAGAGGCGCTCTGATGATGCTACCTAGCAGGGTGACGAGACGTTTTCAACCAAACCCACCGGCTTGGCGAGCAAGTCTACAACCTCATCCACTACCCGAACTACAAACCTTCTTGAAAAATTTGAATATATGTCATTATCATTTGCATCATACACAAATGACAGTGTGGCATAGTCCTCAGACATAACAGGACGTGGAGGACTTCCAAACAGAAGGCCATGGGATGCCTCTACGTGGACTTTTGTTACGGGGGCATTATTCAGATGAATGTAGTATGAGCTACAAATGGATGTTGAGTTATGGTAGGACTATTGAAACCTTAACCCACCTCCATCCCACCACAACACCAAAGAAAGACAACATTGGCCATAAGAACATGTTGGCAAATATTTTCATTTTCAGCCTGGGGGCTTGCATGGCTTATATGACTTTGGATGTTTTTTGAGTTGTAGCCAACAGGTCAAACATTTAAGGATGCCTGTAATGATTTCTGCCTCACTATGATCAATTTGGAATGGCCATTGTGGATGATATTCTCAAGATTGCTTGTGGCCAGAATTTGTGTTCCACATAATGTTCTCTGGATGTGTTTCACATGTAGGTTTTTATAACTGCAGATGGCTTTAGTATATGTATTGTGTCAGTATCCAATGAATGCAACTGTGACTTGAAGGGCCTCACAATGCTTACAAGTAAAGCCATTATGCTCAGTTATACAAAAGCACTTACTCTGCCCTCCCTTGGTGTGACAGCAGATATTTTCGTTTCAATTTCACATTTGTGAATCAGATATGGGTGGAAGGTACACAGGTTATCCTTGGCAGTGTGAGTCAGCAGCTCACTTTGGAAATCTAGGTGACGCCCCCCCCCCCAAAAAAAAACTTTGTGTTCCTTTCTTCAACTTGCTGGGGCTAGATGAAAATCAGGCCTCTTATTTTCACACTTCTATTTCACTGAACCTTGTGGAGTTGATGAATGGAAGCTTCAGTTAGCTCAGACTGAGATAGTTAAAGCAATAACTGTTTTGCTTTTTCAGAAATAACAAAACTTTGAAGAGCATGATAAAAGCTGTCAGATTTTGCTTTGGGCAAAGGCCTTCTTCTGGACAAACAGAGAACAAGTACATGATCTGAAGTAAATTTTCTGCCAAGGACAGTCTGCCTTCCTAATGCATTTTTGATGACAATCCTTCCAGCTATGCACTATTATGCTTAGGCTATTGAAGTTAGCTTTACGTTCCTTGAAGAAAGTGGGGTAAAAGCTGGAACCAATTTGTTGCATAAAAATACAGTAAAGATGTCCAGCATTATTACTTCCTGCCAACTAATGTAGTTATTCTGCAGTTGAGAAAAGAAGAAATCTTTAGCAATTACCCCAACTACTATTGAACACTTCCAAATGTAGAGATACAATTGGAGCTGACAATCTAAGCTAGTTTGTCAGTAATTTTATACTTTGCGTGATAGTTACTGAAGGTGAGAGATTGCAATAAGGGGATGCCCATCATTATTTCTTTGTGTACACCACCTATAGAAACTTTTCCTGATCAGCTAAACTTCACTGATTTCTTAACCTCCTGAAAGGCATTTGGTAGAATACAAGTAAAAGTTTCATAACTTGTTGACTTTGAAATGGAATGACGATGCAGGAACAGTATCAATGTCATGAGCATACTCTGAACCAATATTACATTAATGATACCAAAAGAGCATTCTGTGCTAGTTGCAGATGTCAAGTCTTTTTCATACACAATAAGGGAACTAAATTCTGATTAATGTCTCCTTTTAATGAGTTGATGCTTTTATATAGAGTCAATGCTGAGAGTTCCTATTGGCTCTACAATAAGTCCACAGGCGTATCCACCTCTGCTCTTTCTAATTACAGCCATAACATACCCATCTAAATTTTGAATATGCATAAAACTGACATCAATTTGCACCATTGGCAACATTCCTGCTTCTGAATCAGAAGCTTGTTCGTCTAAGAGCCCTTCAAGAAGCTACCACATAGACTTGGATTTTACAGTGCCAATGACGATGAAATAATGTGTGCACATTGACAATGCTCCACTAAAATTCATAGCAATTTCCGGGGTCTGCATATCGGGTGGGACAATGCTTAATCCCATCAGTTGTTCAACACCAATCTCAGTATATGTAGTTGAAGTCCCCCGACATTGCAATCATTGGGAAGTTTGGAATCTGATAAGTACTCACAATTAACATACTGCTGACCTTATCGTAAGACCTTGAAAATATTATGCTTCGTTGGATTCGACATAATTGGGCTTTTTTATACAGCATGTGCCAAAATGATACTGACAAAACACCCCGAACAACTCTGAAAAATTAGTTCTCTGTTATGTGTTCTCTATTATATAAATTCTGATTATTTTTGATCGTTCTTTTGCAAAACTTTCATCTCTGTGGGTTGGCTTTTATCTTGATTCAAAACTATTTCCAAAATATTTCAGGCTGGGTACATGGCAACCAAAACTACTGGTGAGAAATACAAGATGGTCACCAATAAATCCAATAGCAAAGTCAGAAGAAAGTTCTTTACCCATAGACTGTCAACATGTGGAATTTATGATTTTAAGGAATAGTTGATTTGAATGGTATTAATGCATTTCAGGGGAAATTAGATAAACTTCACTGGGAAAAAGAAATAAAAACATTGTAGGGAGTTGGATGAAGAAAGCAGGGAGGAGTATCGAACATGACACAGTAGGAATAATTAATCAGGCTAGTTCTCCAATCTTACAGTTCTAGAGAAACTTCCTTGATGATAACTCCCTAAATACCTCTCGCTTTTCCTTCTTTCCTTCTTGAAGCTCCTTTCTTCATACCTCCTTATACAGCTTGGTGTGATTTTGCCAGATGATGCTTCAGTGATACGTTCCATTTGACTTGAGGAAATGCTCAAATTCCCTGTTTTCTTTGACCAATACTTTCAGGAGTCTGTGTATTAAAAACGATTCGCCAATTTTTCTATCATTGTCCCTGTGTTTGAGGAATGAACTCTATGCACTTCCAGCCACTTTGAGTGGGCATCAACAACATCTAGGAGCATTGAAGCCATGAAAGGGCCTGCATAATGAGCTTGTAACTGAGTCCAGAGTTTATGTAGCCATTGCCACAAATGTGTGTGGGGGGGTGCGGTGGTCTGCTGGCAGTACTGTGGGCACTGCCTTACCAACACAGCTACATCTGCATCCAATGCTGGCCACCAGACACAACTTGTTGCCAACATCTTCATTTTTGAGAATCCTGGATGACTCAAGGAGAGCTCAACCAGTATTTGGAAGCAACCTTTACTCAGGGCAATCACTCTTGCTCCCCAAAATAACATCATACAGTCCTATACTGTGGCCTGGTCTGATGTTGTCAGCTGTGACTGGAAGTGTGTCCAGACAATTTAAAACTATTCCAGACCCTTCTGGTGGCAGTATTACCAATGACTCATCTGCCAGTGGGGGTGGCTCTATAAATCTACATTTTCAACATGGCCTCCCTGACAGCGTTCCAACTTGTAATTAATCACATTTAATTTAGAGTTCGCTGAATTCAGCCTGAAGCTATGGACAGCACTGCCCTGTCCTTTATAACTAAACCTACCATTGGTTTAGTAGGCTGTTATTAACACAAATTTATGTCTGTAAAGTTATTGCTGGAAGTTGCTGACTTCAAATGTGACCACCAAACCTTCCTCTGCTACCTGGATGTATTTATGTTCTGCATTAGCCAAAGTCCTGGATACATACGCTGTTGAGTGTTCCTCTTACTTAGGCCAGCTATGCACTAAAGCTAACTGATACCATTCGCTGTGCCATCACGTCACCACTAGATCTCTCCTGGGATCATAGTGTGCCTTAGAGGCTGCTTCTTCAATTACCTGAAAGCTATGACATAGCTACATGACCGCTTCCAAGATGAACCCCTTTTTAGGAGTTGGTGCAAAGGTACCAGGATGGAGGCCAGGTTATATATAAACTTTTCATAATAATTCAACTGCCCAAGGAAAGACCTAATGTCCAAAGTAGATGTGGGGACCAGAACACCTATGATCACTTTCAAGTTGTCTTCCAATTGGTCTAAACTGGCCTGGTCTTCTCTGTAGCCCAACTAGGTCACTTGGGATGCCTGGAACATATATTTTACCTTCTGAGACATGCGGCCACCTGGGAGAAGTATCTGAGGACTATGTCCAAATTTTCTGAGTGCTCCTTATTTGTCTCCAGTGTTATTAACACATTATATGGACAATGCTGACCTATGGTAGATCTTGTAAAATGTTGTCCATTGTCTGCTAAAAAAATTGCACAGGCTAATGGTAGTGTAGTAATCTTGTACATTGGGTCTTGCCTATATATAGCCTTGGATATTATTTGCAGCATACCTCTGGGACTCCTCATCTAACTACAATTGCAAGTACATATGGCTCATATCCAGCTTTGTGACGGATAGACCCGCTACCAGCTTTGCGTATAAATCCTCTAAGTGAAGGACCGGATGTTTATCCAGCTGTGAAAAGTGGTTTAGTTTTTTTTTTAATTCTCACAAAGTGATGAAGTGGGCTTCACACTCAGTCAAACTGGTGCTGCTGATTCCGCAAACTGGACTGGTTTGATGATTCCTTCGCTTTCCAGCCTCCTGATTTGTGCCTCTCGTTTTGCCCATTGGGCAAATGGCACTGGCCGGAGCTTGCAGAATCGTGGAATTCATAGTCCCTGGACCTTCCTGAACAACTTCTGGTTATTTAATTAGGACTTCACTCAGGCAGCCATTTTCTAAGCAGGAAATGTTGAGTCTTGAGCCGCCCTAGGTGAATCTTTCACAACCAATTATGCCCTATCAAGCTTGAATCCAAGCCTTTTACTCCAACCAGTCTCATATGAAACTAGAATCAGTAGAGGTTCTCAGCCTAGCTGAGGCCTGATGAAAGCTTAAGGGTATGAGTCCAGAGCAAATTTCATAAAGGGTTGGTTCTGTGATCGCTGAAATGGCCACTTGGGTGTCTACCTCCATTGGAACCGGGTTACCAGATGTCCATTTTGATTCATTTGGTGATTACTAAGCAATTTAGCTGTTCCAAACCAGATGTAGGTGGACTTTCCGGATTCTGCTCAGTCGTGACACCGGTCTGGGAGTTCTCTTACTCAATTTGGGTCTCATGGGGCTCTGTTGCTGTCTCGAGTCCGCATACCGGCAACAACTACAATGGCTTGCCGGCCTGGATCCTGAAGAAAAGTTTAATTATTTGGCAAAGGCTTGACTTTGTTGTGGCTTTTTGCTGTGGGCTCACCTAGAGTCCCTCTCTTCAGGATATGTCCTGAGTGAGGCTATGCAATTGCCTTCACTCAAGTGGTGTTCCCCAAACTCAATCAGTTTGGCGAGGATGTCTACTTCCATCCGAAAATCTTGCAAATTATAAGCTCCACTTGCAGCATTTTCCAATAATAAAGCCAGTTATAGTGGCTGTCTGATGTCCAGTTGGGCTTCTGCTAGTAGGCTTTTTTGCATGGTTACATCATTAATCCCACATAACATACAAATACTCAGCATCTCATTAAGGGTTAAACCAAAGTCACATGCCTTTTCCAGTTATCTTTGCCTAGTCAAAAATCCCTGTGCAGTGTTATAGACCAGACCACAATCTCTCAAAAATTTATATTGGTAGCCTAGACCCTAACTTTTTCTTATTTTAAAGGTAGATGTGAAGAGGGTGTTCCAGGAGTGATACAGTTGGTCAAAGCACTTGGTTTTAAGCAAACCACAATTTACTTAAATAATAGTTAAATCATGAACAAAGAAAGCAGAACCTGGAATAACTTAACAATTGGAAAACTTGACTAAATGATCAATACAGTAACTTAACTAATAACTGTTCCAATATAGTGATGTCCCATAAACACACCCCGTGGCAAAAGAGTAATTTCAAACACAGATTCTTACAAACAGGAGGCAATTACCTCTAAAGAGGCTTTTCAGAGAAACTCAGAGGAATCATTTCCTGAAGATTGCAAGGCTTCTGGCAATCAAACCATCTTGTGACTGCTACAGTTAAAAAACTAGAAAAAAAGCCTTAACCGGAAGAACTGGCCACTCCCCTTCCTTTGTTAAACTGTTACTACCTAGACTCTTCATACCTCTACAAGGAGATAGCAAGAACTGCCGATGCTTGAAAATCTGAGGTAACAAGATGTGGAGCTGGATGAACGCAGCAGGCCAGGCAGCATCAGAGGAGCAAGACAGCTGACATTTTGAAGAAGAGTCCTGACCTGAAATGTCAGCTGTCCTGCTTCTCTGATGCTCCCTGGCCTGCTGAATTCATTTAGCTCTACACCTTGTTATCTCATACCTCTACAGCCTCCCTTCAAAAAAACCAAGGACAAAATAACCTTTTTAATTTGACAACATCGACACACCTTTCCCTTAAAAAAATACAAACCATCGATATACAAGATGGCATCATTTGAAACCCTTTCACCTTAATCTATTAGCGTCCTCTAATATATTTATGACACATTGACTGTAATCATGCAAACAATCACTACTACATTCTACTTCAGTTTATTTACTCCTGCCATCAAACACCTCCATCTGTCTTCAGCAAGCCACAACAACATGTCAGCAATTATGTTTTCTCATCCTGACAAGTGTATAATTTTCAAACTGAATAACTGCAGTAATAAACTCCATCTGAGCAGCCTGGATTTCTTGTTCTTAAATTTCTCCAAAAGCTTTAAGGGGTTATGATCAGTGCATACATTTGTCTCAGACATATTACTGGCAATATAAATGTTGAAAAGTAACGTCAACATCAAGCTCAATGTCCCCTTCTCAATCATGGGATATTTCTGTTAATGAGAATTCAACTTTCTGGAAAAATGCCTGATAGGTCTTTTTATTTTCTTGTCATCTTATTGTAAGTGTACAAAATTGACATCCATGTCATTTGCATTGACAGTCACTTTGAATTGCTTTGTGTGATTAGGTGTGGCTAACACTGGGGCAGTAGTTAACACAGACTTCAGGCTGTCAAATCCCTTCTGACAGTCTGCTGTCCACTGAAACTTTTTGCACTTCTTCAGTAAGTTAGTGGAGCGTCCACACTATTAAAATTCAGTACAAATTTCCAATAAAACCCACTCAATCCCAAGAATCATAATACTCCCATCATTGTCAATGGTATGGGAAACTCCCCAGTAATCTTAGCTTTCACATTCTGTGGGGCCATCTGCCTGTGTCCAATAACATGGTCCAAGAACATGACTTGAACTTTGGCAAATGCACTCTTAGCCAGGTTTATCACCAAGCCTGCCTCCTGAAGTTGGTTGAATAATACTAATAAAGGCTGCAAATGCTCTTTCCATGCACAACTAAAACTCATCGGGTTGTCAATGTCAGGTAATCCAGAAATGACTTTCCTGGTTAGTCTTTGAAATGTGGCTTGTGCATTTTTCATACCAAATGCTATGGCTTTAAATTGGTATAGCACTTTCAGTATTACAAAAGCCAAAATTGTCTTTGCTCTCTCAGATGAAAGGTACCTGCCAGTGTCCTCTGAGTAGGTCCAACTTAGAAATTTAAGTTATTTTGTTCTACCTTCTCAATACCATTTTCTAAATATGGAATTGGATATGAATTAGACTTTGTAACTACTGTGACTTTGCAATAGTCCACACATAACTATTGGATAACATCTGGTTTTGGTACTGCAAAGTCATTTCTTCCACCCCTGGAAAAATCTTAGCAACTGAAAGAGTCATTACCCCACAAAACACTGTTTAAATCAATCAATTGACCCAAAACATCAACATTCCTGTTCCTCCGATGTTGCCTGCCCTGCTGTGTTCCTCCAATTCCACAATGTGTTGTCACTGATTCCAGCATCTGCAGTTCTTGCTATCTCTGAAGGACAAGATAACCTTTGTAATGTGATAGCATTGCCACAGCGGACTCCCTGGTTCTAGAAATGCTAAGCAAAACCAATAGCATCTCAGCAGTCGAGGAGGCTTGGGGGGTGTACTATTTCTTTACTAAATTCCTACACTGTTGAAAGGTTTTAGCATCTGGTGCCTCAGGGAAAATTAGGCTCCTTACAACTGAAAAAGCTGTGGGTCCACAAGTTGCCAGCAGAATTACTCGTTGCCTTTCATCTGTCACAATGTCATTAGCCCGGAAAAAGAAAAGCATTCTTTCCACATACTGGGTCGAGTCTTCGACAACAGGATCAAATGAGTCATGCTTCCAAATAACCACACAATGTCAGAAATGCTTAACCCAACTCAATGAGAACTTTGTGAGTGAATATTTTCAGGAATGTGCTATTCTATTATTGCCATTGAAATAACTTCAGAGGCTAGTTTCCCATCACTGACTCAGCCCTTATTTAGGTGGAAAGTCCTTGACACTGATGCAGCTTCTTCAGAGCCAGCTCTCAGATTGAACAGAACCTCTGACATTCCTGTTTAAATCTGTCAGCCAGGGATAACAGGTTAACTGCCCCACTCAGATTCTATGAGGTCCACCTGACTGACCGCATTATAATCACTCCACCACTCAGAGTTGACTCTTCAAAACAAGATGAATGGGATCTGGATTACCAAGGCCTGCTTGTTTTGGGAGGTGATGTCGGTGGTGTTGTTCGATAACGGCAGGGATATTCTTGTCAGTTGTTTGGCTATTGCCACCATGGTGGTACTTTTATGAGCTTGATTTGGAGGCCCAAGGTGGAATCCACAGGGAGGTGGCAAGGACTGAACAGATAATCTTTTCATGTGGCAAATCACTGTTGAAATGCTAGTCAGGGCAGAAAGAAGCCCAATCAGCACAATGCCCTAGACTTCCCTGACCGCCAGACCAGGCTTTTATTCCTATCTTTTGTTCCTCAATCTTTCTTGGTAGATTTTCCAATATTCCCCAAATAGCCTTTTGCTATATTTCTCTTTTACTACTTTTGTAAACTATAAACCCGGCTGCAGTTAGTTATAGCTGCACTTTGTCTCAATCTGAACATACTTCAGCAGGCTCCCCATTGTGAGAATTATAGCTCTACCCCAGTTTTATTGCCCTCCACTGTGTCTTTCCATCCTTCACATTACACTGGAGCAAATCTCTCAAACCTCTTTTCCATCGCATTTTGTTTCAAGTAAAACTGCAATTTGCCTTTACGTATTTCAACTTAATATACTTTTTTGCTGCTCACAATTTAGTCTCCTCCACAACTGGGGAGATGGAATGCAGGCTGAATAACTGTTTTGTGGAACACGTCCATACATTCTGCAAGCAACAACCTGAACTGCCTGTTGCTTATCATTTCAACTCTCCATCATTGCCCCAAACTGTGTTTCTGGTCTCGGCCAGCTATGGTTGAGCTCAAACATTTTAGATCATCTCTGATCGCAACTCGTTCCTTTTTTATTTGCTGTTTCAGGTTTATCACTATCTTTTTCTTTATTCTTTCATGATGAATTTAGATGGCAGCAATGCAGCCAATACATGCATTATTTGGTTCTACATTCTTACATGTCTATACTTACCCTTTACCATGCTCTTTAACTTATAGATGAAATAGCTTGTAGTCAATTTCAGCAACCTCTCCCTGATCGCAGATCTTCCTCTTTTTGCTTATTTCACACACTCCCCCCAATTCCATTGGCTCAATAGTTGTTATGCTTCTACCTTTCTTCAAATCTGCTGAAAGGTAATCAAACTGCCAGGTCAGGTTATAGTGATAATGGGAACTACAGATGCTGGAGAATCCAATATAACAAAGTGTGGAGCTGGATGAACACAGCAGGCCAAGCAGCATCTCAGGAGCACAAAAGCTGACGCTTCGGGCCTCGACCTGATGAAGGGTCTAGGCCCGAAGCGTCAGCTTTTGTGGTCCTGAAATGCTGCTTGGCCTGCTGTGTTCATCCAGCTCCACACTCTGTTATCTTATGTCAGGTCAGGTTTTTGGGTTTACCCCATTGAGTCAGGAGATTTCCAAAAGCCACAAACCCACGACCTGCCCACACTATTTTCAAGCTGTGGTGGTGAATGTGAGATGGAAACTGGGCGGCTGCCTCCAAAGACAAATCTGAGGTAGCAATGGAGAATGGTATGCTGAGACAAGCAGTATAAAAGGCCTGCCCCCATTCCTTGGGACAGCACCCAGTTCTACATGTAAATGGTGGGAGCTATATCCCTCACTCCTGATCCCTATCACACCCTGACTCACCAAAACCCCATCCCTCTCTCCCCATCCTTTCCTGCACTCTACCCTACCCATTTCTCCACTTCTCTCTGTCATTGGTCCAAATATTAATTTGAAAATTACTTCAACAAAACACAATACTCTTAATAGTGCTTAATAGTGCATAAAGCAATTGATCACAGTTTATCTTTTAAGAACAATGGTCTGTCATGAATCGCACTATTATAAGCATACTCAAATGATCATGCAGCAGCTCACTAAACAAATGAAGTTATTAGTACCTTATAAAGCTAATTATCAAAACCTTCCCAACTCCAGGGCAGATTTTTCCATTGGTTTGCAATACCCCTGAGTTAGCATGAACTACATTTTCTTCAGAAGATGGCTTAACTTAATGAAAAGTGAAAAGATTTATAATTTACCATCCCTGCAAGTAGAACAGTTGGCACCAGGATTGCTGCGTACGGGCTCAAAGCCTTATGTCACGAGTTTGAATGTAGCAAAAGATAGGAATAGGATTTTGGAATCCTAGAGTTGAATCCCACCGACTTCTTTGTCCCTCAGTCTAAAGACGATTGACTGTGCATGAGAAATTATTTCTGTTGTAAAGTAAAGGGTGGTCATGGTACCTTACCTAACCTTGGCCGGCTTGCAGTAACTCTTTTTAACACAGGCACATTACGTGGTGAGATAGACAAAGAGAACAAGAGTCAGGGGATTGTCCAACGCAACTTAATTGAACACTTTATCAACGGAAAATAAAATTTATCACACTCTTCTGTTATACTTTCATTAAACTCAATCAAAATCTATCAATCTCTTTGCAGGGCTTTTTAGTGAGCAGCTTTAAATTTCTCAGTAAATAGTCTTCATTGTGCACTCGCCATCTACTTCCGACATGCATTTCCAAGGATTCGTTACACCCTATCCACAGGTCTCTACTTTGTTATTTGAACTGTTTGTCTGAGAAAAACAGGTAATACCCATTCTGTGAGACTGGGATAGGCTGTTCCTCGATCTTTGAGGGCTGCTGTGTTTCAGGATTCGCAGTCATTAATTTGGGCTCTCCCTCTCCTTGAGGGTCAGTTCTGGCCCTCAGGCCTTCTCACTGAGGTGGTATCTCTGGGCCTGGTCAGTCTGATGATGCTCACCATGAGGTACAACTAGTGGAGATGATGTGCAGCTTGGCTGCCAGTCAAAGATGCTAGCCAGAAAAGCAGAGAGAGCATGGCCGGGCTCTGGGTTGCTCCTTTTATCCCGCTCTTCATGCGCTTCTCGAAGATTCTATGACCTGTGTCCAATACCATCTTCGGAAAGGGGCTGGAAGACAAGCGCCAATGAAATAAGTCTGGGTTTCAGTGGGAAGTTGATTGTCCAAGACCTGGCTGCGTGAATACGGTCTGTTCCAGCTTGCAGTCTGAAAATTACAGAGTCCAGCTAGGTTTAAACTTTTATTCCACACTTGGAGTTTTTTTTTAATCCATGATCATGCAAAATAACAAAATTTCTGTAACAATTTTGGAAGCCCTGGGTCACCAGACCATACTCCTCTCAAAGAGTTGTAGATTTGTAGCTTTGACTACCCCAGAGTGTGTTGGATGCTGGAACACTGAGTAAATGTAAGAAGGAGACAGACAAATTTTTACTCAGTGATGAGTTGCAGGGTTATGAGGAGAGAGCAGAAAAGTAGAGTTGAGGCTGTGGTAAGATCAGACGTGTTCTTATTGAATGGTGGGGCAGGCTCAAAGGGCTAAATTGCCTACACCTGCTCTTAGTTTTTATGTTTTCACTTTGTTTTTCCCAGCATTTCATGGGACAGCTTCTTTTGGACATACTGATTGGCGGCTACCTCTCCTTCTGTGTGTGCATGTCGGGGGTGGAGTAGCTGTGTTCAGCAGCCCACACTTTCCCCACCAACAATCTATTGGCCCTTGACCGCATCTCCTGTATTTCCTGCAACACATCCCTCACACCCCGCCACAACCGCCCAAAGAGGATCCCCCTCGTTCTCACACACCACCCCACCAACCTCCGGATACAATGCATCATCCTCCGACACTTCCGCCATTTACAATCCGACCCCACCACCCAAGACATTTTTCCATCCCCATCCCTGTCTGCTTTCTGGAGAGACCACTCTCTCCGTAACTCCCTTGTTCACTCCACGCTGCCCTCCAACCCCACCACACCCGGCACCTTCCCCTGCAACCGCAGGAAATGCTACACTTGCCCCCACACCTCCTCCCTCACCCCTATCCCAGGCCCCAAGATGACTTTCCACATTAAGCAGAGGTTCACCTGCACATCTGCCAATGTGGTATACTGCATCCACTGTACCCGGTGTGGCTTCGTCTACATGGGGGAAACCAAGCGGAGGCTTGGGGGCTGCTTTGCAGAACACCTCCGCTCAGTTCGCAACAAACAACTGCACCTTCCAGTCGCAAACCATTTCCACTCCCCCTCCCATTCTTTAGATGACATGTCCATCATGGGCCTCCTGCAGTGCCACAATGATGCCACCCGAAGGTTGCAGGAACAGCAACTCATATTCCGCCTGGGAACCCTGCAGCCTAACGGTATCAATGTGGACTTCACCAGTTTCAAAATCTCCCCTTCCCCTACTGCATCCCTAAACCAGCCCAGTTCGTCCCCTCCCCCCACTGCACCACACAACCAGCCCAGCTCTTCCCCCCCACCCACTGCATCCCAAAACCAGTCCAACCTGTCTCTGCCTCCCTAGCCGGTTTTTCCTCTCACCCATCCCTTCCTCCCACCCCAAGCTGCACCCCCAGCTACCTACTAACCTCATCCCACCTCCTTGACCTGTCCATCTTCCCTGGACTGACCTATCCCCTCCCTACCTTCCCACCTATACTCTCTCCACCTATCTTCTTTACTCTCCATCTTCGGTCCGCCTCCCCCTCTCTCACTATTTATTCCAGTTCCCTCTCCCCATCCCCCTCTCTGATGAAGGGTCTAGGCCCGAAACGTCAGTTTTTGTGCTCCTGAGATGCTGCTGGGCCTGCTGTGTTCATCCAGCCTCACATTTTATTATCTTGGAATTCTCCAGCATCTGCAGTTCCCATTATCTCTAACACTCTATTGGCTGTCTGTTTCATTCATCAAGAGGAAGAATGTATTGACTTCCCCAATATACAATGAGTTTTTTTTTTGTGTGTGTGTCTTGCACTCCAACATTTGAATATTTTTCAATAAACACATATTTCCAACTGGGATCACCTTGGGTTCTATGTTGACTCACTGCTCATTCTTAATAGCCTTCCAACACACTGATGTAAACAAACAGCTTTAAGACCTTTTAACCTTTAGGCTCGGGCATTATTCATCAAGGAGCCATTTAAGTTCTCATTGTTACATCAAACAGAAAAAAATTCTAGGATCACTTAAAATCATTCTGCAGGGTAATAGATTGAGTAGAGAGACATTAGCAGTGCTTGTTTTGTTCAGGGTTTCAAACAATCTCCTCAGAAATGTTTGACAATTCACAACTTTGGCTGCGTCTTTTGAAAAGGGATAACAATGTTTGTTCTAACAGAAAATGAACAAAAGCAAAACAACAGAACAAACCTTCTCTTTTCTCCACTCCCCACCACCAACCGTATGTTAATAAGACCAAACAAAAGAACTGAATATGACAAGAGTAAAGCTTTCGGAAAAGCAAAGCCAAAAGGCAGAAGTGAACAAGAATCCACTGAGCAAATATAATTAATCAATGAGATATTTAGCTTTGCTGATTTTTATTATACTGTGTTTTTTTTCTTAGCAGGAAAAGACATGATTACTTGGATGAATTGTTTTCTGGTGTAAACGCAAAACGTTGACTTTCTTGTTCTTCTGATGTTGCCTGGCCTGATGTGTTTCTCCAGCTCCACACTGCATTGTCATTAACACTAAATTGGTGCATTTGAACAGTTGACCTGCGCAATGCACTCCTCTCAACCCTTCTTCTCCTCTATCCATCTTTGATCCGCCTCCCCCTATTTATTTCAGAACCCTCTCCCCATCCCCCTTTTCTGATGAAGGATCTAAGTCTGAAACGTCAGCTTTTGTGCTCCTAAGATGCTGCTTGGCCTGCTGTGTTCATCCAGCTCCACATTTTGTTATCAAAGATCACTGATGCTTGCTATTTTGCTGTTTATTCCTTTGCAGGTGTTACTGATATTGTTACAGAGCTCACATGTAAATGTTGTGGAAGGTAGAAGAGGATTTCCATCATTTCAGTTTGGAGAAATGTCTTTCCATGATATAATTGATTTTATTTATTTAGAGTCATGAAGGCACAAGTGTTAAAGCCAACACAGAGAACTTGGTGGCAGAGGTGTGCAGCAGAAAGTGAGTTGATTTTAACCATGGTAGAAGAATCAGCTACTTAAGAAATGGCAAGGAATAATATTGGCATCAATCAATGACTTTGTGCTGCTGAGTGAATCACTTCAGCTTTCGTACTCCTGCTTCCTGCCCTTGTGGAGATGAGAGACAATTTGACTCAGAATTGTAACTTCTTTCCAGTCTCAATTAAATAGAAAACATGAACAAAGCATGGCAATTCCATTGTCAGTGCTGGGAAAATGGGATTACAAACTTAATTAACCCTAGACCTCACTGAGCTGCTGAAAAGGCAAACTGGAGAAATTGTGAGCTCCTTGAAGATCCATTTTGAATTCTCATCTGGTATTATTTGTGAATGGTATGTGTTTAGCATTTGGGGTTAAGGAAGAAGGGATGATATAATTGCAGAAAGGCCACCGTAAAAGATTTCAGGGGTCTATGTGAAAGGGAAGGAAGGTACCTAGCATGGGGAAAGGAGCGCTTTAAATGTAAGGAAATGAATCAAGGGCTTTGCTGGAAGAAACCAAAGCAAACCAATGAAAATGGCTGGTGGACAGCCATCTGATGTATCACTCTACATCACAGAACAGATTGACACCATCCAATTCAAAGTGATAAATGATTTGGAAGTGTCACAGGAATAAATATCTCATCACCATCAACAACTACTCAGATTACTGACATCGGTGACTACCAAAGAAGATTGTAGAGCATTTGAAAGCAGACCTCAGTCATTGCAGCATTCCAGACATTGTGATGAATGACGTTGGCCCTCAGATCTCAACGAAGGACTTCAGTGCTTCACGGAACGATTGCGATGTTCAGCATCACAAATCATTTCCACACTGCCTCCAGTCAAATGGAAAGGCTGAGATGGCAGTGGGAATTGTCAAAGGGCTCATCAAAAGTAGGCTAGATCCTGCCAGGATGTATACAAGGCAATTCTCAAGTAGAGAGACATACTGACTGAAGCTGCAAAAAGTAGTCTGGTGCAGAAAGTAAACTCATGCTGCAACAATATACTTCTCCAACTGCTAAAAAATGTTACTGAAGCCAGAAATAGCAAGAAGATTGAGTGGCAAAATCAATGGCTCCCTCGTCAAGCAGTTCCAAGACAGCAAAACTACTGGCATCTGCCCACAAAGTGGAAAATTGCCCAGTGTGCCCTGTACACAAAAAGCTAGACAAATACAAAATGAACAATTATCATCCTATCAGACTGCACTCAATCATCATCAAAGTGAGCAAAGTATTTGTCATCTGTGCTATCAAGTGGTACTTACACAACGATAACCTGCTCACTGATTCTCAATTCCAGTTCTGCCTGGGCCATTTGGTTCCTGAACAAAACAGAAGTTGCTGGAAAAGATGAGCAAGCCTGGCAGCATCTGTGAAGAAAAACCAGAGTTAACGCTTCGGGTCTGATGACACTTTCTCAGAACACAGTTCACATGCCATTACAGCCTTGGTACAAACAAGGAAAAACAGCCCCTGACATTAAAGCCATTGTTGATTGAATATGACGTTGAGGAACCCCAGAAAAAGTGGAGTCAATGAGAATTGTGGGAAGACCCTGCACTGGCTGGAGTCATACAGAACAAAAGAAGAATGACTGTGGTTGTGGGAGATAAATCATCTTATTTTAAAAATATCATAAGTAGAGTTCCGCCAGGTGGTGTCCTAAGCTAAACCAATATTTCATGAATGACCTTTCCTCCACCAGTGGGGGTGTTCACTAATGATTGACTGGTTCTATATCTGAGGTGTGAATGGCACTAAATATTGAACAGTGTCTGTGTCCATCACAACCTGGGAACATCCAGGCTGTTCAGTGACGAATAACACTGGGGAAACACACACATGCAGGTACAAAATCAAATTGCTAGACAAACTCAGCAGGTCTTGCAGCATTTGTGGAGAGAAAGCAGTGTTAACGTTTCGGGTCCAGTGACCCCTCTTCAGAAGACAATTACAGACCCTGACCACCTCCAACAAGAAAGAATCCAAACATCTTTTCTTGATGTTCAATGGCATTACCATGACTGAATCCCCCACTACTGATATTCTAAGACTTTTCATTGGCTTTAAACTGAACTGGATCAGTAATATTCACTATTAATAAGGCACAAGCCAAGAATGGGATGAAATACTTCCCATTTGCCTGGATGGATGCAGTTTCACTGACACTCAAGAGGTTTCATACCATCTAAGATAAACAGCCCACTAGTGACACCCACATCTTGTAAGTGAATGGTTTTACTTAATGAAGATGTTTTGATCTTAAACTCTAAAATTTCTTCACAGTTATTCCTAATTCCACATCTCTCTCTCACTTTCAGGGCCCTCTTTAACCAAGCTTCTGCCATAATATCTCCTGACGTAACTTAATGTCATAATTTGTTCCATAGTGCCACAATGAAGTGTTTTGGAACTTATCATTGTATTGTTGTAAGTAGAATGCAATTATATATTGTCATTGCGTGTGCGTTTGAACCTGGGGCCAGTTGAAATCAGGCATGCAAAGTGGGTCTTCACTTTGTCTGCTGCAGGTTTGAGGAGCCATTTGTAAAACATTGATGAATCTCTGTGCTTGTCTGGCCTTTCCTTATAACATGGATCAGGAAGTCATTGAGCAATCCACAAAGCTTTGCAAAACCAAACATGACATGAAGAATTAACAACTCTTGTCTCAACCTCAATCTGATTAAGCTTAAAACCTAGACAGAGAGCATTTTATGTTGTTGTTTTCCCTTCAACACACTTGCCATTTGACATTTTTTTTATGTGTAAAAAACACTTAACTCATTATTATTTGAGCATGCTAGTTTCACCTTTGAACGATTCCAGACGTGTGCATCTTTCAGATTGCTATGAAGGGAATGATAAGGTCACATGCATGCACTGTTTCGAACAATTTCTTATGAAAAATGAAAGATTAAAATCATGCTAACTTTTAACGTCTACTGATACCTTTAGTTTTGAGCATTTAATTGCATTCTTGGCTCCAAAATCCCATTTCTCTGCAAATGTAAACTCATCAAAAACTCTACCATCAGTGAGCTAACTAGTCCGGTGACGAAGGAGCAGCACTTCAAAAGCTTGTGATTTCAAATAAACTTGCTGACTATAACCTGGTGTCGTGTGACTTCTGTATTTTCTTCAGGCAGGCTTTAAAGATATCATTAGTGTTTTTCCCCCACCCTCCTGGGAATGGGTCGTTATGATGGAGCTTGGAGTGGAGAGCTTGTTTTCGAAGGCTTGTGTGAAGAATGTAGATGCAGAAAGTGAGATATTGTTCTTCAAGCTTGTGCTGAGGTTGACTGGAACACTGCAACAGTCCTGCAACAGAAATGTTGGTCAGGGAACCCTGCAGCTTCTCGGACTGAACATCAAGTTCAATAACTTTAGAGCTGCTGGTTTCTCTCCCCTTTGGCAACATTCTGCACCCTGTCTATCTGAGATATCCTGGATCCTGGCACCAAGGAGGCAACACAACATTCTGTTGCCTCATTGTCAGCCGCAGAATCACGTGTCAGGGGAAGTGACTGAGGTGTCAGTAGAGGAGCACCTTGGGGCCAGTGAACATACTGTCTCTGAGCTCTCAATGAAATGTTCTCCATTATTTCAAAGGGGGTGGAGAATGAAATAGCCTTGATGAAATTATCAAAAAAAAATACATTCTTGATAAAACTAGGTCAGAAATGACATGAGACCAAGTTATAGTCCAATAGTTTTATTTGAAAACATGAGCTTTTGGAGCCTGACTCCTTCTTCAGGACTAACAACTGAAGGAGGAGTAAGGTTTTGAAAGCTTGTGTTTTCAAATAATCTTGTTGGACTATAAATTGATGTCGTGTGATTTATGGGTGTCCAGCTTAGTCCAATACCAGCACCTCCACATCATTGATAAAACTACATAAGGCACTAGTTAGATAACAGCTAAATTGCTGTGAAGAGTTTTGTCCCCTTATCTAAGGAAAGGTAGGCTGTTATTGGAGGCAGTCCAGTAAAAAAGGTTGATACAGATATGGAGAGATTTTCTCACACGGACAGGTTGAGTAATTTGGACTTTTAATGCTTGGATTTTAGAAGAATGAGAGACAACCATTCTGAAATATGTAAGATCCTTAGGGCTTCAAAGAGTAACTGTAGTGAGGGTTGTCTCCCCTTGTGTTATAATCTCGGACAGGAGGACATAGTCTCGCAGTAAAGAGTCAGTCATATAAGACAGAGGATGAGGAAAATTTCCTTTCTGTAAGAGACTGTTCAATTTTTTACCTTATAAGGACTATAAAGGCTAACTGAGATAGTCCAATTTTTAGTCAAAGGGATTTAAGGATTATGGGGAAAAGGCAGGCATGTGTAGTTGAGGATAATTGGATCAGCCTTGGATTCGATAGGCTGAATGATATACGTCAGCTCCTATATCTTGTAATCTTGTGGTTATCATTCGTTTTTGGTGTTACTCCTCTTTCTTTGCCAATCCGCCTGCTTCTCCAAAATATTATGTACCCTGGGATACTTAATTCCTATCCTTGGTCACCTTCTAACCATTCCTCTGTGATGGTGATTAGATGTAAATTATGTAGCCCCATCTGTGTCATTATTTCAACCTATCGTATCACAGATGCTTTAACCATTCAAACAAAGAATTTTTTTCACCTCATTTCCTATCACATTCATATTTACTGACACACAGTTTTTTATAGACTCTTTGTCCCTTCCTCATCCGCTCCACTTGTCTCTAGCCACATTGTCATGTTTCAACCTTATTTTTCAGATTTGCTAATCTTACTTCACATGTAGCCAATTTGTTTGTTTAAAGCAGTGTCCATTCCCCTAGTTAAACTCTTGGCCAGGACATTGATCTCAGCTTGGTTCACATTGAGCCCAATTGAATAGCTTGCTCTTTGCTGAGTATTAACGCTGTGCCCCTCAAATGCAAATGTCTTCTTTTCACACCATCCTTTGAGCCATGCATTTAATTCTCCAAACTACTTAACTCAAAGTCACATGGGATGTCAAAATGTAATTGGAGGAAAACTGCAGAATGCTGCAACAAAAAGGGACTTGGGGATACTTGCACATGAAGCACAGAAAGCTAGCTCATAAATTCAGCTGGTATGAGGAAGTCTAATGGAATGTTGGTTCATATGTCAAGGAGGTTGGAGAATAAGAGCAGGGAAGTCTTACCACAATGGTACATGGTGCAAGTGAAAACACATTTGGAATACTGTGAGCAGTTTGGTCCACTTATTTAAGAAAAGGTATAATTTCATTGGATGTAGTTCAGAGAAGGTTCACTAGAATGGCCACTGATATGCAAGGATTGTCTTATGAAATGAGACTAAACAGTTTGGGTGTCTACTCACTGCAGTTTTGAAGAATGAGGGGCGATCTCATTAAAACATATAGGACTCCTAAGTGGCATCATGGCATAAATGCTGAGAAGGCCTTTCCTACCATGAGATAGTCTCCAAGAGAGGGCACAGTCTCAGAATAAATGGGCATCAGTTACATAAAGAAGAATTTCTTCTCTCAGTGGGTTGTGAGTCTGCGAAACACCTTGCCACAGCTAACTATGGGCACAGAGTCCTTGTGTACATTTAAGGTTGAGAAAGATAGATTCTTGATGAGGAGGGTAATCAAGAGTTATAGGGAAAGGAGAGGAAAGTGAACATGGGAAATGTCAAATTAGCTATGATCCTATTGAATGGCAGAGCAGGTTCAAGGCACTGAACAACCCAGTCCTGTTCGTTTTTCTTATAGCCTTGCTGAGGCATCAATGCAGAGACGATTACCTTTCACGTTGTGCATTATATTTTGCATCCTAACTTCTCACATCCTTGACGGAGAATATCATTTTTTTCTTTTTATATCATTAATTCTATTTATATCCCACATAGATCATGACAACAATGCAGGTAAGTAGCATAATATAATTTTCTACAGAAATAAGTATAAAAAAAAGTTCAGGGAATAATTTACCTGCGGAGAATTTTAGTTTGAGTATCTTCCAGATCAGTCATGTTTGGTTCCAATTGCCAGATTGTTAAAAGGCAGAAAATCGAAGCTTTCAGTTTTATGGACACTCATGAAGGAAGAGTTCACATGAAAGAACTGGGAGAAATTGGTTAGGTTGAATTTGAAGTAGAGGTGTAATCTCTCAGGCTTTGGCAGTGTAAAATGATGACGTTTGGGAATAGATGAGACTGTTTGTAGCATGTTTTAAGTCTTTCAAGCTGTGCTCTGTATTTAGATAGCTTGATTTGTTTTATTTTACCATCGTTCCTTTTAAGTAATGAACTCTTGTTTTAAAAGTTAAACATCATGAAGTTGGGATCATAACAGAAGTACAGCTGTGATTATTCTTACAAGATTGAGAACATAATAACTTTGAAGTGAATACGCTAATGTATTGTTTCATAGAGGCATGAAATTTCAGACATATACCTCCGCATCTCCAGCCCCAATGTACTCTATTTAAAGGATACTTTGATACTCTAACCACACTCATATCAGTAAATTGTAACTAAGTTCTTCAGCTGGATTAGATCCAATGGGATTTGTTCAGCATGTTGCAATTACTGAACTCTGAATACAAATTGATGGAAGGCATAGTACTACACATCATTTCAAAAAGCTGATAGGATGATCTTACCAGGAGAAAGCAAATCATAGATTTTCTGATACACTTTTCTACATCGAGTGATGACAATTAAGGCAAGATGAGAAATGAAAACGTAAAAGGACAGTGTGAGAGACACAAGATGCAGTTGAACCAAAAGCTAGTGAAAACTGAAGGCGCTGGAGGCATTATAGTTAAGTGTTGACCTCAGCAAAGATTTTACTCCCTGGAGGCACTCTGACTTTAGCATCGTGCTGTGCACAAATTCCTTTCAAAAGCAGGAAAAAAAGAAGCCAGATTTTTCTTTTTGTTACATGTTTTGAAAGATGGAGTTTATTTCAGCTTAGAAAGGCACAGGGCGATGGAGAAAGGTTAATTAGTAGGTGGTGGGTGCTGACATTTATTAGAACTTTGATATTCAGATCCTCCCTTGCAAAACAAGATTGTAGTTTTTCTTCATAATTATTCTGCTGTAAAGCTAACAACAGGAGTAAGTCAGGATGAAGAAAAAGTGCCTAATTTCTCCTAGTCATGAACTCAACCTCGCTTACATTACCTCAGTGCGCTTAATGCTGAAAATAATGCAATTCATAATGGATCAAATAGTAACAAAAGATATGAAAAATAGATTTATTATAACAAGAAACCAAATAAAATATCTTTGTTTAATGTTTCCATCTGTAAAATATGATGGATATTAGTTTTCGTAGAAAAATTTTAAATGAAAATTCAACTACCAAGAAGGATATGTGCAGAATGTGCATTTTTAGTTCATTGAGGCTGCTGACTAAAAACAATAATGTATTTTTATTTATCTGGCTGTTGGTACACTGGAGCAAACTAGGTGAATTGAATAACGCAGTGGCGTAACAGAAGAACCAATTACCAGCAAACAGTTTTAAGGTTAAAGGAAATAACAACACATTGGCCTGAAACTTCTGAGGATTGGCAATTAGCGTTGGGCACCATCTGGTCTGGACTGCTGAACTGGATTTCTTCAGAAATGCAAAATGTACCAAGGAATCCAATCCACCATGCTTACTAATGGTAGTAGTTGCCATTCCTTGGTATTTTTTTCAATTCACTAACACACCAAAAAACTTCAGGGGTTTTAAAGCATCTTTCGATATGCTAGTGAATGAGTGCAAATGAGGTAAGTGGGTAGCTTGGTAAAATAGGGTGGCAGGATGAGTAGCGTGGTGTGGTATATTCTCCAGGTGACCACTGCTGGCAGCAGTTGGTATTGCAATCTTTGCCAGCAAGAGGTTTTGGCTCGGGGTTGTTTTGAGGTAGTTGACTTTCACCAAACCTCTTATATCCTCGCCTTGGGTATGTCTAATGATTAAAGATAAACAATTCACCATCATTAAGTATCTACAGAAGGGACAATATGAACTAACAGGAGGTCTATTGCATGACAGCATTGTGTACAATTGCATTTGGTCAGACAGAATTACTGCCATGTTGGGAAACTGATGCAGATAATTTTGCTCCCTCCAAAAGTTGGGGCACGACTCTTTATCTCACCCACAGACTGTGTGACATCAGCAGAATGGAGTGGAACTTGAATATTAAGCAGGTGGTAATTGGTAAAGTCATGTCAGGTCAGCATGGGTGAAGTCAGAGGGCCCGGTGGTTTGGACAGTTGGCAATAAACATTGGAGGACTGGGAGGAGGCATTAGAATGTCAGATGGCATTGGAGGCACAGAAATGTTAAAGGTTTAGGGGTGGTTAGAGCATCGGGGAGGGCTGAAGTTAGAGGATAAGGGTGGGGTTAATGTTGAATCCCTTGATTTAGAATGGCTTTCCACTTCTGCCTAACTTGCCCTGGGTAGCTATCCAGGGAAGTAAATCAGAACACTTCAAAGTATTCAACTCTGACCTAAAAGTGGAGACCTTTTAAGGAAGGAAATTTATTGGTGTCAGTTTAAATTTCTTTGACAATTCCTACACAATCGTTGCACTGGGGCTTCTGAAAGGCAAATTTTAGGGAATGTGCAGCCTCAAAGCATTCTGAGACTGGGAAGTTTGGATCAAATTGTTAAAGTGTTCCACTGATGGACACTCAGAAATGTAAAATCATTACATGGAAATTTTTAACTAATCATCAGCAAATTTGCACTTACGCCTTTGAAACTTGAATCACCTACCATCATGATTAAGTAAGCATTGATGCCAGCAGAGAGACACTCTTGCCCGGGGCTCATCCAGTCACGCGCATTTTCTTTCTTTTTTCTTTCCTCTTCACTTCTGCTTTTCCGCCTTCATTTTTTTTCCTTCTGTCCTTATTTTCTTTGGAGCCTTTTGCGGCAGGTTAGTTGATGAAATTGTGTGCGGAATAATAGCTCCTTCTGGCGGTCGGAGGCAGAGGGAGAAACGGTGCCTCACTGTGACTAGAAATGGCAGCAGCAGTAGCAGCACAGATGTCCTCCCAGCATTCGGGGCTAGCGGCACAAAATCTCCTCCAGAGACTGAAGGCGGCATCAGCGGACCTGTCAAGATGGCAGCACCGGCAAGCGACATCTCGGTGGGGTGCAGCCGGAGTGAGACTCTTGGCGAGACGGTGACCGCGGCCTGTCCTGGCAGCAAAGTCAGGGGCTCCTGGGTACAGTAGGCCCAGACTGAGAACGCTTGGTCTTAGTGAGATGGCAGCTGCAGTGGCAGCTATGCCCAGAGCTGGCAGAAGAGCCAGCGGCACCCGGTTGTGGGGCAAGTGTGTGTTCAGCATAGAGCCTGACATCGGTGGTGGCTTTGAGACGGTGGGCCCAGCAGTGATGAGATGCCACCCGAAGAGTGGTGACTCCTACATTGGTGAGTCTGATGCCTGCTGCAATGAGGCCGTCGAAGCAGTGGGTGGCACTACAGGTGACATTACTGATCCGGCTCAGAACTCTCTTCCAGTTATGTTTTTTTTTATCCTTTTGATTATTAAACTATCCAAAATGGTGCTAGATTGCAGTGACAGTTGCAGCTTTCCACTGTATTATTCATTGTAAAATGTAGGTGACAATGAATAAATCATTCAAATTGTTCAAATACATTTGTGGAATCTTTGGTTCAAGTGGGAAATCTTTGGGGTAGCTGGTGACTTCATGCAATAACGTGAATATGCTGGCCATCAGATAATTAAGGCTGTGGCAACTGGACATGCCTCAGGAGATATTGTACCCAATTTCAACTTCTTTATTTCCCTTCCAACTTCTGTTTCATCCAACATACTGTAAATGCCAAAATATAGATTATTCATTGCTTTTTTTTTTGCCAAATCTTTCTCACTGCAATTGACTAAAACCTAAGCCTTGACCCTCATTTTCATTTCAGAAGCTGAAAGTGGTCACATACGTCTACCACTTGATGATGCATAGTGTCCTGGCCATGAATTATCCTTCAATCAATGTCACTTAAACCATAGTCATAGAGGCATATGGCATGAAAATAGAGCCTTCTGTCCGACTCATTCATGTTGACCAAGTTTCCTAAACTAAACTAGTCCCACTCTCCCACATTTGGCCCATATCCATCGTAACCATTTTTTTTATTCATGCACCTGTCCAAATGTCTTCTAAATGTTGGAACTGTACCTGTACATGCCACTTCCTCTGGCAGTTCATTCCACATACACTCCACCCTCTGTTTATAGAAGTTGCCCATCATGTATCTTTTAAATCTTTCTCCTTCCACCTTAAAATATGCCTGCTTGTTCTGAACTCCCTAACTCTGGGGAAAAGAACTTTACTGTTCATCTTATCTATGTCCGTCATGATTTTATAAACCTTTATAGGGCCCGCCAACCTTCCAACTCCTCCACTTGAGTGAAAATGTCACAGTCTATCCAGCTGCTCCTTATAACTCAAACCTCCAGTCCTGGCAAAACTCTTTTTTTTTTCTGAATCCTCTCCAATTTAATAACATCTCTTGCTTGCAAGAAATTTGGTAGTGTTTTTGCCTAATTATTAATAATGAATACATTCAAAAATATTTCATTGATATCAGACCCTTTAGAAATTCCTTAGGATGTGAACAGTGTTGTATAATGCAATTTTTATTTTAACCACAAACATGATAGGTTGAAAGCAATAAAACCAGCAAAGAATATATCCAATAACGGGTATATGATATAATTGTCAACCAGTTGCTTAATTGTTAAAGTTACACTTGCAGTTCATAAGGTCAATGATTCTCAATTAAATTTTCCATTTCACTACAATTTGGCAAACAAACTGAGGTCCATTCCTTGTATATCTGTAAGAGTTATTTCCCAGAAGGAAAAGGGCTCAGACTGATCACAATTTAAAGCATTTAAATGAAGCACTGCAATGCCTTTATTTCTCATGCCTCAATGTAACCCTCTCTTGTGAAATACAAGCAGATATTTTTAACCTTGTCTGCCATATGTACATGTATTTTTTTGTCGGCATTCTCTCCAGGAGATGCTTACTGTAGTGGAGAACAGCTCTATGGGCACTGCCTTTCTTCGGTTCAGTACTTGGAGGGGCAATGCTTCAATTGTCTGGTCCAGCATTGTTGAAGGCAAACGACAGGTACATTAAGTATTTTGTTGAGATCGGCTAACTTGAGAATCCTGAAATCAGCCTACAACTTACTAATTTGTGAGCCTTAGTACTGCAGCGCGTTATAAATTATAACCTATTTGAGTGTCTCAGACACAGTCAAACCCATGATTGTCAACAGTTGTCAGTATTAGTCACTGAATATGAGACTTTATATTCATGAAAATTAAAGATAGAGATGACAGCTCCATCTGGCAGTCCTTTGATGTAAATCTTATGAAAACTTTAAGTATACACCCATTGATCTGACAGCAAAGATTAAACTTGGTGGATAAGAATTGCAGTCAGGTGAACAACATTCCTTCCGAAATATGTTGACAATGACAAAGATAATGGGCTGGATTGCATGTCCTTACCAGGCATATTTTTGCCAGTTTGGGGCACTTAAAATAAGTCAGGTATAAGCCCACCACATTGTCACCTATTCTTGAGTCCACACCCAAAATACAGTAGACGAAGGCAGACACTAAAATTAGTCCTCCTCGTGCCACATATAAATAACAACTTGGCCCATTGATCCATAAGGTCCAAGATGCAGTGGTGAGACCTGTTAGCATCACCCATCAGAGGCAAATTATTCACACTTTTGTCAGACCACTTGCTGTCTATTTTTAGCTAAATGGTGATTTTGATGAGCTGTTTCTAAATCAGTTGCTCAATCTTACTCACTTCACTTGACCACAGTGAAGTACAGGCCAGTCAGAAAAAAAAACCATATGTTTTAGGGGGAAGGGGATGGATGAGGATGAGATGCTCTCAGAGTTGGTGTGGACTTGTTGGGCCAAAGGGCCTGTTTCCTCACCATAAGGATTCTATTCTATTATCCACAATACTCAGGAAGATCAGGTTGTTGCAGCAGAAGCAGTAGCAGAATTAGAATAGAACTGGAAGATATATGAGCAGAATTAGTCTTTGCTGCCGCATTCCTACTTCCCAATACTACTAGTCCAACCTCATCGTCCAGCGGTCCAATATTCACTCTTCCCTCTGACTCACCTTTTAGATATGTTAAAAAACCCCAATTGCAATCTTATTTTAAATTACCAACTAGTTTACTCTTATATTTCATCTTCTCCCCACCGCTTGTATCAGTTATTCTTTGCCAGTTTTCAAAGGCTTCCCAATCTTTTGTCTCTTCACTAATCTTCACCACATTGTATGTTTCTATTCTTGCTTTTCTACTACAAGCTGCCTCCCAAAAAAATTTGTAGACACTCATAGAGCCATACAGCATGGAAAGAGTTCCTTTGGTCCAACTTGTCCATCCTGGCCAAGTTTCCCAAAATAAATTTGTCCCATTTGCCTGCATTTGGCCAATATTCCTCTAAACCTTTCCTATTCATGTACCTGTCCAAACGTCTTTTAAATGTTATAACTCTACCTGTATGTACCAGTTCCTCTGGCAGCTCATCACACATACGAACCACCCTCTGTGTGAAAAAAAAGTCGTCCCTCAGTTTCCTTTTAAATCTTTCTCTTCTCATCTTAAAAATATACTTCTCAGGTTTGAACCGTCCCACTCTAGGTAAAAGGCCTTTGGTGTACACCTTATCAATACCCCTCATGACTTTATAAACCTCAATAAGGTCACACCTCAAGCTCCCATGCTCCTGTGAAAAAGTCCCAGTCTATCCAGCCTCACCATAAGCTTCCAACTCTCCAGTCCCAACAACATCTTGGTAAATCTCATTGGAACCCTCTTGAAGTTAATAACATCCTTCCTATAGCAAGGTGAGTCTCAGCAACATCCAATACAACCTTAACATGGCACCTCAACTCCTGTACTCAATGTTCTGAGCAATGAAGACAAGTGTGCCAAACGCCTTCTTAACCACTCTATCTATCTGTGATAAAACTTCAGTTCAACAACTCTCCCCAGGTCCCAAGCATTAACAGTATAAATTTTGCCCTCATTTGTTTTACCAGGATGCAATATCTTACATTAATCCAAATTAAACTTCATCTGCCACTTCTTAGCTCATTGGGTCACTTGATCAAGATCCCATTGTAATCTTAGTTAATCTTCTTCACTGTCCACTATACCATCAATTTTGGTGCCTTCCACAAAATGATGGAACATGGAACATAGAACTGTACAGCACAGTACAGGCCCTTTGGCCCACAATGTTGTGCCAAACTTTTACATAAAACTTAGGGTCCATCTAACCTCCACCCCTACATTACACTATCATCCATATGCCTATCTAATAGCCACTTAAATGCCCCTAATGAGGCCGACTCCACTACTCTCTCTGGCATTGCATTCCACACCCCTACCACTCTCTGAGTAAAGAGCCTACCTCTGATGTCTGCCCTATATCTACCTCCACTCACTTTAAAACTATGACCCCTTGTAATCACAACCTCCACACCAGGAAATGGTCTCTGGCTGTCCACTCTATCTGTACCTTTGCTCATTTTGTACACCTCTATCAAGTCACCTCTCATCCTTTGTCGTTCTAAGGAGGAAAGACCTAGTTCTCTCAACCTTTCCTCGTAAGACCTTCCCTTCATTCCAGGCAACATCCTGGTAAATCTCCTCTGCACCTTTTCCAACACTTCCACATCTTTCTTATAATGAGGCCACCAGAACTGAACACCCCAGATATGGCTGAACCAGGCTTTTGTATAGCTGGAGCGTAACTTCACAGCTCTTGAACTCAATCCCTCTATTAATGAAAGCTAACAAACCTGATGCTTTCTTTACAACACTATCCATCTGGGTGGCAGCTTTCAGGGAATAGTGAACATGAACCCCAAGGTCGCTCTGCTCCTCCACTCTGCCAAGAATCTTTCCATTAACCCTATATTCTGCTTCCAAGATTGTCCTTACAAAATGAATCTCCTCACACTTTTCGGGATGAAATTCCATCCTCCACTTCCCAGTCCTGCCCTGCATCCTATCAATGTCCCTTTGTAACCTAGAACAGCCCTCCACACTATCCACAACTCGACCCACCTTCATATCATCCGCGAACTTACTAATCCACCCCTCCACTCCTACATCAAAATCATTTACAAAAATCACAAATAGAAGAGGACTAAGAACAGATCCTTGTGGTATACCACTTGTAACTGAGCACCATGTTGAATATTTTCAGTCCACTACTACCATTTGTCTTCTAAGGGTCAGCCAATTCTGAATCCAATCTGCCACATTTCCACAATCCCATGCCTCTTTACTTTTTGCATGAGCCTACCATGGGGAACCTTTTCAAACCTTACCTTACTGAAATCCATGTATGCCACATCCACTGCTGTACCTTCATCCATATGTTTGATCACCTCTTCAAAGAATTCAGTAAGGTTTTTGAAGCATGATCTACCTCTTACAAATCCATGCTGACTATCATGAATCAAACTGTGCTTATCCAAGTGATCATAAATCCTATCTCTCAGAGCCCATTTCATTAATTTGCCCACCACTGAAGTAAGATGAACTGGCCTGAATTTTCTAGGGTTATCCCTATTGCCATTTTTGAACAGGGGAATGATGTTTGCCTCTCTCCAATCTTCCAGTACTATACCCATGGACAGTGAGGATGGAAAGATCATTGCCAAAGGGCCTGCGATCCCTTCCCCCACTTCCCATAGAATCCTTGGATAAACCTTATCACGCTCGGGGGACTTATCTATCTTCAACTTGCTCAAAATTCCTTGTACATCTTCCTTACTAATATCCACCTCCTCTCGCTTACCAGCCTGTTTCACATTGCCCTCCCCGACAACTAGGTCCCTCTCAGTTATGAATACCAAAGAAATGTATTCATCACCGACCTCTCCTATTTCTTTACGCTCCGTGCACAAATTCCCTTGATTGGCCCTACCCTTTCTCTGGTCATTTTCTTATTCTTCACGTACGTGTAAAAAACCTTGGTGTTTTCCTTGATCCTATCTGCTAAGGTTTTCTCATGCCCCCTTATAGCTCTCCTCAACCCTTTCTTCAGCTCCTCCCTGGATAACTTGTATCCTGTAGAGCCTTTTCCGTTCCTAGCTTCCGAAAAATTATATAGGCATCCTTCTTCCCCTTAACCAGTGGTTCAACCTCTCTTGAGAACCAAGACTCTCTCACACAACCACGCCTTTCCTCCCTGCTAGCGACAAACATATCAAGCATACACAGTATGCTTTCCTTAAACAATCTCCACATTTCTATCGTGCTCTTCCCTGTCAGCATCTGTTCCCAATTTATGTAACCCAGGGGTGTGGAATGCAATGCCAGAGAGAGTAGTGGAGTCGGCCTCATTAGGGGCATTTAAGTGGCTATTAGATAGGCATATGGATGATAGTGTAATGTAGGGGTGGAGGTTAGATGGACCCTAAGTTTTATGTAAAAGTTTGGCACAACATTGTGGGCCAAAGGGCCTGTACTGTGCTGTACAGTTCTATGTTCCATGTTCCATCATTATGTTCTTGCCTAACAGAATTATAATTACTCTTCCCCCAATTATAAACCTTACCCTGCTGTATGTACCTATCCTTTTCTTTGACCATTGTAAAAGTAAAAGAGTTATGATTGCTATTGCCAAAATGCTCTCCTACCAACAGGTCTACTTGGCCCAGTTCATTGTCAAGCATCAAATCCAAAGTGGCCTCTCCTCGTGTTGGTCTATCTACATACTGTATCAGGAATTCTTCCTGAATTCACTGAACAAAATCCGCTCCATCTAAACTATTACAAATAAAAAGTTTCAAATTAGTATTTCAAAAATTGAAGTCACCCATGACTACAATCCGAGATAACAAAGTGTGGAGCTGGATGAACACAGCAGGCCAAGCAGTATCTTGGAAGCAGGAAAGCTGATGTTTCAGTCCTGGGCCCTTCATCAGAAATGGGGGAGGGGAAGAGGGTTCTAAAATAAATAGGGAGGGAGTGGTAGGCGGATTGAAGATGGATTTTCAATCTGCCTCCCCCTCTCTCCCTATTTGTTTCAGAACCCCCTTCCCCTCCCCCATTTCTGATGAAGGGTCTAGGCCCAAAACATCAGCTTTCCTGCTCCTAAGATGCTGCTTGGTCTGCTGTGTTCATCTAGCTCCACACCTTGTTATCTCAGATTTTCCAGCATCTGCAGTTCCTACTATCTCATGACTACAATCCTATGACTTCTGTATCTTTCCAGCATCTGCCTCCCAATCTGCTCCCCGACTTCTCTGCAACTATTAGGGGTCTGTAAAAAAATCTCAACAAAGTGACTGCTCCTTTCTTGTTCCTGACATCAACCCAAACTGACTCTGTGGACATATCATTCTCGAACTGCCTTTCAGAAGCTGCTTTACTAGCCCTGACTAGCAATGCCACTCCCCCGCCTCTTTTTCCACCCTCCCTATTTCTTTTAAAGCATCTAAATCCCGGAACTTCCAACAACCATTCCTGTCCCTGAGTTACCCAAGTTTCTGTGATGGCCTCAACCTTGTAGTTCCAACTGGTGACCCATGCTCTAAGGTCATCCGTCTTATTTCTGATACTTGTAACTTTGAAATATACGCACTTTCAAACCATCCCTATGTCCACAATTTTGCTCCATCAACCACATTTTTTATTAGCAATACCTCATCCTCTGAATTACAAATCCAGTTCCCCACTGCCTGCCGATCTAGTTTAAACCATCCCGTGCAGCTCAAGCAAACCTCTCTCCAATGATATTTGTGCCCTTCAGGTTCAGGTACAACCTTACTGTACAGGTCCCACCTTCCCCAGAATATGGTCCAATTATCTTCATAATGGAAGCTCTCCCTCTTACACCAGCCCTCTAGCCACATGTTTAGCTGCACTCTCTCCCTATTTCTCACCTCGTTATTAACGGTGCCTCCAAAATTTTCATTCAAATCATTTACATAAATGATAAACAACAGTGAACCAAGCACCAATCTCTGTAGAACATAGCTGGTCACAGGCGTCCAGTCGAAAAACTAATCATTTCTCAAATTAATTTTCTTGAGATCCATTACTAAGCTGATTTTCCTACTCTACCTGCATATTAAAAGTCCCCCATGGTTATTGTAATCGTGCCTTTCTTACCTAACTTTTCCATCTCCTGCTTCATTTTCATCCCCACATCCTGACAACTGCTAGGAGATGTGTACACAACTCCCCTCAGGGTGTCTTTTCCTCTGTGGTTCCTGATTCGACCCAGTCAGATTCTATTCAGCATTCCTACTCTGTATCACTTCTTGCGATCAAGTTAATTTCATTTCTTACTAACAAGTCAGCCCAGACCCCTTTGCCCATCTGCCTGTCCTTTTAATAGAAGGTGTATCCTTGGATATTTAGTTCTCAGCTCTGATCCCCTTGCAGCCATGTCTCTGTGATACCCATAACATTGTACCTGCCAGTTTCAATTGAAGCTACAATCTCATTTACCATTTTTTGGACTCTGCATGCATTTAAGTGCCATACTGTTAGTCCTGCATTGATTGCACATCACTCCCCCCCCCCCCCCAACCATCCTTGTGCCTGGAGTCAGACTCTTGAGCCTTTCCATACTCTCTGTCCTCTAACTTTCTCTGGAAGCATTAATTTTGTCTGCTGAGCCCTCCCCGGCTTTAGCTTTTTCCATAATCTTCAATGCAACTGAACACACACTACCTCCTGCTCCACTGACCCACCAATACCGCTGTAGAGTCCCAGGCTATTGTCTCAAATATTGCTTCTTAACCTTTCTGCATGGACGTCTGGAAGAAGATTTCCAGTGTGCTCCACCATCTTCACATGTTGATTAAAAAGGCCCCTCAATTGCGAGAAGCAAATGATACACTCCTTTCTCAGCTTTCTGCACTTCTGCAATAATTTTGAAATTGTTCCATGTTTTGGATGTAAGTTTGCTCGCCTAGCTGGAAAGGTCATTTTCAGATGTTTCATCACCATTCTAGGTAACATCATCAAGAGCCTCCGGTGAAGAGCAGGTGTTATGTCCTGCTTTCTATTTATGTGTTTAGGTTTCCTTGGGTTGGTGATGTCATTTCCTGTTCTTTTTCTCAGAGGGTGGTAGATGGGCTCCAAATCAATGTGTTTGTTGATGGAGTTCCGGTTAGAATGCCATGCTTCTAGGAATTCTCGTGCTTGTCTCTGTTTGGCTTGTCCTAGGATGGATGTGTTGTCCCAATCAAAGTGGTGTCCTTCCTCATCGGTATGTAAGGATACTAGTGATAGTGGGTCATGTCTTTTTGTGGCTAGTTGATGTTCATGTATCCTGGTGGCTAGCTTTCTGCCAGTTTGTCCAATGTAGTGTTTGTCACAGTTCTTTTTGCATGTTGTCTGTATAGGATCTTTTAAGTTCATTAGCTGCTGTTTTAGTGTGTTGGTGGGTTTGTGGGCTATCATGATGCCAAGAGGTCTGAGTAGTCTGGCAGTCATTTCCGAGATGTCTTTGATGTAGGGTTCTAATGGTCTACCTCTGTAACTATTTTTTAAATGGTTTTATGGTCTAGCTTCGCTGCTGTGTTTACTGGGTTACACATTATAACAATGACTGCATTTCAAAACTTCATTGGCTGCCAACTACTTTGAGAAAAATTGCAATATAAATGCATTCTTTTTAATATGCATAGACTGAAAAGAACATTGAGATTGTATTCTAGTTTACATCAGAACTCAATTCTGTTACTTGGGAATTATAGATCCTTTACACATTAGAACAAATAATCTTTAAATTGCCTTTTGAAGTTATAACTACTGAATAACAGTCGTTGATACTACTGATCATTTAAGTTGCTCGTGAGTGAAACCGATGTAAAACAATTAAGAAAATGAGTATAAAAGGATGTTTGGAATGATTCAAGGTAGAGGAGCTGGTCGATATAATTGACTAGGAGATCCATAAGGCACTTGATATAATGCCACATCAAAGGTGGCTGTGGAAAATTAAACCTCATGGTATAGAGGGTAACATTTTGAAATGAATAGAGGATTGACCAGCTAACCGGGAATATAGACAAATTATAAATGAATCATTTTCTGTTTGGCAAGTTACAGTGAATGCTGTGTTACAGGAATCAGTGCTGGCGCTTCAACTTTTTGCAATTCAAGATTTTGGTGGAGGGACCGAACTTTGTTCCAAAATTTACTGATGACATAATGGTAGCATGAAAGTAAGTTATGAACAGTACATAAGAAAGCTATACATAGAGAGATAGGTTGTGTGAATGTGCAAAGATCCAGCAAATGGACAACAATGTTGTAAAATGTAAAATGGTCCATTTGGCAGGAAGGACATAAAAGAACCACATTATCTAAATGGTGCGAGATTGCAGTGATCAGAGATGTAGAGGGATCTGTATTCTTTTCTTTTCATTCATTCACGGGATGAGGCATGGCTTTTAGGCAGTATTTATTGCCCATCCTTAATTAGCTAGAGGGAAGTTCAGAGTCAACCGCATCGCTGTGGGTCTGGAGTCACATGTTGGCCAGACCAGTTAAGGATGTTTTTTTCAACACAGTATGGAGCTGGAGAAACACAGCAGTCGTCCTCCTCCCTCTGGAAACTGCCTGACCTGCTGTGCTCCTCCAGCTCCACACTATGTTATCTCTGACTCCAACATCTGCAGTTCGTGCAATCTCTGAAGGATGGCAGTTTCCTTCCCTAAAGGACTTTGTGAACCAGATGGGTTTTTCTGACAATTGGCAATGAATTCATGGTTATCATGAGATCCTTAATTCCAGATATTTTTAATTGAATTCAAATTGCACCGTCTGCTGTGGCAGGATTCGAACCTAAGATGTTATCTTGGTGTCTGGATTAACAGTCCAGCAATAATACCACTAGGCCATTGTCTCCTTATGTATGTCTTACTGAAGGGTAACATGCAAATGTAATAGGAAAGCTAATGGAATAGTGTCATTTATTGAAACAGGATTTGGAGACAAGAGTTATGTTTGAATTATACAGGTTATTTGTGAGACTGCTTCTGCAGTCTTGTGTGTTTAGTATTGGTCTCTTCATTTAAAGAAGGATATTAATGTATTGAAAGCAGTTCAGAGAATGTTTGCTTGACACTCATTAGGAAAGGTCGGATCGGGTAGGCTGGTTACTGCTGAAGCTTGGCATGGTAATAGGAAAATGACTGAAACAGATAGGATCCTGAGGGGCCTTAAAAGGTCATTGTGGAAAGGCTGCCTCCTCTTGTGGGGAAATACAGACAGAGGGGTTACAGTATAAAATTAAGGGGTCATCCATTTAACATAAAAGTGAAGTTATTTTTCTCAGTGTTTTTGGAATTCTCTTCATGAAAGGTGGTGGAAATACAGTCTTTGAATACTTTAAGGGCAAAGATAAATAGATTCCTGATAAACAAGGAGATCACAGTTTCCTGAGAGTAGGCTGGAAAGTAGAATTATCAAATAAGCCATGATCGTATTGAATGGTGGAGCAGCTTGAATTTGTATCTTCTCATGTAAGTATGTACGTACATATGTATGTGTGTATGTACGTATGTATGCATGTACGTATGTACATATGTATGTGTGTATGTACGTATGTATGCATGTACGCACATATGTATGTGTGTATGTACGCACGTGTGTATGTACGCACGTATGTATGTACGTACGTATGTATGTGTGTACGTCTGTATGTACATATGTATGCATGTATGTACGCATGTACGTATGCATGTATGTACGTATGCATGTATGTACGTATGCATGTATGTACGTATGTATGTATATACATATGTATGCACGTACATTTGTACATATGCATGTACGTACGTATGTATGTACGCATGTACATATGCATGTATGTATGTATGTACGTACGTATATATGTATGCATGTATGTACATTTGAGAACATTTGGCTAAATTGGAACACTTCAAAAAGTCAACTAAATGGAAAAGGAAGGAATGAGAATCTGATAACTAAACTGAATTCTGGGTTGGAAAATTCATTAGCAAATATGTCTATAATGTGTATATTTATAGGATTGAATAAGTAAGTTCAATTATATTTCTTGCCAAAAAGAGGATTATATTATACTTATATTCAAATGTGCACTTTTCAGGGGAAGATAATCATGTGATTGATGGCCTACCTTAATTGATAGTATTCTGTAATATCAAAATATCAGAATGCATCGATGCAGGCACTGTAAACCACTTCTCATATTGTATTTAGAACATGTTTGTGTGTGTTATTTTCAATCAGGTCAGTCATCAGAAATACCTCTTTTATCCAACAAAAACAGAAGTTTGATTTTCTGTATCAACTGTTTCTAAAGATGAGTTATGTTCTGACACTCTGAGACTAAAAGGAACTATCTTGGCTCTTATTGGTGTGATGGTGATTGCCCTTCAATGATGGATGATGATTGCTTTGTGTTGAAAATAATAGTGTGACTCTATATGTGGCCATTCCCTGTAACTTACAGCTCATGCAGTATTACTTGACCTTTCTGCTGCCCTTCACACACATTACCACTATGGTTCACAGTCTGATCATCAATTGCTTACTGCAGATTGTTGAAGACTTCTATTATACACAACTATCTCATAGCAGTCGATACAGATCAGTTACTGTCAGCTCCTATGTACTTCATTTAATATCACAACCCCCTCCACCCCACCTCTTAAGCCTTGAAACCAATCTTTTTTAACATATGTATGACAGTTGGACAGTGTTGTGGCACAGACAGACCTAGGAGTTCTGGTACAAAATTCTTTGAAATTTGCTTCACTGGTAAATAAGATGGTTAAGAAGGCCTTTAGTCTTCATTGTTCAGACCTTTAGGTATAGAAGTTGGGACACCATAAGAGGTTGTACAGGACATTTGTGAGATTTATTTGGGAGTATTGTGTCCAGTTCTGGTCACCCAGTCATAGGAAGGATATTATCAAGCCAGAAAGGGTTCAGAAGAAATTTGCTAGGGTGTTGCTGGGAATGGAGGGTTTCAGTTGTAAAGTAGCCTGAATATCCTGGGACTTTTTTCATTGGAGGATATAAGGTTTACAGGTGACCTTGAGGTTTATAAAATCATGAGGGGCATAGATAAAGTGAATAGCAAAGGTCTTTTCCTTAAGGTGGGGGAGTTCAAGATTAGGGGGATAAAATTTTAATGCGAGCGGATAAAAATTTAAAAAGGACATGACTGGCAACTTCTTTGCACTGAATGGTTAGTGTGTGGAATGAACTGCTAGAGGAAGTAATGGATCCAGATACAGTTACAACATTTGAAAGATATTTGAACAAGTATATGAATAGGAAATGTTCAGAGGGCCAAACGCAAGTAAGTTTGATTTAGTTTGGGAACATGGTCGGCTTGGACCAGTTGGACCGAAGGATCTGTTTCCATGCTGAATGACTCTTTGACTCTATAAGCAAAGAAGTTTTACTTCTCTATTAAATGAGTAAATATTTTATATCTTTTAAATTTTATGGAAAACAAGTTCTAAGATGGATGCCATGAAGATTGAGGACAGTTATGGCCGCTGACAGACTTTCTGTCTAAATCATAGTCAAAAGATTTTCAGATACCTTTGTTCCATAAATGAAGTTGATTGTGCATATCTATTGTTGTCAACTGGCACTGTGGTGCAAAAATACCAGACACAACATGTTTGGCTTCTTAAAGACATTCTTAAAGACCTTCTACAGCCATGGTCTCCAACATGAACATAACAATGGCTGGTCATCGCAGAATCTCAGACAGCTGATCTTACAGCCCACTCACCTTTTCTCAATGTGCACACATCAATCATTCTACAATGACATAACTCCTGCTTCCGGAAACCATGCAGTTAGAGAAAAGTGTATGCTCCAACAGGCGCCAGCTTGTTGCATTGTGTTTCAGTTTGGCCAAGATGACCCATCGCAGGGTGGAATATATTTTGTGGTGGCAATTCAATGAATGAGGAACATACTATGAAATGATGTATGCAGCTAGTGCACTAGAAACATGAGAGAATATTCAGTCCATCGTGTCCACATGGACTCTGAACTCTGCAAATAATGCTAAATTAGTGCCACTCCTCTGCACATTTGCTACGGATCTGCTACATAGCAACTAAAAAAAGCATCATCTCACCTTTTTGCACATTAAAGCAACAATGGACTTGGATATATGCAACTAATTCAAAACGTACATGCTTGAGAAAAAACATTCAGCTGAACTTGGTGCAAATGTGAGTTTTGTTTCACTTTGCAGAAGTGATACTGATTTTTCTCCTTTAGTCAATTACCACTAAAATTGGACATTTATATCTACATATTACTCAATTAAAACCTTCTAATTGATTAAAGATTTAACAGCATCTTAGGTTTGTTTAATACACCCTTATCAGTGGTTTGATCCTTTAATCTCTTACTTATAAATTCTGAATCTGATACTACCTCTCTCACGAACACTGAAGAAGCATCAAGGGTCCGAAAGCTTGTGTTTTCTGAAAGGTATCTAAGCAGAATCTCCTGTCAGAAACGCAGAGTTCTCTCTTGCAAAAAAAAATGATGTGATTGCCACTTCTAGGAAAATCAGGTCCAATATTTTCATTGATGAATGATATAAAATAATTAATCAATGGTCAATCACTTTAATGATAATGTCTCAGACTTGGTTAAAGTAAAAGGCAAGAGGCCAGTAGATGCCATTTATCATCACATAAATGAAATCTACCGCTGTGATAAATCTGACAGCTACTCATGCTCCATATTACGGAAAAAAAAATGAGCCCATCAACAATGCTTCAGACTCTGACCTCCTTATCTCAGCCATTCCACAGATCAGGAAGTGATTGCAGAAGAGATGCTCTATCACTGAGTAGGAGAGAAAGGTTAGAGACTCATCATATTATGATAATATAAAGTACAGGTCCATTAAACTTTAAAATCTAATCAACAAGTTTGAAGCCTGCAATTTTGTGATTGAGGGAGAACAATTAAAAATGAGGTGGAACACTTTAATATTGAAAAAGAAAATAGAACATAACAACAACCATAGATCATCCCATTAAGTCCACTTTGTCATTCACCATGATCATGGCCTCTATCACAATGCTGTATTCCTGTGCTGTCCTCTTGACACGTTTAGCTTCTGGAAATTTATCTAGTTCTTTCTTAAATATATTTTGTGACTTCACCTCCGCTGTGTCAAGTGTTAGAGAACTCCACATGTTCACCATTCACTGACTGAAGAAAATTTTCCTCATTTCAGTTTGAAATGGTTGACTGTATATCCTGAGGCTGTAACCCCTTGGCAACAAGATGTAGTGCTGGATGAACACAGCAAGCCAAGCAGCATCAGGGGAGCAGGCAAGCTGACGCTTCGGGCCTAGATCCTTCCTACTATCACTGTAATCCCTCATTCTGCACCAGCCTGCCAGAAGACACACTTTCACTGTGTCCAGTCTGCCCACCCCTGCCAGAATTTTACATGCTTCAATGAAATTACCCCTCCTTCTTCCAAACTCAGTGAATACAGGCCCAATCAAAATAATCTCTCGGGATAAGCCTGCTGTTCCAGGGATTAGGCTGGTAAAAATACATCTCACTCCATCGATTGCAGTATACCTTTTCTGTTACAAAGGGACTAAAATTGCACGCATGTCCGGTCCTATACAGTTGCAGTAAGACTTTGTTGCCTATGTACTCAAACATGCTTGCATTAAAAGGGCACCTTTTCATTTGCCTTGCAAATCTCCAGTTTGAATCTCCAGTTTATTTCTTTCAGCTGGAGCTTCCTGATTGGCCCAGGTTGACAACCACAATCACAGATCTCATTGTCAATGAGATCCAACTGGTTCCAATCACAACAGTAACTACGTAGACTGTTAACTCATCCACCTTAATATCAATGCTCTGTGCATTTAGATATAGTACCTCCCGGCTTATCCTTTTGACATTTTTATACATTTGTATGTGCTCCAGCATTATTTGCTGCAAGCCCTTGATTACTCCATCTTCCAATTTTGCTTTCTATCTTTCTATTTTTTTATTTTCACCTTTTGCTTCACTCACTCTTGTCTTCTTGTCTCCTTACTCAGGTTTCTGTTCTCCTGGCACTTTTTAAACACTCACTCACTGCAAAACAATCAACCCTGTAACAATAGCAAGAACTGTAAATGGTGGAGTCAGAGAAACACAGTATGGAGTTCGAGGAGTACAGCGGGCCAGGAAGCATCAGAGAAGCAGGAAAGTTGACGTTTCAGGTCAGGAACCTTCTTCAGAACTGGGGAGGGGGAACTGAGCTCTGAAATAAATAGACGGAAGGGGGTAGGGCTGGGGAAGGTAGGTGGGATGGTGATAGGCGAATGCAGGTAGGGAGTGGTGGGGAATGGTCAGTGAAGGAGGAAGGGTGGATGGTTGGGAGAGAAGATGGACAGGTTAGATGTCCCAGGTTAATTTTTTTTCTCTCAAGTTTAATAATCAATGAGGTTACTCTTTCTTTTACTCAGAGTAAGTGCAAAAGAGAACGATTTGCAGTGCTAAAGTGATTGTATCAATTTATTTGTGGGTTGAATTACAGTGTTTGTGTCAGTTGAAATCCCTCCAACGGCCTCACTGAAAAATATACATTTTACATGTAGACTCCAGCAATGAATTCTGCATGGTAATTTCTGATGAGGAGTATTATAACCAAGCTTGGCACCATTCCCACTCAATGTCTGCACAAACACAATTTCCAGTACAGATGGTCGCTATAGACAGGGGAACTTTTTATCCTCATCCTTACTGTAGATCTAAAGGTTATTTCAGTCACTTGTTGTTTTGCCAGTGAGATCAGCTACTATGAGACTGAGAAATGAACTTTCACCTAGTTTCTCATGTTCAATAAAGGAAGGGCCCAGAGCTTTGTATTTGAGTCATTGTTTCCTACTCCCCCAGGACAGCAGGCACTCACCATCAGGGACAAGCCACTTGCATAATAAATACAAAAATGTTTGATTCTCTATGTCAGCATTTTGTAAAGATAAATCATTAGTCTAACACTGCCAGTGCATTGCCTGAAGTCTTTTCCGTATAATCCATGAAATGGCAAAGTACAGCTCTTTTTATAAGGTCATTTATAGTCGTAACTAGGAAACTGAAAGACTCTTCATAGCGAAGGCAAATGAAGCGTGTCTTCAATTAGGTCCTCATGAAAATACACTGATAGCCTACTGAGAACAAAATTGCATTTTCGCCTTACATCCCATTCTCCAGCTCCGGGAGTTAATCGCTCCTTGAGCTGGACAGCATACAAAACATTCATGCAAGGCACCCCACCAATTGCATGTCAAAGATTTTACTTTTTGATCTGCAAAACATAAAATTTCCTGACCTTCCTTCCTGCAAAACAATAACACTTCCTTTGAAAAATTCCTCACAAACAGCAAGACTCGGCATTCAAATTGATTTGGGCCTTATTTCAACTCTGAATGCTCCAAGCTCAGGTGTGTGCGAACTGTGAATGTGACTCACAAATTGACATTCACAAATAACTAAAACTGGCCAAAACCTGTAACCCTTCACCACTAAGCCTGTGCAGCAAACTGTGCATCTACTTCTAAAGGAACTTCATTCAAATCCAGGAAAATTTGAAACTTTGTCAAATAACTCTAAATTATGACAACCCAGAATAATTTAAAAGGTGGAATTAAATCACAACTGGTCCCTTTGTACTGGTAATGGCGCAGAAAGTAGCGCTACTGATAAATCAAAAAACAACAAATCTCAAAACCTGTGCTTTTTTGTTGGTGTGAGACTGTTGGAATTGTGCAGTTGAAATATAAGGAGTAGTCTTTGGAAAATGATTCCCATGCAAAGCAGGAGTAGACACTGGGAGAGGGTAAGGAATGAATCTTCATACTTTTAAATAAAAACAAAACAACTTCAACAAATATCTACGAACATGGTACTATGATGTGAGATTTCTCTTCTAACAATACTCAGGATGTTTAGCTGCATTGCTGTGTAACCAAAGGATCCCATGTGTTTTATCACCAGTTCAGATGGTTTCAAGCTGGTGCTTTGACAGGCGACAAAAATGACCCCAGGGATGCTGCAGCAGGCAGACATCGTCCTCCTATTTTTTTCACATACTGATGAACAAAGTCTTTGAGGTAAGTTCAAACTGGGGGGAGATCATTTGGCCGACAGTAAACAAGACCAACGTGATATACAGATGTACAAGAAGGCCACACACACACGGACCAAATCCCTCACTTCAACAGCAAGCACCCTGCCATCCACAAATAGAGGCGCATCAAGACACTATTTAAATGAGCCACATCACATTGCAACACCTCAGAACTCTGGAGAATGGAAGAGGAATACCTACATAAAGTTTTCACCATCAATGGATACCCAAGAAGTTTCGTCCGTAGACACCTACAAAACAAAATGATAATCAGAGGGCACCGTACAACAGACAACATAAGCAACACTACCCTCCGTTAAAAATGTCTCAGAAATAACTACCAGACTCCCAAGACTCTATAAGGTCATGATTACACACAAATCTACACCAATGCTGCACCAAAGGTTATCAAAGACCCATATAGAGAGTAAACAAGACAAGCATAATACACAGAATCCCACGCAATGAGTGCAATAAACACTAAATTGAACAAGCAGGGAGGAAACTGAAAACCAGGATACATGAACACCAGCTGGCAGTAAAAATCCACAACCAATCTTCACTTGTCTCAATACCCACAAACAATGAGGGCCCTCAGTTTGACTGGGACAACGTGACCACACTAGGACAAGCGAGCACCAGACATGCAGGGGTATTCCTGGAAGCTTGATTCTCACCACTGGATCCCATTAACAAGCACGTAGAAATAGACCCCGTATACAGATCGTGCTAAAACAACAGAACTGGAAAAGACAAGATCATCACACCAGAGGGTCACATAAATCTGGAAGGAAGCAGAACACCAGCGCTTCCATTAGTGGTTGCACTAATAATGTTGCCTAGAAAAGTAACAAAATGTCTACACACCACAGAACAACAGGCTCATCAAGCGAAGGAACAACTGCATAATAAATATATATCAATGAATAAGATTTTAATACGGGGCATATGTGATTACCTTCATTCTTCCCCTCCAATATTACTTGCATGGTTTAGTTCTGGAGTTCTCATTCACAACACCAAATCTTGTAGAGCTTCTTGGATTTGCATAAATGAAACACTTAAGAAATAGAGTCAATTGCTCAATTTTCCTGGCAAGCATTTTTTAAAAATTAAACCACGTGGGAAGAAGAAAAATTCTTGTCACCACCTATCTGGAGGATATTACAAGACCAGTGCCTTAATCATAATGAAACATCCGAAAGTCCTTCACAGGAGCATTACAGAATGTTGATTCACAAAAGAACGCATCAGGGAAGGTGACCAAAAGCTTAATCAAAGGTGAGGGTTTTGAATAGAATTTTAGAAGGGAATGTTAGATAGGGGGGAGATGAGTTGTATGAAAAGAATGACAGAATTTAAGACCTAGGCAACTAAAGTTATGGCTACTGTTGGTAGTGCAATTCAGATAGGGAGCTCAAGAGATGGAATTAGAAAGTGCAGATGTCTTGAGTGTTATAAGGTTGCAGGAGATTGCAGAGAAAGGGAGACTGGGGCAGTTAATATAGGATAGGAAGTATTGTATAAGGGAATTGAGACACTGGAGTTGCCTTGGAATGATGTCACAGAGCAGCAGGTCTGGGAGTATAAATATCACAGACTGAGTAGAGTAAGAATACTCTGGAAGTAAGATGTAAGTATAAGCCAATGCCTGACACATCTATGATAAGCATGTATAGGAGTGGTTAATGCTAATTCATAGCAAATGTTGTTACTTTGAGTTCAAAGCTTGAAGATGATCATTGAAATTGTTTTCTCCTCAACCAATCATGTTAAAACAAATTATAGTGAATCATCAAACCAAACAATAAAATGAGAAGGACCCATTTTTTCAGCAGAGAGTTCAGCAATTGAGTGACAATAACTAGATGCAATTAGTAGAAAAATTAGAAGAGAGTTGAGGGATATTTCTTTTAGGCTCAGAGAGCATTGGTGGTACAGAACTCATTGTCTGAAATAATGGGAAAGGAAGAAATTTTCATTGCATTTAAAAAGGCTTGAAGATATATTTAACTTTCAGGGTTTCAGACAGAGATTTGGCAAGCAGGATTGGACAGGAGATCTCTTTATTTTAGCGAAATGGCTTTTTTCTGTGCAATAAAACATTCTTCATTTCTATGCTTCTGATAGAAGTGAAGACCTAAAGAAAGAACTAATGTTTTCTTCTCAATATAGGCAAATTCAGTGGACTGATAAGCTCGTGTAGCTAAAACCATGTTGCCGCGCAACCACGGAACCTGGTTTGAACCATTCATTTCCTTCAAAGATGTTTATAGAAATACACTGTGCACAAATTGGTTTAGCCCCCAAAAAAACAACAGAAACTTCACTTCAACAATAAAGTGATTTGTAACTTTGAAGCTTGTTAGAACATCCTGACAAAGTGACAGATGCTATATAAGTGATTTTCATTTTTCAAACAGAATCATGAAATTCATAATCTATGATTCTTATAGATACAATATATTGAGCAGGTAAAATGTGCACTTGTGTAAAAATGCACTGATGTAAAAGATAACGTAAAAAGGCAAGTTTTCACAACTCCTAGTGACCATCAATAAAATAAAAAAACACTCCTTGATATGAAAGCTTTAACTCACTTTAACTAACTTTAACTTACCAGCTAAGTAAACAACTCTTTTCTCTGGTGATATAACTCGTGAGATGGTTTCTGCTGAACAAAGAGATTTAAAAAACTCAGGGTATTTTGTGGAGCAGCTATTCAGTGCCTATCCTTGAAAAGTTTGCTGTAAATTATAGAAGTTAGTCTCAATTCTACAATATAAATTTAATTTGTATATGAAGTATCCACTTGCAGAAAGCAAATCAGCAAGTAATTCCAATTGAAACATTGGAGACTAAGTCCAAGAATTTTGACTGGCAGATGAAATAGAATCATTTACTTCCTTTTCTTAAAAATATGCACTCCACATTTTGAGATAATTTGGTTGACTTGATGATTGACGTACAACGGATTTGAGCTAGCAATGCATGGCTGAACAAAACAGTGTTAATGAACTTCTGCAGAATGTAGTTGGATTATTTAAAGACAAATATGCCTGAAATCCCTAATTTACTGCAGGGAATGGCTACAAAGATTGTAATTTACGTTCTCCTCTCCCAACAAGAGTCTGACTCTTCCAGGTTTAGGGGGTAGTAAAATCTCTTTCACTGTGCTCTATCCATGAAAGAACAACTGTTTGAGCCCCAATGTAGGCTATAGTTCATGTTTGTGCATATCTTTGTAAAACTTTTTATAAAACAAGTTCATAGTTCCTTAAAAGTGGGGTCGGAGGTAGACAGGTTAATGAAGGTGTTTGTATGTTTGCCTTTATTGGGCAGTGTATTGAGTATAGGCATTGGGAGGCCATGTTATGGCAGTACAGCACATTGGTTAGGCCACTTTTGGAATACTGCATTCAGTTCTTGTGTCCCTACTTTAGGAGGAATGTTCGTAGGATTGAAAGGCTGAGCTATGGGGTAAAGCTGAATAGGCTGGGGTCATTTTCCCTCGAGTATCAAAGGCTGAGGAGTGACCTTATGGAAGTTGATAAAATCATCACGGGCATGGGCTGGGTGAATAACTAAGATCTTTTCCCCAGGGTAGGGGAGCCTAAAACTAAAGGGCATAGGTTTAAGGTGAGAGGAGAAAGATTTTAAAGGTACCTAATGGGCAACTTCTTCACACAGAGGGTGGTGCATATATGGAATGAGCTGCCAGAGAAAGTGGTGGAGGCTGGCACAATAACAATATTCAAAAGGCATCTGGAGTGGATATATTAATAGGAAGGGTTTAGAGGTTCATGGGCTAAATGCTGGCAAATGGGAATAGATTTATTTAGGATCTCTGGTTGGCTTAATCAAGTTGGACTGTAGGGTCTGTTTCACTGCTGTACAGCTTTACGAATCTATGCTTCTAACAGACTCAGTTCATCTCCTTGTAAAAATTGTACCTCAGACAGAGAAAAAGATTAAGACTTTCCTGCCTCTGGGTGATGCACAAAAGTGTGCAAGCAATGAATATTGGAAATAATTATATTACATCACATTCAAAAATCGAATGCCCTTTGAATAGTAGTCAAAAGGCAGAACAATACGTATTACAGGTGAGAACAAAAACAGATGTTTCATCCCTTTCCCTGTGTTAAGGTTATCACTTTCATCTGACAGTTGTAGAAAAATAACTGAAAATTAATGTGTTTTGTTCCTTTCTCAAATCAACCCCAGGACAAAGGAGTCATTGGCCAGACCAGCATTTGCCGTCCATCAATAACTGAAGTAGAAAATGAGGTGTTCAGCTTCCTTCTTAATCTGCTGCAGTGATAAAGTCAAAGTATTGTACACAGGGTCTTACAGCACCAGAACAGATCCTGAGTCCGAATTGTCCACCATGACCAAGTTTCCCAAACCAAACAAGTCCCATTAGCCTACATTTGGCCCATATCCCTATTCATATATCTGTCCAAATGTCTTTTATATGATGCAAACATATCTGTAATCTACCAATTCCTCTGGCAGCTCATTCCACATACGAACCACATACTGTGTAAAAAAAAAAGCTCATTGGGTCCCTTTTAAATCTTTCCCCTCTCACCTTAAAAATATGCCCTATAGTTTTGAATTCCTTTACCTTAGGCAAAATATCTATGCTATTCACCATATCTATGCCCTCATGAATTTATGAAACTCTTTGAGATTATCCTCTTATGCTCCAGAGAAAATAGTTCCAGCCTGTCCTTATTACTCAAACCGTCCAGTCCCAGCAACATCCTGGTAAATCTTTTCTGAACCCTTTCCAATTTAATGACGTCCTTCCTATTGGTAGGTAATTAGAACCATACATTCCAGAAGTGGCCTTACCAATGCCCTGTCCAACCGCCACAAAACATCACAACTCCTATACCCAAACGTCTGAGCAATGAGGGCAAGCATGTAAAACACCTTCTTTACCAAACTATCTACCTGTGATACAAGTTTCAAAGAACTATGTACCTGATCTCCTAGGTCTGTCTATTTGACAACATTCCCCAGGGCCCTTTCTTTAACCATGGGCTGAAGACATTTCCCTGAGGAACTCCAGCAGAAATACCCTGGGATGGAGATTATTGACCGACAACAACCACTTGTGCAAGGTGTGATTTCAACCAATGGAAATTTACCCTCCTGATTCCCATTGATTGTAGTTTTGTCAGGGGTCCTGACAACACACTCTGTCTAATGTTGCCTTGATGTCAAGAGTAGTCACTCTTACCTCACCTCTGTAATTTCTTTAGTTTGTCCATAATTGGACGAAGGCCGCAATGAGATCAGAAGTTGAGTGGTCTTGGTGGAATCCAAACTAAACGCCATTGACCAGGTTATTGTTGAGCAAATACTGTTTATTAGCACTGTCAATGGCTCCTTACATTATTTTTTATGGCAGAGCAGAAATTGGCAAAAGTGGATTTGACCTTTTTTTTGTGGACAGGACAGACTGGCCGATTTTTAAATGACTGGTTAGTTCCCAGTGTTGTACTGGAATTGTTTGTCTAGGGCTTAGCTTCTTCCTTTATTCCTTAGGTCATTCTCAGGATCATTCTCAGGATGATGGTGTTGCTGGCTGGACCAGCATTTATTGCCCATGCCTAACTGCCCAGAGTCAACCACATTGCTGTGGATCTGGAGTCATCTCGAGGCCAGACCGGGTAAGTATGGCAGCTTCCGTCCCTAAAGGACATTAATGAACCCGATGGGTTTTTTTGACAATCAACAATGGATTCATGGTCATCATTATACTCTTAATTCCAGATATTTATTGAATTCAAATTCCACCATTTGCTGCGTCTAGATTTGAACCCAGGTCCCCAGAACATTACCTGGGTCGATGGATTAACAGATTAACAGTCCACTGATAATACCACGAGGCCATCACCTCCCCTTGGACCAAGTCTTCAGTAATATTACTGGATTGTTGTCAGGATTCATAACCCTGGATATACCAAATACTTTCAGCTGTTGGTTGATATCATGTTCAATCAATTGCCATGAATTGGTTGAAGGCTTGTATTTGTGATGCTTACTGTTGCATATTGATTTATAGTTGAGATAGTATGGTGCCATCAATTCTTCATTTCACGTTGCTGAATCTGAGATGTAGAGTTGCTGATGTTAGACTGGAGTGGATAATGTCAGGAATCACGCAACAGCAGATTATCATCCATGATAAGAAAGTGTGAAGCTGGATGAATACAGCAGGCCAAGCAGCATCTCAGGAGCACAAAAGCGATGTTTCAGGCCAAGACCCTTCATCAGAGAGGGGGATGGGGTGAGGGTTCTGGAATAAATAGGGAGAGAGGGGGAGGCGGACTGAAGATGGAGAGAAAAGAAGATACGTGGAGAGGAGAGTATAGGTGGGGAGGTGGGGAGGGGATAGGTCAGTCCAGGGAAGACGGACAGGTCAAGGAGGTGGGATGAGGTTAGTAGGTAGGAAATGGAGGTGCGGCTTGAGGTGGGAGGAAGGGATGGGTGAGAGGAAGAACAGGTTAGGGAGGCAGAGACAGGTTGGGCTGGTTTTGGGATGCAGTGGGTGGAGAGGAAGAGCTGGGCTGGTTGTGTGGTGCAGTGGGGGGAGGAGACGAACTGGGCTGGTTTTGGGATGCGGTGGGGGAAGGGTAGATTTTGAAGCTGGTGAAGTCCACATCGATATCATTGGGCTGCAGGGTTCCCAAGCGAATATGAGTTGCTGTTCCTGCAACCTTCGGGTGGCATCATTGTGGCACTGCAGGAGGCCCACGATGGACATGTCATCTAAAGAATGGGAGGGGGAGTGGAAATGGTTTGCAACTGGGAGGTGCAGTTGTTTATTGCGAACCGAGCGGAGGTGTTCTGCAAAGCGGTCCCCAAGCCTCCGCTTGGTTTCCCCACTGTAGAGGAAGCCACACCGGGCACAATGGATACAGTATACCACATTGGCAGATGAGCAGGTGAACCTCTGCTTAATATGGAAAGTCATCTTAGGGCCTGGGATGGGGATGAGGGAGGTGCTGTGAGGGCAAGTGTGGCAATTCCTGTGGTTGAAGGGGAAGGTGCCGGGTGTGGTGGGGTTTGGAGGGGATTGCGGAGCGAACAAGGGAGTCGCAGAGAGAGTGGTCTCTCCGGAAGGCAGACAAGGGTGGGGATGGAAAAATGTCTTGGAAGGTGGGCTTGGATTGTAGATGGCGGAAGTGTCGGAGGATGATGCGTTGTATCCGGAGGTTGGTGGGGTGGTATGTGAGAATGAGGGGGATCCTCTTGGGGCAGTTATGGCGGGAGTGGGGCGTGAGGGGTGTGTGTACCCGGTGTGGCTTCCTCTACAGTGGGGAAACCAAGCGGAGGCTTGGGGACCGCTTTGCAGAACACCTCCACTTGGTTCGCAATAAACAACTGCTCCTCCCAGTCGCGAACCATTTTAACTCCCCCTCCCATTCTTTAGACGACATGTCCATCATGGGCCTCCTGCAGTGCCACAATGATGCCACCCGAAGGTTGCAGGAACAGCAACTCATATTCCACTTGGGAAACCTGCAGCCCAATGGTATCAATGTGGACTTCACCAGCTTCAAAATCTCCCCTCCCCCCACTGCATCACACAACCAGCCCAGTTCATCCCCTCCACCCACTGCATCCCAAAACCAGCCCAGTCTGTCTCTGTCTCCCTAACCTGTTCTTCCTCTCACCCATCCCTTCCACCCACCTCAAGCCGCACCTCCATTTCCTACCTACTAACCTCATCCCACCTCCTTGACTCGTCCATCTTCCCTGGACTGACCTATCCCCTCCCTACCTCCCCACCTATACACTCCTCTCCACCTATCTTCTTTTCTCTCCATCTTCGGCCCGCCTCCCCCTCTCTCCCTATTTATTCCAGAACTTTCACCCCATCCCCCTCTCTGATGAAGGGTCTAGGCCCGAAACGTCAGCTTTTGTGCTCCTGAGATGCTGCCTAGCCTGCTGTGTTCATCCAGCTCCAAGCTTTGTTATCTTGGATTCTTCAGCATCTGCAGTTTCCATTATCACCAGATCACCATCCAACAGGTTTATTTAAAAACACAAGCTTTCAGAGCCTTGCTCTTTCTTCAGGTGTTAGTGAGAGAGATGGTATTTATAGAATTTATGCAGAATTTATAAGTAAAAGATCACAGTATTATACCACTAATGAGGATGTACTCAACCAACCTAAGATGCTGTCAAATCTTTTTCAGTTAGAAGGTTTTAATTCACTAATATGTACATGCAAATCCTGAATTCATTTGAAGTCATGCCCTGAGAGAACTAAAAGTTTTATCAGTGTAAACTAAAGGTGACATTTTAGGTCAGACAAAGCATTTTAGGTGTGAGGCCTTGTTTAGAATCTGTTTGTGTTTTGGTTTGGGTACAGACTGGTTGTATTTCTAAAATAGGAATTTATAAAACACCACATTGACTAACTGTCTGCAAATCTGTGCTTATTGAATAAAATAGAATGTATCTGCAAATACAAATTCACCCTACAAATTTACATGTGTGTGCGCGTGTGTGTACGAGAGAGACAGTGAGTGCACGTGTGTGTGTGTGTGTGTGTGTGAATGTGTGTTGGTGGGTACAGTGGAGAAAATGTTTGTGTGTTTATGCATGTGTGGGAGGGAGACAGAAAGAGCGTACATGTACAGGAGGGAGAGTGTGTGTATGAGAGAAAGAGAGAGTGTGTGTGAGTGTGTGTGTTGGGAGGTGCGGTGGAGAGAGTGACAGTGTGTGCGTGTGTATGTGTGAGAGGGGGGAGAGACAGAGAGTGAGTGAGTGTACACTGTTCTCCTTCGCCTCTCAGGGTTTGTCTGTGAGTCTAGAGATAATCGGAACTGCAAATACTGGAGAATCCGAGAGAACAAAATGTGGAGCTGGATGAAGACAGCAGGCCAAGCAGCATCTTAAGAGCACAAAAACTGACATTTCGGGCCAAGGTCATTCATCAGAAATGGCCAGCTTTTGTGTTACTCAGATGCTGCTTGGCCTGCTGTGGTCATCCAGCTCCACACTTTGTTATCTCGGATTCTCCAGCATCTGCAGTTCCCATTATCTCAAAAGTTTTGAACTCTGTACTAAAGCAATGTTGCAATATTTTCTTTCTCTGCAAGCCTTTTGAATTCTAATATGGCACTAGTGAAAAATATTTTTGCAATTGAGCTTTACATTCTGTATTGTGGTAATTCTGCAGCTTATTACACTTTTTTTTAACATAGCAATCTGTAGCCCTGTACTGCTCATTGGGGATTTTGCCATATTTTACCTGAGCAAACTGGTAAGTTTCCAAACTTCTATAAGTTTTCCCTCCTTTTACAGCCGAGATAGAGGTTTGAAACCACTTAATAGCCTAAACCTCAATGCACAGCACCTTAAACTATTTTCAAAATAAACGTCTGTGATTTGGACTGTAATAAATCTTCCTGTAAAAATGGAGTTTGAATTATGTTTAAGTGATAATGGGAACTGCAGATGCTGGAGAATCCAAGATAACAAAGTGTGGAGCTGGATGAACACAGCAGGCCAAGCAGCATCTCAGGAGCACAAAAGGGTCTAGACCCGAAACGTCAGCTTTTGTGCTCCTGAGATGCTGCTTGGCCTGCTGTGTTCATCCAGCTCCACACTTTGTTATTTTGAGTTATGTTTGCCCTGATCTTATCTCAACTGTTAAATTCTTCGACAAATCTTGTCCAATTGGACTTAGGCTTCAGCCTCTTTCAATTTGATTATTTAACACCTTACTTGTATCCTCTGACCTTTCTGATTCTGCAACTTCAGTAGAAATACAATGGCTGTGTCTTTTGCAACTGGCTCCCAATGGCGATGACACAGTTTGAAAGGCAAGTACTCCTCTTCACCTCACATTTGATCTCTTGTGCCATTATTTGCAAGTTTATTTTCTTGTCCTTTGGGGTTTCTAAATTCACTCACAGATCTCCAAATTGGCACCCTCTGTAACTTCGTAGAGTAACTCATTTCTACTTTCTTCCTAATTTCTATTGTTTTCTTACACTTCTTACCAGCTCTGAAATGAAGATTTTCATCTGCAGTGCTGCTTTTGCTTCCATAATTAGCTTTGGCTGCTTTTCTGTCTAATGGGTATTAAGTGCTGACAATCCAAGTATTCTAAAATTGATATGTTCTTTAAAATTGAAGGGAATGGAACAGTCTTTATTGTCACGTGCACTCAATGAGTACTGTGAAAACTTTGTAATGTCCTCTCTTGGTGCTATCTTAGGTGCAGAGTACCTAGGTACAGACTTTAAGTGTTGTACAGAGTGAAAAAAAAAACTGGTAAACATGGGAGTAGAATTTAAAAAGTCCAGAATGATAATGAAAATGACTATAAAGAACTTGGATTTTAGATGTTCTAGTCATTTTCCAACATGGGCCCATGCCTGCTAGCTTCAGAACATGAGGCAACGCTGCCTCCACATGCTGGTGTCCATCCAGGGCTCGCTCTGATGCCACTCCAGGACCCAGCCTGCAACTTGGCCCATGCTCATTCTGTTGCCATCACTCCAGGACCTGGACCATGGATTCAGCCCCAGCCCCTGCTCACTCATTCTCCTCCACCGTAAGACTGAGTGAAATCATCAGATTTGTTGGAGCAAATGCAGCTTCAACATTAGTTCTTTCAGAGCCATTACCTTCTACAACAGTGGGAGATACACAACACCACACATTGTTTACAATGTTTGCTGCAAAATTTGTCTCCTCTCTATGCCATTGCCTGCTCATGGAGCATGATGTCAGGATGTGATTTTCATTTTTTTTTTCTGGTTCTATATTTCCTCTTTTCATATTTGGCCTCTCCCAGGAAATTTCAAGACTCAACTATGTAGGCTGGGGTGGGGTACTCAGTGATATGCTGTTCCTGACATCACAAATCACAGTATTTTAGAATTAATGCAGTGCAAAAGGAGGACATTTGGCCCATCGGCCTACATCAACCCTATTACCAAGCTTCGATATTCTGCCTTTATCCCACATCCCTGCAAAACATTACATTCCAAACAATCATCTAATGGTCCCTTAACCTCCTCAATTGAACCTGCCTCGGCCACATTTTCGGGCAGTGCATTCCATACCCTAACAACTTGCAGAGTGAATAGGTTTTTCTCTCAAATCAAGATGGCAAAGGTAGCAGGGCAGGAGGTGTTCAGGCTTCCAGCCCATCTATGCCCCTCTTGTATGATTGACCATGTCCTTTTTTTCACACCTTATTTTCTCCATGTAACTTTTGAATCAAATCCATCGTTTATTCTTTTTGTAGCAGCGGTGGTGGAGAGAGGTTGCTAGGAGCTGTTGAGCGGTGGATCAGGCCCATTCCTTGCGGCAGTGGTGGTCACGATTTGGACAACTTGTTCCGGTGCTGATGAATTTGGGCCTGTTTTTTTCCTCTGATGTTTTGGCGGTGTCTACAACATCTACGGACTGAATGATCGCTGTTCTCAGGAGTTAATTTGGACAATCAATCAGTTCTCAGAAGTTGAGACGGACCCTGGCCCTCAAGAGTTGGGGCAGTGTCCCTGGCTATGACAGTGGCTGGAGCATTGCCATCAACCAGCAGCAGCAGAGACCTCCTCTTTGGTGTTGTGTCCTGAGGGAATGGTTTAGCAGCTGCACAGTGTAGTGGTGTCCTATAGACACCTAGGAAATCAAGAAGCTGCACGTGGACCAAAAAAAAAGTAAATTATCCCAACTTCACGTGATTTATTTCTTTTTATAATTTGTGTAATTAAAATGTAGTCAGTTTATGGTGACTTATTCACATTTTACTGTATTTTCATGTAATAATACTATTAGTATTGCAATCACTCCAGTCTTGCTTCATTTACAGATCACCTTAAATCAATTTCATTCTTGATTCTTCTACAATGGAAGCAGTTTCACCCTCTCAACTCTATCCAGCCCGCTCATGATTTTGAAAACATCAGTCACATCTCCTCTCAGCTTCCTTTGCTCCATGGAGAATAGTTGCAACTTCTTCGATCTATCTTAATAACTCAAGTTTCTTATACTTGGGCCCATTCTTGTAGATCGCTTCTGCATTCTCTCCAGTGTGTTCTCATCCTTCCTATAAAGTATACAATACTCCATCTGAGGTCTAACATGTGTCTTGTACAACTTCAACAAACCTCCAGTGGAGGCAAGTGTAATAGGAAAACCAGTCTTTTCTCTGCCCTTCCTGTTTGCTTGGTTAAATCATGTTGGAGACATTCCACTGTTTAATTTAGAAAGCTTAACACCAATTTTAGCATAACTGAAACAGAAATTTCAATTTAAGCATTTGTAAAGTTTTGTTTTTATGGTTGAATACAGACTCAAGTGACTCCTGGAATCTGCAATAAATGTGAAAGGTACGAGGCTCCAGTGTGCCCATCACAGAGCCAATTCGTGGATACAATGATTTGGGGGATCAGGTTGGCAGTGTTGTAGCTGTGCATCTGACCCATACTCCCTGGGACTGAAGTTGCTTGCTGCAACGATCAGATTGTGAAATACATCTCAATTTGTCTGGAAGAGCCAAAACAGTTGAGTTTCCACTGCATTTGTGGTTATGTTAGAAAAATTAAGTACTACATATATATATATATATATATATATATATATATATATAAAAAATATGTATATATAATCTTAAAGAATGACAATGTACATCCCTGTGCACTTCGCTAGAATGTGGTTAAAAACTGTGTTTCTAAACTCATTGTCTACCACTATTGATCAGTGTCATGGCAGATCAATGTCAGGTGATAAATAACACAAAAGTAAATTGGGCAGACATTTCTTAAAGGCTAGTGAAATCCTTAATGGCTTCCTATTTTATTGTGCAGGTATGTTAAATGCAATTTTTATTTTGCCTAGACTTGGAGCTTTCCCACCACTGAGAGCATTGATTGTCTTTGCAAAAATCCGGCAATGTGACTAGCTGTGAGGAGGTAAATTTGCAGAAATGTAGCTGAAATTGGAACTCGTAACAGGATCACAGGAGAATAAGGTCTATTTGGATGAAGTGAAATTCTTTGAGCGGTTTTAAAAAGAAGAAATTACCATGTAATGAGAAAGCATGGTATTGTGTTTATGTGATGGTACATAGTGCAATATGGAGAGTGCATAGGGACTATTTATTTTTAAAACATTTCACATTGACCACTTAGATCTAAATTGAACTGTATAAAATAGACAAAATTACTTATTATTGATGACGCAGAAAAATATTGAAAATATTTTGTGATTCTTAAGGGTCAAAAACACCATAAAGACCAATCAAAAGTAGAAATCATTGTATGAACTTCTTTTCAAACTAGTTTGAATTAAATCAAATGTTGGCACATGAAGTCTAAGCTCGTTTACTTTCTTAATATTTTTTAGTATTTAATTCTATAGTGTTAAATATTTATTAGATACATTGAAATAAACCTGGGCTATGCTTTTGATTTGAATACATTAACATTGCATTCACATTTAACAAGTTGATAATCTGTACTGAATAAAAACCAAAAGAATGCAGATGTTGTAAATCAGGAACAAAAAACAAAGTTGCTGGAAAAGCTCAGCAGGTCTGGCAGTATCTGTGGAGGAGAAAATAGAGTTAACGTTTCGGGTCTGGTGAACCTTCCTCAGAACAAAATGTGTGATAATCTGTATTGACTTCATTTGAAAAGCCAATCATCTCCGGAGACTTGAAGCTATAATGAAGAAATTGTAATACATTTACCATTCAAAATAGTGTATGATTTGATGGGTAATTTAGAATGATAACATTCCCAAAATATTGATGTTCATCGTTAGTATTAGGCTCTGCATCAGTAAGGGAAGTTTCTCCATTCTCCAATCCAGACACAGCTGAGAAATCCAACAACTAACAGATAGGATGGCAAGAACTGCAGATACTAGAATCAGAGGCAACACAGTATGGAGCTGGAGGAATACAACAGGCCAGGCAGCATCAGAGGAGCAGGAAAGTTGATGTTTTGGGTCAGGACCCTTCTTCAGCAATGGGAGTGGGAAAGGGAGCTAGGAAATAAATAGAGAGAGGAGGTGTAAGGCTGGGGTAGGTGGGTGGATCAGTGATCGGTGAGTACAAATAGGGAGTGGTGAGGATTGATCAGTGGTTTGGATGGGGTGGATAACTCAGAGAGAAGATAGGCAAGGTGGTATCAGTGTGACACTGGAGGAGGCCCAGGATGTTTGTCGTCATTTGTCGCACACAGAGTGCAGATGCTCCACTAAATGGTCTCTGAGTCCTGGGCCTCTTCCAGTATCACAATGACAGCACCCGCAAACTGGAGGAGCAACACTTCATATTCTACCTTGGGTGGCTGCAGCCTGATGGCCTAAACATGGAATTCACCAGATTTAAGATCTCCCCATCCCAGCCTCATCCCATGTCCAAGCCTCACTCTCAACCCCACCTCCTTGACCCAACACAACCCTCCATCCTTTCTCCTGCTTGTCCTCTCCACCCATCCCACTAATCAATCCCCACCACTCCCAACCTGCAGTCAACTATCACCATCCCACTTACCTTCCCCAGCCCTATCCCTCTCCTCTCTATTTATTTCCCAGCTCCCTCCACCTCCCCATTTCTGAACAAGGGTCTTAAGCCAAAACATCAGCTTTCCTGCTCCTCTGATGCTGCCTGGTCTGCTGTGCTCCTCCAGCTCCATACTGTGTTGTAACTAACAAACGTGATCAAATTGATGTAATCCTGCCAAATCCATTTGTGAATAATGAGAGACAAATAAACAACTGAGGAAGAGGCTTTGGTGATCCACTGTGAGGTGAGACAGTGAAGCAGATAATCAGATGCTATTATTTTATTTACCACTAGTTTTAGTAGCTGAATTCAACAGATTTCAGATAACTGAGACATCCACTGCTGCTGGTGATCCAAGAAACAAAATAACCAACCAATGTCTCAGGTTAAAACCTCATACTTTCTGGACATATAAAGGACTCTAAACTGCATACGCTTTTTATCTTCCGTTGTACTAAATATTAACTGTTTTCAAAGTGTTTATTCGTGTGTGTGTGTGTGTGTGTGTGTGTGTATGTGTATGTGTGTGTGTGTATGTCGGTGTGTCTGTGTGTCTGTGTGCAATGTTTGTCATGTGTTTGCCATGTCTGTATGTTTGTGCATGTGTCCAAGTGACTGGACAAAGGTTATATGCTTGAGGACACAAGTTGAGTATTTTCCTGGATTTATAGAGTAATAACCATTTTCTTTCTTTAAGAAAACCTGCGAGTAACTCTTTTTAGAAGTAAGTCCTATATTGATGTTTACAGGTAGCATTAGAATATATCCTAATGGCAAGAAACACGGCGATACACTAATGAGGACAGACGTGGAGTACTATGAGAGAATGTGAGGTGATGACTTGGAAATATACAACATTCATAAATGGTTTGAATGAGTAGATGTTGGGATAATGGTTCCCCCTTGCTGTGGAATCTACAGCATGGATCACAGTCTCAGAATGCGTAGTCAGGTAATTACAACTGAGGTGAGGGTTTGGGGGCAAGTTACAATTTCAGCTACATCTCTGTAATTTACCACCTCATAGCTCATCACAGTGCTGGATTATTATCAAGGTAATCAATGCTTTCAATGTTGAAAAGATCTAAGTTCAGTCATTCAGAATAAATATTACATTTAACATACCTGCACAATAAAATAGGACATCATTAAGAATACCACTGGCCTTTCAGAAAATATCTATCTAATGTATTCATTTTTCAAAACCAAAATAGCGAAAGAAAATTTAAAACCACCCCTAATATGGGCAGCAAATTTCATTTCATTTCCCCCTCTCCTTCCTGTCTGTAACACAGCACGAAGCTAAAATGTGCAGTTAAGCCCAATGACATTCCACCACAATTTCCAAGGTTTACAGACTTCACTTTTATAAACCTGATTGGTAGTTTCAATTTTTTTTTCAGTTTTTATGTGTGGAAAAAAGATATTGTTAACACTTTACAGAATACGAAGCTAAAATTAGATTAGGTTCAAATGTGGATGATGTTGAAAATTTCAATACTCGTGATATAGCTTTTTTTTTAAGTCTGTTTATTTGCAGGACAATGACATAAAGTCTGTTTAATCATATAACATAGCTCTAATCATTAATAGCTTGGTAGTTTTATCTTAGTACTTCAGTGTCCAAATCCCAAGTTTTATCAATTAGTAAAAAGAAAATTGAAGGAGGAAATCTCATTAAGATACATGAAATTTTAAATGATATTGGTCGGTTAACTCAATATATTGCTTCAAACCAAACCGTGGGAGAACGGCCTAAAACTATAACTTCAGTTTGGTAAAACAGATATCATTTTGGGTTTTATCATGCAGAGAATGACTTCTATTTGAGCAATTTGATAGGAAGATGGAGGCTTTCATCACCAGCTGACAGATAAACCTCAATAGTCAGAACATTTTCTTCTCATCCTTGGCTGTTACTATATACACCAGTGATACTCATCTCAGCAAGTGGTCAACTACTAGTCTCTTGGTACATATTGGATACCTTACAATGTGCTGGTAGCTTATATTTGTAAAGGGATACATAGCTAGAAGCTTGTGTATCCCAAGGTTGCAGGGTATGCTGAATAACAATTTTTGAAACTGTAACATGATGTATTTCTTGTATCACTGAAAAATAAAGACAAAAAATATTGCAATAACAAGATAAGAAACAATCCTTTCCAGAGATGGGAGGGTCCTGATTAAAAAGACATGAATTTGGCACCCATGTGATCAACTCTTTCATATTCAGTGAATAAATTCTGCATTCTGCTTTTGCCATGCAACAATGCTACAGCAATGTCTAGCTTCTGTAAAATTAGTTCTGAAGCGTTTCGGAAAGCAAGGTTTAACAAGTAGAATAGATGTGGGCATAATGCAGTTCTGAATTGTCAACTTTCTAGTTGCTTGACAGGAACATTCACATTTCCAATGTTCTTTCAAGTGGACTGTCTCATTCACCCAAGGCTACTGAAATGTGCTTCAATCCATAAAAAATGTGAGTTGTCTATTGGCCTCTCTGTGCAAACTCTTCTTATAGTCCTTCTGCTCTCTCACCAACGAGAAAGATCAAATTGGTGAGACAGATGTCCTTGTTAAATTGCCTCAAGCTGCATCTTTTTGAACCAGCTGACGGAGGAATACTCATGTCTTTGCTCCATATCTATCACATCATTCTTGATCCTCAGACTTCCTTTGATTTATGCATTCCTTGTGCACTGTTGAAATTGTCTGAGATGCACCATTTCAAGAAGAATTCAGACTTTGGCCCATATTCTCCTTGGTTGTTCATGTCTTCATTTAAAAACAGCATGAAGTTTCATTGAGAAATTTATATAACTGCGCATTTATCCTCAATGCTAACCCTCATTTCCGTATAATTTCCCTTCCCTTCTCATTCCACCTGATTTTTTGACTGCTGCTTGAATTTGGTTACTTAGGCACAACAGGTTTCCAGTAGATGAGACATGGTGCTTATACCTCATGCATTAACTCGACCCAATCAGGCATCATGGGTGAACATAAGAGATAATGGGAACTGCAGATGCTGGAGAATCCAAGATAATAAAATGTGAAGCTGGATGAACACAGCAGGCCAAGCAGCATCTCAGGAGCACAAAAGCTTTTGTGCTCCTGAGATGCTGCTTGGCCTGCTGTGTTCATGGGTGAACATAATCCCATTTTTGCCTGATGATCATGTATATGCTCTTTCCAGGACAGTCTCTTGAAAAAATTGAGAGAAGCTGCTTGATTGTTCCTCTCATTATCCAGGAGATCTTATGCAAAGCGCCTTTCATCAGTTAAGGAAGTGTTTTACAGCTAGTGATGTTTAGATCTAGTGACCTATGTTTTGAAATCTCTTATCAGCACAATTTACTGTTAATTTACAGACAACAAAGGTCCCACAAACAGCCATATGATAAAGACCAGGTTGACAGTTTAAAAATTATAAATAGTACATTGTGATATTACTTGAAAAACAAACCCTCAGATATTTAGATGTAGATTGAAAATAAAACACAAAGCAACGTATTCAGATAGCTAGCTACAAGGGAGCTTTTTAATTGGTCTTTATGGAGATTTATTATATTTTCCAGTTGAATTCAAAATCTTTCTTATTGACAAACAATCATTTTATTGGAAATAAAAAGAATTAAAAATATTTTCAATGGTTCTGAATACTTTAGTGCCAATAAACCAATTTACTAACTTTTAACAAAGGTGATTAAAGAGAACACGCTGAAATGTCATCCTGGACAGTATCAGCGACAGGAACCACTTTCTCATTAGTCAGAGATGAGACTTGCAACCAGAGATGAGCATTGAGACTCCAAGGAATCTTGATCCACTAACTCTGCAGGAATTTCCAATAAAGTTTTAACTTCCAATAGGCAGTTTTGCAGCTCCCAAGGACTCTCTGAAAATTTCTCTAACAATGACTGGAGTCAAGCGATTCTGGACAATTCTGATTTCAGGAAATCTTAGAAGCATGAGCAGAATCTTCTCAGTCACTGAACAATGTGGGAATTGATGAAAAAGTCGAGGGAATTCCGCCTGGCTGTCAGTGAGCAGATCCCCTATGCCAAGGGCAACAAACCTCATTTTCTAACCAAATGTTGAACATGGAGATGCAGTTATTGATAATGGGCAGCTTTTTGTCTGCAGCCAAAGTGTGGGCATGTAGCAAGTCTGGCCCACTGAAATAAAAATGAAATTCAACCAGATAAGTGTGAAGTGATGCTCTTGGGGAGGGCTAGCAAGAAGATGATTATGCTATGAATGGTCAGACCCTGGAAAGTACAGGAAATCAGATGGACTTTGGCTTAGATATCCACAAGTCCCTGATGATAGAAGGGTAGGTGGGTAAAATGGTAAAGAAGACATTTGGAAATCTTGCTTCATAAACCAAGACATAGAATTCAAGAGATAATGGGAACTGCAGATGCTGGAGGATCCAAGATAATAAACTGTGAAGCTGGATGAGCACAGCAGGCCAAGCAACATCTCAGGAGCACAAAAGCTGACGTTTCGGGCTGAAGGGTGTAGGTTCGAAACATCAGCTTTTGTGCTCCTGAGATGCTGCTTGGCCTGCTGTGCTCATCCAGCTTCACACTTTATTAACATAGATTACAAGAGCAGGGAGTTTATTCTGGAACTGCATAAATGCGGTTCGGCGACAACTGGAGTACTGAATGCATTCCAGGTCCACATGATACAAAGGATATGCTGCACTATAGTGGGTGCAAAGGAGATTCACCAGCATTCTGTCTGGGCTGGAGGGTCTGCGCTATGAGGGAAGATTGGATAATCTGGGTTTGTTTTCGAAGGGGAAGCAAAGATTGAAATTTGGACCTGATAGAGGTGTAGAAGATTATAAGGGTCAAAGATAGTATGGATACAAAGGCACTTCTTCAATTAGTAAATGAGTCAATAATCCCATAGATTTATGGTAAGAGGTAGAGAAGAAAAGAAAAGTGCAGGAGGTTTATTTTTCACTTATTGGATGCTGGGAGTCTAGAACTCACTGCTTGAAAGGGTGGTTAAGTCAGAAACTCTTGACGTTTAAGCAATATTCACTTTATTATTATTTTATTAATTTATCATTTGCAGTGGCATTATCATTCCTTCCGGAGCTATGGGCCGAGAGCTGGAAAATGGGTTTAGTGTAGTCTGGCTCATACGTGATAGACTGAATAGTCTTCGCATGTGCTGGAAACATTTCTGACCTATGGGTCTCGGCCACCTCAAAGTCTCTTGTGTGCCAAGAGTTAAACACATGGAGGAAAATACATATACTTTTGTCCTCTACATCCTCTTTGTGTGTATGTGGAAAGTGATTTAGTTTTTGTCAAATGATTCACTAAAATAAAGTGGGATACCATGTGATTCACGCATATTCCTTCTTATGGTTTCAATAAACTGTAGATTGCAATGACTTTATTGTGTCTTGTCAGCTCCTACTGTTGGCAAATAAACTATAGTGAAAGACTGGCTAATTTTTTGAGGCAAGTCCAGCCCTTACACATTTTTCATAACTGAGGGTTTATAGTGTGATTAAACTGGAATGCACTAGCTATGTAAAATGCGTGCTTGTGATAGTTATACAAAGACCAGTTTTGACGTCTAAAGTAATCTTCCTGCTATATACTGTGAATGAGATAAATCAATGCAATGAATAATTCCACCCATTGTGACAGGCAGAACTGGGTTCTATTAGTTAAGCCAATGGGAGGAATTCTTCATAAATAATTAGAGAATCTTTAATATTCTACTGTCACGTTAAATGCTACATTTGCACTGGATCACTGGGGAATTTCAACGTACTTGAATTCAGTTCTATGAGTTATTCCGTACAGCAGTTTAAACTAGGATTCTTCTGAGTTACCCTCACACCTAATATTTATAAGGACAAAAGTCTATTGTTACTGAAGCTTGCCAAGTATAATAGGTAAATTCAGTTTAACTCAATTAATTGCAAACTGGCAGGGATCAAGGATTTGCTGAAAACACAAGGATCGGTAGGAAAATAAGTTGTGAAGTGCACCTTAGGAGGTTACAAAGGGAACTAGGTAGGTTAACTAAGTGGGCAAAGATCTAGCAAATAGAGTATATAATTTTTTTTCTATTCATTTTGTGGGATGTGGGTGTCACTGGCTGGCCAGCAGTTCTTGCCCATCCCCAACTGCCATTGAGAACGTGGTGGTGAGCTGCTTTCTTTAAGCGCTGCGTTTCTCTTGCCGTGGGTTGACTCACAATGCCATTATGGAGAGAATTCCAGGATAATTTCCAATGGACAGTGAAGGAATGGCAATATATTTCCAAGTCAGGATGGTGAGTGTCTTGGAGGGGAACTTGGAGGTGGTGGTGTTCCCATATGTCTGCTGCTCTTGTCCTTCCAGATGGAAGTGGTCATGGGTTTGGAAGGTGCTGTCTGAGGATCTTTGGAGAATTTCTGCGGTGCATCTTGTAGATGGTACACACTGCTGCTACTGAGCGTCGGTGGTAGAGGGAGTGGATGTTTGGAGGTGTAGTGCCAATCAAGTGGGCTGCTTAGTCCTGGATGGTGTCAAGCTTTTTAAGTGTTATTGGGGCTGCACTCATCCAGGCAAGTCGGGAGTATTCCATCACACTCCTGACTTGTGCCTTGTAGATGGTGGACAGGCTTTGAGGAGTCAGGAGATGAGTTACTCACCGCAGTATTCCTAGCTTCTGGCCTGCTCTTGTAGCCACTCTGTTAATGTGGTGAGGCCATTTGAGTCTCTGGTAAATGGTAACCCCCAGGATATTGATAGTGGGGGATTCAGTGATGGTAACACCATTGAATGTCAAGGGGCAGTGGATAGATTGTCTCTTCTTGGTGATGGTTATAGCCTGACGTTTGTGTGGTATGAATGTCACTTGCCATTTGTCAGCCAAGCCTGGATATTGTCTAGATCTTGTTGCATGTGAACATGGACTGCTTCAGTATCTGAGGAGTCACAAATGGCGATGAACATTGTGCAATCACTAGCAAACATCCCCACTTCAGACCTTATGATAGACGAAGGTTATTGATGAAGCAGCTTAACATAGTTGGGCCTAGGACACTACCCTGAGGAATTCCTACAGAGATGTCCTGGAGCCAAAATGATTGGCCTCCCACAACCACAACCATCTTCCTATGTGTCACGTATCACTCCAATCAACGGAGCGTTTGCCCCCTGATACTCATTGATTCCAGTTTTGCTCAGGCTCCTTGATTTCATTCTTGGTTGAATGCAGCCTTGATATCAAGGGCTGCCACTATCACCTCGTCTCTGGAATTCAGCGCCTTTGTTCATGTTTGAACTAAGGCAGTAATGATGTCAGGAACTGAGAGGCCCTGGTGGAACCCAAACTGGGTGTCACTGAGCAGGTTATTGCTGAGCAGGTGCTTCTTGATAGCACAGTTAACTACACCTTCCATCACTTTATTGATGATCGAGAGGAGACTGATGGGATGGTAATTGGCTGGGTTGGATTTGTCCTGCTTTTTTATGTGCAGGATATACTTGAGCAATTTTCCACATTGTCAGGTAGATACCTGTGTTGTAACTCTACTGGAACAGCTTGACTAAGGGAATGACAAGTTCTGGAGCACAAGCCTTCAGTATCATTGCGGGAATGTTATCAGGGTCTGTATCCTTTGTAGTATCCAGTGTCTCCAACTGTTTCTTGATATCACTTGGACTGAATTGAGTTGGCTGAAGACTAGTATCTCTAATACTGGGGACCACTGAAGTAGGCCGAGGTGGATCATCCACTTGGCAGTTCTAGCTGAAGATTGCTACAAAGGCTTCAGCCTTATCTTTTGCACTAATATCCTGAGCTCTTCCATCATTGTGTGTGAGGATATTTGTGGACCCTCCTCCACCAGTGAGTTGTTCAATTGTCCATCACCATTCATGACTGGATGTGGCCGGACTGCAGAGCTTAGATCTGATCCATTGGTTGTGGGATCACTTAGCTCTGTCTATCAGTTGCTGCATTCACTGTTTGGTGTGCAAGTAGCCCTGTTTGGTGGCTTCACCAGGTTGACACCTCATCTTCAGATATGCCTGGTGCTTCTCTTGGCATTCCCTCCTTCACTCTCCATTGGACCAGGATTGATCCCCGGGCTTGATGGTAATGGTTGAGTGGGGGACATGCTGGGGAGTGAAGTTACAGATTGTGTTGGAGTACAATTCTGCTGTTGTTAATAGTCCACAGCGCCTCCTGGATGCCCAGTCTTGAGTTGCTAGATCTATGCAAAATCTGTCCCATCCAACACAGTGATAGTGCCACACAACACAATGGAGGCTGTTCTCAATGTGAAGACTATTTCTTCGCCATAAGGACTGTGCGATGGTCCCTCTTACTGATACTGTCATGGGCAGATGCAACTGCAGCTGGCAGATTGGTAAGGATGAGGTCAAGTACATTTTTCCCTCATGTTGGTTCCTTCACCAACTTTCACAGACCTACACACAGTCTAGCAGCTATGTCTTGTATAATAAAGGTAATATGAAAATGTTCATTAAAAAAAGCATCTTTTCCAAATGGTGAAAGACTGCAGAGCTCCCAGATTCTAGTCGGTGTATTAACATTAAGAACAACGAGCATATTAGAATTGAAGGATCAAGAACCTACACAACCAACATATTTACTTTGTAAAATTGCAGATGAGGCTTAGTTGAAGTCACATAAACAAAAGTTGCTGGAAAAGCTCAGCAGGTCCGGAAGCATCTGTGAAGAAAAATCAGAGTTAATGTTTCAGGTCCAGTGATCCTTCCTCAGAACTTCAGAGTAAGTTGCTCCATGTTTACTTAGTCATTGCTTTCTCTCTTTATTCGCACTCCAGGTGAGAAGCTAATTGACATTTTTATGTAAATAAAAACAGCTTATTCCGACATATGTAAGGTTTTGCAAGTGATCAAGATTATCAACCCGGTTAAGCTTAAAATGTGACAAGTTGACCTTTTCTTTGGAAATCTGTCTCTACCCTTCCTGTATATGTTTTTGTGAATAATATACAAGTTGTTGAAGCAAACCCAGCAGTCAATCTTTCAAGAAATGTGATACGTATCAATATCCTGTATTTTTGCATTTATCTTCATGCACTTGTATCACATATACAATCTTAATTTATTTTTATCCTTTAAAAGTTTGTTGTGAACTGCTAGAATAAATATTAAAACCTGTGCTTGATCATTTCCAAAGGACTTGATATTTCTGTAGAAAGTGTATGAATGGTAATGTCGAACTGTCAGCCAGCAATTCAAGCATTGATGACCCACGAGCAGATGCAGAGGGTGGGAGGAAAGAAGATGGATCACATTTGATGACATTGGATATACTTAACCCAATCATTGAAACTGTGCTGATTGGGGCATCACAATCTGCTGTCAGGAAGAAGTTATATGATTGTTAAGGTTAACAACTCTGCAGTAAATATGTGGAGCTAACCATCAAACTTGAGAGCAGCTAGATTCCAAAAAAATCCTCACATCATCGTCATGTGTTTGTGGTCTCAAACCACTGGCAGTTTGTGCCAGCAATCTTCCTTTCTAGTTTTTTTTAAGATTTACAGGTTATAAAGCCCCCGGTGGAGTACTGTAGCAAAAGCAATCAAAATGTCAATGGAAAAGTATCAAAATTTAACCACTATACTTTTATCAGGTCTCATGATATACTTCAAACAGTGAGAAATATTCTGAGCTCCTCAAGGCCTCTACTGCGCAGCTGAATTCACGTGCTGACTCTCCATGGACACCCAGGAACAGATGGAATCATGGAAGAGTGGCAGACAGCCGGATGCAAAGATCTCCTCCACGACCCTCGGCCTGAACTTGTGGATGGCTGTGATGGCCAAAAACACTTAAAAGTAACTTTAAAAACAAGTTTTCTCCAGACCACCCCAAAAATACACATGGCTTAGCACCCTGTTAGCCTGGAAAGATAATTATTGCATGGGGCTGTTTTACCTTTTTATGCGCAGTTTAAGAGCTTGTGGAGTTAGAGGATGATCCGTGAGTGAATTTCATCAAGCACAGGCAGTAATCTTAACAAAAAGATGGAGCTTAGCCCACATTAGCAATAAGTATGAGTCAGGCTAGTTAGACCTTATAGTGAAGACTATCAGAAGCCAGAGAAGATATGTTTGACCCCATTAAGGGTTGTGGCCAGTCTCCTCAATTCTCCATGCAAACACGTTTTGTATTATCAAATTGGGCAAAGCTTAATGCAATCTCTAACATTAACCTGTTCAGAACAGTTATCTTATAAAACAGTTGTACTGTACTCTCAACTGAGATTTCAAATTAAATCAGCACAACTGGAAATTCTTTGTTTCCTAAGCTATGAAATAAATATACTCACTGATGAGTCAACAAATGGATAAATATATACGTAAAGACGCAGCAAAAGTATTAACCTAGAATCTGTTTCTCTAACTATTTCTAAATATCGAACCAAGTTTGTATATTTTTTTCTTTAATTTGTTGTCGGATGTGGGTATTACTGCTAAGGCCAGCTTTTTTTGCACATCTCCAACTAACCTTGACTGAATGGTTCGCTAGGCCATTTCAGCAACCACATAACTGTGGGGTAATAAAATGTGAGGCTGGATGAACACAGCAGGCCAAGCAGCATCTCAGGAGCGCACAAGCTGACGTTTCGGGCCTAGACCCTTCATCAGAGAGGGGGATGGGGGGAGGGAACTGGAATAAATAGGGAGAGAGGGGGAGGCGGACCGAAGATGGAGAGTAAAGAAGATAGGTGGAGAGGGTGTAGGTGGGGAGGTAGGGAGGGGATAGGTCAGTCCAGGGAAGACGGACAGGTCAAGGAGGTGGGATGAGGTTAGTAGGTAGCTGGGGGTGCGGCTTGGGGTGGGAGGAAGGGATGGGTGAGAGGAAGAACCGGTTAGGGAGGCAGAGACAGGTTGGACTGGTTTTGGGATGCAGTGGGTGGGGGGGAAGAGCTGGGCTGGTTGTGTGGTGCAGTGGGGGGAGGGGATGAACTGGGCTGGTTGAGGGATGCAGTGGGGGAAGGGGAGATTTTGAAACTGGTGAAGTCCACATTGATACCATATGGCTGCAGGGTTCCCAGGCGGAATATGAGTTGCTGTTCCTGCAACCTTCGGGTGGCATCATGGTGGCAGTGCAGGAGGCCCATGATGGACATGTCATCAAGAGAATGGGAGGGGGAGTGGAAATGGTTTGCGACTGGGAGGTGCAGTTGTTTGTTGCGAACTGAGCGGAGGTGTTCTGCAAAGCGGTCCCCAAGCCTCCGCTTGGTTTCCCCAATGTAGAGAAAGCCGCACCGGGTACAGTGGATGCAGTATACCACATTGGCAGATGTGCAGGTGAACCTCTGCTTAATGTGGAATGTCATCTTGGGGCCTGGGATGGGGGTGAGGGAGGAGGTGTGGGGACAAGTGTAGCATTTCCTGCGGTTGCAGGGGAAGGTGCCAGGTGTGGTGGGGTTGGAGGGCAGTGTGGAGCGAACAAGGGAGTCACGGAGAGAGTGGTCTCTCCGGAAAGCAGACAGGGGTGGGGATGGAAAAATGTCTTGGGTGGTGGGGTCGGATTGTAAATGGCGGAAGTGTCGGAGGATAATGCGTTGTATCCGGAGGTTGGTAGGGTGGTGTGTGAGAACGAGGGGGATCCTCTTGGGGCGGTTGTGGCGGGGGCGGGGTGTGAGGGATGTGTCGCGGGAAATGCGGGAGACGCGGTCAAGGGCGTTCTCAATCACCGTGGGGGGGAAGTTGCGGTCCTTAAAGAACTTGGACATCTGGGATGTGCGGGAGTGGAATGTCTTATCGTGGGAGCAGATGCGGCGGAGGCGGAGGAATTGGGAATAGGGGATGGAATTTTTGCAGGAGGGTGGGTGGGAGGAGGTGTATTCTAGGTAGCTGTGGGAGTCGGTGGGCTTGTAATGGACATCAGTTACAAGCTGGTTGCCTGAGATGGAGACTGAGAGGTCCAGGAAGGTGAGGGATGTGCTGGAGATGGCCCAGGTGAACTGAAGGTTGGGGTGGAAGGTGTTGGTGAAGTGGATGAACTGTTCGAGCTCCTCTGGGGAGCAAGAGGCGGCGCCGATACAGTCATCAATGTACCGGAGGAAGAGGTGGGGTTTGGGGCCTGTGTAGGTGCGGAAGATGGACTGTTCCACGTAACCTACAAAGAGGCAGGCATAGCTGGGGCCCATGCGGGTGCCCATGGCCACCCCCTTAGTCTGTAGGAAGTGGGAATTTTTGCAGGAGGGTGGGTGGGAGGAGGTGTATTCTAGGTAGCTGTGGGAGTCGGTGGGCTTGTAATGGACATCAGTTACAAGCTGGTTGCCTGAGATGGAGACTGAGAGGTCCAGGAAGGTGAGGGATGTGCTGGAGATGGCCCAGGTGAACTGAAGGTTGGGGTGGAAGGTGGAAAATTGGGGAAACCAAGCGGAGGCTTGGGGACCGCTTTGCAGAACACCTCCGCTCAGTTCGCAACAAACAACTGCACCTCCCAGTCGCAAACCATTTCCACTCCCCCTCCCATTCTCTTGATGACATGTCCATCATGGGCCTCCTGCACTGCCACCATGATGCCACCCGAAGGTTGCAGGAACAGCAACTCATATTCCGCCTGGGAACCCTGCAGCCATATGGTATCAATGTGGACTTCACCAGTTTCAAAATCTCCCCTTCCCCCACTGCATCCCTCAACCAGCCCAGTTCATCCCCTCCCCCCACTGCACCACACAACCAGCCCAGCTCTTCCCCCCCACCCACTGCATCCCAAAACCAGTCCAACCTGTCTCTGCCTCCCTAACCGGTTCTTCCTCTCACCCATCCCTTCCTCCCACCCCAAGCCGCACCCCCAGCTACCTACTAACCTCATCCCACCTCCTTGACCTGTCCGTCTTCCCTGGACTGACCTATCCCCTCCCTACCTCCCCACCTACACCCTCTCCACCTATCTTCTTTACTCTCCATCTTCGGTCCGCCTCCCCCTCTCTCCCTATTTATTCCAGTTCCCTCCCCCCATCCCCCTCTCTGATGAAGGGTCTAGGCCCGAAACGTCAGCTTGTGCGCTCCTGAGATGCTGCTTGGCCTGCTGTGTTCATCCAGCCTCACATTTTATTATCTTGGAATCTCCAGCATCTGCAGTTCCCATTATCTCACATAACTGTGGGGTCCCAGTTAAGCCAGTCTTGATGAAACATGGACCATTTCTTTTCCTGAAGCTTACTGATGAATCAGATAGCTTCTAAAAAAAAGATCGTTTCATGGCCAACATTTTGAAGATTAGCTTTATATTCCACGTTTATTCATTTGATTTAAATTCCAACAGCTGCCTTCATGGGATTTAAGCAAAGCTCCCAGAGCATGAGCCTGGGAGTCTCAATTATTAGTGCATAACTTCGCATGAATTCACTGTAACAGATTTAATAATAGTACTTAACAAACCTTTGCAGATAATTTAATTTGCTTTTAGCTATTATGCACAATTTAACAGCATAGAATCAGGCCGCGCAGGTCAACAGTTCACTGCTCGTCTTTCTTATCCCCACAAACTTTCTCTTCATTCCATCTGGTCTATCACACGATTTCTTTATCACCTTATCATGTCTAGAAACATTTGTCTGTTTAGTTTTTTTATCACAATGGTAACCGAAGGAGAAATGTTATGAAATGCGCATTTTGTATCAAAGATATAGCAGCCCTTCTAAAAAGATTTCTATTTATTTTGATTAATCACAATACCTACCATGTATCTTCAGTTAGTGGTTTATGCTGGATTATTGAGGAGGTTGTTTCATTATTTCGTTGCTCAGTACAAGTGCTCAGGTTTTGAACATGTGATAGAAGTCTGAATTCAAGAGACAAAGACTGACCCTATAAGGAGATTTAATCAAATGTCAGAGCTCCTTCAGAACATCAATTACATCTCAGATTTCTGTATGCTCTGTTACTGCTGATTTAAAGTTAACATTAATTTGTATGGTGTAGTCAGATTTTTGAGGATTTTGTTCTGCCTGCGTGCTCCCAATTGTTTCCATCCATCCAGGGAATAGGTCTTAATATGTGCAAGCAACAAAGATTACAAATCTACTGAACTACATGCTTTGAAAAGATAAATCACTTGAAAATGTTAGAAGTATAATTAAAGAATGCCAAACAGGGGAAATAATTTTCCATTTAATGTTACAATGTATTCCAGTATTTTGGCTCTACACACAACCTGACAATTTTCCTGCTCTGATATAATGGGAACTGCAGATGCTGGAGAATTCAAGATAACAAAGTGTGGAGCTGGATGAACACAGAAGGCCAAACAGCTTCTTAGGAGCACAAAAGCTGACGTTTTGGCCCTAGACCATTCATCAGAAAAGGAGGATGGGGAGAGGGAACTGGAATAAATAGGGAGAGAGGTGGAGGTGGATTGAAGATGGATATAGGAGAAGATAGGTGGAAATGACAGATGGATAGGTCAGTCCGGAGGATGAGTGGGGAGGTAGGGAGGGGATAGGTCAGTCCGGGGAGGACAGACAGGTCAAGGGGGTGGGATGAGGTTAGTAGGTGGGAAATGGAGGTGCGGCTTGAGGTGGAAGGAGGGGATAGGTGAGAGGAAGAACAGGTTAGGCAGGCGGGGATGAGCTGGGCTGGTTTTGGGATGTAGTGGAGGGAGGGGAAATTTTGAAGCTGGTGAAATCCACATTGATAACATTGGGCTGCAGGATTACCAAGCGGAATATGAGTTGCTGTTCCTGCAGCCTACGGGTGGCAGCATTATGGCACTGCAGGAGGCCCATGATGGACATATCGCCTAAGGAATGGGAGATGGAGTTGAAATGGTTCACGACTGGGAGGTGCAGTTGTTTACTGCGAACCGAGCGGAGTTGTTGTGCAAAGCGGTCCCCAAGCTTCCACTTTGTTTCCCCAATGTAGAGGAAGCCACAACGTGTACAGCGGATGCAGTATACTGCATTGGCAGATGCGCAAGTGAACATCTGCTTGATATGGAAGGTCATTTTGGGGCCTAGGATGGGGGTGACGGAGAACGTGTGGGGGCAGGTTTAGCACTTCCTCAGGTTGCAGGGGAAAGTGCCGGGTGTGGTGGGGTTGGAGGGGAGTGTGGAGCGGACAAGGGAGTCGCGGAGAGAGTGGTCCCTCCGGAAAACAGACAAAGGTGGGGTGGGAAAAATGTCTTTAGTGGTGGGGTCGGATTGTAGATGGCTGAAGTGTCGGAGGATGATTTTGTTGTATCCGGAGGTTGGTGGGTGGTATGTGAGGATGAGGGGTATTCTCTTTTGGCGGCTATTGCGAGGGCAGGGTGTAAGGGATGAGGTGCGGGAAATGTAGGAGACATGGTCGAGGGCGTTCTCGACCACTGCGGGGGGTAAGTTGTGGTCCTTGAAGAACGAGGACATCTGGGATGTGCAGGAGTGGAATGCCTCATCCTGGGAGCAGATGCGGCGGAGGCGAAGGAATTGGGAAAAGGGGATGGAATTTTTGCAGGAAGGTAGGTGGGAGGAGGTGTATTCCAGGTAGCTGTGGGAGTCGGTGGGCTTGAAATGGACATTGGCTTGTAGGTGGTTGCCTGAAGCGAGACAGAAAGGACAAGGAAGGTCGGGGATGTTTTGTAGATTGTCCAGGTGAACTTGGGGTTGGGGTGGAAGGTGTTGGTGAAATGGGTGAACTGTTCGAGCTCCTCTTGGGAGCATGAGGTGGCGCTGATACTGTCTTCAATGTAATGGAGGAAGATGTGGGGTTTGGGGCCAGTGTACGTGCGGAAGAGAGACTGTTCCACGTAACCTACAAAGAGGATGGCATAGCTTGGGCCCATGTGGGTACTCATGGCCACCCCCTTTGTCTGTAGGAAGTGGGAACAATCGAAAGAGAAGTTGTTGAGGGTGAGGACGAGTTCGGTTAGGTAGATGACGGTGTCGGTAGACTGGTTGGGTCTGTGGGACAGGAAGAAGCGGAGGGCCTGAAGGCCATCTGCATGGGGATCGCAGGTGTATAGGGTCTGGACTTCCATGGTGAAAATGAGGTGTTGGGGACCGGGGAATTGGAAGTTCTGGAGGAGGTGGAGGGCGTGGGTGGTGTCATGGACGTAGGTAGGGAGTTCCTGGACCAAGGGGGAGAAAATGGAGTCCAGATAGGTGGAGATGAGTTCAGTGGGGCAAGAGTAGGTGGAGACAATGGGTCGACCAGGGCAGGCGGGTTTGTGGATTTTGGGAAGGTGATAGAAGTGGGCCGTGTGGGGTTGGAGGCTGTGGGTGGGACGTCACCTGAGGTGATGAGGTCATGGATGGTTTGAGAGATGATGCTTTGATGCTCGGGGGTGGGGTCATGATCAAGGAGGCGGTAGGAGGAGGTGTCTGAGAGTTGGCATTTGGCCTTAGCGAAGTAGAGGTCAGTGCACCACACTCCAACTGCGCCTCCCTTGTCTGCGGGTTAGATGGTGAGGTTGGGGTTGGAGCGGAGGGAGTGGAGGGCTGCTCATTCTGCAGGGGAGAGGTTGGAGTGGGTGAGAGGGGTGGAGAGGTTGAGGCGGTTAATGTCTCGACGGCAGTTGGAGATGAAGAGTTCGAGGAAGGGTAGGAGGCCTGGGGATGGTGTCCAGGAAGAGGACTTGTGTTGGAGGTGGATGAAGGGGTCAGTGGAGGGAGGGTTAGGCTCCCAGTTAGAGAAGTTAGCGTGGAGGCAGAGATGGCGGAAAAACTGCTCTATGTCCAAATGTGACTGGTATTCGTTGATGTATGGGTGGAGGGGGCAAAGGTGAGCCCCTTGCTGAGGACTGATCGTTCATCCTCAGTGAGGGGGAGGTCTGGGGTGATGGTGAAGATTCAGCAGGGCTCAGTGCGGCTGTCTCCTCTGGGGTAGCTGGCTGTGGAGGCTGTGGGCGGAGCGATTACGGTGACGGCTGTGGGCGGGGTTGTGTCGATGGTGGGCGGAGTGTCGCTGGCGTCGGTGGTGACCGGTCCCAATTCCTCCTGCTCCGCCGCATCTGCTCCCACGATGAGGCATTCCACTCCCGCACATCCCAGATGTCCTTGTTTATCAAAAGTTGCATCTTCCCCCACGCAGTGGTTGAGAATGCCCTCAACCGTGTCTCCTGCATTTCCCGCACCTCATCCCTCACACCCTGCCCTCACAATAACTGCCTAAAGAGAATCCCCCTAGTCCTCACATACCACCCCACCAACCTCCGGATACAACGCAACATCCTCCGACACTTCCGCCATCTACAATCTGACGCCACCACTAAAGACATTTTTCCATCCCCACCTTTGTCTGCCTTCCGGAGAGACCACTCTCTCTGCAATTCCCTTGTCCACTCTACACTCCCCTCCAACCCCACCACACCCGGCAACCTTCCCCTGCAACCGCAGGAAGTGCTACACCTGCCCCCACACCTCCTCCCTCACCCCCATCCCAGGCCCCAAGATGACCTTCCATATCAAGCAGATGTTCTCCTGCACATCCGCCAATGTGGTATACTGCATCCGCTGTACACGGTGTGGCTTCCTCTACATTGGGGAAACCAAGCGGAGGCTTGGGGACCGCTTTGCAGAGCACCTACGCTCGGTTCGCAATAAACAACTGCACCTCCCAGTTGCAAACCATTTCAACTCCCCCTCCCATTCCTTAGGCGATATGTCCATCCTGGGCCTCCTGCAGTGCCATAATGATGCCACCCAAAGGTTGCAGGAACAGTAACTCATAATCTGCTTGGGGATCCTGCAGCCCAATGGTATCAATGTGGATTTCACCAGCTTCAAAATCTCCCCTCCCCCCCCCCCGCTTCCCAAGACCAGCCCAGCTCATCCCCGCCTGCCTAACTTGTTCTTCCTCTCACCAATCCCCTCCTCCAACCTCAAGCCGCACCTCCATTTCATGCCTACTGACCTCCTCCCACCCCCTTGACCTGTCCGTCCTCCCCGGACTGACCTATCCTGTCCCTCCCTCCCCACCCATACTCTCCTCTCCACCTATCTTCTTTTCTGTCCATCTTCAGTCCGCCTCCCCTCTCTTCCTATTTATTTCAGAATCCTCTCCCCATCCCCCTTTTCTGATGAACGGTCTAGACCTGAAATGTCAGCCTTTGTGCTCCTAAGATGCTGCTTGGCCTTCTGTGTTCGTCCAGCCCCACACTTTGTTATCTAAGTTTCCTGTTCTGTTGATTTGAATGGAAAATGTAACCAGATTGTTGATGTAACAAATGCCCAACCTCAAAATGGTAGTTTTGTGCTTCAGTTTTAATGAGTGCTCTGCACCATGCAATTCATGTAGTTCAGCTGTAATTACAAAATTAGGGGTACAGCTTTAAATTGGAGTTCCATATTAGAATTGGTCGGTAGCTAACCTTTCTGAAGCATTACTTTTCTTTTTTTTCCTCTTTTTAATGTTTGTCTTTATTCTAGAGTTAGATTGAACAGCACTCAGTTGCTAAATAACTCTTGAGTTCTTCCATAATTGCATTACCTGGAGTCCTTGGGCTGAAATTTCCCAGGCACTGGAAAATAAGGGAAATGGTGAGTCAATTGGGAAGGCATGGCAGGATTGATAAAAATGGATTCTCGGCGTCTTAAAAGAATCTAATTTTTCACCTGAGGTTTAAACAGCAAAATGAGAATCTCACTGGGGAGTGGTAAGGGACCTGTTTCCATCCATCATGATTTCATTATTTCCTAATCTCACCTCATTGAAATGCAGGCTGCTATTTTCCCAGGTAGTGGAGACGAAATAGATAGTGGCAATTCCTGATATGAAATTCTGAGCAGGTTCTTGCAGCTTGTCAGATTTTTCCTCCAGGTTTTTGACCTTGGCCAATGTACACCCTGCCCCCCCCCACACCCCGCCCCCAAGGACTGTAAGGTCTACAGATCATCATGGAAAATTTGAGACTCATTTAGAACATATTTCAGCACTTCAACACTGCAGTTTGGAACTCACCGACACCCATCATTGAAATTCTCCTGCCAGGCCACTTTGTACACAGGAACAGGAACCCAGCTCATGCATCAAAAGAGGGTGCATCTTAGGGATCTCAGTTAGCTGGCTTAGTGCTCAACCATATTGCACCTACTTACTACTTCACAACATCTCTGCCCTGCCTTGTCTTTTAATGCCAACAGATAGCCTGGCAGCTCAACATGATTTGCATTAATGAACAATCAAGGGGGACTATGGTCAAGGGGCAGTCTGTCATTTGCAATTTCTGAAAGTTTGAATTTTTGGGCTTTGAGCAAGTATTCAGTGGCTTTCTGATGCATTTGAAATTAATGATTATTTTTAAGTATTTATGTAGAAAGTAATTCTAATGATTCAGTTTAAAATAGTTTTTGACTGGCTTTAGACCCTTGTGACCCTGGCACTTGTGAACTACAATTAGACTTTTGCTAACCTCAGGTTGTTTTGTAGCCCAGTACCGGAAATGATGGGACTTGAGCTTTGTTCGAAACTTCTGCTATTCGTTTTATTTAAGCTTAAGAGAAACTTTCATAGCTTAAAGATGAAGACTTTTGATTTGTGTTTTGGGCAGTTCTGTGAATTTTATTGAATCTGCTGGCAGTCGAGTCACATGCTTCTAAGTAATGTAGAGTACAGTGCTGCAGATCATCTGTGAGTAATGAGGTATCATTAGTTTTTTATTCGAAGAGTTGGATAAAACTCGGAAGAGGTTACTTCAAATGAAGTACAATAAAGGTTAGCTGCAATAAGTCTAGGAAAAAAAGTTATCTGAACTTGATGCCACAAGTGACTTGAATCTAGCGAGGTTTTAGATACTCTTGTGTGAGAACTGTATGAGAGAAATTTTTGGATATTGTACCAATGATTTTTAAGCTTTATCTATAAAAATAAATTTGATATTTGATTTTTGTTTCTTTTCATAACAAATTTCTGTTTTATTGTTAAAGCACATCTTCAGCATTGTATGTTTATGATTCACTGAGAAACCACCTCAGTAAAACCAAAAATTATCAAAATATGTTCCAACAAGCCAGATTCTTGCCTGGAATACCAACATCAGCTGGGAGAAGGATAATGTCATCAACAAAGTAATTAGTTAAACAAGAACCCTGATAAATCAGAATTCAAGCCAATTAACAACTTTTAATATAACCCCATGAATCATGTCTATTAATCCACTAACCCATTAATTTGTGGTTATAAAAATAACAGATTTCCATCTAACACCTAGCCCCCATTCAAACTAATTCAGGGGCTTGCTACCACTATCAGTCAGGCGCAATGGCTAACAAAACTACACTGATACCGCAGGATGAAACCTTTTTGCACTCCCACACCAAAAACAGTGTTGCTTGATATTAAAGTCCAACTGTGAATAGGCGCTATTACCAAGCCCTTTTACTTATATCCCTCCAGCTAGATTAGTTCCAAGTATCAGTCAAAGGTGATAATTAGATTATCCCTCTTACCTTAAAATAAAATGTTCCTGCCCCTCAGACTTTTCCTGTATATATATGTCCCAAGTTTTCATTCAACATGTATATAAAACTTTATCCCACTAATAAAACTAACAAACGCTATACAGCGTACATAAGCAACCTTTAACCTATTAATAAAACTAACAGCACTATGTCCAGTCCCACACAACCTTGAATGAATGAATGAATGAAACTGATAGCACTACTATAACAGGTGTGACCAAGAAGCTGAGTGAATGGATGAATGGTAGTAACTAGAGCCCACAGATGGATGCAGCCATGAAGCTAACTAAACAAACGATAGTAAATAAAAACCGCAGACTATCAAAACTGTTGGGAACTCAGACTTTTATTTAAAAAAACACAAGATGCCTTTTTCTCACTTTAAAATTCTATTCTTGGAAGTAACAAGACTGAAACTTTTGAATTATGCAAGGACAAACCAGACAGATGCTCTAATATCGTTCAAGTAACCATTAATGCTTAACAATTACCGTTAACATTTAGCAAATGTTTAAACCGTCTCCAATTTCCTGCAAAATGGCTTTTGTACAATATCTACTGCTTAACACTCAAATGTTAGAATGCCAATATATGTTTGTATTCTGTATAAAATGGCTGCATTTGAACATTTTCATTCATGGTTTACAAAGCAAATGATTGGAAACTGCTACAAAAAATTCCACATACCACTTTTGTCATTGATATTTGAGACAATTTGTTTACAAAATGGTGCGTGGCCAGAGATTACCAGAAGAGACAATGGTCCATGGATTGTTTCTAATCAATTCATGGTCAATGTGAGAACCAATATATCAGAGGGAAACGCATTCACATTCTTCTTCGCACATATTGATTGATCCTAAACTGCCTGACTCGATGGGTATCCACCAAACCTGAGAACCGTCATAATTTTCAAATACCACTGACCATTATTAAACAGTCACCAACTATCCAATAAGAATAGTAAAGGCAAAACAAAAATGTGTGTGTATCAATTTATGTGAAATTACCATTAGAGCAACCTTTGGACATCCACTGTTCTTAAGCTAATTCTGAATTAAATACATTGATATTGGATTTTGAGGTGAGGAACCTACAATAGGATATAGATGGACAAAGTGGGTGGGGAAAAGTCTGGCAAACAGAAGGTAATGTTGGAAAGCACAAAATTGTCTATTTTGCAGTTAGAATTTAAAAAAAGATGGTTGTAGAGCCCTGAGCTGTAGAGGAATCTGCATGTCTGAGTACATGAATCACAGAAGGCTATTCTGCAGGTCAACAATTAATCAGGAAATCTAATAAAATATTGTGATTTATTGAGAGGGGAACTATGGAGGGCAGAGTTTGTATTTCAGTTATACAGGGCATTGGTGATACCACTTCTAGAGTACTGTGTACAGTTGTTGAAGTTCATCCATGTGTTCTTTAAATGTCTGCCATTGCCTATTCACCATCAACCACTTAAGTATCCTTGGCCAGCTTATCCAAACCAATGTATGCCTCATCCAATTGAAGCTTTTTTTAAAGTTCAGAACCCTAGCCTCAGATTTATCCATGCACTCTCCATTTTATTGAAGAATTCCACCATATTATGGTCACTCTTCCCCAAAGATCTCACACCACAAAGTTGTTAATTGATCCTCTATATTACACAATACCCAGGCTAGAATGGCTTGCTTTCTATTTGCTTCTTAACATATTGTTTGAGGAAACCATCCCTCAAACATTCCAGGAAATCCTCCTCCAACATATTGCCACAACATTAGTTAGTCCAATCAATATGCAGGTTGACGTTACACATGATAACTGCTGTTACACTAACTACACACATCTTTAATTTCCTGTTTGATGCCATCCCCAGCCTCACAACTACTGTTTGGTGATCTGTACACAACTCCCACTCACATTTTTTTTCCCCTTTGGATTTCCCCAGCTCCACATATTCCATATCATCCAGGTTAATGTCCTTCCTTACTATTATGTTAATCTTCTCCTTAACCAGCAACACTATCCCACCTCCCTTTTTTTTTCTGCCTATCTTTCCTGAAAGTTGAATTCCCTTAGATGTTGAGTTCCCATCTTTCACTTAAGTACTTACATATTCTTAAGGCAAAGGCAGAGCCAAAATAAGTGGATGAAAGGCCATCAGGGATATGCAGTAATGTAAAGTCGAGGTTAAAATCAGATCAACCATGCACTTATTGAATGATGGAGCAGGCTCAAAGGGCTGAAAGGCCTGGTCTTGTTCTTAGTTCATATGTTCATCTGCTCTTTTAAATAAAAAGCACAAATGAGGCATAATTTGAAGTTGAAGCTGAGGTGAGTCTCAAACAGTTGAAATGCAGCCACAACCTGCAATACCTCTATTGGGCCTAAAGCAGAACAAGTGGTAGCTTGGGAATAACAGTTATTTATCTATGAGATGACAACACTAAGTAAAACGTGAGAGCTTTGGTAATGAGCAGTTCAGAATATTTGGAGTGAATATGAAGATACATTTCTCTTGCCAATGAGTAATGTTATTAAAATAATCATACAGAACCACAACCAGACAGCTCTCTGTGTCTTCAGCTACTTCACATCTCAATGATTATTTTTCCCCAAGTACAGAGATAAATGAAATGAATGCTACTATTTTTTTCAATGTACACTTGTTTGTTGTTTAGGATCATTTCATTTCAAAGGTGTTTTAGGGTTGTAAGGGGTTAATGATATTGCCTTCAATTGGCCATATGTGTGTTTTTTTTTTATTTTGCTTGTCTGTAATCTCTTTTCTATTTTAAAGTCAAGTCTGAGTTTATGTCCTGAGAAAGAGAAATTGAAAGTAAGTTGGAAGTCTGTAACTTCAGAAGTATTTTAAAAGCGCTGTAGATAAGACTTTTGATGAGACAAATAAACGGATGACATCAGCATCCCTCCGAGGCTTAAAACACAGCAAAGGTTACAAAACTTGCAGTGTCCAAAGGGAATGCTGCCCTGTCAACAGTGCCAGTTTTCAGATCAGGCAATGAATGAAGGCTCCTCTGCCCTCTCAGGTGGATAAGATTCCACAGCAAGTGTTGGAAGAAGAGCAGGGAGATTTCCCTTATGTCCTGAATCAAATGCTTATTTCTCAAGAAATATCACCTGTGTTAGGGAAATGGAGCTGGAGCTGGATGAACTATGGATCATTCGGGAGGCAGAGGGGGTAATTGAGAGGAGTTACCGGGAGTTGGTCACTCCTAAGGCTCAGGACAAGGATAGATGGGTTACAGTTAGGGGGAGGAAAGGGGACAGACAGACAGTGCAGAGATCCCCTGTGGGCATTCCCCTCAGCAATAAGTATACCGTTTTTGATACTGCTGGCAGGGATGACCTACCAGAAGAAAGCCATAGTAGTCAGTTCTCTGGCACTGAGCCTGACACTGTGGCAAAGAAGGGAAGGGGGCAGAATAGAAAAGTATGATGGAAGCTGCAAAGCAGGACGAACAGAGTAGTGTTCTCTAGTTTACTACCGGTGCCACGAGATAGCGAGGCGAGGAACAGGGAGCAGGTGCAGCTTAACACGTGGCTACGCAGCTGGTGTAGGAGGGAGGGCTTCAGATATGTAGATAATTGGGATGCCTTCTGAAGGTGGGACCTGTACAAGAAGGATAGGTTGCATCTGAACTGGAAGGGGACCAATGTCCTGGGTGGAAGGTTTGCTCGAGTAGTTCGAGAGGGTTTAAACTAGTATGGCAGGGGGGTGGGAACCTGAGCTGTATACCGGAGGTGAGAGTTGATGCAGATGAGGCAGTAGCAAGAGGTAGACCAGCTAGTGGGAAGGAACCAAGGGATCAGTTAAAGTGTGTTTGCTTTAATGCAAGGAGCATCAGGAATAAAAGTGATGAACTTAGAGCATGGATCAGTACCTGGTGCTATGATGTTGTGGCCATAACAGAGACATGGGTTTCTCATGGGCAGGAATGGTTGCTGGATGTTCCAGGGTTTAGAGCATTTAAAAAGAATAGGGAGGGGGGAAAAAGAGGAGGGGGTGTAGCACTACTAATCAGAGAGGGTATCACAGCTACAGAAGCTTCCATTGTCGAGGAAGATCTGCCTACTGAGTCAGTATGGGTGGAAATTAGGAACAGCAAGGGAGTAGTCACCTCGTTAGGGGTTTACTACCGGCCCCCCAATAGCAGCAGGGAGATTGAAGAAAGCATAGGTCGGCAGAGTTTGGAAAAGTGTGGACGTAGTAGGGTTGTTGTAATGGGTGACTTTAACTTTCCCAATATTGATTGGAACCTCCTTCGAGCAGAAGATCTGAATGGAGCTGTTTTTGTAAGGTGTGTTCAGGAGGGTTTCCTAACTCAGTACGTTGACAGGCCGACGAGGGGAGAGGCCATTCTAGACTTGGTGCTCGGAAACGAGCCGGGGCAGGTATCAGATCTTGTGGTGGGAGAGCATTTTGGTGATAGTGACCATAACTGCCTCACATTCTACATAGCTATGGAGAAGGAGAGGATTAGGCAAAATGGGAGGATATTTAATTGGAGAAGAGCAAACTATGAGGTGATTAGACATGAGTTAGGAAGCATGGACTGGGAGCAATTGTTCCATGGCAAAGGCACTATAGACATGTGGAGACTGTTTAAGGAACAGTTGTTGGGAGTGATGAGTAAATATGTCCCTCTGAGACAGGCAAGAAGGGGTAAGATAAAGGAACCTTGGATAATGAGAGCGGTGGAGCTTCTCGTCAAAAGGAAGAAGGTAGCTTACATAAGGTGGCGGAAGCTAGGGTCAAGCTCAGCTCTAGAGAATTACAGGCAGGCAAGGAAGGAGCTCTAAAATGGTCTGAGGAGAGCCAGGAGGGGGCACGAGAAAGGCTTGGCAGAACGGATTAGGGAGAACACAAAGGCATTTTACACTTATGTGAGGAATAAGAGAATGGTCAAAGAAAGAGTAGGGCCTATCAGGGATAGCATAGGGAACTTGTGTGTGGAGCCTGAGGAGGTAGGGGAAGCCCTAAATGAGTTTTTTGCTTCTGTCTTTACGAAAGAAACCAACTTTGTAGGGAATGAAAACTTTGAAGAGCAGGTGTGCATGCTGGAATGGATAGAGATAGAGGAAGCTGCTGTGCTGAAAATTTTGTCAAACATTAAGATTGACAAGTCACCAGGCCCGGACCAGATTTGTCCTCGGCTGCTTTGGGAAGCGCGAAATGCAATTGCTTCGCCACTTGCGAAGATCTTTGTATCCTCGCTCTCCACTGGAGTCGTACCTGAGGACTGGAGCGAGGCAAATGTAATTCTTCTCTTCAAGAAAGGAAATAGGGAAATCCCCGGCAATTACAGACCAGTAAGTCTCACATCTGTCGTCTGCAAGGTGTTAGAAAGGATTTTGAGGGATAGGATTTATGACAATCTGGAAGAGCATGGCTTGATTAAATGCAGTCAACGCGGCTTTGTGAGGGACAGGTCATGCCTCACAAACCTTATCGAGTTCTTTGAGAATGTGACTAGAAAAGTTGATGAGGGTCGAGCTGTGGATGTGGTGTATATGGACTTCAGCAAGGCATTTGATAAGGTTCCCCATGGTAGGCTCATTCAGAAGGTCAGGAGGAATGGGATACAGGGGAACTTAGCTGTCTGGATACAGAATTGGCTGGCCAACAGAAGACAGTGAGTGGTAGTAGAAGGAAAATATTCTGCCTGGAAGTCAGTGGTGAGTGGTGTTCCACAGGGCTCTGTCCTTGGGCCTCTACTGTTTGTAATTTTTATTAATGACTTGGATGAGGGGATTGAAAGATGGGTCAGCAAGTTTGCAGATGACACGAAGGTTGGCGGTGTCGTTGACAGTATAGCGGGCTGTTGTAGGCTGCAGCGGGACATTGACAGGATGCAGAGATGGGCTGAGAGGTGGCAGATGGAGTTCAACCTGGATAAATGCGAGGTAATGCATTTTGGAAGGTCGAATTTGAAAGCTGAGTACAGAATTAAGGATAGGATTCTTGGCAGTGTGGAGGAACAGAGGGATCTTGGTGTGCAGATACATAGATCCCTAAAAATGGCCACCCAAGTGGACAGGGTTGTTAAGAAAGCATATGGTGTTTTGGCTTTCATTAACAGGGGGATTGAGTTTAAGAGTCGTGAGATCTTGTTGCAGCTCTATAAAACTTTGGTTAGACCGCACTTGGAATACTGTGTCCAGTTCTGGTCGCCCTATTATAGGAAAGATGTGGATGCTTTGGAGAGGGTTCAGAGGAGGTTTACCAGGATGCTGCCCGGACTGGAGGGCTTTTCTTATGAAGAGAGGTTGACTGAGCTCGGACTTTTTTCATTGGAGAAAAGGAGGAGGAGAGGGGACCTAATTGAGGTATACAAGATAATGAGAGGCATAGATAGAGTTGATAGCCAGAGACTATTTCCCAGGGCAGAAATAGCTAACACGAGGGGTCATAGTTTTAAGCTGGTTGGAGGAAAGTATGGAGGAGATGTCAGAGGCGGGTTCTTTACACAGAGAGGTGTGAGAGCATGGACTGCGTTGCCAGCAGCAATTGTGGAAGCAAGGTCATTGGGGACATTTAAGAGACTGCTGGACATGCATATGGTCACAGAAATTTGAGGGTGCATACCTGAGGATCAATGGTCGACACAACATCGTGGGCTGAAGGGCCTGTTCTGTGCTGTACTGTTCTATGTTCTATGTTCTATGTTCTATCTATGTCCTATGTTCTAAAGTGATCACTTCAGATATTCATGCCCTACAATTTGCAGAAGATGCCATGCATTTGCCCACTCTGCACCAGATTTTCAAGCCACCATCCATCCCTTTAATACTGCATTCCGGAAATTTGTCCTGTCTCTCAATGCAGTCAAAATAAAACACACACTTGGTAATGCAAAAACCAAATCTTTCCACCTCATAAATATGTTGAAGGAGAAACTCTGGAATATTTTGATGGCTTTCCAAACCTCAACAGTCATCTTGCAAAAGTCTTCCATTGACGAGGAGATCCCAGTATTGGATCAACTGTTCTATTTCAGTCTTGTACAAACTATAGCAGTGAGGGTTCGCCAGCAGGGACCACAATAAGCCCACAAAAGTGCTTGTAGACAGAGCAGCTGGCATCACCATGTTGCTGTGCATCAACAATAGATAAGAGCATTGGAGAAAGGCCTTCAGCAGTCTAGTCTCTTACAGATTTACTGAAAGTGCTGTTGAAGAATTGCTAGAATCCTACTTTGAGTCATCCTTCTTAAAGCACTCAAGCAAAACAGTTGCAAAACTGACTTCAAAGGACAGAACACTACAGTCAGACAGCCAGAAACCATCTTCCTCCAGAGGACCTGTTTATTCAACAATAAATATACAATGTACCCTGGAATGGCAAAGAACACTGTTCAAAAACACTCTTGAAGAATGGCAGTAAGGACATTAGTGACCCATAGGAGCTTGCTAATCATGCAAAATGGTAATCAACCTGCGTCACCTGATTCACAACACCTTAATCTATAGAATCCCTACAACACAGAAGGAAGTCATTCAGCCCAAAAGGTCCCCAAGAAGATTCTCCACAGAGCAACCCACCCAGACCCACTCCTACAACCTGTCCCTAAAACCCTGCATTCCCCATGGCTAGTCCACTATCCTTGCACATCCTTGGACTATGGGAGGAAACTGGAGCACACAGAGGAAATCCACGCAGACATAGGGAGAGTGTGCAAACACCAGACAGATGGTCACTCAAGGTTGGAATCAAACCCAGGTTCTCTGCTAATCACTGAGCCAATTTGCCACCCTCAAACCTCGACCTAATGACGATGCAGAGTAATAGCAAAGAAGGATGAAAGAAGGAAATGTTACAATCCAGATCCTTCTATGTTGTAAAATGTCGTGCCCAGTTTTTCCAAAGATCTGCAGACTAAGAAATATCCTGTTTAAACACTTGAAGACACATGGTAGAAACTCATGACCCTGAGTAGATACCATTCTTAAATGGTGGGCCAGTCGATGATGGTGACTTGCTTAAAACCTACTCGCATCATTAACTTTTACCTAGCTCTGATGAGAGATCAACACCCTAAGAACTTGGAGCTGGATTGGAGAAGTAATTTGGGGTAAGGATTGAGTGTTGGTGGGCCCACAAATTCATACTAACAGCTGCTATGCCAGCTTGAGAATCCCAACCCATGTCCTTATCAGGGAAGTCAAACTAGTGTCAGATCAGTGCCCATCTGAAAGTGGTGGGTTGCCACTCAAAGACAATTAAGACCCATTATGATGTCTGATAAGGTCCATTTCCAACTCGGACTGCTCGTCGACAATGCAGGCAAGAGAGATAACCTTGGACAATGGCCAGGTAACTATGGCAGGCTCAGGTGGGATGGGGCGGGCACCAGGTGAGGGTGGTTATTCGGTAGCTCATCCCAAAAGCTCTGTCCTCCCTTACCCACACTAGTTGCCAGTGTACAGTTGAAGCCACAGGCCTTCCAACTGAAAGAATGTCCCTTCACACTCATGCAACGCAGCAGCAGTCATTTTAAATCACAATAAACAACTTCTTCTTCAGAGGTGTTTTCATATAAGCATCGTCCCACATGAAAGCTTCGGCTGTGAGTACCAGTAGATTTTTTTTGCCTCAGCGTGAGAAAGAATAGAAGAAAGCAAAATTGTGTTCTCATGCTAAGATTGCACAGACTTTTCTTCTGACTGAGCCCTTGGATGGCATTTTCTCCATAGCCTAGGAGCTCTGAAATAAATTAAAATATTCCTATTAGCAACTAAGCTGAGATCAGCCAATTACAGCAAACAGGAATCAAATCTGGGATCTATCTGGCCTGCAGACAGGCATTATAGGAGACAATGAGAAATCAATCAGCATCAGAAAGTGAGAAAGTAGATGAGTGGTTTGTGATCAGTACCTCATTAGAACATTCTGCTCTGCTGCTCGGTGCACTTCCTGACTGCGTCAATGGGGAGCTCAGTGTCTATTAGGAAGCAGCTAGAAACCAAAGTGAATGCTTAACACTAGGAGCAGCTATGTCTAGGATTTTCCTCTAAGTCTAACTTCCTATTATCAAATATGACAGGTCATGTAAAAATCAAGTTTAAATGCAGTAAACTCCATTTACTAAGACTGGAATCATTTTTTTAAAAGCAATTAGCAGAATTCTGGATCACTGCAAATCTTTCCTGAGCTGGGTTATAGTCCAACAAGTAAGAAGGAATGAGGCTCTGAAAGCTTGTGTCTTCCTAAAAAACCTGTTGGATTATATCCTGGTGTCATGTGATTTTTGACCTTGACCACTCCAGCCCAACACCAGCCCCTCCACATCATGGCTCCCCAAACTGATTTGTACAAACTCCGGTGTGAAGAATATGCTATTATATTTTAAAATGAAAATTAACGTAGCATTTAGAGTCTCTAATTTCTTGGAGTGATAATAATTGCCTAAATATATGCAGACAATATAAAGACAATCTCAAAGCCCACTTTGCAACAATACCAGTGTTTATCATTGATCTGGTGAGACACCTGCAATGTCAGAAGTAGCTCTCGTGATAGGATTCTGCTGTTAGTCACGTTCAGAACTGATCTATGTTCATTCAGATCTGTTTCTGTTGACATTAATATACTCCAGCCCAGCTAAAGGCACTCCTATTTGGTATGTTGAGTAAATCAGTTAGGTGTCAGTTAATAGATCAAAATGCACAAGCAGCTTGTATTTTCTGTCGCAGCGATAGTGGCAGAACATGGCTCTCACTGGCTTTAGGAGGAAAATCAAAGACGTGTTGACAACTGTACTCAAACTCAGAGGCACAAAGACAATCAGCAATTGGGGTTAATTTCCATTCTTTGGACATAGTATCCCTACCTCAGGACCAAGAGGCCCTGATTCAAACCCCACTCGCGGCAGAAATGTAGGAACATCCCTGAACAGATTGATTCAATAATATCTGTTGCATCTGTTGTATCTTCATTGGTAGTCTTTCTATTTTGCCGAACTGAGTGATTGGGTCTTTTCCTCACTAACAGTGGTCTTAAGCTAAGTCCCAGTCTGGTGGCTGTGGATTCCAGGCTTGGGTCGTAATGGAGGCAAGATTGCCTGTTGGGAGATATTTGAGCTATTCCCATTCTGCTAGGTTCACAGCAACATTTTAAATTAACTTTTCTTAGTGGTTAGTGCCCAGCCCACAACAGTTACTGAATAATCCTGAGGGATCATGCCTACTTGCTGATTCCAATGAGACCGTAAAAAAACCTTAAAGATTCTTGCTAGTACACAAAAAGGACCTTTAATCACATTGCCAGACACTGCTGACAATAGACTGCCCGCAACACAGACGTCTTTTGGATGTCCTTCACATTCAGTTTATCAGCTGATTAAATTGGTCCTCATTATATCCATTTTATGGTGCTAACATGGACAAAGCGAGTTCCAGTTTCTACCTCTGAAGCTGAGAAAAGAAAAGGAGATAGCAGAAAATACAAATTGAAAGCAGGAGCACATCACTTGGCCCCATCAAACCTATCTGCCATTCTGAGAGATCTTGGTGGATCTGACAATGGCTTCAGTTCCATATTTTTACCAAAACCCCAACCGATAATCTTTGACTTCCTTATGAGTTAAGAATTTATCTACCTCTGCCTTAAAAAAAAAATTCAATTACTTTGTCATTGTTGTCTGAGGGTCAGGGTTCCAAAGAATTATGATCTTCAGGGAGAAAGAGAAAATTCTTCTTAATATCTTTGGAATCAGAAGAAATCACAAAAATACCTCTGAACATTCAAAGTTTCAGGCTTAGATTCATAATACAAATGCCTTTGTTGATGTTCCAGGTAATTCACAAGTAATGGCAGATACACTCTCAAGGAAAACCATGGATCAAGGAAAAAGAAGAGTTTAGTCTTGTGCATTTGGAGTCTTATTCTATGGCTGTGATCAATACTATATTGGCAACAGAGAGAAATCTCAGTGAAATTCAAGAGGCTCAAAATTCTGATGAGGAGTGCAGAAAGGTCAAACTATTGTCTGCAACCGTGGTTAACATTGGGTCAGCAAGGTACCTTGAGCAAGGACAACACTTAAAAATGTGAAGAGAATGAGTAGAGTATGAACATGGATTGGTGAGAAATTGATAAAATTGATAAGAAGCAAAATTCTTCAGAAAATCTCTATGAGACATCGAAGCATGACAAAGCACAAAACAGGAGCTCAACAATCACTGTGATAGTTAGGCATTTTGAAAGATATATGGGGTTACATTTCATCATGCCAGACATGTGTTGTACACATTCAAGAATCTTCAGAGGAATTAATTTCATCAATATTTCAGGAAAGACCAAGCATAACAAAGTTGAGTAATGGATTTGTTCACTTTCAAGAGAAGGATATATTTAGTTCTTATCCTCATGACTTTTATTCAATCTGGATTATGGTAAGTAACAAGACTTCCTTCGACACTTGCAGCCTCAAATGTTAAGAGCATTGAAAAGCATCTTTGCAACACAGTTTCCCAGAAAGATTAGTCTTGGATAATGGACATCAATTCAGCAATGAATACCTCAGGAAGTTCACTTTTGGAGGCAGACATCAATCAAGTAGTTATTTTTCGACTCCATTCTCTGTCGAACAAAGAAGCGGAAAGTGTGGTCATGATTATAAAGTCACTGCATAAAAAGCAGGCTAGAATCGGCACTAATCAATTCTGGAACATCCATATTGAATAGTAAATATTTGCCAACAAAAATATTATGGAAAGGAGGTGAGAAATTGATGTGCATGGTTTAAAATGCAGTCCCATGCTCTATTTATGCTCTCAGGGCAATACAATGTTGAAGCAAATAGAGATATGCCATGGCAGAAAGCAATAGCGGTGGTACAACTCGAGATCCTGGATGAAAACTCCAAAGCCATTGCAGAATAAAATTTTGGTTCAGGGACAATAAGTCAGAAGCCACAGTTATCAGAGAGTCAGATTAATCAAGATCTTAAGCTAACGATTCAAGTCGAACTTCAACTTCAAACTCCAAGCTCTGATGAACGGCCACCTGGACTGAAAACGTTAGCTTGCTTTCCCCCCATGTATACTGCTAGGCCCACTGTGATTCCCAGCATTTTTTGTTTTCAGGTTAGGTTCCAACATCTGAAGTAACTTATGCCAACCAAGATAATATATGATCAGAATCCCTCAGTGGACGTTCAGTTGAAGCAGTAAGACATTGATCACACCTGACCAAGCAATGAAATGAAGTCTAAGATAATAAAGTGTGAAGCTGGATGAACACAGCAGGCCAAGCAGCATCTCAGGAGCACAAAAGCTGAAGTTTCGGGCCAAGACCCTTCATCAGAGAGGGGGATGGAGAGAGGGTTCCGAAATAAATAGGGAGAGAGGGGGAGACGGACCGTAGCTGGATAGAGGAGAAGATAGGTGGAGAGGAGAGTATAGGTGGGGAGGTAGGGAGGGGATAGGTCAGTCCAGGGAGGATAGACAGGTCAAGGAGGTGGGATGAGGTTGGTAGGTGGGAAATGGAAGTGCGGCTTGAGGTGGGAGGCGGGGATGGGTGAGAGGAAGAACAGATTAGGGAAGCAGAGACAGGCTGGGCTGGTTTTGTGATGCAGTGGGGGGAGGGGATGAGCTGGGCCGGTTTTGGGATGCAGTGAGGGAGGGGGAGATTTTGAAGCTGGTGAAGTCCACATTGATACCATTGGGCTGCAGGGTGCCCAAGCGGAATATGAGTTGCTGTTCCTGCAACCTTCGGGTGGCATCATTGTGGCACTGCAGGTGGCCCATGATGGACATGTTGTCTGAGGAATGGGAAGGGGAGTTAAAATGGTCCGCAACTGGGAGTTGCAGTTGTTTATTGCGAACCGAGCGGAAGTGTTCTGCAAAGTGGTCCCCAAGCCTCCGCTTGGTTTCCCCAATGTAGAGGAAGCCACACCGGGTACAGTGGATACGGTATACTGCATTGGCAGATGTGCAGGTGAACCTCTGCTTAATATGGAAAGTCATCTAGGGCCTGGGATGGGGGTGAGGGAGGAGGTGTGGGGGTAAGTGTAGCACTTCCTGCGGTTGCAGGAGAAGGTGCCGGGTGTGGTGGGGTTGGAGGGGAGTGTGGAGCCGACAAGGGAGTCATGGAGAGAGTGGTCTCTCCAGAAGGAGGACAAGGGTGGGGATGGAAAAATATCTTGGGTGGTGGGGTCGGATTGTAGATGGCAGAAGTGTCGGAGGATGATGCGCTGTATCCGGAGGTTGGTGGGGTGGTATGTGAGGATGAGGGGGATTCTTTTAGGGTGGTGGTTGCGGGGGCGGGGTGTGAGGGATGTTTTGCGGGAAATGCAGGAGACACGGTCAAGGGCGTTCTGGACCACTGTGGGGGAGAAGTTGCGGCCCTTGAAGAACTTGGACACCTGGGATGTGCGGGAGTGGAATACCTCATCCTGGGAGCAGATGTGGCAGAGGCAAAGGAGTTGGGAATAGGGGATGGAATTATTGCAGGGGGCGAGGTGGGAGGATGTGTATTCCAGGTAGCTGTGGTAGTCGGTAGGCTTGAAGTGGACATCAGTTTCTAGCTGGTTGTCTGAGATGGAGACAGAGAGGTCCAGGGAGGTGAGGGATGTGTTGGAGATGTCCCAGGTAAACTTGAGGTTGGGGTGGGAGGTCTTGGTAAGGTGGATGAACTGTTCGAGCTCCTCTTGGGAGCAAGAGGTGGCGCTGATACAAGCATCAGTGTAACGGAGGAAGAGGTGGAGTTTGGGGCCAGTGTAGGTGCGGAAGAGGGACTGTTCCAAGTAACCACGTAGCCTCAAGCCGCTCCTCCATTTCCCACCGACCAAACTCATCCCGCCTCCTTGACCTGTCCGTCCTCCCTGGACTGGCCTATGCTCTCCCTACATCCCCACCTATACTCTCCTCTCCACCTATCTTCTCCTCTATCCATCTTCGGTCCGCCTCCCACTCTCCCTCTATTTATTTCAGAACCCTCTCCCCTTACCCCTCGCTGATGAAGGGTCTAGGCCCAAAATGTCAGCTTTTATGCTCCTGAGATGCTGTTTGGCCTGCTGTGTTCATCCAGCCTCACATTTAATTACCTTGGATTCTCCAGCATCTGCAGTTCCCATTATCTCTGAATGAAATGGAGTCTGATTAACAGAGAGAGGGAGACAGAGAGAGAGAGAGAGAGAGAGGGAGAGAGAGAGAGAAAGTGTTGGTGAGGTGTTTCTGATGCTAATAATGAAGTTAATGATTACAAGGGCGATACAAGTAAATTACTAAAATAGTGCAAACAATGAAGTGGCAAACTTGATGTGGTGAGGAGACGTATTATATAATTATGTATGCACATAATAATGTAGCTGATGATATCAAACTAGTGAAACCGTATGAAAAGAGGTGACAATAGAGTGGAGAGCCACACTTAGTAAACTGCAAAAACAGATATAAATGAAATAGTGTGAACATACTTCAAGAGTGGAAGGTAATGAGCCAACAACCTTAGGGAAAGTATATGAGTAACACCCTACACTCCAGAGATCAAAAGGCTGTTATCTAACTATGTAGGTGGCAGTAGGGTCTTAAAGCACAAAATAAAGCAAAAATCTAAAGAGGTATCCCAAGGTTATCTATTGTCACAAAAATAGTAAGAAAGGTAGTAAAAAGAGGAGTAGAGCAGATTTGGAACTAAAAAGGGGTTTACACCTGGAGGCAAGGGGAATGGATAAGATGTTAAATTAATGTTTGACCACTATCTTCACCTCAGAGAGAGATGCTACCCAGGCCATGATGACAGAGGAGGGTACTCTGTCACGAGAAGAGTTGAAAATTAACGAGGAAAATGTTTTGGATAGACTGTTGGTATTATTGTCGACAAGAATCTGGCTTTGGATGAGATGCATCTAATGATTCTGAAGACAGTGAGCATAGAAATTGCAGGGTACTGACCACAATCTTTCAGCCTCCCTTTGGCTAGGGTGAGGCGTCAGATAACTGCAAAATTGTTAGCATTATGGCCTGTTCCAGTAAAATTGTGACAATGAAGACACTAATTACAGACCAGTCGGTTTAGCTTTAATGATGGGGAAATATCTAGAGACAGCTATTTGTGATAGCACAAGTAGTTACATGGAAAAAAGATGTGTTGCTCAGGAAGAGTCAGCATAGATTTAGAAAGGGGAAATCATGTTTAACTATCTTGCTGGAGTATTGTTCAAGGGGAAACAGAAAATATCAATGAATAGTAATGCTGTTGATGTGGCATACATTAAATTTCAGAAGTTTCTGAGGAAGGGCCACCGGACCCGAAACATTAACTCTGTTTTTGCCTTCGCTGATGCTCCTGGACCAGCTGAGCTTTTCCAGCAACTTTGTTTTTGTTCCTGATTTACAGCATCTGCAGTTCTTTTGGTTTTTAAACTTCAGAAGTGATACAGTGCTGCACAGCAGATTTGTGAGGAAAGTTATGGGTCATGGAATAAAAAGGTCAGCAGCAATATGGATACAAGACTAGCTGAGTAATATAAAACAGAGAGTAATGGTCTTTGGATTTTTTTTGGGCTAGAGGGTAGGCTGTAGTTGAGTTCCCCGGCGTCTGCATTGGGACCCTTGCCTTTTCAGATACATATTAATGATATGGATCTTGAGTGCTGGGTAAAGTTTAAACTTTGCAGATGAAATGAGCCTGGAAAGAATTGTAATCCATGAAAAATACTGTGTAAAACTTGAGAAGAACATAGAAAGGTTCTATGGGCAGATTAGGTAGAGAGGTGACAGATCAGTTTCAATGTGGAGAAGTATGATACAATGTGTGATGTAGAACTTTGAAAGCCAATGTAAAACATGAGGTACAATTTTAAGGGGAGGCACAGAAGCAGAGGGGCCTGCATCTGTATGTGCATGGAATTTTAAAAACTGCAGAACAGGTAGAGAGCAGTAAGTAAATCATTCAATATCTTCAACTTTATGAATAGTATTATAGAGTGCAAAAGTGAAGCATAGATATTAAACTTGTAAAGTTACTCCATGCTGGAGCATTGTGTATAGTTTTGGGTGCCACCTTATAAGAAAGACACAAATGCATTGGACAGAATTTGGAAGCATTTTGCAAGAATAGGTCATGGGCTAGGAAATTTCATTTACAAAGTCAGACTGAAAACGTTGAAACTGTTCTCCTTGTACAGAAGTCTAAGAGTAGATCAGATAGAGTCTTTCAAAATCACGAGCAAGCTAGATAGAGCAGGCAGGGAAAAACTATTTCCACACATGAAAGGAACAAGAACAAGGATACATTGACCTAAAGTGAACTGCCAAAGAAGCAAGGGTGAAGTGAGGAGAAACCTTTGCACTTAATGAGTAATTAGGTTTTGGGATGTCCTTCCTGGAAGTTGATGAACTTGCTGGGAGTTCAATTAAAGGCAGCACTGGATAAAAATAATCTGCAAGAATTTGTGGAAAAAGCCAAAGATTGGCATGGGGTATCAATGTCAATGGGCTGACTGGCTTCTGTCTGCACCATATCACTTTGGAATTTCTACGATACATATTTTAGAAAGCTATCCTGTCAATCCTCTAAACTTCAGTGGAAATGTGCCTAGCAAGTCAAACCTTTCCTCATAAGATACCCCTTTCCTGTCACATAATTCCCAGAATCAGGTGAGTGCATCTTCTCTGAACCCATTCGAATGCATTTGCAATGTTTCTTAAGTAAGCAGGCTAAACTGAGCATTGTAGTCTGGAATTGGTCTTATCAATCTTCCTGGACAGCTGCAGCAAAAAAATCCTTACAATTATATATATTTATATGCAAAAAACAACACTAGGGCTCTTGTGGTACAGTGGGGCTGTCTCTACCTCTGAACCGTTCAAGTGCTCTCTGCTCAAGAAATTCAAAATAAAATCTCTGAACAGGTTAGTTAGAAAATGTCTAAACAGCAACATTACATTTGTCTTTCTAATTACTTGCTGTACATGCTCACCAAACTGATGTGATTCATACACTAGGACATCTCTGGAATTCTCTTTATCTTAGATATCTGTAATCTCTCTCCATTTAAATGAAAATCTGCTTTTCTATTTTTCATTTCATACACAGATTCATATTTTTCTACATCATCTATGCCAGTTTATTTCCAATCATTGCATCCATTTGTGGACACTTTATAATCGCTTCACAACTTACTTAATCATCACTTTTTGTGTCATCAGAATACTTAGCAACCATAAGTTCTGTCTCTTCATCTGAGTCATTGATATAGATTGTACATAACTGAGAACACAGTATTGATCTTTCTGGCACTTCACTCATCATACCCTATCAATCTGAAATAGTCAAATTTGTACCTACTTTCTGTTCTCTTTTGATCAACCAATCCTCCAACCATGATCTCCTATTTTGGGTCATTATCTTTGTTGTGGTGCCTTGTCAAATACTTCTGGAAATTTAGATACAAAACATGTAGAGTTTCCTTTGTATGCATGTTTTTTTTTGTTATTTCCTCAAAGAACTCCAATAAATTAGTCAAACATGACAGGAATAAGGACTTTGTTGCCTGCAATAGAATGGGTAACTTTATTAAAATACATGACAATGGATAAGCAGTGGCTACTATTTAAGGAATAAATGCATATATTGAAAGCTATAGCATCCCTACAGTATGGAATCAGGCCCTTTTGCCCAACAAGTTCACACTGACTATTGGAGCCTCCCACACAGACCCATCACAGTATAACCTGCACATCCCTGAACACTACGAGCAATTTAGCACAGCCAATCCACCTAACCTGCACATTTTTGGACTGTGGGAGCAAACCGGAGCATCTGGAGGAAACCCATGCAAACACGGGAGAATATGCAAATTCCACACAAACAGTCACCCAAGGGTGGAATCAAACCTGGGCCCCTGATGCTGGGGGGCAGCAGTGCTAGCCACTGAGCCACTGTGCCATGCCAAATGCATTCCTTCTGGTATAAAAACACAACAGTGACCCAATCATGGCTCTCAAAAGAAATTAATGACAGTATTATATCCAAACAGGAGTTGTCTAAAGATACTGGATAAAGTAATAAGCTTAAAAGACTGACAACAATTTAAAATTCAGCAAAGGAGGACTAGAGATTGCTTAAGGTGGGAGAAATAAAATATGAGACTAAACTTGCACAGGACAGAAAACAGACCGTGAAAGGCTTACTAATTTTAAAAATAAAATTGAAGAACACAAATAAACATAATCCCCTGAAAAATGGAACAAAGGAATAGCAAGCAGTTAAACCAGTTTAGTTCTTTCTTCATGGAGGGCAAAAAATAGTCACAGAAATACCAAGTGAAGAGTTTAATGAAAAGGAGGAAGAGAATTCTTCTGACATTCCCTACCATGCAATTACTAATTACCCATATTGATTTGCAAAAGAATAAATGCTCACTTTGTTTGCTGTTTGCCTTTTTAAATACATATAAAATATCTTACTATCTTTTTTCTCCAATCGTTAGCTCGCTTTCTTTCCAACTATAATTCCTCCTTCCTTATTAATCTTTTCATCATTCTTTGTCATTCTTTATTTTATCTAATTTCTGACTTGTTACTCATCTCTGTGAAATTAAACACTTGCCCTTTCAGTTTGATACGGTCTTTGAGTTCCTTATTTAATTCCAGATGGTACTTCCTTACTTTGGAGTATTTCTTTCTCACTGGTATATATTTTTGCTGAGCATTCTGAAACATCTCCTTAACAGTTTGCCATTGCATCTCTATTGACTTATTTCCTCATATAATTTCCGATTTCACTTCAGTAAATGAAGTAACTAATAACCCTTCACACCCTAATAATTGTCTTTGTTTGAATGCAAAAACAAACTGATCTCAGATCCACTTTGCTCTGGCTAAAATTAAAATGAAATTCAACCATATTATGAAAAATGCTAAGGACGGTTGGGGTAAGGGATGAAAGGGTGGAGATGGCTTCACTAAGGGGCTATAATCTACCTCCTTGCACACTACCCGGGCTAGTCCTTACTTGGCTCAAAACATGTTGTTCTAAGAAACTTTCCTGAGAATACTCCATGAAGTCCTCAAAAAGACAACCAGTGCCCAATGGATTTGGCTAATAGGCATAGATGTAGATTAAAATCATCAATAATCAGTGCAACACATTTTTTTCCAATTATTGTTGCTGTGTACCATGTCCTATGGTGCGGTCCAGTTAGGAGGTCTATATACAACTACCACAAGTGACATCTTAGCTTTAATATTTTTCATCGCTGCCAAAACCAATTCTACATCTTGATCTCAAAAACTAATGTCAACTCTCCCCATTGTAACAATGTCTTCCTTTATTAACAATGCTACATCTACTTTTTCTACCTTCCTTCTGATAATGTCATGTATGCTTGAATAATCAGGCCCTCATCTTTGTCATCAAGAAGGCATATATCTATAATGGCTGCCAGATCATTCACATTTCTTTCTTGCTCGGCCTGTCACCCTCTTGATTCTGTTACAAATGCGACATAGCCTTCAGTTCTATATATTAGCAACTTCTGTCGCCTCTAGCCTTATTTGCTCATAGATTTACATACTATTTCTTTTCCTGCCATAATCTGAACACTATTTCCATTTCCTTGCTCTCTTGCTTATTTTTGTTATTGGATTTTCACATCTTGATTCCTCACCACTGACATTTAGATTAAAGCCCCTTTTTAGGTTAAATATTAGGATGCATGATAAATGAATATTTAACACATTGCTTGAAAGTTAGACATATATCAACAAACTGCAGCATTTGATGAAGTTATTAGTTATGCTGTTGATAACCAAGTAAAGTTTGTCAACATTTTGCAAAAAGCTGGGCTGATTAACAATAATGAAACAAATGTGTAGGTAACCTATAAATCAATGGATTCATTCAAGGAGGATTCTTGCTAGAACACAAAGAAACTGCTACTCCGACTCCTCTGATGCTGCCTGGCCTGCTATGTTCTTCCAGCTCCACACTGTATAGACTGTAGAGATTGATTAGGTTACTTAGTCCTTCAGGGATGTTCTGTCATTCTTTTTTATTATGTTTACTCTGGCCTGAATATCATTATCGATCTTACTACTTTGTACCATAAAACCTTGATGACCATTATTTATCAAAATTCTATCAATCTCAAAATTGAAACTTTCCATTGACTCAGCTGAAGCAGTAGCTGGAAGAAAGATTTTTTTTCTAAAATGGTACCTTGAAATCTTTACCAGGAAACAAAACAGATAAAAGGGACTGAGATAACTCCACAGGGCCTGGTATCCCATCATTAAGTTACCCTTTATTTACACAGGGAGAGTCCTTGACACTCATCTGGCTTCCTCACCGTCAGTGCTCATACTGAACAGAACCTCTGATGTTCTATTTACAGTCAAGGCTCCCTGATTGGATCAGATTAACAGCCCCAATCAGGGAACTCATATTCAATGAGGTCCATCTGGCTGATATCATTCCAATCACTACAGGGACCTTATTGAGCATCAAGATGAAGAATGCTATCTTTGACGGGGAAGTACCCTTTATTCACAAACGCAGAGAAGGCTGGGGCAACTCCATAGGTCTGGCAGCATTTTCAGAGAAAGAATCAAAGTTAGCATTTTAAGACCTGTATGACCCTTCTATAGAACTGAAGAAAAGTCATACCAAACAACACATTAACTCTAAGATAACAAGGCATAGAGCAGGATGAACACAGCAGGCCAAGCAGCATCATAGGAGCTGGAAAGCTGATGTTTCAGGCCTATACCGTTCTTCAGAAAAATGAAAAGTCAGCTTTCCTGCTCCTATGATGCTGCTTGTCCTGCTGTTTTGATCCAGCACTACACCTTGTTATCTCAGATTCTCTAATATTTGCAGTTCCTACTATCTCTGTAACACATTAACTCTATTTTGCATTCAATGGATACTGCTAAACCTGCTAAGTTTTTATAGCATCCTCCCTATTTGTTTCAGATTTCCAGCATCCGCAGCACTTTCGCTTTATTCAAGCACCCTTCTGTGCTGAATTCTTCCCCAGACTATATTTTGAATTCCTGAGATTTAATTCAAACCATTTTTGCTGATAAGGGATAATGAATATGGTCAACTTGACGCCATTTCCTTTACGTCAATATTATCATTAACAGAGTGCACATCCGTTTGCTAATTATTATTTTGTTTTAAATGTATATGTCAAATTGTCCCCTGGAAAACAAATGATGACAATCCACTTCCACTGGTCAGTTTACATTCCATCAAAGCTCACATTAAATCAACAGGTGGCATTTTATTTTCAGATTACTAAATGTCTTTCTTCTTGTCAGACCAAGTAGGACAGTTTATACCCGTTGTACATTGATTTAAAACTATAAAAGCTTTCGAGCATCCATCTCTAGGCAAATATAAATGCAGTATGTCGGAGTTGTGGCATTTCATTAAAAGCAGCTTTATATTAATGTGACAGTGGGAAAAATGTAGTGAAACAACTTCCTGCTGCTCATGTCAAGAAGATTGAATTAAGGGACCCAGGCTTATATAATTCATTTCATTTTATTTTAAATCACTATTGCTTTAACTGTTGTCTTCTGGGTTTCTCACAACCTTTTGTTTCAATAAATTGTTATCATTAATTTTTAGCCTATCTTTTTCTGCCACAAGAAAGCCAGACCTTCTTTCAAATATATTAACCTGACTTTATTGTTCAAAATGATGCAGAGTGGATGATGTGATCTGGAAACTAGCCTGACCCTTCAGAAAACAGCAAGCATGTCATTATTTTAGTAGCTACCACCTTGATAATGTACTTCAATGTACTATCAGCTTAACGTTGTTTTTTATTACATTTTCAAGTAGAAATGCATTTTGAATGCATAATATGTTACGAAACATCTGCAGGATTTATCAGGAAATGGTTTTTCTGTTGCATTTTACATAACTGCCAGTGAATACCTGCTTTTTAAATCACATGAATCATAATAAAAACCAACAATATTCATCCATTTAGTGTGTTTTTTCAATAAGTGCAACTAAAAACATGCTTTATTGCCAAGGTGAATGGATTGAAACTCTGCCGATAGAATTCTTAACCTCTGAGCTGCAGGAAAAATATTTTCAACTGAATATATAGAGAATTACAGCGAGAATTATTATTCCAGGTTAAGCGGTGTGAGGCAAGCATCTTTGAGGAAATGTCATTCTTTACTTACATTTAATTAGCTGCAGACAGACCCGTCACGTGACAATGAACTGCCTGCAGAACAATTACAGTGTGCACGCATGATTCAGTGTGATAAATCTCCAAATGTAACTGGGTGGTATCAAGCACTGTTGATTGTTATATGGACAGTTCCTAAATTGGTCCCAAGAGATGACAGCAAAGCATATCAGTGGGCTTTTTCCAGAAAATACCCACTGTATCAGATCAGGAAAGCACAACTATCTTGAGAAGATGGTTTATAAAAGTAGAAAACCACGCACAAATTAGACTGCTGCTGCTCAGAATCATTTCACCTCTGGGTTGATGCCATCTCTTTCTCCTTCATCACTGTTATTGTTCCCTCAGTGTCGCATCTTATCATGTTGTTAAACCAATATTAATGTCTTTTATTTTGTTTTAACTCTTTCCGAACCCTCTCCTGGTTCTTCTTGGTTTGAATGTTGTAGCTTTGTGGATTCCAATCATTTCACTTTTGTAACTTATGTGATTACACCTTTATAGAAGAAGCTATTTCAGTTAAGGGTTATCATGGTTTCATTAACTGCAAGAATGGAAGGCTACAAATTTAACCAAACCTAATGAATTGAGCAATTGATGGATTGGGTGAAATGCTGATGAATATGCCATAGCAGGCCAAACAACATCTCAGGAGCACAAGATGCTGCTTGGCCTGCTGTGTTCATCCAGCTACACACTTTGTTATCTTGGATTCTCCAGCATCTGCAGTTCCCATTATCTCTGAATATGCCATACTCTGTTTTTACTATTCATTGGAAATATTGTCGGTGAGCATCTATTAGATGAATCATTAATTAATCTCTAAATAAAAGAAGAGTCTGAGGAAGGGTCACTAGATCCAAAACATTAACTCTAATTTCTCTCCACAGATGCTGCCAGATTTTCTGAGCTTTCTCAGCAACTTCTGTTTTTATGCCTTTAATTGATCTCCTTTCTTCTACAGTTCACACAAGAAAATCTTCAAGTAAAAATGAGACACTTGATGATGGAATATTTTTACAAAAGACTTTATTTATTAACAGCATAGGTAATGAATCAGGATTGTACACAGCGAATAGCTTTTCAATCTCTGTATAGTTAGAACTGTCTGACTAACACTTGAAAACCATGATCTGTTGAGCATCTTAGCTTGTATATCGAAGATACATGTTGCTAATAAGGCCATACAATGTATCCCTTTTTAGACCATAGGACCATAAGAAATAGAAACAAGAATAGCCAGTTTGGCCCCCCAAACCTCCTCTGCCATTCTATAGGATCATGGCTGATGCAGCATTCATCATGTCCACTTTCCCTATGTTTTTCCCATAAGCCTTGACTCTCCTAATGATCGAGAATTTATCTATTCAAACCTAAAATATACACACTAACTTTGGCCCCACAGGTCTCTATGGCAAAACATTCCAAAGACTCTCAATCCTCTGAGAGAAGATCCATTTCCATTTCCTCATCTCCATTTTAAAATGATGCCCCTTTATTCTCGGATTATGGCCTCTGGTCCTAGATGCTCCCATGTTGGGAAACACCTCGCAGAATTTACCCAGTCAATCCCCTTAAGAATTCTATGTTTCTGAGAGATCACCATTCATTATTCTATGCTCCAGTGAGTACAGTGCACATCTTTTGAGTCTTTGCTCATAAGGCAATCCCTCCATACCAGGGATCATCCCTCTGAACTTTCTTTGAACTGTCTCTTATGAAATAATTTCCTTAAATAAGGGAACCAAACTGCTCACTGTATTTCAGGTATGCACTAAGACTTCCCTAGTCTTACTCTCCAACCCCCTTGAAATAAGGACCAACATTCCATTTGCCTTCCTGGTCACCCGCTGCACCTGTGTTCTAGCTTTCTGTGTTTCATGCTCTTGAAGACTTTGAGAACATAAAACGAAGCAACCACGGTTACTTGTTTCCAACAAAAATATGTTTCTTAAGCACTGATCTATCCATACTTAAATGATATGAGTAGTTTTATGAACAGCGTACCTTCCTAACACTTTCAATGAATTAGCTCTCCCAGATATGTTTATTATATTAGTATCACAATGTATGTTTTAAAAAATAAGGTTGATGCCCCAGTCATTGATTTCTCTGCACAAACATTCTTTTAGATAATGTGCGTACATCTGGAGAGGGAGAAAACAGTCTTTTGATACGTCTCATCACTATCCTCTTTATCTCAGAGACCTTGCTCCTCTAATATACACTAAAGTTGTTTATTAAGTCTCAACTGTCCAAGATGCCTGACAAGTCATAAGTCTTGTTCCAATTTGTTTCCCACCTTGAGAGGTTGATTAAAATTGCCTTCTTTCCCTCTAAGATAACAATGTGTAGAGCTGGATGAACACAGCAGGCCAAGCAGCATCAGAGGAGCGGGAAAGCTGATGTTTCAGGTCTAAACTCTTCTTCAGAAATCTTTTTTTCTGAAGAAGGGTCTGGACCCGAAACGTCAACTTTCCTGCTCCTCTGATGCTGCTTGGTCTGCTGTGTTCATCCAGCTCTACACCTTGTTATCTCAGATTCTCCAACATCAGCAGTTCCTACTATCTCTTCGTTCCTTCTAGTATGGGTTAGCATGGTAGTTTTGATAATGTGCAATTGAGAAATTGAAATCCAAAGAAAATCTTATATTCAATCTATGGAACAATACATTGTTCGAGCTGGCCTTTAGTTTCAGGAAACAGTCTGTCGGGGTGGGAGGTGGTTAGGAAAGTTTGGATTGATTTCATATGTTTTCTGAACATTTTACTGATATTAAACACATCACTTAACCTCTTTATGTTGCTTCACAAGAAAATGGATTACTTAAATTGGGTAAAGCTTCATTTATTAAACTTATCCTGAAATTTGTGGTAACCTTGAGGCTCGTGGTATAATCAAATTTATAACTGGCAAAACAGTAAAATACATGAAAAAGGCAACAAGCTAGACAAGATGCTGTGGAACAGATGAATTAATTGCTGAATAATCACAGTAATCAGCAAAGATTCTAAGTGTTGTGAACATTAATGTGAAGTGTCAACAGAGCAATGTACCTGTGGAGCAAATGCCTGTGGTGGGGAGGCGATGGCCGAGTGGTATTATCATTGGACTCCTAATCTAGAGATCAAGGTAACATTCAGGGGATCTGGGTTCAAATCCCGCTACAGCAGATGGTGGAATTTGAATTCAATAAATATCTGGAATTAAGAATCTAGTGATAGTCATAAATCCTCTGTCGGAAAAATCCATCTGGTTCACTAATGTCCTTCAAGAAGGAAACTGCCAGCTTACCTAGCCTGGCCTACGTATGACTTCAGACCCACAGCAAAGTGGTTGATTCATGACTGCCCTCTGGGGAATTAGGTATGAGCAATAAATGCTGGGCCAGCCAACAACACCATCATTCCATGAATAAATAAATAAAAGGCATAAATATACACAAATGCTCATTGAAATATCAAAGAAACAGCAAAGGAAAGCTTTTTTAGAGACACAGGGATAAGGTCGAAGGAGCAGATGGTAGTAATATCATAGAATCCCTACAATGTGGAAGCACGCCCTTTGGCCCAACAAGTCTACACCAAACCTTGGAGCATCCCACCCAGACCCATCCTTCTGTAACCCACCTGATCTACACATCCCTGAACACTACAGGCAATTTGGCATGGCCAATCCACCGAGCCTGCTCATCTTTGGACTACGGGAGGAAACTGGAGCACTTGGAGGAAACCCGCACCGACATGGGGAGAACGTGCAAACTCCACACAGGCAGTCGCCGAGCGTGGAATCAATCCTGGGTCCCTGGGGCTGTGAGGCAGCAGTGCTAACCACTGAGCCACCATGCCGCCAGTCAGATGTAAAATGTAAATTACGTTAGCAATGTCTACATGTCGTGGAAGAATAAATAATATCAGACTTAGATTATTTGCAATTTAGATGTCACAATGGGGAAATGATGATCAGCAATAGAAGATAAATAATTCCTGATCAAATCAAGTACATTATCCTTCCAACATCATCAAGGCCTTAACCTATTCCAGGCTGGAATACTATTCACATCAAATTGGACTTACATGTGAGTAACAAGTTGAAAACTCACAGACCCTCACATCAGAATTCTTATCAGAGGCATCAGTAGAAGAAGCCTGACAGAACCAGCTTCCACATAAATTGCTGGCACCTGCTCTAGGCTCTGCAGGGTTCCGCAAAGTTTAAGTGGGTGGCTAAAAAATAGGCTGGCCTTTAACAGGAATGAACATCATGCAATCGGCGAGGGACCTCATGACTTGGTAATTCTCCACCTTGGATATGGGATCATATGGCACAGAAGGAGGCCATTTAGTTCATCTTATCTCCAAGGAATCTTTGAGATAGCAGCTCAATTATTCTCCATGTCCCTTCCCCGTAACCACAATTCTTTTTTCTTCCTCTTTCAAGCATATATGCAGTGATGCTGGAGTCTGAATCAACTCAGTTAAAAGTGAAATGAGGGCAAACTCATTGACACTAAAGGAATATGGTGATGTAGAATGTTCTGCTCTGAAGGTCTTGGATACAATATGAACTGTTAAAGTGACAGTCACTATCTCAGGATACTCCAAAGTGGTTAATAGTCAAAGCAGTGCTTCAGATTCTCAGTCTGGATTTAAAGGGACTAAGATCATTGAGAAAAAGCAGGGAACTAGGATCAGAAAGTAATTCCAGGCAAACAAAATGGTGTTGTAGGCTTAGTGGCCTTTCCTTCTCATATCCCTGTTCCTGTATTTGTATTTTCCTTGTGAGTAGCAGTTAATTTTATTGGATGAAGGAGACCGGAAGGCACCAGTCCTCAGTTGATAACATAATTATTGTGATGCAGAATATTAATCATATATTCTGTGATTAGCATGGTGAGTTTGGTGCTTAGCATTGACTCAGACTGTCAGAGTGGGGGGTTGAAGAGATTGGAATTCAGATATTTCTGAGCTATTTTTACAACATAATCAGTTAGGAATCGACTGATTGCATTGCCTAGATTAGCAGAAGATCACAGAAGGAGGATTTCATTTTCTTTTCCTCTCTGATGGACAGCAAGCACATTCGCCTGATATAGAGCCAACACAATTCCTACCCATTCTTTAGTGGGCACACACAAATTCATGAAAAACGTGGCATCGGTCCTTTCTTATGTTATATTATTCAGCTAAATGTCTAGCTGACAAAGTTGCCTCTAAGCAGAGACATAACACAGTTCACGCAGTACCATGCAATTAATTAACACAGCCATGCACATCCTGAAGATTAACTGAGGTTTACTGCCCCTTTAGGATGGAACTGGTGGGCTCCCCCATGTCAGAAAATTAACAGATAAAAGCCAAGCTTGAGATGATTAATTAAGTGGAATTGAAAGCTAAAATTCACTCATGTCAGTTCCTGAAGATTGACTGATCTGATTCTCTGTAAATAAGAAAGCAGATACTGTCCGGAAGTCTTCAGCTCTCACCTTGCAGAGGGAAGCAGTCAGCAGGAGTGTTACAATTTCAATGTTGCTTTATTTAAGCTGTTTGCAAAATGACTGCCTGCAGTGAGTGTGCCTGGTGTATCGGGGTTGAGGTAAGGACATGAGAGAAGGTGCCTCTAGCACTAAAATTGTTGAACTCAATGATTGAGTGCAGAAGGCTGTAGAGTCCCCAAGCAGAAAATGAGGTGCTGTTCTTCCAGCTTGCACTGAGCTTCATTGGACCAATGCAGCAAGGCTGAGACAGAGATGTTGACCAGGGAACTTAGGTGCTTTGTTGAAGTTGTAGGCAATTGGAGGCTCTGAATCTTTCTTCCGGACAGAACGTAGGTGTTCTGCAAAGCTGAGATCCAGTCTGTGCTTCGTCTACCCAGTGTAGAGAAGACCGCATTGTGAGCAGCGAATGTAGTAGGTTAGATTGTGCAAAGTGCAGGCGATGTGCTGCTTCACCTGGAAGGTATGTTTAGGCCCTCAGATAGTTGGGAGGAGGGAAGTAAGCAGGCAAGTGTTACACCCCTGTGGCTCCAGGGGAAGGTGCCAAGGGGCTGTGGAGGTGTGTTGGGATTGAGAGAGGAATGGACCAGGGTGCCCTGGAGGGAATGGTCCCTGCAGAATGCTGATAGGGAACATGAGGCGAATATGTGTCTTTTAGTAGCATCCAGCTGGCAGAAATGGCAGCTAATGAACCTATCAATATAGATGCTGGTGGGATGGTAGATGAGGACAAGGTGCACCCTGTCATTGTTGTGGGAGAGAAGAGAGGTGGTGAGGGCGGTAGTGCAGGATATGGGTTGAATTCTGCTCTGGGCCTTGTTGACTACGGCGCGAGGTAATCCTCGGTTGAAGAGGAAGGAAGGCATTTCAGAGGCTCCCTTCTCGATGCAAACATCATCAGAATAGATGCGAAAGAGATGGAGGAACTGGGAGAATGGAAGAAGCGTTATGTAGTCCCCACAGCTTAGAACCTGATAAAATTCCATGGATTTTAGAGCCTTGTTTGCCTTCTTCTTGGTTAAAAAACTCACATGTGAAATGGGGTTTAACTTCTTGCAATTAAATCAGATTTTTCCATGTTGGACGTGTTCTCATTTGTATGATGTAATAACCTATGTAGCATCTGATGAATTTCCTTTGGCCTTGATCCTTGTATTGCCCCTTCTGCAGATACTTAATGTATTGCTTAACATTGTTGCACTTCAAACTTCTTAGTTCCTTTTCAACTGAATTGAGCTACTTCTTCACTTTGTGAACAAACTTGTCTATTTTCCCATGTGGGTCTGCACTATAGCTGTTGATTTACAAGCCTAGAGCTTCTATGCAAATTTATAAATCCTTCATTGTTGAAATTCTGTTCCTTTAGAACATAGAACATAGAACAGTACAGCACAGGACAGGCCCTTCAGCCCACAATGTTGTGCCGACCATTGATCCTCATGTATGCACCCTCAAATTTCTGTGACCATATACATGTCCAGCAGTCTCTTAAATGACCCCAATGACCTTGCTTCCACAACTGCTGCTGGCAACGCATTCCATGCTCTCACAACTCTCTGTGTAAAGAACCTGCCTCTGACAGCCCCTCGATACTTTCCACCAACCAGCTTAAAACTATGACCCCTCGTGCTAGCCATTTCTGCCCTGGGAAATAGTCTCTGGCTATCAACTCTATCTATGCCTCTCATTATCTTGTATACCTCAATTAGGTCCCCTCTCCTCCTCCTTTTCTCCAATGAAAAGAGACCGAGCTCAGTCAACCTCTCTTCATAAGATAAGCCCTCCAGTCCAGGCAGCATCCTGGTAAACCTCCTCTGAACCCTCTCCAACGCATCCACATCTTACCTATAATAGGGCGACCAGAACTGGACACAGTATTCCAAGTGCGGTCTAACCAAAGTTTTATAGAGCTGCAACAAGATCTCACGACTCTTAAACTCAATCCCCCTGTTAATGAAAGCCAAAACACCATATGCTTTCTTAACAACCCTGTCCACTTGGGTGGTCATTTTAAGGGATCTATGTATCTGCACACCAAGATCCCTCTGTTCCTCCACGCTGCCAAGAATCCTATCCTTAATCCTGTACTCAGCTTTCAAATTCGACCTTCCAAAATGCATCACCTCGCATTTATCCAGGTTGAACTCCATCTGCCACCTCTCAGCCCATCTCTGCATCCTGTCAATGTCCCGCTGCAGCCTACAACAGCCCTCTACACTGTCAACGACACCTCCGACCTTTGTGTCGTCTGCAAACTTGCTGACCCATCCTTCAATTCCCTCGTCCAAGTCATTAATAAAAATTACAAACAGTAGAGGCCCAAGGACAGAGCCCTGTGGAACTCCACTCACCACTGACTTCCAGGCAGAATATTTTCCTTCTACTACCACTCGCTGTCTTCTGTTGGCCAGCCAATTCTGTATCCAAGCAGCTAAGTTCCCCTGTATCCCATTCCTCCTGACCTTCTGAATGAGCCTACCATGGGGAACCTTATCAAATGCCTTACTGAAGTCCATATACACCACATCCACAGCTCGACCCTCATCAACCTTTCTAGTCACATCCTCAAAAAACTCGATAAGGTTTGTAAGGCATGACCTACCCCTCACAAAGCCGTGTTGACTGTATTTGATCAAGCCATGCTCTTCCAGATGGTCATAAATCTTATCCCTCAGAATCCTTTCTAACACCTTGCAGACGACAGACGTGAGACTGACCGGTCTATAATTGCCAGGGATTTCCCTATTTCCTTTCTTGAAGAGAGGAATTACATTTGCCTCTCTCCAGTCCTCAGGTACGACTCCAGTGGAGAGCGAGGATGCAAAGATCTTCGCAAGTGGCGAAGCAATTGCATTTTGCGCTTCCCAAAGCAGCCGAGGACAAAGCTGATCCGGGCCTGGCGACTTGTCAATCTTAATGTTTGACAAAATTTTCAGCACATCAGCTTCGTCTATCTCTATCCATTCCAGCATGCACACCTGCTCTTCAAAGGTTTCATTCACTACAAAGTTGGTTTCTTTCGTAAAGACAGAAGCAAAAAACTCATTTAGGGCTTCCCCTACCTCCTCAGACTCCACACACAAGTTCCCTATGCTATCCCTGATCGGCCCTACTCTTTCTTTGACCATTCTCTTATTCCTCACGTAAGTGTAAAATGCCTTTGTGTTTTCCCGGATTCCATCTGCCAAGCCTTTCTCGTGCCCCCTCCTGGCTCTCCTCAGACCATTTTTGAGCTCCTTCCTTGCCTGCATGTAATCCTCTCTAGCTGAACTTGACCCTAGCTTCCTCCACCTTATGTAAGCTACCTTCTTCCTTTTCACTAGAAGCTCCACCGCTCTCGTCATCCAAGGTTCCTTAATCTTACCCCTTCTTGCCTGTCTCAGAGGGACATATTTACTCATCACTCCCAACAACTGTTCCTTAAACCGTCTCCACATGTCTATAGTTCCCTTACCATGGAACAACTGCTCCCAGTCCATGCTTCCTAACTCATGTCTAATCGCATCATAGTTTCCCCTTCCCCAATTAAATATCCTCCCATTCTGCCTAATCCTCTCCTTCTCCATAGCTATGTAGAATGTGAGGCAGTTATGGTCACTATCACCAAAATGCTCTCCCACCACAAGATCTGATACCTGCCCCGGATCGTTTCCGAGCACCAAGTCTAGAATGGCCTCTCCCCTCGTCGGCCTGTCAACGTACTGCGTTAGGAAACCCTCCTGAACACACCTTACAAAAACAGCTCCATTCAAATCTTCTGCTCGAAGGAGGTTCCAATCAATATTAGGAAAGTTAAAGTCACCCATTACAACAACCCTACTGCGTGCACACTTTTCCAAAATCTGTCGACCTATGCTTCCTTCAATCTCCCTGCTGCTATTGGGGAGCCTGTAGTAAACCCCTAACGAGGTGACTACTCCCTTGCTGTTCCTAATTTCCAACCACACTGACTCAGTAGGCAGATCTTCCTCGACAAAGGAAGCTTCTGTAGCTGTGATACCCTCTCTGATTAGTAGTGCTACACCCCCTCCTCTTTTTCCCCCCTCCCTATTCTTTTTAAATGTTCTAAACCCTGGAACATCCAGCAACCATTCCTGCCCATGAGAAACCCATGCCTCTGTTATGGCCACAACATCATAGCACCAGGTACTGATCCATGCTCTAAGTTCATCACTTTTATTCCTGATACTCCTTGCATTAAAGCAAACACACTTTAACCGATCCCTTGGTTCCTTCCCAGGAAAATCCTTCCCACTAGCTGGTCTACCTCTTGCTACTGCCTCACCTGCATCAACGCTCACCTCTGGTATACAGCTCAGGTTCCCACCCCCCTGCCATACTAGTTTAAACCCTCTCGAACTACTCGAGCAAACCTTCCACCCAGGACATTTAGCAGTCACACTGTCATTATACGAACTCTTATACCTAAGATAAAACTACCTTTGTTGAGAAAATCATTCACGTGTCCAATTTCATAGTATTCTCTGAACAATGTTAATGTGCCCACAATACCCATCTATCTATTTTTCATTTTGACCTCTAATATTGAATACATGCCATTCATAAATATCATTTACTTGAAGCTAAAAGCACACCTTCTAGGCTTTCAACATCTCTGAAGTTTCTGTTTTTGATTCTGTCCTATCATAATCTCATTGATTTGCCATTGCGAGTGCAAAATGTACCAATTCTGTTTCATGTCACTTTCCATTTGAACTAGAGTCAAGACAGGCAATGTACAACAATCAAGTATCTTACCCTGTTATTCAGCTGCTGTCTGTTTCTTTGCTTACTTTTAGCAAACTTCAAATTGCTCTGATGATTTCTGTGTTCCTTCTCTTTTACTAAATGGGTCTATACAACTCTGCGAAATACAATCCTAGCTCTACATCTCAATACCATTATCCTCTCCAGACTGATCTCAAAACTCCATGACCTTAGTCTCGGATCTGCCCTCTGCAACTGGATCCTCGGCTTTCTGACCCGCAGACTGCAGTCAGTGAGGATAGGTAACTGCACCTCCTCCACAATAATACACAACACTGGAGCCCCCCAGGATGTGTTCTATGTCCCCTACTGTACTCCCTGTACACCCATGATTGTGTTGCCAAATTCTGAATGAATACCATCTACAAGTTCACTGATGATACCACCGTAGTCAGATGGATATCTAACAACAAAGAGTCAAAATACAAAAGCGAGATAGAGGGCAAGGTGACTTGGTGAGAACAATGAGAACATTCTCTCTCCCAGTGTCAGCAAACCCAGAGAAGTGATTATTGACTTCAGAAAGAAAGGAGGATTATATGCCCCCATCTACATCAATGGAACTGAGGTTGAAAGAATGAGGAGCATCAAGTTCATTGGAATTACAACCTGTCCTGCACTTCCCATATAGATGCAACAGTCAAGAAGACACAACAAAGGTTCTTCTTATTCTGGTGGCCCGCAAAATTTGGCATGTCCTTAAGGACCCTCACCAATCTTTACAGATGCACACTGCAAGTATACTGTACAGGCATATAACAGCCTTATATGGCAACTGCTCTGCCAGGACTGTAAGAAGATTGTGAGCATGGTCCAGACCATCCAGAAGCCAAACTTCCATCCAAGGGCTCCATTTATATGGTCTACTGCCGCGGAAAGTCTGCCAACATCATCAAAGAGCCATCACACTCTGGTAATGATTTCCTACAACCTTTTCTGTGAGGTAGAAGATACAGGAGTCTGAACACACTCACCAGCAGGCTCAGGACCAGCTTCTTCCTGGCTATTTTTAGACTAATGAATGGACTCTCTAATCTCAAATAATGCTGATCTTACCGATTGCATGCCTTGCACAATGTAACCTATATGCCTCTGTCTAAGTCATTTTGATCTGCACGCCTTTGTTTACTATGATCTGCCTGTACCAGTCATAAACAAAGCTTTTCACTGTACTTTGGTCCAAGTGGCAATAAATGAATTAATCGACCACCATCTGTAATCCATGTTACAAGTTTGAGAGGTATAATGATGCTAGCACTTTTTATTCAAAGTAGTTGCAAAGTAGTTCCCTATTTGGCAGAGATCACCTGACTACAGAAGGCCAGGATGATCATTTGTGATCATATATGATTGCTTTTGAAGCCAGCACGGAGAGAGGGAGGGTAGCAGTGAGGTAAATGTTATGTGACTGACCTGATGACTTTTTGATTGGAGGGCATGTAAAATACACGCCAAGCCGTCACCTTCCCACTGATTCTCGAATTGTCTCCGCGTACAGCTAGGGCCAGGAAGGCCAATGGCTGATCTAATCGGCAGGCTTCCTCCACCACAATTCAGTTTCCATGTTGGCATTTGCAGATCAATGGGATAAATATACAAACATAAAAACTAGAAGGAGCAGTAGGCCATTGGGCTTTTCGAACATGCCCCACCATTTAATGCGATCCTCTATCTCAATGTCTTATGCCAGTTATCTCCCCATACCCTCTGATACATTTAGAACTAAAGATATGTTTTCTGATATTCAGTGACTTGACTCCTACAGCCCCTTCTGTGGTAGAGAATTCCATAAGGTCACTACCCCTTAAGCGAAGAGATTGGTCCTCAGCTCAGTCTTAAATGGTCTACTATGAAGCAGTGTCTCCTGGTTCTAGACACCCAACCAGAGAAAACATCCTCCCTGCATCCAGCTTGTTCAGCACAGTTAGAATTTTATGCAGTTTAATCAGATCCCCTCTTATTCTTCAAAACTTTAGTAAATACAGAACAAGTCAAAACAATTTCTCCTCATAGGATAGACTAATGAAGAGAATACCATAATATATTGTCCAAATAGATGATACCAGGCTAAACTGGATTCCTGGATGAACCACATGAACATTGTGGACTTGTCGAACCTTACATGATATAATAGACGATAAAGAGAAGTCAAGTAGAATCGTTGACTGCAATGCCTCCCGCCCCGATGCGCTCAATGCATCCTGTGTTCATTATGAACAGAAGGTGAGCAAAATAAATACAGCCTCGGCCGAACCTGTCCCCACAGACATCACTGTAAGGACATCAGATCAGCCTTCCTCAGAGCAAACACACAGAAAGTGATTGAGTCCCCAATCGTTTACTCAGACCCTGCATGGGCCAGCTGGCAGGAGTATTTACAGACATCCTTCACCTTTCCTTACGACGATGTGAGGTTCCCACCTGTTTCAAGATAACCACTAAAATCCCACTGCCAAAGAAAACTCACTCAATGTGAGTTAATGACTATCACATGGTGGCTCTAGCATCTATCATTACAAAGTGCTTTGAGGTTAAGTAATGGCACACATCAGACTCCAGCCTCCCAAACTGCTTTGATGCACTACAATGTTCCCACTGTGACAATAGTTTCAAAGATGGCACCATCTCCATGGCCTTGCACTCATCCCCGGAACATCTGGATAACAAGTGCACCCATGTCTGACTTCTACCTATTGACTGTAGCTCTGCCTTCAACACCATAATTCCAACAAAACTCACCAAATTTTGAGACCTAGGACTCTGAACCCCCTCTGCAACTGGTGCCTCAACTTTCTGACCCATGGACAGCAGTCAGTAATGATAGACGACAACACCTCCTCCACAATAATCTTCAACAAGACTGCGTAACCAGCCTCTTACTATACTCCCTACACACACACAACTGTGTGGCCAAATTCAACTCTAACTCCATTTCCAAATTTGTTGGTCACACCACCGCAGCGGATTTGATGTCAAACAACGACAAGACAGAGTACAGGGCAGAGATAGACACCTTATTGGCACAGTATAAGGCATGACCACATGGTATAGCAGCTGCTCTATCCAGACCGAAGAATTTGCAGAGAATTGACGTAGCCCAGTCCATCATGAGAATCTGCTTTCCTTCGATTGCCTCCATCTATACTTAGCGCTACCTCTGGAAAGCAACCAACATAATCAAAGACCCCTTCCATCCCAGCTATATTCACTTCCGCCATTTTCCACGGGTAGAGGATACAAAAGTTTGAAAACACGTATCGATAGTATCAAATACCAATGTATGAATTGGCTTCTTATATATTTAAGCTGATCTTTCTCTGTTCCTTCTCTTTAGCCTTATCATTTTATTCTACATTCTTTTCTATCACCCTGATGTACTTATGTAAAGAATGATTTATCTGGCTAGCTCACAATACAATACTTTCCAATGGACCTTGGTACATGTAACAATAATAAATGAAATGAAATCAAATCAAATCAAATCAAATCCTGCCATCAGCATAGTGAAACTCTGCAGGACTCCCTCTATGGCGTATTTATCCTTTCTTAAGTAGGGATAACAAAACTACATGCAACACTCTAGGTGTGGTCTCACCAAGGCCCTGTATAAGTACGGTAAGACATTCCTACTTCTGAACTCAAATCCTCTTGCAATGAAGGCTAATATACTATTTACCTTCCTAATTGCTTGCTGAACCTGCTCATATACTTTTATTGATTGGTGTACAAAGACACTCAGATGCTTCTATACATCCACATTTCCCAATATATCACCAGTGAAGTAGTACTCTTCATTTTTGTTTTTCACACCAGAGTTACACCTTCACATTTGGCCACATTGTACTGTATCTGCCACGCATTTGCCCACTCACCCAACTTGTCTGAACCACCTTGAAGTCTCCTTGCCCCCTCCTTACAACTCACAATCTAACCGAGTTTTGTGTCATTAGCAAACTCGGAAACATTGCATTTGATTCCCTCATCCACGTCATTTACATGTATCACGATGAGCTGGGATTACTCTGTTGTTGGGAGCCTGGAGAACACCAGCACCAGCTATCAGCTTATACAGAGAAGAGAACAGTCAAATCTCGTGACATCACAAATTACTTTATTAGCGCATTAAACAAGACACATGCTGTTTAAATATGTTGATCACAAAACTAGACCTTATATATTTTCCCACAAACTGAACTAGAATCTACTTATACATCCATTAGGTTCCTCTGACACTCCCGGAGTAGCCACAGAATATAAAATTTAATATCCGATCAGGATAGCTGCTGCAGCTAACAAGGGCTGACACTGGCCAGGCGCTGCACTCAATGTCATCACCATATCCTTGACATAAGGTCTGCCCCTACAATGTTTGGTCTCTGGAGTTTTTGCTGGCTGTATGTCCCAAGGGTCTCCTTTTTTATTCTTTCACTTATCTCTCTCAAGCCATGCTGCCTTCTTTCTGTTGGCTCAGTCTAATTCATTTATCACATGCCTTTACCTCATTGGCCCTGACCCTGAGATTTAGGTAGCATCACTTCATTATTTCTCAACCAAATAAGGCATGACCTCATTTTTTTTAAACTTTTTGTAGAAAATAGTTAATTCAAACTGGCTTAAACTACCACCTGGGCGCAGGTCATTTTTAGTTCACAAGCTGCTTCTTTCTGTGTCTCCTTGTCTTTACATTCAGTACCTCCTGTTAGCGAGGTCAGTGGCTGGTATCCCTCTTTCTTTATCTTTCTAAAGCATCTAGCTAACATCTCCCCGGGCAGCAATGTCAGTGACATTTCTGAAGAAGGGTCCCAACCTGAAACATCAACTTCCCTTGTCCTCTGATGCTGCCTGGCCTGCTGTGTTCCTTCAGCTCCACACTCTGTTATCTCTGGCTCCAGTGTCGGCAGTTCTTACTATCTCTCAATGTCAGAAGCTTGTACCTTTCTCCCTCTCTCTATCTCTCTGCAGCCTCTTGCTTACAACTCAGAAATAAAGACAGATTTATTTCTCTCCTGTTTCCTGTCTGTCAACCATTTCTCATTCCTGCTTAATATATTACCCACTATCCTATGTGCTTTAACTTTGCCCACTTACCATAAAGAAAAAAACTTTCAAAAGCCTTTTGAAAATCCAAATACAAAACCTCCAATGGTTTTTCCTTAACTACTCTATTCATTATATCCTGTAAAAAAAGACTCCAATAGGTTTGTTAAGCATGATTCATAAACCGATGCTAGATTTGTTCAATCTCATTAACAGAGCACATTGACAGGACCCTGGAGACCATGTTGAATGATAGTATTAGAAGGAGCAGAAAGTGTTAAATCTACGGAGAGGGCAAGATGAATTTTTGAAGTTGTTTCAGTTTTCGTAATATCAATTCAATTTTAATTTATTCAATATTTTACCATATGCATAATTTATTCAGGATCCAAGATGGTGCTAGTATGTGGCGACATTATACACTTTTCACTGTACTAAAGTACAAGTGACAATATTAAATAAATCTAAATTTAAATCTAATGATTTCCATATATTTTATATATTATGCATATATAACTCCATATATTATGCATTTTATAAAAGCTTTAGCATTTCCCCACAAGTAATTTTAGAACAAATGTCAGTAATTCTCTGTTTTCTCTCCCTCATTTCTTAAAGAGCGGAGTCACATTTCCCACCCTCCAATCTGTGGGAACTGCTCCGGAATCGACAAAAATTTGGAAGATCATCACTAACATATCCAATGTTTTCAGGGCCACTTTCTTTCATACCCTGAGATATGGATTTAACAGACCTTTATTAACACCATTGGTTCCCATGCCCTATTTTCTTACAAATACTGATTTCCTTCAATTGCACTGTCTCAATACGCCATTGGTTCCCTAGCATTTCTGGGAGGTTATTTTGTCCTTTGTGAAGACAACAAAGAAAGTGTGTGCTCAGTTCTTCAGCCAATTTTTTTTGTTCCCCATTATAATTTCCCTAGCTTCTGACATTAAATGACCTATATTCTTCTGTATTGATTTTTTTCTCTTCAAATATTTTTAAAAGCTTTTATGGTCAGTATTTATACATTCCTGCAATTTTATTCTCCTGCTCTCTTTTCCTCTTTGTCACCAATCTATTTGTCCTCTTTGACAGAATTCTGAAATGCTTTCGATCTTTAAACTTGTTACTTTTTGTGGAATAATACAGTGCAGAAGAGGACATTCGACCCATCAAATCTGTACTGCCAAATCTACACTAAACCTACAGTGGTTTCATTTTCCAGCCCCAGGCCCATAAGCCTTGAATGTTATGACATTTCAAGAGCTCATCCAAGAATCAATCTGTTCCAGAATCTCGCAGTCCATCTTCCCATATTCTGCACCTAACTACATCCTCCATTCCCTGAGTGAGCACCTTTATGAAATACTCATTTAACACTCTACCAATGTCAGATTTTTTCACAATTTTATATGTCTCCTCTTCAGATCTAACACTGGTCTTAATTTATTTTGTAAACCATGATTGAGCCACCTTCTCTGTTTTGTTCTTGTGGCAGACAGTAATGAATTACTGTTGTAATTCATGCACATGTTCTTTTATTGAATTCATTGTCTAGACCCCCAGCAACCCCATTAGTAAGTTGCCCCAATCCATTCTTGCCAAAATCTCCTTATACTTTCATCATTCCTTTCATTTAGAATTGGAGCTCTAGTTTCAGATTTGTCTGTGTCGCTCTCCATCTTAATGAAAATTTCTATCATGTTATGGTTACTCTTCTCCAAAGGAACACAATAAGCTTGTTAACAAATCCTTTTTGATTCCACTGTATCCAGTTTGGAATGCCTGCTCCCTGGTCCTTCAATGTATTGGTCGAAATAAACCTTCATGTACACTCTCCAGGAAATCCTACTCCACAAAATCAATGCTAGTTTGGTTTGTTCAATCTATATGTAAGTGAAAATCGCATGACTATAGTTGTACCCTTATTGCATGTATGCCTGATTTCTGGTTTAATGTCCTCCTTACATCACCATTACTGTTTAGAGCCTAAAGATGAACCCAGCACTACTTTCTGCCCCTTTGTGTTTCTTACTTCCATGTAATGATTTTTCAATTCAATATACTTCTTCACGATTGCATTGATTCACTCCTTTACTAACAATGTTACCTCACCTGCTTTCCCTTTTTGTCTGTCCATCCTAGATAATGAATACCCATGGATGTTTAGTTCATTACATTTACTGTTTTGTCTCTCTGTGTCACAACTACATCATATCTGTTTATATCAATATGCACTGCTAATTCATCTCCATTATTACAAACGCTCTGCCAATCAAGACACAAACGCTTTAGAATTGCCTTCTTAACCTTGCCAGTCATTTTAGCATTGTTTGCATGATGACCCATTTGTGATTCAACATTGTTTCTGCTGTGTTCCACTTCTGTTTTCTCCTTTCTGTCTTTTATTTGTATCTTTGTTTCACCCACCTTCATCTCCCTGCTCAGTTTCCCAACTCCCACCATTCTTGTCTGAACCCTCCCTGACAGCACAAACTAAGTCCGGCTAAGAAGTCAACCCCCCCACCACCCACCAACCACACCCCCCCACCCCCACCGCCCCAATTGTGTCTACCCCTTTCCCTCAAGGACATTGGTGTTAGTCCTTTGTACTGGTGATAATGGGAACTGCAGATGCTGTGTTCATCCAGCTTCACACTTTGTTATCTTGTCCTTTGTGCTGGACCCACTTTTCCCAGAACCAGTCTGAACGTACCAGGAACCTGACTTCCTCCAACCTACACCAGTTCAGGAAAAAAGTGTGGGGTTTTTTTGCCAGGGTGATGCTCCCTTTGTGTATCAAGGAGAGAAGATCATAGTGCTGTTGAGGACTAATCACAGAGTAAAGAGATATCTGTGAATAGTCAATAATAGGTCACTTAGCACAGGCCAAATGGAGATTGAGTGTGCTGAGTGCTTCTCCTGAGTTGCAAAGGACACAGACTTTGTTCAACCTGCTCTCCAGCAGAGGCTATTAGGACACATGTTCTGAAAGGTCATTTATATTATCACAGTGGGAAATGACATGATTACATTAGTTTAATTGTTACGTGCTGCACTCCACTATTTCCATATTCACAGTAGGTCAGACAAACCAACCAAAAGCTTAAACTGAGGTTAAAGAATATGACCATAGCCTATAATTTTTCTTTTATTCTGCCTTCTTAACGACCTCAGACTCAATCACAGACTCCGGTAGTACTTGCTGTAGTCACATTGCCCTTTGTATTCAAATGCTTCTTCCCTGCTCTAAATCTCTAAGTTTAAATTCATCTTAACTCATTGAACAATGAAAATTAACTGCTTCAATTTGGTCTATCCCATTCTTCCATAATTTGGAATGCCATTATCATATTGCTATTAATCTCGTCTGTTCTGAAAAAAGTCCATTTTTTGATTTGTTGGCAGTTTTAAACTATATTAATACTTTCCAAGAATATTTGATCTTTTGCTTGAAGCAGACATTAATTAGGGAGCTAGCTTCCATTTTATAGACCTTGTGTAATTTTTCTTGCAAATTGTGTATGTTAATAAGGTCTGATTGAACTAGATTTATGTGTGCACAATGTATAAATAGATATGCTGCTATGCTGAATTCCTGGCAAAAATGTCAAAGGTACTAATCTTTGAACACAGCAGCAACACAGAGAATGCAATGAGCTTGTATTTGCATTAAGTTTAAGCTTGTATAAAATAGTAGTTTTAGTGTAGCAGTTGATGTAGTTTCTTGATATCTTAAGTGTCTATACAATATCATCTGAGTGTTCCCTAAGTGTTAGCCTTTATAACATATGCAGGAAGGACTGGTATCTCATTTTCTTGAAGTTTATTAATAACCCTAGCTATTTGCTCTGCTATAAGATCATAGAAATATACATAGTTTGGGTGCAATGTTTACTAACTGTTCAGAGTAAACATGCAGTAATCACAAGCAGGCTGTTATGATAATTACTACTACTGCTACAATAACTGACTTACTGAAGGTGAGGTGGGAACTTGTAATCTGTAATGTTACATGTTGATATCATCTAATAGCCTTAAAGATATACTCCCTGTCTGGTCTAGGATCTATACAATAATACAGTAACAAGTGCTGATCCAATTCTGCCCTTGTATAAAGCCCCAAACAAGATTTTCTTTTGCATTTGTAACCATTGGTATACATCTGTCGATATTTATTTGTTAATCTCCTCCCTAAAACTCAATGTTTCTCTGCTTGGATGTCCTCCTTTGGTTATTTAAATGTATCTCATTAGCTCGGTGGATGGTCATCTACTTGAATATCTCAGCACACACTTTCAGCATATATTTATCATATACTTTTGCAAAGTGCCTTGAGATACTTTAACTAGATCAAAGGCATTAATCAATGCATATTGTTAGTGTACCATAAAATGTTAGCTTCTCCTTTCTGAAATAATGGGAACTGCAGATGCTGGAGAATCCAAGATAACAAAATGTGAAGCTGGATGAACATAGCAGGCCAAGCAGCATCTTAGGAGCACAAAAGCTGATGTTTTGGGCCTAGACCCTTCATCAGATGCTGCTCCTAAGATGCTGCTTGGCCTGCTGTGTTCATCCAGCTTCACACTTCGTTGTCTTAGCTTCTCCTTTTTGCTGTCTCACCCTTTAAAGGAGAATCCCAGTAGTTTCATACAAATATCTTTGCTACCGACTTGGGAAAGGTAGCTAAAATTAAAAGTGACAGAAAGGGAGTCACCATTAAGATTACACTTTCTGAACATTTTAACTCGAAGCCCTCCTGATTCTGATATTTTGCGTGGGAGTAATGTATAAGAACATCAAGATTCATTCTGGCACCTAAAGCTTGGTTTCAACAAACTTCTGCATTATGCTCAGACATGGCTTTGGCTATAACCAAGCCATGTATAAATAGTGGATCGGGGAAGGAGAGTCATCAGTCATGCACAGAGAGGGTAGACCATGTATCCATGTAGCCAGCTTTTTAAAGGGTTTAGATTGTTAACTGTTGCGGGATGAAGGTGTTGCGACATCTATCTACAAACATTGGTGCAGACTTGAAACATCCGTTAGCAACGATAACATGGCAGGCAATCATTAATGGTGTGGAGGTGCTGGTGTTGGACTGGAGTAGATGAGGTCAGAAATCTCATGACACCAGGTTATAGTCCAACAGGGTTATTTGGAAACACAAGCTTTTGGAGTCTCACTCCTTCTTCAGTTGTTAGTGAGAGGGGCAGTATCAGATGCAGAATTTAGAAGTAAAAGATCAAGGGGCCACACCACTGATGAGGATGTACTAAACAAACCTGTGATGTTGTTAAAGTAGTAGTAAGTTAGAAGGTTTTAATTGATTAATGTGCATATGTAAATCCGCAAATTCCTTTGAAGTCATCATCTTGTGAGAACTAAAAGTTTTATCAGTGTATTCTTCTTTATCAGAAGCCGAATTCCTTGACCGCTGAAGTGTTCCCCCACTTTGAGGGAACATCTGTCTAGTGATTGTTTCGTGGCGTCTATTCATCCATTGTCAGAGTATCTGCATGGTTTTGCCAATAATACCATGCCATTAAATGGAGGAAAGACTTTCAAGTTGACTAAAGCTGCTGAATGTTTATCCAATGAATCAGTGGTTCAATGCTTTCAGTCTATGTTTCACTGGACAGCAGTAAAATTAGCTGACAGCAAATTCCACTGCTCTCCACGGGAAGGTGACACATTGCTCAGGCCTGGACAATTTGCCATTGAGATAACCGGGAAAGGAATTAAAATAAAAAGATTTGCAATTATTTAGCATCGCATGTGAGCGCAGGATGATCCAATGTGTTATATGACAATTAAGTACTTTTGATCTGCTGTCAATGTTGGAATATAGGAAGTACAGTGATCAATTTGCATATGGTATGCCCTCAGGAACAGCAGAGATAATTGTTACCAAGGATACCAAAAATAACTCCCCTGAATTTAGCCGAAATAGTGCTGTGGGGTCTTAACAGGGCCCTCAATGAACACTGTATCCAGAGACCACTGGAAGATTTAAAGCTGAAAAAGTTAAGTACGGTTTCAACTACAAGTATTTTTGTGAAACAAGTGTAAATAGTACAGTAGACAAGCAGATGCACACTGGACAGGATGACAAAAAGCCAAGCCAAGGAATGAGTGGTAGAAATATGGAAACAATCTAGACTGTCCCATGTGCAGGATAAGGGGAAGGTATGGATGAGCAAGAACAAGTCCTGATTGAGAGCACTGTGTGAAATATGTGACATCTGGCAAACCCACGCTTGTAAATTGATCAGATTAGGAATTGAATGCATTACGCAGGCTTATAAGAGATATGAATCTCTTGGGCTTTGTCACAGTTCATTCTTCAATCGTTATAATGGACTCTGCTTGAGTACACATAAATAAATTATTGTCACCTGTATCTGAACCTCCTGATGGCCTGTTAGATTGAACCATGACAGTACCTACTGATGGCATAGGAGCGCCAGTGCGACTTGATTGTTCAGGTCCAAGAGTGAGTCCACAACTTTGGAATTCAGACACAAATGTGACACCCAGGATCAAGTGGACAATAATACAGATGTTCGTGATGTCCAAACTTGAAGGAAATCTTCAGTGAGCTTGACAACCAATGACAAATTATGGCTACATGGATCAGAAGAAGTTGCTAGTATTGTAAATGGCTGCAGAGATAAATTACAGTTTCCCTCGGGAAGCAGAGAATGCTTGTGCACTGCTCGTCAGAATATCCACATAAGTGACTCTTGGCAATGTAAGAAATTGGATCTTTCTGAAATGATACATTTTAGAATAACAATAGAAATACTTAATATAAATTGACACACAACATAAGGCCACATCAGCAGAGTTATCCTTCTTTCTCTCTCTGGAAATACACATATTGTCAGGGTCATTTTTTTTTACATTTCCATGTAGACGTTCCTAAATTGGTCAGATTATATTTTTTGTTACCCCTTACCTTATCAATGTAAGTAGTTAGAAAATGCCAGGAGATGTCCTTCAGTCTGATGTAAACTAAATGCTCGACTGCAGGAAGATGGTGACCATCCTGACGCCTCTGGATCTGCCCTTGATTCATTGGGGGTTCAAAGGATTTAAACATATGATTGACACAGTTTGAGCAATCACCCCTCAAGTAAAGTTGATTGATAAACCCTCATAAGGGTCAGTCTTTATCTGCATGTCAGACAGCTGCCTTCTTGTCCTAAAAGATGGGCTCAGAAGGATGGAGGAAAACCCAGAGTCACTGTTGCTGCCTTCTCAAGTTATCAACAGTCCTGGAGCCAACCCTCATTCGTCCTGTGACATCAGTGAACTACCCCTCTGCTGAGATGGAAACAAAGAGGTTTTTTTTTTTGTCTTTTCAGTGATGTTCTTAATTCAGCATCTCAGAAGTAGTTACAAATAGTTTCAAGCAATTATGAGCCCAATCTCCTCAGCACCACACCAATAGAATCCTACAGTGTAGGGAGAGACTATTCAACCCATTGAGTGTGCACTGACCCTCCAAAGAGCATTTCACCCAGACCCCCACAACCCCATAACCATGCCTTTCCTGCAGTCAACTCACCTAGCCTGCACATCACTAGATATTATGGGACAATTTAGGCCATGCTGACCTGCACATTGGTCGACAGTGGGAGGAAACCCACACAACACAGGGAGAATGTGCAAACTCCACACAGGCAGTCACCCAAGGCTGGAATTGAATCTGAGTCCCTTGCGCTATGAGGTAACAGTATTAACCACCTAGCCACCATGCTGCTCAATACATCCTGTGAAATGTATAAGACTTTGATGGAGTAGTGCTCTCTCACCTGCTATCTTCAAATGGCCTAACTGCCCCTCCTTATAGTTTCTCAATCTGTTGCTTCTCCTCTTCATCCAGTCAAAACAATTGAGATGTTCTGGTTGCTTGCTCAGGAGATGCATAATTCATGAATGCGAAAAGAAACAATTTTGAAACTTAAAAAAATTCTCAAAATCTTGAAAAGCTCAGTGACTCACAGATGAATGGGTATATATAAGCACCTCTTTAAAGAATGCTCCCAGCTCACTTCAAAAATTGATCAGCCCCAGAGTTACACTCTTTGGACCGAGCACTATTAGTATGTTGAATTTCTGCGGATGAAATTGTTTGTATTTATGAAAGATTAGTCCACCATCTGCCCCAGCTAACCATAAAGGCACTGAGAATTAATTAGTAGAGAGATAATGGAAACTGCAGATGCTGGAGAATCTGAGATAACAATGTGTGGAGCTGGATGAACACAATAGGCCAAGCAGCATCTTAGGAGCACACAAGCTCACGTTTCAGGCCAAGACCCTTCATCAGAAAAGGCTTTTCTGATGAAGAGTCTAGGCCCAAAACGTGAGCTTCTGTGCTCCTAAGATGCTGATTGACTTGCTGTATTCATCCAGCTCCACACTCTGCTATATCGAGAATAAATTAGTACATTGCTGGAATACAGTGAGACTGGGGCTGTAAACATATTAAAATGGTTGAACTAGCATGTCTGGCCCCCTCAAAACAAATAGTGGAAGTTAATGCACATTTAGAAGAGAACACAGTAAATACTTCAGGGCACAAAAAAAGTATACAGGATGCTGGAAAAAGAGCAAGGGAGTGTGATTAATTTGATAGCTCCACCGGAGACCCAACACAAGTATGAGCTGAATGACCTCTTCTGTACTATAACAATTCATATCGAAATACAACAAGATTTGGACAAAATCCAGGTTTAGTCTGACAGATCACATATAATATTTGCATCACAAAAAGACCAGCAATGACTATCTCCAACAATACTGAAAATAACCATCACTCCTTGACATTCAATGCCATTGCCATCACTGAATTCCTCAAATTCTGATGTCACCATTGACCAGAAACTGAACTAAACTTGACATATAAATATAATGGCCACAGGAACAGATCAAGGTCAGAGGCCAGGAATATTGTGGTGAGTAACTCACCTTCAAACAGCCCAAAGCCTGTGCATAATCCTTAAGGCACAAGGCAGGAATGCTATGGGCTTTTCCAAACTTGCTTCAACAGCACTCAGGGGTCTTGATACCTTCCAGGACAAAGTAGCCAGCTTGATTGGCACAATTTTCACAAATGTCCATTTTTTCCATTCTGGAGACTTAGTACCTACCAGCAGTGTGGACCATCTATAGAATAGACTTCAGATACAATAGAACAGACAGTAAACCCCAAAAACTAGACAAGGCTTTGAAAATGTCCGTCTGGCACCGAATTCAAGAACAATGTTATATTATTTTTAAGATACTATAAATGGAAGTGATTTGAACATCCTCTTTGGTTATAATTGCCTTCCAAGTTTTGATGTTGCAAAGGCCAATTCAGGTTTTCTGGTGAGTCTTGTCCTGTCAGTAAAATATAACGTAATGGGCTGATCTTCATTTGATTACCCATTGTCAAAGTCTGATTATTTTAAGTCTAATTGGGATTCTATTACAATCCATATAAGTTTGGATTTCTTCCCTCAGATATGATGAAATAGTGCGAATTACACCAATTATTTTTTATACCACAATAGACTAATCCAACCTGCAATTTTACTCTTCAAGTACAATGATAGTTTGTGTTACTCTGAGCCATAATAAAATTGTTTTAATTGCAATGAATCTGTCAGCTACGCTAGTGAACAGATTTTCTGTTGTATGTGAATGGAATTTTTATTTTGGCTACTGAAACTCTGTAGCAGCTGAGACAGGGGCTCTGGGGGATAAGTTACCCTTTTCAGAGAGTTTTGCAGGCCTAGAATAGACGATATAACATTGACAGAACCACCATGCCCAGTCCTATTTCCGTTCACTTCAGTGGGAAATGCTCTGATATATGCTGTCGGATAAATGGCCTGGAATCATGTCCATTGATAGCTATACTATTATATGTAGTCATGAAAATAGTGTGAGGTTCTGCAAAATAAGCTTCTTCCAGGTACCAGAAGATGATTATATTGACATCTTGCAGCTCAGCTTGTCTAAGTGCATCATGGATGCCATAAATACAGTTAAAAGGGATTTCCAAAATCATCTTTTCTATTAAAATGTAAAAAGCAACAAATAGAAAAAACAAATACAATAGGCAGAATTCCATAGGATTTTTTTTGTGCAGCAGTTTCACTATGGGACCAAATATCCTTGATCTATGGATCTATGGATCCTTAAACCAAACAGAAAAAGGAATTGCTGGAAAACTTTAACAGGTAGGCAGCATCTGTGCAAAAAGAAATAGAGTGACCTTTTTGAATTCTGTGGCCCTTCTCCAGAATTGATCCCAAGGTAGAAACTGAAGAAATTAATGACGAGACATACCTTTAAACAGCTACTACAGTAACTTGGTATCAGGAAATGTATTGTGTTAAGATTATAGAATAATTTCCATGTTAATAAGTCTCAGCATATTATCACAACTAGAAATTCTATTTTGTATAAATCATAAGAATCACTGGCAGTCGAGACATCACTCATTTAGTTTTCTAAGTGCCAACAGTTCTTATGGATTCAGTTCAAAGTTCCCTTCCTTTCATAATATTAGCCAAAATGACCTTAATGTCTGCGGAAGTTTGGCATACTTTCTATCCAAAGTCCTATTTTTAGCTATCATTAGTTATTCCAATCTTTTCAGGGCATAGCCTTTTTATCTCTTTTTCAACAATCGTGATATTACTTCGGGGTATTTTGTTCAGCTATTTCAAGCCAATGTAATCAACTTTGAATCTGATCGTACATTTTTCCGAGGTCAAAAGATAATCTGTTAAAAAAGATGGAATGACAAAAGGCCTTTGATAAAAAAAAATAGTTTGAGTCTCAGAACCCTCTGAATCCCTATTAAATAATTCTGTTTTACTGGAGAGTTATCAAACATGGCTCATGGAACTCAAATATCACTTTCACAACCATCTGTACAAACTTAGAATCATCAATGCTAAAATGACTATAATGTTCGTACCTTTTGTTATGGATGTTATCCTGATCATTTGTTACAATTAGAGAAATACACTTAAATGATTTCCACTGGGGACCTTGACACACAAGTCAGAATATCATCTCTGTGAATACAGGCCAGATGTTCTGTCATCTTTATCACTTTGCTGCTGGGTTAGGAAAAAAAATTGATAAGCTCAAGAGCAGATACCAAAACAGTCATGTTTTAAGTAAGGTTTTAATTTTGTGTTTAATTTGCCGATGGTTGCGTTAATAAATTGATGCCAGAAGTTCTTTTAGAAAGGCTTTGTTGTTAGAACTTCTTTTTACCACCAGAGATTTTTATCAAAATTCTTCAAAGTCTCTGGGGAATTCTGCTCGTTACAATTTAACCCAGTAATAACTTTAACAACATTCAAGTAGGTTTCTGTAAAAGCACATAATATTGTAAGGAAGTCTATGAGGTAATCATTTCAACTGTTTCCTTGTTATTAAATACTCACTTGCTTTTTTGTTGGCTTTCTATTTGAGTTTTGGGACGAGATGACTGTTAGAGTAACTTGCTGAAATTGCCTTCAATCCTTTCCCCCATCCTTGATCAGACATCTTAATTCCCAATGGAAAACTAACATCCATTCAACTGAAGTTAGAGTGGGTGACTATAGATGTGCCTCAGGAGAATTCATGGGTCCCTTTAGTAATCGCTCCAGTTAAAATATCTGTCTGAACTATAAAAGTCACAACTTGACAACTGATAGCATTTTGTGCTGCATGTCAGCATTTGTCTAAGCTCTGTGCAAGGTTTCACAACATTAAAGGCACTCCATAAATGCAAGTTGTGATCCCCCTTACTTAGCAGAGTCAGTCTCCCAAGATTAGTGCTTTCTTCATGGCCTATTTTTTTTTTCCCTGATCACCCCTCTGGAATCGTCTAAAATGTTTCTGAACATTTGAGGAGATGCATACCAGTGTAGACAGCTGGGATTTTGTGGAATATTTGTGTCTGCCCACTATTGCAAAGTTCAGGGTAAAATGGCTGCAGTAGTTCCATGGAATTTCAAGTCTTTATATGTCTAATGAAGTCTCCTTTCAATCACCATCTTTTGAGGATGTAAGGCCATATTTTACACCTCTTTGCGTAACTAGGTTGACATAAAGTTTCAGAACAGTCTCACAGTTCTTCTCATCAGCCATCTCCAGACCTGTTTAAGTTGTCAGCCAGGATAGACCAGAGTACAGTCCAATGTTAGCATGACATATCTGACTCAGAAGTTGGGCTCTTTGAATGTATAGTTCGGAATTCTAGTTGCTTACTTTTGTGGCTAGTTGTGTTCAACAAAGCATGTGGCATAACCCTCAATGCCTCTGAATATCATTCATAGCTATTTCACAGAGATCATTTGTTTTTATTCATGCAATATGTTACAATAATCTATCGCACTATCAGTGGGATTGATCGAATAATTTTATTGTCATGTGTATTTCACAGTCCATAAAATACAACAAAAAGCTTTTCTACAGTTGCAACAATCCAGCACCATTTTGAATAGTTTCATGAATGAGAAAAAAAACAAAGGTACAACTTAAGAACATAAGAACATTAGAACTAGGAGCAGGAGTAGGCCATCTGGCCCCTTGAGCCTGCTCTGCCATTTAATATGATCATGACAGATCTTCTTGAGACTCAGCCCCACTTACCTGCCCACTCACCATAACCCTTAATTCCTATACTATTCAAAAATTTATCTTGCGTTGCCTTAAAAACATTCAGTGAGGTGGCTTCAACTGCTTCAGTGGGCAGGGAATTCCTCAGATTCACAACCGTTTGGGTGAAGAAGATCTTCCTGACCTCAGTCGTACATCTGCTTTCCTTTATTTTGAGGCCATGCCCTCTAGTCCTAGTTTCACCTGCTAACAGAAAAAACCTCCCTGCCTCCACTTTATCTATTCCCTTCATAATTTTTAACATTTATATAACATCTCCCCTCATTCTTCTGAATTTCAATGAGTATAATGCCAGTCTACTCAGTCTCTCCTCTTAACCCAACCCTCTCAAGCATTAAAGAGAGTGCATTAGCCCTAAGCCAGCTCATCATCAATGACGTCTTCACCTCCATAACTCCTCTACTGCCTCACCGCCACCAGCTCTGGACCCACCACTGTGACAGTCACATCTCTCACCGCTGGCCTCCCTCATCAATGTTGCTGTGATGCCCTTCCACAACCGTTTGGCTGTCGCCAAAGCAAGACCCAACTGACGATGAAGTCATCATTCCTCAGGCATCATTTTTCACTGCTGGCCCTACCTCGTTAACGTTGCCTTCCCTGATTGTCATTGTGGCCAGCATATGTCGGGATGTGTGCAACCTATATGTTTACAAATGGCTGTGCTTCTGGGATGAGCAGAACAGTGGGTCAAAGATTTGGCATGTTAAATTTAACTGTAATTATAAGTCAAGTAAAAGTATAAACTTGGCTGGGAGAGCTGCTCTAAAAGTTATTTTTTTCCATTCTCAAATTAGTTGCAAGACTTCTCCTGGCATGATTTTTTTTCTTATGTTTTGCACTATTTAGGACATTCATCACAATAAGCCCAGAAGTGTAATAATTACGACAGGCAGCAGAATCAGTCAGTCCACTTGAGGTTATCAGCTCATGATTTCCCATTGACTGTGCAGTTGGTTCTGTTAGTTAAAGTCTTTTTTTTATCATTAATGCACATTTTGTGCCTGGCAGTTTATTCATCCTTACTAGCCACTAACTGGGTGCATGCTCTGTAAATTCTCTAAACTCTTGGATTACAAATGCATGAGCGGCACATGATCAGGCAGGAAATTATGTGACTAATTTTTCATCGGTTTCTGAGGGAACATTTATTGATATCACTTCCTATTGTTTCCTGATTGGTCCTTAAAATATCCGTCACTTTGAAAGTACAATACCATCTTTCAGAGTCTTTCTTTGTTAATTGAAGAGGTAAGCTCAAACGCTTTACAAGAATTATCCTTCAACCGCAGCACTTAATTACCGGGAGTGTAAACTTATCACTGTGACAAATTTCTATAGTCTAATGAGAAGATCTAGCAGCATCTGTGGGGAGAGAGAGAGAGAGATAGATAGAGAGAGAGAGAGAAAGAGGGCATTTTGAGTCTAATAATATCCTTCTTTATGGAAGGAAATCTGCCATCATTACATGGCCCAGTGTCACTTCATTTAATAGCAATATGATTGATTCTTAAGCACCCTTTAAGAATAGCCCAGGAAGCCAAGGTTAATTAGGGATGGGCAACAAATGCTTAGCTTGCAAAGGACACACACATCCCATGAAAGATTGAAAGAAGCAATAGGTTTTGAATAAATGCATAGGGATCAAAGAACTTCTCAAAATCTGTTTGTTTACACAGTACTTGCTTTGGCAAAAGTGGCCTCACATTTGGCCTGCAATCAAGCAAACCTGAAATGTAACAGTGGGTATATTCCACCATTTGTTTACATTGACCTGAGGCCATATGGCAAATCTCACTGACAACTGAGATGTGGTAACAGACACAAAACTTGCATCGCATGACACTAACGGCTTACAACAGAATAAAAAAAGACCTTGTGTGCTTGAACATCACCTATAACCGACAACAACTAATTGTTGAAGAATAAACTTAGTTCCACAAATGCCTTGGGCAGGTCCCAGGCATAATTTTTGTATCCAACTTGGCATGCATCCATCAGAATTTGGGAAATTAGGGGTTGTTCCATGCCTCATAATATTACAATATCTGAAAACAAATTTTCTGCAAACAGCTGTTTAAAAATGGTTTTAAAAAATGAGGTTTTGTTCCGGATCTACATAAAAAATGTCTTTATGTAGCAGCCATGTCAATAGGCTAGAGAAAGTTTGACAGGGTAAATGCAGCAGCAGAAGCAGGAGTTTGTCCATTGTGGAAGGCACAAATATAGGTGGAGAAGCAGTTACTTAAACACTTTGGCAGGAAAAATAGAGGAGTTAAATATTATTTAACTGGCGAGACACTGCTGAAAGCTGTAGCATCGTACAATTTGGGGTCCTCCAACATGAATCACAAAAGGCTAGCATACAAATTCAGCAGGTACAGGGAAGACAAATTAAATGCTGACCTTTATTTCAAAGGGAATGGAGTACAAAACTAGAGAGATCTTGCAGAAACCATGCTTGACACACACCTAGAATACCTCGTGATCCAAGTTCTGGATCCCTTAAATAAGTAAAGATAAACTAGAATTGGAGTCAATCCAGTTCGCTAGGCTAATGCTGAGACAGAATGAAAATTTTATTATATGTCAGTACACGTTGGAGTTAAGAAGAGAAAGAGGAGGCCTATGGAGAGGTATAAAATTATTACGGGGCTTGAAAGACTGGATATAGATTTTCCCTTTGCGGTGTGTCTAGGACCAGAAAGCATGATTTCAGAGTAAAGCGTTGCCCCATTGAAAACAGATATAAAACATAGCCCTCAGAGGGTGGTGAATCTAAACATTTTTTTTTAACACAGGGACTGTCAAGACTGTGTTGTTACTTATGTTTAAGGTTAATATAGATATGAAGTTGATTTTAATCAACAAGGGGATTGAAGGGGTAACACTGAAAAATGAAGCTGACGATTGTCACATCAACCATTATTTCATTGAATGATGAATCCTATCTAAAGGACTTAATGGCCGATTCATGCTCTGTTGTCTATGGGTCGCCAGTTCTGTGACACTGATTAAACTCTGCAAGGTTTTCTGTCCACAAAAACTGAACCTCCTATTTCACTAGTCAGTTACTTACCCATTTCATAGGTGCCATTACCATAGAATTCCTACATTGTGGAAACAGGCCCTTCAGCCGAACAAGTCCACTCTGACCCTGAGAGCATCCCCACACCCCAGACCCACCCCCCATGACCCACACCTGAACACTACGGGCAATTTAGCACAGCCAATCCACCTAATATGTGCATTTTTGGATTACGGGAAAGAAGCCAGAGATCCTGGAGAAAATCCACATAGATACAGGGAGAATGTACAAACTCCATACAGACAGTCTCCTAAGGGTGGAGTTGAGCCCAGGTCCCTGGTGCTGTTAGGCAGCAGTATTGACCATTGATCCACTATTCCACAGGCTGATCAGATGAATCTGCAAACAGACTCCTGGCAATTATCTGATGATCATTTTGTTTTATTTCACAATGCAGTTTGGTATCAGCATGGGCCCAGAGGGTGATATTTATGAGTTCTAACTGAACTCATATATTGCAATCACCAGATATGGATTGGAATGGTAAAAGCCCATCTGTTCAAGGGATTATTTATGCAAGAGACTTGGTTATGAGATAAAAAAACTCTGCTCCAACACCACTTCTATAAGGTAGGACTCAAAATATTCCAACACCGTCATGGGGAAGGAAAGGCAAATCAAAGGCATCTGTTTATTTGCCTAAGGAAGTGTTCCTAGAAATAATAGATGCCTTGGTGGTCATCTTTCAAGATTCTTTAGACTCTAGAACACTTAGTATGGATTGTAGGATTGGTAATGTATCCCCTATAATCAATAAAGGGGGCAGAGGTAAAGCGGGGAAATATAGCCTCGTTAGACTGACATCAATCATGGAGAGAATTCTAGAGTACAGTACAAAAGATTTGACATCATCTTACTGGGAAATAATGGCAGCACTGGACAGAGTCAACATGGATTTACAAAAGGGAAATCATGCTTGACAAGCCTACTAGAATTCTTTGAGAATGTAACTTGTGAGTTGACAAGGGAAGTCTGTTGATGTGGTGTACTGGACTTTCAGAAGGATTTCAATAAGGCCTCATATAAGAGATTAGCATGTAAAATTATAGCGCATGGAATTGGAGATAATTTACCAACATGCATAGAGAACAGTTGGTAGACAGAAAACGAGTATAAATAAATGTATCTTTTTCCAAGTTGCAGGCATTGACAATTCGGATACCACTGGGACCAATGCTTGTACCCTAGCTACTCACAATATATATTAATGATTTAGATCAGGAAACTAAATGTAATATCTCCAAGTTTACAGATGAGACAAAACTGGGCAGCAGGTTTAGCTTTGAGGAGGATGTAGAGATATTTCAGTGTGATTTGCATGGGCAAATGCATGGCAGATGAAGTATAATGTGGATAGATGTGAAGTCATTCACTTTGGTACCAAAAACATGAAAGGCAATTATTATTTGAATGGTTACAGATTGTGAAAGGAAGAGGTGCAACAAGACATGGCATCCTGTACTCCATCAACAAAAATAAGCATGCAGAAGCAGCATGCACTAAAGAAGGCAGAAAGTATGTTGATCTGCATAGCAAGAGGAGTCGGATGCAGGAACAGGGTAGTTTTGCTGCAATTGGATAGTTGAGACGACACCAGGAATATCATGTGCAGTTTTGGTTTCCTTATCTGATGAAGGATGTTCTGACTATGAAGGGAGTACAACAAAGATTCACCAGACTGATGGATGAAGAGAGACTGGATTGTTTAGGACTATATTCAGTGGAATTTAGAGAATGAACTTGTAAAATTCGAACAGGATTAGACATAGTAAAGACTCAGATGATGTTCCTGAAGACTGGGCAGTCCAGATCCAGTGTTAACAGTCTAAGAACATGGAGGATAATATTTAAGACTTTGATGTAGAAAAACATCATCCCCCAAGGGAGCAGTGAGCCTGTGGAATTCCTTTTCACAGAAAGCCTGGCTCCAGCAGCCTGATGGATAAGGCACTGCTCGCCTAAAGCAGGGATTGTGCGTTCAAGGCCTGTCTGGAGTACGTTGAATTCTGTTGTGAAGCACTACTTGCTTGGGGTAGTATGGTGGCTTAGTGGTTAGCACTACTGTCTCACAGCACCAGGGACCCAGGTTCAATTCCACCCTCAGGCAACTTTCTGTGTGGAGTTTGCACATTCTCCCTCTGTCTGCATGAATTTCTTGCCTCAATCCAAAGGTGTGCAGACTAGGTGGATTGACCATGCTAAATTGCCCACAGTGTTCAGAGATGTGTAGATTGGGGGATAGATCTGGGTGGGTTGCTCTATGTGTCAGTATGGACTTGTTGGGCCAAAGCATCATTTTCTACACTGCAGGGATTCTATAAAAATACAAATAAAGCTGAAGACAAAACATCAAATGTTTTCGAGAAGGGGTTAGATACAACTTCTTCAACTAAAAGGATCAAAAGGGTATAGGGTGAAAATGGGAACATGATACTGAGTTGGATGATCAGCCATGATCATATTGTTTGACGTAAGAAGCATGAAGCTCCAAATGGCCTATGCCTGCTCCTAACTTCTATTCTATTTTACAATATGCGCTAGATAGTTATCACAATGACAAGGTCCCAAATGTCTCAACTGTAATATCTAAGTATTCTATGCAATCTATCAATGCTATCATAGAATCCCTAGAGTGTGGAAGCAGACCATTCAGCACATTCAGTCCACACTGACCCTCCAAACAACATCCCACCCAGATCCACACTCCCCACCCCACCCTTTAACTCTGCACTTCCCATGGCTAATCCACCAAACTTGCACTTCCTGAACACTATGGGCAATTTAGCATGGCCAATCCATCTAACCTGCACACCTTTTGGCCATGCGAGGAAAAAGAACCACCCGGAAGAAAGCCACACAGGCAAAGAGAGAAAATGCAAACTCCACTTTCTTTAACTGTGAAGACAGTTACTGACTCTAAAATGACGATTGATGCTTGAAAACAACTCTCTAAATAAACATTGCAGAGCTAATAAACATTAACCTGGTTTCTACTTTAACTAAACCATGTCAAAACATAACTAATTTCTTGAGTAAATGCACTTTATCTCAAAGAATTTTCACCCTTGTTCGCCTATGCTTACATTAGCTTGAGCATTAAATTAGCCATGACACAATAAACCCATGATTATAATTTTGATGTGGATATTTTGGTTATTCTTCCTTACAGAACCTTGTTATGACTAAACAGAAGAAAATAAGTTAAGTTCCTCACTTGCTTAATCAGATTAAAATTACTAATATGGATAAATAACTCAATTCTACAGAAATTGTGGAAAGAAAATGTCGTGCAACATAACTTTGTATTCGAATATTCACTTCACAAACTTTGATGGTGCAATGACAAGGACAAATAAGATGAGCATTAAACTGAATAGGGATAGGATTGAATGCACCTCTGTGTCATTTCGTATAGCTTCTGATTCTTTTTACAATGATTAATCAGCAACTGTAATTGGAAAGGTTTTGCCACTGTGCCTACAGGACCTGTATTATTCAGTAGTGTAAAGCTATGTCATATTTTCATCTCACGTCAGTTCTGAAACATTTCTTGAATAAATGTGCTCTATTACAATGATAAATGGAACACTATTTTATGTGAGTTACATCAGGACTTCAATAAATAACAAAGAACACACTCTGACTAATATTGCAAGAGAATGGATAATGCACAAAACAGAAGAATGTGATCAAAAATGTAATGAGGAAAAGCAATTGAAGTCATTGAAACCCATTATTCCATGTATCATGTACCATGTTATCCCTCTTCCCCATCTTGTGAGGAAAAGTTTGGTCTAATTATTACCAGATCCCCAAATATTTTGTTTGTCCAGTGTATGGTGATGTTTTCATGAAGTTATAGTTCCTGATGAGGAGGATCTTCCAAGGAAATTCACGTCAAACTTTATTATCTTATATGTATATGTACTATGGTATAATATTAGTTTACATTTCTACTAGAGCTTTCCTGTCATGTGGATGTTTTAAATAAGATATGGAAATTTTCAGCACATAAATCTCAAGAGAGACTACAGTTCTAGGTTGAAGTAAAAATCAAGCCTGACAGTTCAGTACATGAAACATTACCTAGAGTTACAGACTGATAGAGATGTGTAGCATGAAAATGAACCCTTTGGTCCAGCTCGCCCATGCCGTCTAGATATCCTATATAAATCTAATCCCTTTTGCCAACATATCCATATCCATACCCATATCCCTCTAAACCCTTCCTATTTATATACCCACCCTTACTATGTTATAATTGTATCAGTCTCCATCACTTCCCTGAGCAGCTTATTCCATACACTCACCACCCCCTCTGCATAAAAATGTTGTCTCTTAGGTCCCTTTTAAATCATTCTCATCTCACCTTCAACCTATGCCCTCTAGTTTTGGATTCCCACACCCCAAGGAAAAGAACTTGTCTATTTACCTCATCCATGTCCGCCATTATTTTATAAACTTCTATAAGTTCACCCCTCAGTCTCTGATCCTCCAGGAAAAGTTGCCTCAGCCTATTCAGCCTCCCCCTATAGCTCAAACTCTCCAACCCTGGGGACATCCTTGCAAATCTTTTCTAAACCCTTTCAAGTTTCACAGCATTCTTTCCATAGCAGGGAGGCCAGAAAAGCACACAGTACTCTAAAAGTGACCG